>NW_017728918.1:47517336-47545638 GCF_001723895.1 Crocodylus porosus | reverse complement strand
ACATCTTAGTGTCATCAGCAAATTTGAACAGGGTGCTTTTTACCCCCTCGTCCAAATCACTGATGAAGATGTTGAACAGTGAGGGCTGGTAGGGCTCCAGCTGTTGCTGCTGTGCTCTGCTTGGCAGTCTGTATCTTGTAATTGGTTGATGTGGTGGTGTCAAACAATATTAGGTGCCATTTTCACTGCATAGGATAAAAGACTTGTCTGTACACTCACAACCACAGGGTGCCAGTCCTTAGATCTCCACTAATCACAGGCAAATTCACCTTTTGGCTGGCATGTAGCTGCCAAGGGGCACTTGTTCCCCTTGCCATGGCCTGGTCTATTTAGTGATTTCTAATGTTGTTGCAAATCTGGTTGCAATAAGTCCAACTGTGACCTGAGATTCTAGCCTGTAAAGAGTATTGCCAGTGTCTTCTTCATTGTATCTTGTGCTGCATTCTGGTATGCTAGCAAGAAGCACTCTATTGTATTGACTGTTCATGGAAAGAATATTTAAAAGACTGTACAAGTTGTTCAGTTGACCCATTTGTGGCTGGATGGTATGGTGAAGAAGTGAGATCTTGGATGCATTTTTCTCCATATACCCTTGAAATTCATCTGAACTGAATTACAAGCTACTAGAAGTTACAACTTGTTCTGGCAATCCTGTCCCTGCAAATGGACTTAACAGTTTTTCTACTGTCTGTGCTGCTGTAATGGTTTTCATGCAGAATACACAGAACCACCACTAGTGAGCAACACTAGGGACATCATCCCTAAAAATGATCCTGCAAAATAAATATGGAACCAATGCCAAGGAATGGAAAGCAATTCCTACCAGTTTATTGGTGCTGGTTCATTCATCTGTACCAGTGTGGGATGTTTTGCCCAATCACACTGCAGGTCACTGGGATGTACTCCAGCTGAAATAACAATTTTGGTGGATTCATGTTTCTACTAGAAAAGTCTCCTTCACAGGTAAATGAGAGAGTGTAACCAGCCAGAAAGAGGGCCCACCATTCCATATGTGCTGTACTTGTCTGAGACACTCCTTCCATAGGATGGAGAATTGAGACTAAGGGCTGGTGATCAGTTACCAATGTAAACTTTCTTCCAGGTAGATATTGGTTAAATTTCTTCACTCCCCATGAAATCTCTTTTGTCTATCTGTGCATAATTCTGTTCTATTGCTGTAAGTGTGAGAGGAATACATACTCTGTGGCATTTAGTAACATCAACTCTGGTGTGTGAAATAACAGCCCCAATACCATGTGAGGACACATCACATGCTAGTATGATAGGTAAGCGTGGGTTAAAATGAGCAAGCATCCTATCAAATGTCACCAGCTTTTTTGCTTCTAGGATAGTGTTGCCGGCACTAGGTGCCCAAGGGAGGCAACAGTTGGGTTCGTTGCTCGGTGCGCGTCGCGCCAATAAACACACTGGGGGGAGAAGTAAACAGAGTTTATTTGAGCTCAAGTAAAAGGCACAGGGAGACTGTATGGTCTCAAATCCTGCACGCCTAGCCCTGCAACAGTGTATATTTATACCCTGGTCATTTTCTGCAGTAGTTTTCCACTAGCTGCCCCCAGCTTTCCCTCCTCCTTTCTCTCTCTGAGCAGTGCCCTTGCATTCTACAGATAACAGTTTCAGCTTGCTACTCATCCTGTTTTCCAGTATTACAGGAGATTACAAAAGTCAAAGAAAGGGTTACAAAGGTTGGGGAAGCGGGGGGGCCCTGGCTCACCTGGGCCTAGAGCAGAGGGGCTTCATCGACACTCGTGGTCTTCCATCCCTAGGTTACCTAGGGTTATGCCCAGTGACACCAACAATAGCTTTGACACTCCTGTGACCAAATCTATTTACATTTCATTTACAGCAAACAATTTAAAAGATACAACACCATTGCCAGGTTTGGTACAGATCTACTGTAATAATCAATAACTCATAGAAAAGATCTGAGTTTTTAAACACCTTTTTGTTGTGGGTCTTCTAAAACTGCTTTAATCTTTTGAGATTTGTGTAGGTCTTTGATCTCCATAACATGTCCATGATAAGCAACTGATTTTGAAGAATTAATATGTTGCATGATTTTCTCACAACCTGTATTTTTCTTGATGTTCTAATACTTTCTTCAAATTTCTCTGATGTCCTTGATCCACATTGCTCATTGCCATAGAGCAGGGACAGAGGCAATACCAACACTAATCTAGTACATCAATATAAAACAGTTGGCATATTTATGGCAAGATATCATTTATAATCTTCTAATCTTCTTCTACTTCCAACTGTAAGTAAGCTGCACCAAATCAATTTTGCTAAATCTCTGCCCCCTAATGGCAAGTATTCAATTCAAGGTATTTCTCAGCTTTCAGTATAGGGTTCAAAGTAACCTTACTGCATCACATATTAATCTTTTTTCTTTCTTTCTTTCTTTTTTTTTTACAACTGACACTATAGGCATGCCCCACTCACTCTAGGCTACTTTTGAAAGTATGTCTTCCCTTTAGAGGAAGTCCCATTCTACATCTACTTTGGCATTCAGGTTGTAAAGAACTGGCCAACCTGTGTGAAACATGGCCTGAACATTTTCATTTATCATTATTCTAGCTTTGCTGTATGTTAACGTTCCTATGTCTTCTTTGAAAACTTCAGAGTCCTGGTGTAATATCCCTTCTAATGCATAAAATCATAGAAGTAGGGTCGGAAGGGACCTTGTAGATCTTCAAGTCCAATCCCCTGCCTGGGCAGGAGAAAAACTGGGCTCAAATGACTCCAGCCAGGTAGGCATCAAGCCTCTTCTTAAAGAACCCCAGGGTAGGAGCCAGCACCACTTCCCTTGGAAGTTGGTTCCAGATCCTAGCCACCCTAACTATGTTCTTACGGATGTCTAATCTAAACCTACTCTCCAACAACCTATGGCCATTATTCCTTGTTATGCCAGGGGGTGCTACGGGAAACAAGGTCTCTCCCAAACCCTTCTGGTCCCCCCTAGTGAGTTTATAGATGGTCATCAGATCCCCTCTCAGCCTTCTCTTGTGAAGGCTGAACAGGTTCAGGTCCTGCAGTCTTTCATTGTAGCGTCTGCCCTGTTGTCCCCGGATCATGCAGGTGGCCCTCCTCTGGACCCTCTCAATGTTGTCCACATCCCTCCTGAAGTGGGGCGCACAGAAATGGACACAGTACTCCAGCTGTGGCCTGAACAGCGTCGCATAGAGGGGGAGGATCACCTCCTTGGCCCTACTTGAGATGCACCTGTGGATGCATAACAAGGTCCAGTTAGCCCTGCCAACTGTGACCTCGCATTGTCAGCCCATGTTCATCTTGGAGTCAATAATGACTCTAAGATCCCTTTCTGCCTCCTTGCTCTCAAGAAAGGAGTTTCCCATCTTATAAGTGTGCTACTCGTTACTACTGCCTAAGTGCAGCACCCTGCACTTGTCAGTATTGAAACGCATCCTGTTTTTGTTAGCCCACACCTGTAACCCATCCAGGTCTTGCTGCAGTTTTTCCCTCCCTACTAGCGTGCTCACCTCACCCCACATTTTGGTATCATCAGCAAATTTAAACAGGTTGCTTTTCACCCTGTCGTCCAAATAGCTGATAAAGAAATTGAACAGCTGGGCTCAAAGACCCAGCCCTGGGGGACTCCGCTGCCCACTTCTCCCCAGGTCGAATATGACCCATCCACCATCACCCTCTGAGTATGACCCTTGAGCCAATCTGCAATCCATCTGACTGTGCAGGCATCAATGCCATAGTCGCCCAATTTTTTAATGAGGATGGGGTGGGAGATGGTGTCAAAGGCCTTGATGAAGTCCAAAAAGACTACATCCACAGCAAAACCTGCATCAAATGCTTTTGTGACCTGATCATAAAAGGCAATTAGCTTGGTCTGACATGAACTGTCCCTAATGAAACCATGCTGGTTGCCCTTGAGCATCATCCCTGAAGCTGGCCCATGGCAGATGTGCTCCTTGATAATCTTCTCAAAGAGTTTCCCTAGGATTGAGGTAAGACAGGTTGGTCTATAGTTGCCCAGGTCCTCCTTCCCCCCCTTTTTAAAGAAGGGGGCCATGTTGGCTATCTTCCAATCATCTGGCACCTGGCCCAAGCACCACAAGCACTCGTAAAGCCATGCCAAGGGCCCTGCAATAACTCCTGCTACTCCCTCAACACCTTGGGGTGGAGAGCATCTGGACCCACTGATTTGAACACGTCCAGCCCCCCCAGAAGCTCTGTAACCCGGTCCTCCCCAACCTGAGGTTTGGAGGCATTTCCCTCCAGTCCATCTTGCACCACAGTGGGAAAGTCCCAGTCCCTGCCCAAGAAAACAGAGGTGAAGAATTGGTTAAAGAGGTCTGCTTTCTTCTCTGGTGCAACCACCAGGTTGCCCAGAAGATCTTGCAGGGGCCCCACATTTCCTGGTGCTTTCTTCATCCTCCCTATATATTTGAAAAAGGACTTCTTATTATCTTTGATCTTGGATGGTAGTCCTAGTTCTATGTCCGCCTTAGCTTTCCTGACAGCCCCCCTACAGGCCTGAGCAAAGGAGGTATACTCCTCTTTGGAGATAGCACCCCCCTTCCACCAGATGTACACTGCCTTTTTGGCAATCAGACATTCCTGGACACCCTTGGTGAGCCAGGGCGGCTTTTGGGCACCTTTGTCCCCCTTTCTTCTTGTTGGGATGGTCACCCCTTGGGCCCTGAGTATCATCTCCTTAAGGAACGACCACTCATCTTGGGTACTGAGTTCCCCTGCTCTTGAGAACCCCAGCGCCTCTCCCGTGAATCTCCTCAACACATAGAAGTTGGCCCTCTTGATGTCTAGGGCTACTGCGTTGCTGCAGGCCCTTGACACCCTGCGCTGGATGGTGAATTCCAGCAAGCGATGATCACTATCACCCAGGTGGACAAGAACCTGGAGGCCCCTTACCAGGTCATCGCCTGTGGCCAGGACCAGGTCCAACAGAGCGTTTCCTCTGGTGGTACCGTGCACCTCCGGAATTAAGTGGAGGTCCTGTATCTCAGCTAGGAATCTCCTGGAATGGTCCAACCTGGCAGACTGTTCCTCCCAGCAGATGTCTGGGTAATTTAAATCACCCATAACAACTACATCCCTTGCCTTAAGTGCCTCCACAAGCTGGCCCAAAAATTCCTGGTCCAGTTCCTTGATTGGGGGGTCTGTAGTAGACCCCCAATGTTAGATCCCTCTCCCCACGGCCCCCTTGTATCTTAACCCAGAAAACTTCAGCTTGCCTCTCCTCTGACCCCATTCTGCTGGCAGAGGATGTGTATTGCTCTTTGACATAGAGCGCCACACCCCCACCTTTCCTTCTTTCTCTATCCTGCCTGTAAAGCCTATAGCCCCTAAAGCTAACTGCCCAGTTGTGGGATGAATCCTACCATGTTTCTGTAAGCCCTATTATGTCTGGGTCTGAAATGGCTAGTCTGAGGGTGGGTTCCTCCTGTTTGTTCCCCATACTACAAGCATTGGTATATAGGCATTTAAGGCCTTGCTTAGCTGCGTGTGCCACCCCCCAATTTGGGAGACTGTCTGGACCCCTGTTTCTTACCTGGGCACTGCTTGCATTTGTCACCTAATTGTTGATAAGTGTTTCTGTAAGGACCTTTGAAAGTGCTTGTAACATCTTCATACAATGCCAATCCAGGGGAAATCTCACTTACTTCAGAAATACTGCTCCAGCTGCTCTATATACACAGGTCAGGTCTCCAGGGTCCTATCGTAAGTCTCAGTTGTTCCAGTGTAAGTAGCTGTTTGGGTTCCAACAGATTTCAAGTACCCACAGTTAAAGTACGTTCTTCTTCTAGCGTTAATGCATGCCCTGCTTGTGGGATGCTGTCTTGTCACTAGTTGTTATGCTTTTCCCAGGACCTTCATAAATAAATGATTCCAGCTGCAAGTGTAGGAAAGAGTGCTGCCAAACTGGCAGGTACAAAGTATATTGAAAACTTAAAGCAAAAATACAGATACACTGACATTAGCCAATTCAACAGAAAGTAACAGAAAGTCATTTGAGAATTATACATGTGGAATCAACACATTCACATACCTGACACTTGCTCTCTGAGCTGGGTTAGATAATATTTCCCTACACATTTCATCATTCAGAGAGAATCTTTGTACTCCTTTCTTGTCATGTTGCTGTATAAGGCCTTCATCTTATTGTGCCTTACCTGTATATCTTGTTCTCATATATAACTTTTTAAATGTTATATCCATTACATAGAATTTACCTTTTCTTTATTTAGATTGATCCCAGCAATCCCAGCTGTTTCCAAAACTCAATAGAAAACTTTCATATCTCCTGCCAGTGTCCTCAACTTTTCCTCAACTGTCTCTTTACTTGCTACACTTTCTCATTGACACAAAGAACTTGGCATCTTTTTTGCTCTATAATTGGTACTTTTTTCGTTGGAATTGTTATAAATTGTATTTCAATATGTTATTTACTCAATAATTTAGTCCACATACTCTCTTAGTTAATATCACTGTTTCTGACACTAAATTTCTTTGTCCATCAGTGTCCAAATTTCAATTAGTAAATGGTCCATTTATTTTCAAGCTTATAGTCCATTCATCATCATCTGCAAAAGTGTTCCTATCAATAATTCCTCTAAGCTAATTGTGTTGTCATCATCCTCTCTGTTTAGGCTGTGGACCTTGCTTGTGCTTGCAATTTGCAAAATGATAAAAAGTCATTGCCCCTCCATCCATTTCCAAATCCTCAGCATACTTTTAACTTGAATCATTTGCCACAGCATAAATGAGACCATGTGCTAACTTTGTGTTTCAGATTAATTTCTGCTTCAAGTCTCGTTTCTTGTAGTGTCTTGGATTCTTATCCTGTTCATAGTGTCAGAGCATTTTCTGCCTTCCATGAGCTTCACTGTGAAATAGGTGATTGCTTTGATATGCAAATTCTACTGACTTTCTCATTACAATGTTACATAATTTGAGTGATAGAATTTGTCACCATACAACTTGATCTCTTACTAGAGATTCCATTTGCCTTTTGAAATTACAAGATTGACTGTTCAGCCTGAGATAATTCACAGTCTCTCCTATGTTTTCACTAGGGCTGTATGAAACACCACCATTTTATTTTGACTTCCATTTTGCCATTTTGATGGGAAAGTGATTTGTTTCAGTGTTTTGTTTCATTTCAAAGCACTGTTGCATTTCGTTTCATAGAAATTGTTTTGCTGTTTCATTTTGCCCATGGGCTATAATGGGGAATCACAAAACTGCCTATAACTTTGTCATTCTTTCCCTTATTTGAATAAAAACAGCAGGAACAGTAGCCCCTGCTGAGGCCACAAAGACTATAAAGTTTCAAGGATATAGGTGCAGGGGTTTCTGGGAAACTGCACCTCAAGCTGCTGACAAGCAAAATTTGTGACGTGATTTTATGTGTGTGTTAAGGTGTGCCGTCACTGGCACTGGGGCCTTTATATGACATGGTAGTGTGCCCCAATGAGGCTTCCTCCTCCCCTACAGCCTCATCCTGGTCCACCACTTTAAATAACAACAAGTAAGTAAACAACACAGTAGCACTAGCGTCTCAGGCAGCTAAACTGTCACAGTCTTCCTTTCCTTTCCTGCAGGAGCTTCTTCTCCAGCAGCTGCCAGAGAACTCTCCCTACCAGCCCAAGCTGTAGCACTTACATGTACCCAGGGCTCTACCTCCTTCTGGTCAGCTGATCGGGGACAGGTGCTAGGGGTGTTCGTCTAAGGACATGGCACTGGCAGACACGGTCCGTTGAGTCAATCTGGTATTTTTTAGTAGACCAACTGACTAGTTAGAGAAATATATCTTAGCAAGGTTTGGGGTTGAAAAACCCTTCATCAGGCTGAGGAAGCACCTGCACTTTGTGTGTGTACTGTTCCTGGATGGAAGGAATAGTAAAAAAGCCAGAGGCTGGCACGCAATGCAGGCAAGAAAGCCAGTCAGTGAAAATGAAAATGGAGGCTTCAGGGGATGAGGGACAGGCTGGGGTGTAGGGGGGAAGTAGCAGGTAAAAGTGGAGAGGTACCTGGGGAGTCAGATGCCCAGCAGGTTGTAGTGTGTCAGAATTCCTAAGTCTATCTTGAGTCCTAAGTTTCTGTACTTAGGAGGTTGATGAAGTGCAGTTCATAGGCTCATCTATGAAAAGTGTTTCTTAAATTCATACAAGCACTGAACCTCGCTAACCTCATCACCAGAAGCTGACTTCCTACAGCCCAAAATACACCAAATGGATGCAGGCCATGCCATGACAAGACATGTAAAACCTTCCAATAAAATCTCCAGTATGGAGATATCATCACAATACACTACATATCTCCATCAGGGAAACAAGTGCCCTGATGGAAAATAAATAGGAGACACCAAGCAACAACTGAGCACCAGAATGAGCACACACTGAAAATTTATCAAAGACAACAACAGAACACCACTTGTCTCCAATCTCTTAGGCCTGATCCTCAAAGGGAATTTACAAACCACTTTTCAGAGAGAAGCCTATGAAGTGCATCTCATCAGCCTCCTAGATACAGAAACTCATGGACTCATGGACATTGGAATTCTGACACACTACAACCTGCTGGACATCTGATTCCCCAGGTACATCTCCACTTTTACCTGCTACATCCCCCTACCCCAGCCTATCTCTTACCCCCTGATACCTTCATTTCCATTTTCACTGACTGGTTTTCTTGCTTGCATTGCATGCCAGCCTCTGGCTTCTGCCTCAGTTTCTCCCTTAAACTCTCCTGCCATGACTTTGATTAAAAGATAGAAGATGTTCAGTGTTAATAAAGGGAGATTAAGCACCACAGACCACCCAGCTGATGAATCAGCAGTGCGGATTTATTCAGAGCTAGAGGTTACACAGTAATACTCTCCCCTCTAACTACCTTATTAGCAAGGGAAGTCAATGTAACAAATAAAATCACTCTGAAAGCCAAAGAGTGTACCAGATACATTAGGTCAGCTTTCAATATGGCAGAATCTTTCCTGCCAATCAACCCATTAGCGGAGGTGCATTCTCCGCACCGCCTCATGTCCCAAGCTGGGAGCAGTCCCCATTGCTCCTTCTCTGTCGAACTGCCAGATTGTCTCTCTTCCACACCTTTCCGGTGGTGCAAGCAGCCTGGTGTTGCTTCTGTCTGTTGCATGCTGCCCTGAAGCCCTCTACCTCTGAGTTATCTTCATTGCAGTGATCCCCTGGAGCCCTGCTTCCCCTTTTGGTTCCCCATCTTCTTACTGGTCAGTCATCTTGGGTCCTGCTGTCCTGGGTTCTCCAGGGTTGCCAGTCAAGTTTCCTCTCTTTCTCTCTCAAGATTCTTCCTCCAGTGCCCAGAGGCAAGAGTGTGTTCCCTTGCTGCCAGCTTTATACCAGCCACAGCAAGTTAATTAATTAACCTTCTCCCGGTGTGTGATTCCCTTCACCAGTGCACAATGCCGTCTATGTCTACCCACTCCCATGGCAAATCTAGTAATGGGGTTCCTATCTGAGCCCCTGTTACAATAGACACTGGAATTCTGACATATGACAACATGCCAGACATCTGACCCCTCAGTTACCTCTCCACTTTTACCTGTGCTGCTACATCCCCCTCCCAACCCCACTCCAGCCTGTCCCTCACCCCCTGATGCCTCCATTTCCATTTTCACTGACAGACTTGCTTATCTGCATTGCATGGCAGCCTCTGGCTTCTTTACTATTCCTTCCATCCAGGAACAGCGCACATACCAATTGCAGCTGCTTCCTCAGCCTGATGAAGGGTTTTTCAGCCTGAAAGCTGGAATCCCAGGCAGCTAAGCTGAGCTCACCTGGAGCTTCACAACAGCTCAAACCCATTCCTCCAAGTTCATACTGCCATGCAAGCTCAGCAGGGACATGCCCTTCCCCTGGTGGCTGGTGATGTAGTGAGTGCTGCCTCCAGCTCTGAGAGCAGGCCATTAAATGGTTTTTAAAAAAATGAAAAATGGAAATAGGTGCGGATAGAGTGAAGATGGTGGCACTCACTGTGTCTGCATGTGGAGCTTGGGGAACCCCAGCAGTGGGCAGTTCACTTAGAGGAACACCAGCTGCTCCACCAAACCAGGATCCAAGGAGGTGCAGTGTGGTGTCACTACATCACCAGCAAGGCTGAACACCCTCTCACTTGACACACTGGTCAGTGGACAAGACAGGTGTTCCTGGGCAACCGTGGTCAGATCTGGCCACATATGGCTGTAGCTTGCCCAGTAGGCCAAGGAGTCACACAGCAGTGGCTATACAACCTTTGCAAGATGGGCAGCCACCAAGGCCTGAGTGCTACCTGACTGATGGTGGGGTCTGGTGTCCCTGGACCCCACCAGGGAAGCTATACCCTTGGCCCACATTGGCAGCACCTGTGGTGGAGAAGGAGACTGGCTGGTGGATGGCATGCTGGCACAGGACAGTGGATCCCCCTTTTCCACGTTCCCCCCCACCTCTGCCATTCTGCCTCCATTACTCTCTTCACCAGCACCTCCATCCAGACTGATTCAGGCTTTGGCTTCTGCATATGCTCCCCTTCTTCCATGGGTTACACATGGTGACCAGCGACTACAAAGGATCAAACCATTTGATCCTTTGCAAAGGGGGAAAAAAGAAGGTACCGGATAATGTGGGGCGCCTACAAGACACGCTAGGAAATCTGGCCATCACACCGAATGACAAAGCTAACCTATTTAACAACTTCTTTGCCTCCATTTTCCTAAGCAGGTACAGGATCAGCGCCCCCACTGGGACCCCCTCAGGCACCAGGGGAGGTGGATGCAGGCCAAGGGTCAGTGAGGATCTAGTAAGGGAAATTCTGGAGGGAATGGACATATTTAAATCAGCTGGTCCTGATGATCTCCACACCAGAGTGCTGAGGGAATTAGCTGAGCTCATTGCAGGACCCCTGGCACGGCTTTATGAGCACTCGTGGTGTTCTGGTGTGGTGCCAGAGGACTGGAAGAGGGCCAATTTGGTTCCCATCTTCAAAAAAGGAAGGAAGGAGGACCCAGGAAACTACAGGTCTGTTAGTCTTACCTCAATCCTGGGTAAGCTTTTTGAAAGAATTATCCTGGCACATGTCCACAAGGGGCCAGCGGCGGAGGTTATGCTTAAGCACAACACGGGTTCATTAGAGGCAGGCCCTTCAGATCAACCTAGTGGCCTTCTATGACCAGGTCACAAATTTCTTAGACACAAGGGTAGCAGTGGACGTAGTCTTTCTGGACTTTAGGAAGGCCGTTGACACTGTATCTCACCCCATTCTCATTAAAAAACTAGGGGACTGTGATGTCGACACCCACACAGTCAAATGGGTTGCTAACTGGCTGGAGGGCCGCACCCAGACAGTGGTAGTGGATGGGTCATTTTCAACCTGGAGGGATGTGGGCAGTAGGGTTCCACAGGGTGCATTCCTTGGGCCCGCACTGTTCAACATCTTCATCAGTTACTTGGACGAGGGGGTAAAAAGCACCCTGTTCAAATTCGCTGATGACACTAAGATATGGGGGGATGTGGGAACGCTAGAAGGGAAAAATAGGCTGCAGTCAGAGCTAGACAGGTTACAGGGGTAGGTGGATGAGAATAGGATGGGTTTCAACACTGACAAGTGCAAGGTGATGCACCTGGGGAGAAAGAACCAGCACCATTCCTACACTTTTGATGCCAAGATGACCATGGGCCAGCAGTGTGGGGATGCAGTCAGGAAGGCCAACCATACCTTGTTGTGCATCCAAAGATGTATCTCGAGCACTTGTGGACCACCAAGATCTGGGAGATGGTATCCCACTCAGCTCTGTTAAGGGAGCTGCTGATTCGAATCTCCCTGAGCAAGGCCACCTCATGGATGGCCTTCTGTTACTCCACCAGCCTCTCAAGTATCAGGTATGTGTAGTTCCACTGAGTCTCCACATCCTGCTTCATTTTGTGCCTGGGATGTTCCGCTCTGCCTGTTTGTCCCTCAGGATCTTGCCCCCCTCGATGCTCTGGTGGAAGTATCTTGCCACCTTCCTGCATTTGGAAATGAACTTCCTAGTGGTGCTGGTCCTGTCACCAGCAGCTCTGTCCCCCTCCAAGGTGTCCCTGACAATGAGGTGCAACTTGTGTGCTACACAGCAGATGGCAACAAAGTTGGCATCATGAACTGCCCTCACCATATTGCCCCATTGTTGGCGACCACAAACCCATGGGTGAGCTCACCCTGCCCAATGAAACACCACTGCAACAGTTCATGGCCCCCATGATATCCATTGCCATGTGGGACTCATGCACCACCTCGGCTTGAAAGAGAGCCCACCAAGAGCCTGACTGGTCTCACCAGTGCCCTATGAGGAAGAAATAAGAGTGATCGCCACCCCAACTGCTCCAGATGTCCAAGGTGAAGTATAAGGCCACCTGCAGACCTGCCTTGTGCAGTTCCTCCCTCAAGTACTCCCTGCATGCCTCATACAGGGAGGGAACCATACTGCTGAAGGTGGTGAGTGCAGGCACTTGGTAGGATTGGGCCACTAGTGCCATGAGCTGCCTGACACTGCTCAACTAAGGAGAAGAGCTGGTCACACAAAGGAAGCATCTCCCCAATGCTCTGGATGATCTCACTCATCCTTGCAATGTGGCCCTCTTTTTGTCTGCCTTTCCCCCACTGTTCCAGGGTGGCCTGCCTCTGCTTTGGGGGAATGGGGGCTTTTGAGCAAGAGAGGGACTTCCCACTGGTGCCAGGCTGAGGAGGAGCAAGGGCATCCCTGTGGTGCTCATCTGTTTTGTTCCCTTGCCCCAGCTGGTGTTGGCTTGGCAGTGCAGGCAGATAGCATATGTGGGAATAATCTCCCAGCTCAAAATGATACCAGACCACATTACCCGCTTCCTTCTGGGGTGTGGGTGCATGTGCGGATGCTGCCTTTTTCTCCTCCTGAGCAGGAAGAGGCAAAGAAACAGGAGGAGTGGACTCAGCTGAACCTCTTGCCTCCTCACCCTCTACCTCAGCCTCCTCTGAAGTGACTTCTGGGGAAGGAGACCTGGCTCTAGGGGAAACTTGAGGGGTATGGAGCACAAACTCAGATGATTCCCCCTCCTTCCCCAGAATTTCCCTTGCTATGGCACTCAGATCCAGCTCCAGCTCCAGCTTTTCCTCTGGCACTGGAAAGATTAGCATGGGAACTGAAATGGGGGTGGAGGAGACTGTCATGCTGCTGCTGCTGCTTGTTTTCATGGTGGTGGTAGTGGGGGTTATGGCTGGTGCTCTTGGAGGGGATGCAAACTCAGGCACAGTCAGTGGCACTGGCACTGCTCCCCTCTCCTTGCTACTGTAGAACTAGTGGAAGCCTCATGCCTGCTTGTTGTAGCAAAGAGGCTATCTCAGTTTGCGGGGGTAGATGGGGGACTTACAGCTGTCCCTCTACCCCCTCTTCTCTTCCCTGAAGGCTTGCCAGCTGCCTTTCCAGCATGCTTCATGCTGTGTTTTGTAATGTCTTTGCCTTGGTGTGCTGGAAAATCTGTGTGTTCTTCTGTAATGTAATCTGATTTATGTAAGATATGTAGATAATTGTATATGTATGTGTATTTATATAATGTATGTATGTAATGTATGTGTGTATATATGCATTATGTAATAAATTACATATATAAATATATGTATGTGTTGCTGTATAAATTCTATATTATAATATGCAATATATGCTGTGCTTTCCTGCAAAGTGAATTAAATGTACACTGTGAGAGAAAGCACAGATTTCTTTTCTGGGGGAAAAGAATCAAAATAGACTAACAAAAAGAAAAAGGGGATTTTGGGGGAGGAATAAATTAAAAGAAATGAATGAACATAATAATAAAATAAAAAGTTATAGAAAGGAAAAGATATTGATGAATCCCACTTGCTAGGCTAGCATGTAGGAAATGAATGATAACCTTTGTTGTCTGACACTGATGAGCTGCTGGAAGACACAGCTCAGTAACTGACCCCAAGGCAGAAAGCAGTTCAAACAATTCTGCTTTTAATGCTGTTTTTCCATCCCTCTCCAGAGCACTGGGATTGTAAGGGACCTCAGGGAAGGATCACAGTCATTGGCCAGCTATACAGCCAATATCAGAGCAGTCCTTCCCTGCTCTTCCTCCTCCCTCTCCTTACTTTCAGTTTCCCTGCAACCAAGCCCAGCTTCAGCTTCAAAACTTGAAACATTTCAAAACTCTCTAAATGTTCTGACTGCCCTTGTTTTATTTTGAGGCTGTTTCAAAGCCCTTCATTTCATTTCAATTTTGCTGTTTCGAGCTTGAAATGAGTTAAAACAGTGTAGAAACAAAACAACCAGCAAAATTTTGCACAGCCCTATTATTTACTTTTTCTACTCCATTTAAAAATAGGTTATTTGCCTGTTTTTTTTTATAAATTCATAGATTAATATAAATTTGGGGCTGGAAGGGATCTCATGAGATCATCAGGTCAAGCCCCCCTGCTCTAAGGCAGGAAAGACTGATGAGGTCAGATGACCCCAACAAGGTGTGCATCTAGTTGTCTTCTGAAGATCTTCAGGGAAGGTAACTGTACCACATCTGGGGGGAGTCTGTTCCAGACTCTGGACGCACAAACCATAAAGAAGTTTTTCCTTATGTCTAATTTGAAGCGATCTTCTATTAGTTTATGACCATTATTCCTAGTCTTCCCCTGGGGTGCCTTGATGAACTGATATTCTCTTAGCCCCTGATGTTTGCCCATTATATACTTAAAGGCTGCCACTAAGTCCCCCCTGAGTCTTCTCTTTTCCAGGCTGAACAGTCCCATTTCCTTCAGCCTCTCCTCATATGGTCTGTTCTCCAGACCTCTAATCATTCGTGTGGCCTTCCTTTGGACTCTTTCCAGCTTCTCTACATTGCTTTTAAAGTGTGGTGCCCAGTACTGGACGTAGTACTCCAGATGCAGTCTCACCAATGCTGAGTAGAGTGACATCCTTAGTCATTCTTGTGATGCATCAGTTGATGCATGCCTGAGTGTTGTTTGCTTTGCCACCGATAGCATCGCACTGGTGACCCATGTTTATTTTGTGCTCTTTCAGTTGTGGTGCTGGCTAGTGTAGCACCACCAAACCTGTAAGTAGGTTATGGTTTATATCTCTCCAGATGGAGCACTTTACATTTCTTGGTGTTAAACATCATCAGGTTTAGATCTGCCCACTTTACAAGCCTTTCGAGGTCAGTCTGTAACCTCAGCCTGTCTTCCAGCACAACCACACTCCCCCATAACTTGGTGTCATCTGGGAACTTTGCCAATACACCTTCCACACCCATATCCAAACTACTGATGTTGAAAAGCACTGGTCTGAGTACTGAGCCTTGAGGGACACCACTTGTAACCTTTTGCCACGTCAACTCAGTTTGGTCTATTAACACTCTCTGGATCTGACTTTAGAGCCAGTTTCCCAGCCACTGGACCATTAAGTTGTTGAGGCCGCAATTTCTCAATTGAAAAATGAGGACATTGTAGGAGACAAAGTCAAAGGCCTTTTTGAAATCCAAGTATATGACATCAATCTCCTTTTTTATGTTACACAGAGTCAAGTATTCAAGTTTTTGTAGATCATTTTCAGTGTTAGACTCCATTGTTTGAGTTGACTGAAAATTATTTTTAAAAATATCAAGTGCTTCAGAAATTTTCTAGTGGCAGGAATAAAGCTACCTTTTGACTGCCTTCCTTTTTTGCTGTCACCTGTGAAATGCCAAAAGAGCACTAAAATGAAACAAATGTTATTCCTTCTCCTATGTCTTCCACATTTATAGAAAGTTTCAAGACTGGTAGGACTTCAAAATGCCCTGTTCTTTCACTTAGTGTATATTCTTAGTTCATTTCACTCCCATGGGCACATCTACATGAGACGCTACTGCCCAGATCTGATGTGCAGTTCTCACAATCACACTTACTACCATGCTACATGCGTAAGGCAAAAATGGGATAATGAGATTAAGCATCAGATCCCATTACCTATATTGCTCATTCATGGTATCTTGGGATCAGGATGGAGCTCACAGATTTGCATCTCATAGAAACTACTTCATGAAATGGCAGTCTTCATCAGAGGACTTCTGGTTGATTTCAGTTGTCCTTGGGAATAAAAGATGTCAGAGAATATTCCTGGAATTATCCATGATAATGTCTAAACAGCTAAGTTCTACAAAGACATGATAAATAAAAATGTACAGCCACTGCATTAATGTATATTCACTGAAGATCTTAATCAATATGAAGAAGAAAGATTAACCTTTTTGTTTGTAAACATCAGTTATATGAGGAAGAGGATATTCATGTGAGTTAACGTAACTGTGATGCAAAGGATGTCTGACAATTGCCTTGCTTTTAAATAGGAATATGCAAAGCTTTGTATGCTGATTCAATTTGGAGGAGATTTGGCCCAATTCAGTGGCCAAATCTCCAAATCCAAATTAAATTGTGAGACCAATAAAAAGGTCTGAATCAATTTGAAACTCTCTGAATTGATTTGGAAAAGATTTGGAAAACTTTGGAGAGATTAGATTCGGGCATTCCTTGCTCACTGCTCCAGGGAGCTAAACCTGAACTCTGTACTGGTAAGTAGGGGGCAGGGGACAGAGGCTGGAGGAGGGGGAAGGTGACCATGGGGGGACTTCTAACAGGCCCCATCCCCTGCCTGCTCCCCCAGCCCCCTAAGTGCCCCCTCACCCCTGCCTGCTCTCCCAACCCTGTCAATGGTGCCCCACCTGGCCCAGCATCCTGGCTCTTAAAATAAGTAAAAAGCCCCACACTTACTGGCTCCTGCCAGATGGGGAGGCAATCCCTGCTGCCCTTCCACTGCTGCATGCTCCATGGGAGGGGTCTGCCATAAGACCTCCCAGTTGCCCAGCTCTGTTGATAGCTTGCCCTCTCAGCCCCAGCATCTCCACTCTTTAAAAAAAAAAAAGCCCTGCACTCACTGGATGCTGCAGTGGCCATTGGGGGTTTGGGGGGCTCGTGGCAGAGCTCCCCATGCAGCATGGGGCAGTGGGGGGCAGCAGGGATCGTCCCCCTACCTGGCAGGAGCTGGTGACGCCGGGGCTAAAAAAAAACAAAGTTTTGAGACACTGGGGCTGGGCAGGACAGCCATTGACTAGGTTGGGAGAGCGGACAAGGCATAGGAGCTTGTGGCAGAGCCCCCTACGCAATGCAGGACAATGGGGAGCAGCAGGGATGCCCCTCCCCCCCCACCTGGCAGCAGCCAATGAGTGCAGGGCTTTATTTTTAAAGAGCCAGGGCACTAGGGCCAGGCAGGCAGCCATTGATGGGGTAGGGGAGGGGCCTGTTTGATTCAGAGATTCAGCCAATTCAGTGGCGGCTGAATCTCTGAATCAGATTCAGTCAGATCAATTTGATACAGTGATTGGAATGACTGAATTGAATCACTGCCCCCGAATTGGCCAAATCTGAAGTGAATACTAGCTTTACACAGGCCTACTTTTAACCCCTGAAAAGAAATGTGATTGAGATTTTTTGTGTCTCTGAGTCAGAATTGAACAGCAGGCATAACAAGATGCTTGAGCAACCTGGGTGGCAGCCACACATGGTACAGCATGGCTGCACTGCTGCACTCACTGCTGCTGGCAAGTTAACAGCACAGCTGCTGCTATTTTATTTCCCCTCCCCTCTCCAACCCCAGTGTTGGCACCCAAGCTGGTTAGCCTGGCTGCCCTGCCTTTCTTATGCTATGTTGAATAGATTTTAAATTAGGAAGTTTTAGCAAGATAGCCACACGAATGAGTTTCAGGAAGGGTAATGTCTGTTCCCTTCCTTACTGCCCATGGATTTGCAGGTGTTGAATATTGATATGAGGGGATTTTTACTTAATTTTAAAGATTGAATATTGTGGCAAGCAGTGTATATGCATATCCTGAGATGTTTTTAATGAGTACATTATAAACTGAAAATCAGACCTTAAAAAATAAATGGTGAGGTTAATGTTTGTGAATTCCTTAATACTTGCAAGCTCCACAAGGCTGGTGAAGAACTTTTATAACTCCATTAGGCTTTGAAATTCTAAGATGTTTACATTTCTATAATACATAAAACCAGTATTATATGCTCAGTGTTCTCACAATAGTCTCATTCTCTTAAGATTTTTTTCCAGCATTCATGAATATAGGATATTTAAATTCTGAGCTATATTTTTAAAAAGTTTAGCTGACTTTTCCAAAAAAACTCAGACTAATCTCTGTTTGTGTAGAGATTTGACTCAGAGAAAAAAAGCATGTTAATAATATTTCTTACTGCAGTGATATAGACATTTCTGATTTTTAAGCTCATTAAAAACATGAAATAATTACATGTGTTACAACCACAACTATGGAGTTGCTACTGCAGCACTGGATTGAAGTTAGAAAAAATCAAATAGGAAATGAGATACAAATTCCTACCAGTAAAAGTAATCATTGCAACAAGGTTACCAAGGAAAATGATGAAGTCATCATCACATGAAGTCCCTAAAATGGTATTGGATGCCTTTCTAAAATATATGCTGTTTAGCCACACATATTGAACTCAGTAGCATATACTTACATAATAAGGTGATTATTCCTTCCAAAAAGGAATTACTGAGTAAAACACTATGCTCTGTATCCTCAAGGAGGTCAGAATAGATGATTTAGGTGGTTTCTTCTGGCTTTAAAATTTTAACTCTATAATCTTGATGAATTTAGATCTAGAAATGTCCTTGCTCTACTTAGAATTAATAAAAGTAGGTCATTTTCATGTTCATGTAATTAAAAGTCAACAGAATAGATTTTTCTTAACTTTAATGAGACTTGTATTGCATCAGGGTTGAGATTTATGCAGTAGGAGTTTATAACTTCCATGAAGCATCAAAAAAGACTAGGGTAGGACTTGTGTTGAGCAGGAGCATAATCATATATGGGATCACATGGATGCTGTAACTTCTTGAAAACAATGTGTGTAGCTGATAATTACTGTTTATGGGTATATTTACAGCAAAAAATTCCATTAACATATTCCATAAGGTTCTCTTGATAATCATGTATTCTCTTAATGTGGAACTTGGTGTGTATATAAACTTTAGGCAGAGAGAAGGTTTTATAAAGTTTCAGGAAGTATTTTTCCCAACTCTGGGTTGAGGTCTGTCTATGTGAGCTAGCAAAAATGTCTATTATTTGAATTACTCAATATGAAATATTCTAAAAAACAAAGGCTGTAGAAGTAGGGAGCCTGGCAGCTCTATGCTTCAGAGACTAAGAGGCAGAGAAAAGTTCTTGAACCAAGGTTTGCATTAATTGATGTAAAAATATTTGGTGTTGTCTAATTTGCCTGAAATTTGAAGCAAGTATGTAAGAAAAATTAAGATACAACCTGTACCTAGGGAAGATGCACAGTGACAATCTTCTCCATGTTGTCCCTATGAGTTTACTATTTGGAAACAGCTTCTGGATAGGGAAAATAGGACGACTGTCAGTGTATTGGGGGAGAAGGGCCTGAAATTAAGAAACCTATAGTTTCTAAGTGTGTTGATGAAACAATAAATATTACCATGCTATCAGCATATCTCAAACGTGACATGGAAAAGAAATGTAGCAGTAAATCATATGACTAATGTATACATCCATTTATGTACCCATCTATTTTTTATTAGGCCAGCTGTGTAAAGGCTGATAAATATAGTGATTCAGATTTTTTGCCCTTGTCTTCATTTGGAAAATAAATGGATTCAGTGACATTGTGCTTGTTTATTCTCTCTTTGGGATCAGACCGAGAAATATGAATGAAACTTGGAACAATTACTGTTATAACATTTTGTTTTACCAAACTCTAATTTGTTAAGAATTCTTCATATTAAATTATTGTACGGGCTGTGATAAAATTTTTGTTCCAGTACACTGAAATGCAGTGTAACATCTCCTTATAAACTGTTTTATGCACTTGTCAATGGATGCATCCACATGTGCACTTCATTGTAGAATAGATTAATTAGCTCCACAGTAAAGCATCATAGTCTACACATGCACTGGTAGTACGGCAAAGTAAATTAATTAACTCTGTTGTAAGATAGTACTGTTGGGTGCAAATTGCACCCAGGCAGCCCAGTTAGCCGGAGCCAGAACCCTGCCTCCTGCCAGCCCCTCCATTGCCTGATGCCACCACCCAGAACCTGGGGCTGACACCTGTGCCCTCTGCCATCCCAGGGCTGCTCTGCTCCAGCTCTATTTGCTGCAGTCCCAGGCTCATGTGTAGACACTGCACCTAGGAGCAGTTAGCTCTGGCTCAAACTGCTCTGGAGTTTATTGCATTACATTAATTTCACATGTAGATGTATCCAGTGATATCTCTGTTTAAAACTATAAAGATCAAGTACTTCAAAAAAAATAGTTCGTCAACAGAAAATAAAGATTAAAGAGTGATTAAGGGGTACAGGTTGTAGCTATGTTGGTCTAAGGACATAAGCAAACAAGGTTATTTGGGTAAATCCAATATCTTTTATTAGACCAACTCAAATAGATGTAAAAATTCTTCTTAGCAAGCTCTTGGGAACAAACGCCCTTCATCAGGCTAAGGAAGCATCTGCAAATGGTCTGTGCTCTTCCTGGATGGAATGGTAAAGCACTTAGTTTTCCAACAATTTGAGTTATTCTGGTAAACAATATAGGATTTACCCAAAGAACCTTGTCTGCAAAGATTGATTAAGTGATTTTTACAATGGTACACGGGAAGTCTATGGCAGAGCTAGAAATGAAATTCTGACTACCTGATTTCAAGTGAAGGCTTTTATTGTAAGGGCTATCCTTTTCCTTAATGATACCATGTCATTTTCATTAAAAAATGGAGCATGGTCTAGGTGGAAATCAATACACAATTCAAATGAATAAAAAGTAAAATTCTGGGTGGAAACATCTTAGTACAGAGAAAGTTCATGCCAGTTCGCTCTCTCTTGCATATATTTTTGTATTATTGGGTTAATGATATTTCAATTTTTGGTTTTGAAGTATTTCGCATTTTTCTCTGCTATGATTAAAGTTGGTTGTAGATAATTATGCTGGTTTTATCACTCAGACACTCAAAAGTGATTTTTAAATTTTAAGTGGCTTTTACTAGAATTTTATTTTTCTAACAATTTGGAAGTCTGCTTAAATATGTCCTTTGTCATTTTCACTGTAAATGTTAAACTAATGCAAAATGAGTAGATTCTTATTTTTATAAATAACGTTTTTTCACAGGAAGAAGAGCTAAGGAAAAGTGGGGAAGCCAAGTATGCACATTTGAGTGATGAGCTTCATGTATTAATTGAAGTGTTTGCTCCACCTGGGGAAGCTTATTCACGTATGAGTCATGCCTTGGAAGAGATTAAAAAATTCCTAGTTCCAGTAAGTGGTCTATGGCATATTTGTGTGTGTGTATAGTTCTGCTGCCTTGGAGATAGTCATTCTTTAAGAGCCTACCAGTTTGAGAAATAACACGATCTTCCAAAGAGCCATCTTAAGCGATACCGAACAATCTGCTGTTACATGTAAATTCTCTGAAACACTGTCTGCGTTTTTTAGGGTTGTAGGCCATGGACAGCAATATAGAAATAGCTTTGAGTCTATAGGAAGATGTGTAATCGTGGTGTATTTATACTAGCATTTTGATTGTTGACTATAATTTATCCCAATATCTTCCTCTAAGCAAATATAAATTGTATCTGACATGAAAAATGCATGTTTTTCAGATTTCACGCTCATATTTATGCTCCATTTAAATTTTGCTGTCACTCAGAAATCTAATTCTGACTAATTTCTGAATTTAGAGAACCATTGTTATTTAGGAAAACACTTAAACACATACTTAACTGCTTTTTAAAAATGGAAACAAAAACCCTAGAATACCATAGAATAGGACAGATTAGAGAGGAAACCCCTTTTTCAATTATATATGTCCATTTGTGATTTACACTGCGCTCCATTACAGAAATGGAGACATGCAGCCATCTTCCTATTCATATAATGGGGGTCCTTACATGTCCAGATTGGATAATAGAATTAGTCCATTTCAACTGGGTAACTAAGAGTTAGTTTTAAGCTGCATTTTGGTCATGCACTAGCTGAAATAGAATTCTGCTCTGTATGTTTCCCTGGGTGCAGTAAGGTCACAATCTTAAAACAAGACACATGCCTTTGCCCTTGCTGGCCCAAAAAGACATATATATCCTGAAAATAGAATAGGATCAGGGTCATTTGTATCTATTTTTTCATCCCATATTTCTAGAACAGAACCATAGACTAAAATTAAGTGATCTTGTAAGAATTTATGAAAAGTGATAGTTTTTCACTGATACAATACCTGTTTCAAGACATTCAACTGGGGAGGAGGGGCAAAAAAATTTCAAGGTAAATCAACAAAGCAATGAAAAGGTTGACAATATCATATAGAATGACAGCTTGGCTGCAAGTAAATGATGTGGACATGCCAAGCCCAATGGTAGCATGTGTTTTTTATAATTAAACAATAAGTTCCTGAAAATCAGGAAATATTAAGGTTATCCAATATTTCCATTCTAAGCCTCATTTTCAGTTGTTCATGACTTTGCCAATTTTAACTTTAAACTACAATTTCCCATGCTGGGTGTATGTCAGTCTGAATATATTTTTTGGCAAAATTTCAGCTAAAATAATTCAAACATTTCCAAGAAGGCAGATCCAGGACAGCATTTACCCACCTCCGCTGGTAAAATTATTCTTTCTCTTTCTGCAATCCCATCATATGCCAGCTAGCTTCTATAATAACAAAGGCTGGGGTCCTAGGGAATCAGTGTCCTTCACTACACAGTCCTCCTTCATCCCAAGAGAAGGGTTTTGTGGAAAAAATAGTAAAGACTATATTGTATTGTGTACAGATAAGGGGGAAGAAGATAAATTAGTAAACTTTATTTCTGATATTTTCTAATTTCTTGAGATTCCAAACTTAATAATTATCTTTTAATATAGTAACTTACTCTCTAGGAGGAAAATACTACAGCTACATTAACAGGTGCCATGTTGAGTAGTAGCATATAGGGGTGTGCAAAGCAGGCCCTTTTGGATTCAGATTCAGCCCAAATCAGGGACAGTAACTTGATTAGTTGATTTTGATCACTGTCCCTGATTCAATTTAGCTGAATCTATTCAGACATAGACACAGCTTTAAAAGTTTTATCTACATACCTCGAGGTTCCAGCATGGCTTGTAAATGCCGCGATGCTGGGGTGTCCCACAGGAGTGTGGGGGAGTCCTCCACTTGCTCAGCAGTGAACCTGGAAGTAGCATGGAAGTACCTCCAGTCCACTTCTGGATCCACCAGGGAGCATGCTGGGGAGCCCCTCACATTCCCTCCCCCTGGCTTGGTGATCAGCTGCAGGGGAACCCTAGGTGCCCCACCCCAGACCCAGGAGGCACCGGTTGCCAAGTTGGAGGGAACCCCGTGAATGCTCCACAGTGGACCCAGAAGTGGACCGTAAGTGCTTCTGGTCCACTTCCAGGTCTGCTGCTGACCACGCTGGGGAGCCCCCACACTCCTGTGGAATGCTCCATGCACCCCAGCATTGCAGCATGCATGAGCTGCCTACTCCCTAGAGTTGTGTAGAAAAAGCATTTCAAGCTATCTCTGTGTCCGAATCTCTGAATCTTTCTGAATCTCTCCAAATCAATTTGGATGGTTCCAATTTGATTCAGAGAGATTAGAGGGTCCTCTGAGTCAATTCAAATTCAGAGATTTGGCCACGAAATTGGGCCAAATCCCCACTGAATTGAATCAGGGACTGAAGCTTTGCACAGCCCTGGTAGTGTACTGCCCCATTAAACCAATGTGAGAAAGGTTCTGAGAATCTAATGCAGTAATAAGCAATGTCTGGGCTTTATATAGAAAATAATGTTTTTTCTTGTACACACCATGAAAAAAATAAGTGAAAAAATCATAACACCTGAGCAGTAATAATTTTCATCTCTGTCTCCTTTTTTATAAATGCCCATTATCTGTTCTGCTCCTCCTAAATATCTCTGTCTTGGGGGAACAAGGAAAGAAAAATACCATGGTTAGGATAATGTATTTGACTTTGGTTAAATACTTCATTAAATAGTCAATTTTTAACAGGTTGATATTTTGATGCTGTATTTACTTGTTAATAAGGTATTTATACTTGTTTTACAGTAACAATAATCACCTTAAACAAATAATGACCATACTTATTATGACTTGTTTGGTAGTTGTATCTCCTTTCTGGGTTTTTTTTAATTATTATTTTAAAACGAACAAAGCATTTATTAACTGGCTGATAACAACCTGGTTTAAGGGTTTTATGCTCTAATAGACAATTTCAATTTTGTTTCCTGTTTAAGGTATCTCTTTATTTTTTTATGATGGTGTATTTTTTATAAATCCTAATTTATTGTGTCAGGGAACACATACAATTTCATTAGAGGATAGAAAGCAAAAGAACGTAACACTTTTATTTATATCAAAGCAGGTATCTAATAAAATTTACAAATGAGTTTTCACCTCCTTTATGTTATTTTTTCCTTTAATCATGTCAAATATAAGTGGAATATTGTCCTTATAGTGATTATATTGACTCATAGCTTCACTAATATGGAAAAAAACAATTGTTTATTTACTGTAAGGTTTTAATGAGACTTTAGGTAAATGTTA
This sequence comes from Crocodylus porosus, assembly GCF_001723895.1. NCBI lineage: Eukaryota > Metazoa > Chordata > Crocodylia > Crocodylidae > Crocodylus > Crocodylus porosus. The sequence goes on along the minus strand of NW_017728918.1, from coordinate 47,520,966 downwards.
AGAAACTATAACAAAGAGAAAGAAAACCAATCTTTGGTGGAGTTTGGGAAAATAGAGAATTAAAAAGTTTCTATTTATTCACTGAACCAAAATTATAATAAGCACTTTCTTCTGTAAAGTAGCTTCTTCCTTTTCACCTTCAGTCTGGCCCAAGGAGAGTATGAAAATTTTCAGTAACCAAAATTGTATTGAATATTGCAAATTCTAGTTCATACTGAAGTAAAAAGTAATTCTGCCTCAGGTAGTGTTCTGGGATCTCTCCAATAGAAATTTAAATTAATTATAATACCATATAATATCTGTAGCTTTCATTAATTTAGTGACTGACAAGTTTTTAAAACCAAGGCACTTTGATGTAAACTGGTATAACTGATCAGAAACTGGTTCAAATCTGTAACACAACATGTTGGCTCTGGATTTAGGACCCAGATGCCTTGTCCCTCAGACCAACCATGACCTCTCCCTTCAATAATAGGCAAATGTACTGATACACAAGGGTAATAGAAAAAGCCACAATGCAAGCAATTAAATAATTCTATATATCTGCCAATCCTAGGGCTGTTGCCAGAGTCAAGCAGCATATCTCCAGGACACAGGCTTCACTCTGAAGGCCCTCTATTAGGTGCCAGATGACAGCAACCTGGAGGTGGGATGCTGAAGCCCATCCCCCAGTGGGTTGGATGAGATGGGAAGTGGTGTGCCCTTTGTCCATGGTGACCTTGGGGACCCCTCCTGGGGGATGAGGATGGTAACGGGAACCCCTCTCAGGGTCCCTCTTGGGAACCCAGGCCCTTTGTTACTTTCAAGTCTTTGCTTTTGTATTCTCCTTCCCTCCTGATAACTCCTGATGACTCATCATCTGTGGCTATCACTGATTGGTCTCTCTGTGTTGATTAGACTGCCCATGTTGTGTTTCACCAGCATACTCCATCATCACATGCACATCCCTGCGAAACAGGAATTTCAGTGCCCCCTCTGTGGTCTTGAGAACTGGTGCCTCTTTATTTCATGTTATGGAAGTGTGGTACATGCCCCCAGTTTCTCAGACTGTGTTCTTGTTTGTTACACAACCTGTCTGTTTTGGAAGGCTGAGAAAGCAGTGTGTGAGACACCCAGGCTTTTAGAAATTAATTAGCCTCTGCTGCCCATCCTGAACCATTCTAGTGCATATATACACACACACACAAACACATACACACACACCCCTATAAGCCAGTTCCCCAAAACCAAACCTCTAAATACTATTTTCAAGCCATAAAAAAAAAATTTGGTGCACATAAACTGCCTTCAAAATGGCTCAAACCAGTTTAAGATAAACCTGGTTGGATACAGTATCAAACTTAACTGACTTAGATAAATAGGTTTATGGAACTTTGGATCCCCTCCAGATTCAAGTTAAGTCACAGTCCCCCAGCATCCCAGGATGCTTTGCATCTCCCCCAAAAAACCTTCTTTTAGGATGGGCATGCTAACCTTGACCCAAGCTGTCTGCTCCAGTAGAGCAGGGAGGCATGCTCAAGCACTTCCTGGATTCTGGCCACATGTGGCTGCATTTCTACAATCAAAAGTGTATGTCTGTTCACTTGCTTATCAGTTCAACCTACTCAGGTTACACTAACCTGCAAAGATTGAATCAATTCAGCTTCAGATTTTTTGACTGTCTATACTTAGCTAAGGACTACCTTCCATTAGATTGAAACCAGTATGTGACTGGAAGATCACCTATATAGGAAAAATATTCTGGCCTTCTTCAAACTTTCAATAACTGATAAATAATGTTTATTTTGCTACCAATCTCAGGGGATCATAACATTCCTGCTGTTTTTGTACTACCTGACTGACTAGATTTTCTGTGCAGTTACTTCAGGAGAATAATTCTCCAGTAAGATTTGATTTGAACACTCAAAGATTTTATTTGAACACTGTGTAAGAGACTAATATAATGGATATGTAACTGGTCAGAACATAGAACTAGAAAGGGCCTCCTGGGCCATCAAGTCCTGGCCTCCTGGTCCCTTGTATTAGAAGGAAATCATTTACCTAAGGAAGACTCAAAATAGCTACTTTACACCTTCAGGTGTAACTACAAGGCGTGGCTTCTGAAACACTAACAAAACCTACAACCTGCTACAGATAGAAGCAAGGGAGAAAGGGAACTGCCCTGACAATGCAATCACAGGGATAGTTCATATTCATAAGTAGTAGTATATACTCAGAATATCCTAGGAAGAGGACTACACTCTACATCACACAGAAAAGCAAATACTTTGTAGTCCTTACCAATCTGACCTTGGAGGAATTTTTTTTCTTTCTTTCATATTTGGCAAGTCATTATGAAGACCAATATCACTCCACCTCAGCAAAGAACCCCTAAGTTTTCTAGATGAGCTTAAGTTCCAATTGCCTTGCCTCCATTTTGTAACTCAGAAATGATGGTGCACATGACTCTTGGGTGTTTAAATTAGTGTGGCTCGCTAATTAAAGCCCCACCACCAGCCTCCTGGAGTACATCTATATACTTAGGCACTAAATTAATGCGCATTAGGTTGCCATAGTGCACAGTAGCACAAGCATATGTTTTTTTAGATGTTGATTAATGCACAATAGCTTATTTTACTGTGTATTAGCATAATAGCACTTTTTTTATGTGCCACTTCAATGTGCAGTGATAGTCTACTATGCATTAAAGTGCATGTGCAGATGCACCCACTGAGAGTTTTCAGTAATCTTGTCCTTACAGGACTCCACTTGATTAGCATGGAGTACAGCATAGGAATTTGTGTTGTAGGCTTTGTCATTAGGAAATCTCATGGTCCTTTCAAATGGCTAATAAATTAGGACTACATCATCACTTCCCTACTCTCATCCCCTTCATGCTAACCCAATGGAATCCTGATGAGGGTGGGTTCACTGAAAACTCAGTTTGTATTCCATAGTCCTGGGGCGCATCTACATGTGCAAATGTATAGGGCAGGCATCTATACATGTGGGGAAGCAGGAACAGATTTGCTGATCATGGCAGCGGTCTTTTCCCACCCTCACTGGCCCTACACTGCCCCCTGCAGCAGTGGGGAAAGCTCTAGTTTTCCCCTGGATGCTATCCCAGAGACTGCCAAAGAGCCATGGGGCCAGGAAACATCTGTTTCCTGGTGGGGGCTGGGACATTGCTCCCTCCCGCCCGGCAGCAGAGAACTCCCAGCCCCCACTCTGTGAATGTGATCATAGAGAGAAGGCTGGGAGAGTCTTATTTCCTAGACCCAGCTCCACAAGTGGGGAGTGGGGGCTAGGAGCTGCCTGATGCCAGGGCAGGGGGGCATTCTCCCCACCCAGGCTCTGATGGCAGAACCTGACCCAGCAGCAAGTAGCTCCCAGGGCAGGGAGCAATCTTCTGCTCCCTGCAATATGGCTCACTGGGAGCACATTTGCTCCTGGTCAGCCATCTATGTACGCCATACTGCACAACAATTACTCTTGAATTTGCTACTTGTATTTACAGGTATTAAATTTACTTATGATTAAAGCAAATTACCGCACAGTAAGTGTCTGCACATGTAGGTGGTGATGCTTACTGTGCAGTAATTTGTTGTAATCTTGAGGAAAGTGTATTGCATAGATATGCCCATGTAATAC
>NW_017728918.1:47513940-47517066 GCF_001723895.1 Crocodylus porosus | reverse complement strand
TGTACAGACATATAGAGGGGATAAATTGCACAAATGCCCAAGATAAATTAGTTCATCTAATCTAGTTTAGATTAAGATTGGGTTAACTGAATCTAAGAAAAAATTAATCTGATCTTGCGAATGCTTTTATGCATTCACAATGCATCCCCACCTTCACAGTGCAGCTGGGATGAGTGGCTGGGAAAGCCCAGCCGTGCACCCCAACCCAGAAGTTATGCTATTGCCAACCCTAAACCCTGACTGGGATATTTTTAGCCCCCACTGTCCCTGTTCCTTGTCCTGACCTAACAACCCCCTCCAGACCTACCAGCCCTCTCCTGATCCTATCAATTCCCCCTCTGCAGACCTGCTAGCCCTCCCCCACCAATCAGACCCCACCCCATTACCTTAACTGGGCTCCCCACATGGCTCCCAGGAACAACAGATGGCTGCACATACTACTTCCAGTCTACATTCATGCAGCTTAAAGCAAACTGTCTGAACATACCCCAGGTGCAGTGAACAATTGTACATACCCTTAGTGGGTGTTCTGTGAAGGTTGTGGAAAACTGCACAGATAAAGAGTGTTATGACAGAATGAAGGATGACTGAATTTCTTTTTCTTCCAAGTTTATGTTAAACTATTGAAAAGTTTTGTTTGCGATTTTTAGATTTCATAGTTAATCTGAAGACAAGTTCTGTTAGCTCAAGTATAGGTACTAAGTTTATATCGCACATTCTAATTTTGATAAAATAAACCTTGAAACATCCTTCAAAATGAGGGATTTTTAGGAAGAGAAAAATAATAAACACTAAATCATATTAAAATTGTTTTTTTTTCTTATATATGCTATTACTACTTCTGCTATATATCAAATGGATAGCAAAAAACAGCATAGAATTCTACTGATGTCTGAGAAAGCAAAGGGAGCCCATGACCCTGCATGCAAAACTTCTTAAAAAGTGTGTCATGATGAGCCAATTGTTTGTTTGCATAACAGACCCAGAAATGTTCCTTGCCTGGGATTAGCTTTGCTGCTGCTTCAAGGTGATATAACCACTTGACAATCACACATTCATCAGAAGGGTTGATACTCCTGTATTTAAGTGGATTAAGACCTTTTCAAATATTCTACAGGCATACTTAGGCAATGAAAGAAATCCTTTGATAAAGCCTTTCTGACACAGAGAGGAATCAGTTTAAAAGGGAAATCATTGCTAACAGAGGTAGCTTATTGTTTTGCCTCACAGAGTGACTGAATTTATCATGCTTGAAAAATTTTATAGGGATTATTAACCTCAACACATTACTTAGCCTATGCTTAATTTTAAAAAAATATTTACCTGCTTACATTTTTTAAATATTTACAAGCTGTTTTTAGAATCTATATTTATGAATTAACTTTACTGGCTTCCCTTACTGCTCATCCCTGTAGGGTGTAGATTTTTTGTTCAGTAACAGACCACAAGCGGTGCTCTTGGACTAAAACAATAAGATTCATGTGTTGTGATATGAAATCTGTATTAATGCTACTGTTTTCTCAAAGGCACAAAAAACTATGCCTTAATTGCAGCGTGCAAGAAATTAGGGTGTAGAATGACACAGAGCACAATATAAAATCCTTCTGGTTCCAAGGGTTACAAACCTCCCCCCCACAAACATGTGGCCTTTTGACTGAGGTTTGGCCAGACAGAGGTCTGGCATCTGTATTCCACAAATTATAAAACTCGATATGAAAAATAAATGTAAAATAAGTACTATTTATGAAGCAATTATTAGGGAATGGCAACAAAATGTATCATACACAATAATGTTATGTGTTGCTATTATACATATCAATTGCATGTTTTATAATCATCAGTTTGTTTTATATTCATCAGTTTTATAATCATCAGTGACAAAGGAAGGAGCATTTATGGTTAAAGCATGAGTCCTAAGCTAGGAGATAAGGTTTATATAGTTGTGTTCTGCCAATCACATACTTTTTTGTCTTGGCCAAGTCATTTAACTTCAGTCTATTTCATTTGTCCACAATAAAAAGGCAAAAGCATACTGTGAGGCTTTTTTCATTGATGGAAGTGGACTCAAGCAGCAAAACTTGGATTTCAAATGCCTCAGCGTATGGGGGTGGCTGTCTTTACAGTAGCAGTTCTGCTCCTTGTTTTTGCATTTATATGCTTCACATTTCAAACTCTTTTACAGAAAATGTAACTATGGTCCTAATCCAAGCTTTTGGCTTAGGCTAACTATTAACAGATTCAAAGGGATTCCTAGATATGAGATTCATAATGCATGTGCTAGGTTTCTTATGTAAATTAATTTAAATAAAATGAATGGATGGGGTCTCTACAATAAATGAAACTGCAATTTAGTAATCTTTTACTGAAAGCTTGTTTTAATTGCACTGGAGTTACTATCAAAATAAAAGTTAACTGAAAGAAATCAGTTGTTATAAATGACCTGGGTAATATGAGGAAAATAACACATTCAGGGAGTTTCTACACCAAATTAGAAAGAGGATTTCTTCTCATAGGGTCTTGAAATTATCTTTGTTTCAAACATACAGGGGAGAATTGTGGAGCTAGAAAAATTGAACAGGAGGGAAAGGACCCATTCCTTTACCATGGTATTTCACATTGACCTTAATAAAACTTAGACTAACACAATTAATTAAGCACCTCCCTGCCTCTAGGGTGGAGAGCTGTTTCCCTTTGTTCATCAAAATGGCAGTGTTCTAGTCATCTGGCTAGTTCTGGCCTTGACTTTATTTGTGCATTTAAACTGAACATGTATGGTAGGGCTATGTACTGGCTGGGTACATAGACAGGCATGTTTGTGTGTATCACAGGGGCCACTGTCAGTAAATTTACTGACTGAAAATAAAAAATCAGTCTAAAAATGGATGTCAGTAAAGTTCTTTTTTTAAAAATGTAACCATCATTAAAAACACTAAACAACCACAGCTTGATTGAAGCTCTGACAGAGTACAGATGGAATCTCTGGTGTCTGAGCAGGAGTGCTTCACTGTACAGGGAGTGTTTTCTTATCCATGCACTGCTTCTGCCTCCTACACTCTCTAAAATATTGATGCATTTCAGGAATTTTTTGCGTGGGGGGAGGGGGTCCATGCTGGGAATGGGGGAGCA
>NW_017728918.1:47476094-47513780 GCF_001723895.1 Crocodylus porosus | reverse complement strand
TGTCAATGCAAGACATTTATTTATTTATTTATTTATTTATTTTACTGCAAACTTTTTACTGACAACCAAACTTTTTTGTTAAGGTTTATATTAAACCCCTAAATTTAAATCCAGCCCTTCTGGACAGCAGGACAAGGCCTGGCAGAAGAGTTACATTTACATTATATAAAATGTATATAAGTACAATTATGTCAGTGAAAAACATTGGCTGTCAGTAAAAAGCTTGCAGATTGTCAGTAAAAAAAAATGGGTTGGCAACCCTGGTGTGTGCCTTAGCATAGCTGATAAGTGTAGGAGAAAGGCCTACCCATGTTTTAGATCTAATATTTGAGTGATTAGGGCACTTGCCCAGGAAATAGGAGACTCAGAGTCAACCCCTCCCCTCCTCACCCACAGGGTGTGTGAAAATGCATCTCTGACTTCCCAGGTCACTACTTTAAACACCACACCACAGGTCATATATTATTCAGGACCCTCTCAAGTGCTGTCATTAAAGCTCTCCCTTCCAGAACAGTATCAGCAGCGTCTGTGAGCCACACAACCTTCCATTTGCCCTGTCTGCCTTTCTTTGGTGACATCATGAGTGAGGATGGCTTTGAATCCTGGCCTGAAGTTTTCTAGTCAGATTAACCACTCAATTATTAGGGCTTAACCATTTGTGGAGTCTAATACCAACTAATCATGAGTTTATAGCTGGCTACATTTTCAAGATTTAGACTCAAGTATATGTATATACATGCCTGGCCAGCATGTAGCCTACTGCTTTCAAGTACAGAGTGCAGGAAAAATAGTATTGCTACCTATATGTAAGTCCAAAAAATGCCAGTTACACAGCTAGAAAGCTGCCATTTAAGTGCAAAAATGTACAGTAGCATAACTAAAGTGCTGTCGTGCCATGATGTGAGCAACCAAGCCCAGGGCTTCTTGGGGAATCGAGACACTGACCAAGGCCAGGATGAGTGATCAGATTCAGAAGTTGAACCAGATCAAGGACCAATCCAAGGGTGGGGTATAAGAGTGAGCCAATTCAGGAAGCCAAGAGAACAACAAAGAACAAAGTTCAGAAGAAAGCTGGGGTCAAGAAGCAAGGTGATCAAACAGAAAGTAGAACCAAGATGAAAGCCAGAAGGACCAGAAAAACAGTCATAAAACAAATTAAGCCCTGATACCCAGGCAATTTCTGCTCCAGGTCAGGATTATATGGGGGAAGTGAAAGGTCACCTGATCCTCGGTGGGCACTCCAATGATAGGGAGTGGGTGGAGAGTTAGGCCCCACTGGAGGCATTAAACCAGCCTTGACCAACCCTGGTGACTAACCATAGGGTGGTAGGCCTGGATGAGTGACATTACTGGTAGGCTGAGGTTTCAGGTTCAAGGCTGTGGCCTAACAGAGAGGGTAATGATGGCAGAAGCTACCAGAAGCAAAGGACCATTTCTGCCCAAGGAGATGAGATGCTCTACAATGCCTTTGAAGTACTTGGGATTCCTGCCCCCACTAAAGTCTGACTCAGGAAAAAGTTTAGTTGTGATTTAATTATGTGATACTGTCTGCTTACTGAATAGGAGTATGATAGTTTATTGTCTGAGTATTAAGCAAGAGGAATTAGAGATTTTTACTTATGAGGAAAATTTGTCATTGCTGAAACTTGATGGGATAACTTGTGTAGTTAGAATATTAAAATCAGTGATTATAACCTGTTTAGGAGGGATAGGTTAAAACATAGTTGGGACTGGCATTCTCTATTAAAGGCACCATTGCCACTTTTTGATTTATTGAGTTACTGCTTATTTTAGGATTTTGTAGGCATATGAATCATCATGCTAACTGAAGAAACCCAGAACCTGGTAGTGGCAAGACTCTGTTACCAATCACTGAATTAAATTAGAAAACAGAATTAACTTTTCCTTAAGCACTAATTTCTAACATGGACAAAGAATTATTGTGTTTTTATTTTTAAGTTTAGTTTTAAGAAAGATTGGAGATCTTGTACAACACATAGTAATATATGGTTAAAATCTATTTAATGCAAAATTTCATAAATGGAATTGAAGTTTGTGCTTCTCTCTCTCAGGGCAGGGTCTATGTACCTCAATGGATCACAGACTCAGGCCCTTTCTTACTCCTCTATTTTGCCTGCCCAGTAGTCTAACTTCAACAGCGAGGGTGTAAGTTGCTTTCAGCCCAAACTGACCTGTGACTTGTCATCCTTTGACACAGGAGATCTCAGTTCAAATTCCCCCATGGGGAGATAGCCCTGGAACCTGGATTACCTATGTCCTGGACATAGGCATAAATCCTAGGATTCCAGGCAAAGGTGTACAGTGTCAAATAGTAGCTGTGATTTTTCACTAAGTGGAGTTTTGAGGAACTTTTGCAAAATGTATGTGCATTTTTATTTTTTAAACAGTGAGGAACAAATTATCAAGGGAAGTGGTGGGTTATCACATTTTGTGATGTCTTCAAATCATTGCTGGGCATTGTTTTAGATGGGCAGTCCCATGGCAAGTCCCGAGGTTCAATAAAGGGCACCTGAGTGAAATGCAATGGCCTGTGATACAGGCTGGTGGTGTTTATTGACTAAGTATCTCTTACTTGGCTCCAGGTACAGGACAGATTGGTTTACTGAAGGCTAAATGAGAACTCTGAAGGACACTATAAAATAATCAAGAAACCTGTGATCACCCTGAGTGAGTGGCCAGAGCTACCCAGGGGGGTCCAGTGAGAGCTGCCAGGCTAGCAAGGTGATAAAAGATAGAGCGTATTAGAAGCAGGACTAACTGCTTGTCCCAACCAGAGATGGTTAGCTGGCCTGACTGGAACAACCAAAATCGGCAAGGAAATATTAGAGGGCAAGACAGAATCAGAAGCATAGGTCTTTCATAGTTCTAACCCTTTGTTCTTTTGGTACTATTGGGGAAATGAATAAATTATATTTTATTTCAACTACACAATTTTTGAGTTACTTTAATCAGCTCTCAAGTCACAGAGCCCTGGGGTGAATGAACATACAAGTGCCAAACATAGCTGACTCTTTTAGGTTAAAATGACTGGGAAAAGAGACTAGGGGTTATGCAACCCAAAAATCCAACTGTTTGCACTACACAAACCCCAGCCTGTCACCTCTAAGGATGCACTCAAGAGTGACTAACTGGAGTCAAAACATTCAGCTGTCATACATTCAGCTGTCATAGGAATCTACACCTTCATGCTTCAGAGAAAAGCAAAAAACTCCCAACGTCTCTTATCAGTTGACCTGGGAGACTACTTAAATCTGGAAGTCAATTTAACCATGAATACATGAGCAAGACACCCAGTGAAGTTATCTAAGAGAATTCTCAAACTCTCACCATACTGGTCATTTTAAAGGCTGCTTACAGATATTTAAAAAAAAACCCAAAAACCAGTTTTTTACTTTAAACTCAGCATGCTCCAGAGCTAACCCAGTGTCTGTACAGCTGTGAACCTTTGCAACACCTTTTTGGAGCTTTGATCTAATAGCTGATTGAATCAGCTTCTAGATAAAAGCGCTAAAAAGCCCCACTGAAGCACTCGATCTATACAGATGCTGCAGAGCTTAATGTCTGTAAAAAGCCAATGTCCGCTGTCCCATCTTAAGCTGCAGCCAATCTCTGATGCTTCACTGGAAGGTGAGAGAAGGGTGTTTAGTAACCTCATCCATGACAGACAGGTATGTTCCCTGCCAAATCATCATCCTCAGTCTGATCTATTGAAAAGTAGTGAAAGGAGCCAAGCATAGGGTAAACAAAGGTTATGATCAAATTTTAAATGAGATATAAGCTCTTGATATATACCAGACAAGAAGTTCTTTGGTTGCTGCTTCACCTGTACTCTTTTCTAACCCATTTTTGAAAGGGAGTTTATAGATTTAGTTCATTCTATAAAATAAAACTTTATCCAGACAGAGAAATTGTGTGCAAGTCTGAAGCCAGGTACAGTTAAAAGCAGTGGTATAAACCCCTGAAAATTGTTTTGTGAAATGGGCAGCCTGACAGACCACTTCATTGCAGCATTTTAAATGCATTGCTTTGATACACTTTATAAAACTGTACGAGACCCTGGTATGCTTTTTCCTACTTACATGAGAACTTGACTTAACTATCTCCATCTGTCTCTCAACCACCATCTCTGTTTTCAGATAATTAATCAGTTGTCCCAAAGAACTCATCTCTTCCCATGGTCAGAGATCTTATTTTCTATCAAAATATTGAGCCTTACTTTATTTGATGGTGCAGTCTTCTGTAGCTCAACTTCACTTAAAAAAAAATTTCTCATATGACAAATGGTAAGTGAAAATTCTATCCAAATTGTGTCCAATAATAAAAATTTAAAAAAAAATATGAACAGATTCCCTTTTATGTTATGTCATTCTGTCTTTATATAATCTTATTTTCTGTAACAGGGAGACATGGCAGAAGAATTATGGAATAACAGAATTAGAGGGTTGGAAGTGACATCAAGGGCCAACTGGTCCAGCCCTCTGCATGAATGCAAGGGTGTTGTTCCTAAATCTTCTCTCTCAAATATTCATCCACCCCCACCACCCTTGAAAAATTCTAGTGAAACAGGGCACCTACACACATGCCTAATGTCTCCTCCAATTCATGCTAATTAGCATGTATCAGAACATACTTGATTAACTGCATACTGGATTAATAATATGCATCCTTGACATCTCGAGTATTTAGCATCTCATTTAGGATCCATGAACTTCAAAAATGATTGCATCTGATGAGGTTTAGTTAATCCATGTTGCTACATGAGATACTGTGGGCCAGAGGTGGGCAATTACTTGGACCGGAGGGCTGCTTAATGAATTTGGGTAAACTGTCGAGGACCTCAAGGGGAGCCCCACCCTTTCACAGATACCCCACCCCTTGTTCACCGTCTTGAGACCAGAATGCCTGCCCCTTACCCCTGAGCTTTGCTACCAGAAATCCCTCCCCTGGCCTTCAGAAATACTCCTTTTGGGAGCGGGGCTAGCCATCTAAACCAGAAAAAAAAAACCCCAAATCATATGCTACAAGTCAAACATTTACTATAACATATTTTAATTTAACTACAAAAAATATTTTTGTCATGATTTGTGTTTGTGTAGTGTATATAGTAGTGACTGCATAATAGGTCAGAAATAAAGTCTTACTCTTGTGTTTTGTGTGGAGGGGGGGGATGTGTGGGCTCCATTGCATGGGGCTTCCCCTGGTGGTGTGCAAGTGCTGAGAGCTGCACATGCACTGCAGGGAGTCCCATGCGACAAAGGCAGGCCAGACTGGCTGTGCTCCTTAACACTATGTGTAGCTCTGGTTGGAGCCTCATACCACTGAGCAGCAGATCCACAAGAGCCCTGAGTGCCCCCATCTGCTGCTGTTGTTACTACTGCATACCAGAATGAATGTACACTGAAAATCTATCAAAGACAAGAATAAACTATTACATGTGGGGGCACATTTCTCACCAAAAAAACACCCTCTCTCTCCAATCTCTCAGTTCTAATCCTCAAAGAGAATTTACAAAACACCTTTCACAGATGAGCCTACAAACTTCACTTCATCAACCTATTGGATACAAAAAATTATGGGCCAAATATAGGCATTTGATTTATGACACATTATAAACCTCTGCATGTGGCTCAAGAGATAGCTGACAGGAAGGGGTATAGTTCTGGAGGCATGTAAAACCAGGGCCTGAAATCTAGCAAGGAAGTCTGACCACTCAGGCAGCAGGGAGCAGATCTCCTGAAGGAGAGGGTTTCAGGAGGTTGACTGACTGAAGGGCACTCTCCATGACTGGGGCTGAGACCCAGGAAACTAGGGTCTGAGGTGGTGAATCTAGGCTGAACAGTCTGAGCCAGACAAAAAAGGGCTGGAGCTGGGCAGGAAGAAGTCTGGACAAGAGTCTTGGGGCTTAGGAACACAGTGTTGATTCACATTTAGAAGTCCACTGTGAAGAAACTGCGGAGAGTCATATGTAAGGCATAGATGTGACTCTAGGGGCAGCTGGAGGTCACAATTTTGGCCCCAAATGTCTGCATGGTTAATACCATATCATGTTTGTTTATTTTTTACTATGAAGATACACTCTGATACTAACTCAAATTTGGGACTGGATTTGAACATGTTTAATTTTAGTAGAAGCTGTCTCCTTACTGATAGTAAATGATCCTGTTCCATTTGCAGCAACATCCATGTGTGATGGATCCTTTTCTATGGCAAATGCAAAACAAAAATATTTTTGAACTGTTCATGCTTTTCCTCATCGGTATTTACTTTTTAAAACATTTCTGTTTAGCCATGGCCCTATATCTCCCTCAGGGTTTTCTTCTTGTTTCTTTTTTTAAAAAACATGTTAAATGTTTAAAAACGCCTTTGACTCCTTTGCCTTTTGTTGTCAGTCAGCTACATATAAAAAAAAAGCAAACAAGAAACAAACCTTTTCCTATCATTTATTTGTAATGGTTTATGCTATATTACCAGTTCTGCAACTACATTTAACCAAAAAGACATATTGTCCAAAACAAAATTTTGTAGCACCTGTGGAATTTTGGATTTTTAGGTATCCAGGTGGATATCCTTGCACATTTCCCAGACACCATTATCAAGACAGCTACTGACCCCATATTGGTGCATAACTTAATGTATTAAGGAAATTATCATCATTATTTTGGGCATCTCAGGAAAATTGTTACTGGCCAGATAGTAAGAAGTCACATGAAGTAACACAATTTTTTCCTGTGTGCATTATGGACAAATGATTAAGGAGACTTTTGTCCTGGTCTCTGATCAGATTGATTGGCCTCTCTAGCAGATATCTGTGAGTAGTCTAAATTTAATCTATAAGCTTTTGAGGGCTTATGATATGCAATCTGAAATGATTCTGTTACAAGGAACACTATATCTGAAGTAGTGCCACAACTTCACCTTTTACCCGGTTCTATCTTTGTGTAACAAGTTGTAGCAAATGATTTTAACATTGCTGTCACAAGGCCCATTACATTAAATTTCAGTAACAAAAACATAATATTTCATAAACATGAGTATTTCCTATGCCTCTTGTCTATTACATAGGCCTCTAGTATTAGTATATGTAACAGGTGGGCATCCTAGGGGTCGCCATGCTCTCCCCTAACGCCCCCTTACTGTGCCAAGTTAGCCTAAAAGCACCCTCAATTCTCGCCTGCCACATCTTTGATGTTAAATATATAATAGGGAGGCTGCCTTTTCGTCCTCTTGGACCAGTTTTCCAGCTGTACACTGGCACCATCTCTGTAATGGGTATTTCGGTGCTCCCCTTTTTTATGAGCTATGCATGGCTCCAACCACCCCCTTACCATGCCCCAAGCCTCGCTAATGTAACAGACATTCTTTAGTCTCACACTGCGCCTCGCTGGTGCTCAGGCTTTCTGCAGCCTTGTCTCACATGGCGCCTCACTGGGCGCTCATCAATCACTGCCCCCTCTCTGGGGCTTCTCACTCTGTGCCCCACTGGCACTCGGGGTCAGTGCACCCCCAATGCAGCATCTTCTCTGCCGCTCAGGGTTGGCTCACCCCCAATGCTGTGCCTTCTCTGATGCTTGGGGTCAGTGCACCCCCAATACAGCACCCCCTGGCACTCAGGTCCCCACACTGCCATGGACTCCCTATGAGGCCTCCTCCATCCCCTAATAGCCTCTCCCAAGCCACCAGTTAAACAGCAAACAAAACAGAAGCCCCTGGGCTATATACATTCATGTCGCTCAGCTAAAACATCATTCGAGCCACACCAAGGGTGCTCCATCTCTCACCAGGATTAAGCTGCTTGTGCATTCAGGCCTCTTCCCTTTACTTGCTCAGGCAGAGCTCCTACTCCCTTGGCTGCCAGCAGGGAACTGCCCACCTGGCCTCAGCCCTGGGTTTTAAATGTGAGCCAGACCCGACCCCTTCTGGTCAGCTGACCACTGGCAGGTATGGGTCACTAGGCCCCTCTGGTTGTCCTAGCAACTGGCACCTCAGTAGTTATCCCAGCTCTATAAGTAGCAGGAACCTTAGTGCCCTGCTACAGTGTATAAACAACTAAAATGTGTTTCCCTTGATATTTGTCAATGTATAATACCATGGGTCTGATTTACATATATGGGTATTATCTACTCCATTATCAACCTCTCCCTCCACAGATAGTTTAAAGCCTTGCCTACTATAATAATCTGGGGTTACCCACTGATAACTTTCCTGTGGACATGGAGGTTGTCCAAACAATACCACCTCATCTCTTCATCATAGATATTCCTCAAAAGCAAATACTTTGTCCCACATCACAAACTTTACTTCCAGTGTCATCAGGATATCCCTTTCCTCACTTCAAATGCCCAGTCTTCCAGGATCTTTCAAAGGGTGCCTGATATGATATCAATATTACATTGTGGAATATACACAATGATACATTCTTACCAGCCTCAAGGTCTTTTTTATTCTTGGAGTTATATCCTTCATCTTTGTTCAAGGACAGTAAAGCATTTTGCAAAGTATTATGTTCACTCTTCTTGCCATGGAAACCCTAATAAAGATTCATCTGTACATCTTTTTTGGCCAGTTGTGGTTATTGCCTAAAGTCTATCTGGTTTGAGCTGAGTAGTTGTTAGTTTTTCCCTCCACTTACCTGTAAGTCATTTCTTCCTGTTGGTTGTTATAGGCCAGTGTTTCCCAAACTTTTCCTCAGCATGACCCCATTTTATCAGCATGGCCCCTCAGTCCCAACCCATAGCCCCCTACAATCCCAGGTATCCTTCACTTCCCACCCACAGCCTCCTGCCCCCCTTGGGCAGCACCCTAGCCCCAGCTGTCACCTGTTGGAGGCTGCAGCTGCTACAGCCAGAGCGTGCAGAGCCCAGCTGCCCCCTCCCACCCCATCCCCACTGTGGATGCAGAAATCTCAGGGGGCACATTTATTGCAACCCCATCTGCTGATGTTGCAACCCCATTTGGGATCATGACCTACAGTTTGGGAGCCACTATTACAGGCTGTTCTCAGAACTATTCGATAGACATTTGACATTTCCATAAAATAAACTATTTTTCAGATTCTTATACTTCACATGCTCACAGATTTCCAATCAAGTTGTTTGTTTTTGTACCTCTGTCATTTCACTGTCTTGCCTTTCCCTACAACACTTTTGTGGAGTTGACCAAATTTGGTTTTCAGGAAATCTTCTATACTTTACATGATTTACAGATCTTGTCCTCCATCAGAAGCACCTACCTGTTCTTCCTACAGATGCCATCTCTCTCTTCAGCCAGAAAGCAGAACACAAATCATTCAGTGCAAGTTAGAGTTGCTGTTGAGTCTCTGACCATATTGTTGCTGAGGCAAAACTGTATTTATAAGCAAAATTCCTTCCTATGAACTACATTGGTTGCTAGTCCTTGTTTGCTGTTGTTTAAGCCTTTCCCCTTCACTAGGCATTATCAGCAAGCTTGCTGGGTCACACCCCAAATACTAGATCAAGGCTGCACATGTGTGGGAAAAAAAATCATGAACTTCTCAGATCAAACAGAAAAGATCCAAAGATGTGGACTCTGTCAATCACCGTCAAAGCAGAAGTTTCCTCCTTAAGGTATAAATATCATACAGACTCTACCACTCTCAGTAGTGGAGCATAGGAAGTGGGTATTAACGTCTCTGGGTGAATTCTTTATTGAATGAAAAGTTACAATTCTTATTGTCTTGGCCAGTATTTCATCTTCATAGTTTCAGCTAAGAGAAAGCTAGAAATTGAGGACTCGTGCTGGAACAAAGTTAGAAAAAGGATTGTTACAGGAGCAAGGAGAAAAGGAGAAGGAGTAAATTAACAAAGAGGAGACATCACAAAACTGTGTGGAGATATCAAACTGTACTGCCACCCATAGGGAAACTAGGGAGAATGTTGTAATTTAGGCAACCTCTCTGATTAACCTTTAAATTATTTAAACCTCTTTAAATTATTCTTGGGACACAAAAGGAAGAGAAGGGAATGCAGAAAGGTTGGTCAAAAATATCATAGATCCCTTCCTGTTGGGCTATGACTTAAGAAGCACAAAATCTCATTCTTAAGTAAAAAAAGGTCTGATCAATTTTCAGTGAATTCAGTAGGAGTCTTTCCATTGACTTCAGTGGAATTTAGATCAATACTGCTTGTTTTACTCCCCCCTCCTCTGCTAATCTAATTCTTTTAGGCTCAGGGATACAACCAAAGCTCAAATTTAATTTTGAGGGGAAATATTTAAACACAATTCTTATCACCCCTTCTTTGTGTAACAGCAGTGAGAAAAAAGGTCACTTGCAGAAATAGTATTTATATCACAGTCAATGCTAGGAAGAAGAGCATTAGCATAATAGATTATGATTGTTTAGATGTCAAATAACAAATATTTGGAGTTGAGAGGGAGAAGGAAAAGGTAGGTCTAGCAACTGAAATTGTTTGTTTCACCCAGAAGGAATGCAGAGACACCTGCTGGATTTGAAATAATTTTTTTCAAGGATATTTTTGCCTTTTTGTAGTTGACTTTAAGCACCCTGCTTTATAAAAAAATAGTTGTGGTTGTTCTGAGGATTATTATAATACTAATAGAAAGGTGATTATTTGATCTTTCTTAGTCTGTGCTTCCAAGTCTCAAGCACTGTGCTATTTTGTATCTCAGCTGCTAGTTTCACCACAAGTATGCATCTCTCTTAAGAATTGTCCTCTGATAAACTGTATCATTTATTAAGCCAAAAGGTAATTTTTCTAGGTAGCAAAGTACAGAAATTGAAATGAACAGCATGTATATGTTGGATAGGGAAAAAAAAAAAAAGATAACCTAACATGTGTTGGTCTTTACCTCATAAGAGAGTTGATATGAATAACACTTACCTCGCCTATCTTTTTCTATGTCAGAGAAAAGACTTCCTAAAATGTTACTCTAATCCCCACATAGAAAAATAAACAGTTTACACAAATCTTTGAATGGGTAGAAGATAGCCTGGAAGTACTGGATTTCAAGGTAATTAATCTGGATGGAATTTGTGAAACAGATATGAGATAAAGGAAGAGAGAATATAAAAGACAAGTAAAAATGATAGGGCTGAGCAAATTAGATAAATAACAGGACAGGTGGCTAGAGAATATGGAGAATCAAATGATTAAAATTATCACAATGATTTGGGGCATTCCTTTGGGGAAGGAGGTATGAGCTCCAAGAGGATTATGTATTTTTGTATTGCTTTAATAGAAAAGTGTGTTTCCATACTAGCTAATATAACTCTTGAGAGTAATTCTGTATGTTCAGATTGTTTGTTGTTGCTGGATCTGTATGTGCAGGGTTGGCAAGTGGGAAGAATTGAATAGTTTACTGATTTTGACCTTATCTTGAAAAAAAGACAGAGAGCAAGTGTTTAAAGGAGCAAGAAAAACAAAGTACCTCAAATAAGAGTTTATAAAAAACCCTTTTTCTATGTTGAAGTCCAATAACAGAGCAGGAAACAAATAGCCTTGGTATAGTTAAATTAATCTTACCAATGAAAACTTATGGTATAGGTTGTCTAAGCAACAACTGCTAAGTCTAGATGAACATGCAAAAACCATTTATGTTTTCTAGATAACTGAAAAAATTAAAAATAATGTATCATACGTGTTGTAAACAGTTAAAGATTAGATGAGCAATCCAGAAATCCTGTTCTTTTTACATCTTAGGAATTTTTTGCTTGAGCTGTAGGTTTTGTTTTGGGAAGTGCCTAAATTTAAACTTCTCAAGATTAACATGAAGTTGTCATTAGTAGATAAGAGAAAAACTGAAGGTATGCACATTTTAAAAGGAGACTGCAAATTGCCACTCAAGACCACATGTTGGCTATGTGATCCTGAAGTAATACAAGGGTAAGTGCAATTGCTACATTTAGATTGACCTAACTAGCTTAAGTTGATCTAAATGGCTGGTCATTGGTCAATGGTTCTGGGCTTCACACAGACAGAGCCTTTGGCTATCAACTGTGGGGGCTGCCTGTCCCTTTTTCAGTTGCCAGTAGGGACTGTAGGGATGGTGTGGGGATAGTGTGTATGGGGGGAATGTGGGTGGGTGTGGGGACTGTGGAAGTGGGGAGACTATGTGGGAAGGGTGGATCCCCCACCTTTCCCCCTCGTGTCCAGCCTCGCCTACACCCTCTGGCCCCCACAGTAGCAGCAGCAGCACCCATCAGGGTGCCCAGGGCCCACTATTGGCAGAGCTCCACAGGGTGGTGATACAGCCCTGGCCACTTGAGACCCTGTGCCACCTGAGGCAGGACCCAGACTGGCCTGAGGGTGCACAACTCTTGCATATGGTGCCGGGACCCCGGGTGACAGCAAGAGCGGCCTGGTCCTGCCCGAAGTTTTGTGCCCCCAGACTGGGCTGAGCTAGATTCATGTGCCACAGACAGCATTCTTCCAGTAGCAGGCCCTGAGCACTCTGACATCCACTGTACTCCATGCTGGGGAACAGGTGAGGGGCCCACCACTCCAAAGCAGTTCCCCCCCATCCCCACATTCCCCCCACACACAGTCACCCCAAACCCTCACACAAGGTCCACACCCCCCATAAACTTCATCCCCACAAACCCCCACAAAACCTTTCACCCCCCCAAAACCCACATCCACCCCACAAATCTCATACCCTGCATGCCCAGCCTCCGGACAGCACAGGACAGACCTGTAGGCAGGAGCTCATGGCTGCAGGGAAAACCACCACATTGCAGCCCAGTGCTGTGCTCACACCAGTGCTGGAACATGCAGCCCCAGTCTGGGAAGTGGGGCTTCTGGTCCCAGGAACCACTTGAGTGGGTGATTGGCTGCTTTAAACTATTGTTTTTTATACAGCCTCTAGATTCCCCTGGCTGAAGATTTGGGAAGAGCTGGGCAGGGTCAGTTTGCCCAAAGTGGCACAATTTGCCCCATGCCAAAGTACATGTTCAGGCACATGTGCTGAGGCACAAATCTACAGCAGAGATGCTGGAAGTGCATGTGCCTGCAGTTGTGGATGCACCGATAACGTGTGTCCATACATGCAGGCACATTCACTTGCAGAAGCTCAAATAGGACCGGCACAAGTTTGAGACAGAGATTTTTGCCTCAGCACACATGCCCGGAGATGCACTTTGGTCTGGGGCAAGTTGTGCCACTTGGGGCAAAATAACCCTGCCCAGCTCCTCCCAGATCTGCAGCCAGGGGTAGATAGAGCCTGGGGCCAGCACCAGTGCTGGTCTCAGCAGTATAAAAGTGTGCCCTGGTGAGCAGCTTAGGACTGCTTGCCGTCAGAAATTTCTGAGGCCTAGCCTTTGGTATCTGGGGACACTACCCCTTGTGCCAGCTGGACTGCTGAAGTAGCCCTAACCTGGGCTGAAGTAGCCCCTGCCTCCTCTACCCACTGCATCAGTTTGGGAGTGCAGGCTGCTGCCTGGCTGTGACCTGCTGCCACCTGTGACAGCATGTGGCCCCAAGGCTGTGTGTCTGCCAGGCCCAGATGAGGGCTACGCAGCCACAGCAAAGGCATCTGCATCTCTGGGCCAGCGAGTAGTGGGCTGTGGCAGCACAACTGACCTCTGTGCAACATTACTGCCATGGGTGCCACTACCCTACCATCTGAGCAGCTATTGCCTGGAAGATGTTGTCAGTGTGCTAGCCTGCCTTGAACTGTCAAAGCATGTCCTTCTGGCCCCAATTGGCCAGGAGGTCAGCCACCTCCAGCTGGTTCCCAGGTGCCAGACCTGAGCAGGCTCCTTTGCCTGGGTCCTGCCACCTGCCTCACTAGCAGGAATTCTGATGGTCCCTATTTAAAAACTGCAAAATATCTGATAAAAAAAATCCCAAATTCACTCTTTACAAATACCCCAAAACCCATGTTCATCCACAATTAAAACAAAAGACCACTCTAGAGAGAGAGAGAGAGAGATCAGTTGGGCAATGTTTTGTTGATATATTTAAAATGTTAAAGCATTTTGAAAGCCTACCAGTGTCTCTATCATCATAGTAAAATATATTCTAAATATCTATATGTTTTGATGTTTTCTTTTGGTTTTCTTATTATAGAACAGCTCCCTTGACCCCTTCACTAACTGGAATGTGAAGAGAACTGCCCCTGCAACCAGTTCCTGCCAGCAGGTTTCATCCTCTCTGGCAGCTGGGCACGTTGGGTGTGTGATGGGGGGGAGAGGGAAGGGACATGGGGGGATGTGGGTGGGTGTGGAGGGATATGGAGGGATGAGGGTGAGGATGGGTAGTTGGGGGACTATGGGTGTAGGGAGACTGCTCAAGAGGGTGAGTCCCTTGCCCCCCACAAAGCACAGCCCCCTCCACAGCACTGGGATTGCCCACCCCCTGCAGGGTACCAACTCCACCTCAAAGGGCCCCAGCTCCCCTCCCCGCACCCTGCCCTGCCTCCCCCACCACACTGCCCACAGCTTATTGGCAGCAGCCATTGAGGTGTTCAGGTTCTTGTGGAGCTGCCTAAACATGTACAGCACCATGAGACACTGCACTGAGCCAGGCCACACCCAAGTGATGTGGCAGAGGTAGTGCCAGGTGCCTGACAGCCAGCATCCTGCCACTCTGCCCATCATGGTGGGGCTGTGCCATGAGGCCCTGATGGTTGCCACTGATTCCAGTAAGCTGCAGGCTGTGCAGGAGAGCTGGGGCCAGGCAGGGTGCTCTTGGCCCTGTGGGTGGGGGGGGGGTAATGTAGCCCCTGTAGGGAGGGGGATGTAGCCCCTGCAGGGAGGATTTGGCCTCTGCAGGGGGGTCATAGCCCCTATGATGGGCAGGTAGGGGATCCACACCTCCCAGTCTGCACCCCCATAGTCCCCCACACCCTCACAGACCCCCCCCCACACAACCTCTCCAATCCCCTACTTACCTGGGATTAAGCCCAGGTCTAGGTCCCAGTAGCCTAAACCATTGATTGCCCTGCATGGGCAGGCACCATGCATCGGCACCAGAGGATGGGGCAGTCATATAGATGCTCTGGCTGGCTATCAGAGCATCTCTGTGGAGGACCTTGAGCGTCCAGTTGCCTCAGAGCACAGTCTTGGACTGTGCACTGCCCCACCTTCCACCCCCATGTTTTATTTTTGTACCTGGATTTCTAGGTACCAAATTTTGAATCTGCACTGAAATATGCAACATGGGGAAAAGGTTTTTTTGTTCCTAGTGTATGTTTTGCTGCATCTCAAATTGCTTTGAGACATGGCAAGAGGGATGTGTTGGCTCATCTGGATGCACCCCCAGGGGTTAAATCTGATTTAGTTCAGCTGAGTAGGTAAAAAAACTTTAGATCTGCCTGAGTTCAGCTAAAATGGGTTGATTCAGCCTTATAAAACCCTGCATGCATTCACAGCATAGCCACAGGGTGCTGTTTTAATCCCCTCAAGTGTCCCCTAACCATGGACCTGCCATCCACTCAAACCCACCAGCCTCTCCTGCAGGCCCCGCACCCCGAATTCCATCAGCCCCTCTTCCCCCGGACTCCCACAATGTACTTACTTCAGACTGCCCTGGCAAACACTTGCACACAGCAGAAACTGGCTCAGTCTCAGGCAGCAAAAATTAAACTGTCTAACCTGAGCACAATGTTTGAACACATTTTCACACCCCTAGAAATCTATATGACCTGAATTGTAATCTTTAGTGAAACAGGTTTAAAATTACACTTTAATTGCTACAGAGTCATGCAGATATAACAGTCATCTCCCCAAAGCTTATATATTAGTATTCTTTAACATTGTTGCATCTGCCTATCCTGAAACTGATGCCACTTTGCCTACATTTTACAGTTGCCTGAATCCTGCAAGTTTGGGTATTTGAAGATAACTTATTTCTCTTAGGCTGCTCTTGGTGTAGAAAGCCTTATTGATTCAAAGACAGTATTGTAGCAGTGTCTCAGTCTTAGCGTTGAGTAGCATCTGTTAACTTTAGCATCATGCCTAAATTCCAGTTTTGATAATTGTATTTTGTTCCTGAAATTCCATCTGTAATTTCGTTTGACTTTGACATTCTTCATCTTCAGTCTTAGACTGTATTTAATATGCTTTATTGATTAGCAATCAGCCCAAATTTCACTTAAGTTGTGGATGAAGTGATTCCTATATGCATTTGTGAAATGGCCTAAAATAATTTAGTATATATTTTGTTGAATATTTCTTGTAAGGTACCATGTTTCAGTTTGTTTGGTGTCTAAATTAAGTAGGCACCTCACTGTTTGGCCTGATTTTTTGGTGGGGTTATGAATTAGACAGTCTTCTGAAGCCTTACATATTCCAAGAGAATTAGGCCCTTCAAAAAACATGGATCACGGTGGCTATTAATATGACCTAAGTGTGGCAATACTCCCCAGGGGAACAGATTCTAGCTCTTTGTCTGTGTAATCAAATTGAAATTCACATCTCCCAGATAAAGAAACCTGAATAACAATACAAATTGATAAACTGTTTAGAATCGTGGTCTCTGAATAATGGTACAAAATATTTTATTCCTTTCAGTGTGCTTCTTGTGGCACCAGACCTAGACGCAGATCCACATGAGCAAATGTGTATGGTAATGCAGAAACCCACTGGAGTCAGTAGGGTTACTCTGAGTTAATGGGTTCTACCTATGTGGATCCAAGTATAGCACTCAGGCTTTTTCTGATGCACAACTAAAGTGCTGCCAAATGCAACAAGATCTCAGATACAGTTTGATATTCATTTTAATGAAGAAAATTTTTTTTTTCAAAAAAGGCTAATTATGACAAGGCTGGTCCAACCTTAAATTTTATTCATACTTATCCTTTAGTAAATGTGCAGTAAATAAAGAGTATAGGACATGGTTTGTGCGTGACATACTGTTCTAACCTTGAAACAGGAAAAAAAAACACAAGTAAAGAAACAGAAGTATTTCTTTGAGGAGCTACATATAATGGATGCTTAAGACAGTAGAAAAGGAAGGAGTCAAAAGGCAAAAGTAAAATGTGTTCAAAGACATTTTATAGTATCGGTAAAGATTCTCTTATATCTCATTCAAACCACAGTAGTCACTGTTAGCCCTGTCAAACTGCTGGCTAAATAAGTTACAAGTATAAAGAAGACAGGAGCAACAGGAAAAAAGTAATAAATCAAAGGAGAAGAAAACCAGGATATATACAGTGATTATACCATTGAAAAGGCATAAAATAATGGGGGAAAGGATGACAGGGAGAGAAACATAAAAGGCGTTGGGGGTGGGGGATAAAAGGAAAAAACTTTGAAAAACCGAAAGAATGATTGCAGGTTGCTGAGCTGTGATTGACCAGGTTTCAAAGCTCTTTTGTGTTATAAAGTTGTTTAAGTTTGTTGAACAGGTTTTATTTTTTAATTGAGTCTGAGTGAATAAATATCTTAACACTTTAATACTTAAACTACAAAATTCCTAAGCCTAACATCAAACAGTGACAGAACATATATTTTCTTTATTATCCACTTAATTTTTGCCTTTCTATACATGTGATAAAATAGTTCCTGGAAGACAAGTTCATCTACTACATGCAGTATAAAAACATAATGATAATCATTAAAGTAATAAAGAGTTACATGCAACATATCTTAGAAAAGCAATTATGCTTGGATGTTAGCATGTACTGGTCTCATTAATCAAATATTACTAACTTGTGAGAGTAATTTACCTTGCCAATGTTAATAGGTCATATGTGGCTCAATTTCCTATTTTATTTTATAGTCATCACAAAGAGAACCAAAAGTCCCAATAAATGCAAATATGTTGTGAAAAAAAGACTAGCATGGTATCACCTGTTTGATGTGAAGTGAGTGAGAAGTAGCTGTACTAACAGTAAAGCTTTCAGGTAAAGAATAATAATACTAATAAGAAAAGTATAACATTTGTGATCCTTCCAGGCATAAGAGATCAATTACACAACATAAAATACTGGATGATCAGAAAAAAGAAGCCAAATGGCATTTGTGTTTTCCATCAGAGTCAGTATTAACTGAAGTCAGGTCAATACTATTTTAAAGGAAATTCCATCCTTTCTGCCTGTGAAATCAAAAAGTACTTTATCCAAAATACGACAAAATATTAGTAAGCATCTGCTCTGCCACCCTGCATCAATCCAAGCTGAAGTTCAATACAGTTAGCAAACTTTGGGTAGGAACAATTGAAGTCTATACACTTATATAAATATTTAGAGATTGATAAAGTCAAGAAATTAATCTGGGTTTTATTCTCTTTAAAGTTACTATATATTAGCTACTGCATTTTTGCAAAAATATTGTATTTAACATAACCTTTCTTGAAAGTTTCAGCGTTAATTCCTTTCATAGCTTACTTTGCTAACAGTACCAATAGGAGAAATGAGCAAGGGAGAGCAAACTATGTCTCAAGAATAAAAAGCCATCGAAGTTGGCTCTGTGGAAGCAGTGCTGTTAGAAGTGAAGTCGGATTTTTGTGGATGGTTTTACCTACATATGCATGGGTACAGTGTCTTGCAAACACATTCAAAAAAGCTTCTTTTTTAAAGAACTAATTTGCTCTCTGTGGTCTTCAGTGCCAAATTTTCTTTCTTCCCCTACCTTAACTACCCTTCTTCCTAGATCAGTTTTCCTTCACGTAATTATTTAGAAGTAAAACATTCAATTACCAATTAAATCAAAGTACCTAATATTTATAAAAGTTAGTCTGCATACTCCCTCACTTTTGTAGACTGGGACAAACATAGGGAGTGGGGTTCCAAAATAATCAATACAAGTATGTTAAGTAGATAAATGAAGTTAGTTGACTACTAGTTAACTCAACGTAAAAGCTCTAGTATAGAGTAACCAGTATTAGTAATTTGTACTTAGGTATGATTGGTGCTCTTGCAGATATACTCTTGCAGATATTATATTCCACATTTTTTTCCTTTAAATGTGGGTTCAGGAAGAAATGTCATGTAGGAAATAAAATAAATTTGGTCGATACAGAACAGCTTTGTATTATAGGAACTGCCTACAGAATACTGATATGTAATATAATGATTATCAAGAACACCTGTATTAGGGAAATGAAATGTTCAGAATATTTGAATTCATGGAGTCACAGAATTGGAAGGGGATTCAAAGTTATCTGGTCAACCCCCTCCAGGAATACTAGTTCCAAATAATCTCTGTGCAGTCCTCAGCCAGCCTCCTCTTGAAAACTTTCAGTAAAGGTGATTCCATAACTTCCCTGGGCTGTCTATTCCACTCTCTCACCAGTGTAACAGGAAGGATGTTTTCTTTCTGATACATAATTTAATCTTTTTTGGTTGCAATTTAAAGCCATTGCTTTGTGTCCTGTTCTCTGCAACAAGGGGGAATTAGCCATTCTCCTGTATGACATCCTTTCAAATATTTGAAGGCTGCTATCACATAGATTTCATAGATTTCATAGACTTTAGGGCTGGAAAGGACCTCGCGTCCCTCGTTATCACCTCTTCTCCAAGCTAACATTCATAGTTGTCTCAATCTTTCCTCAATATGGCTTGCCTTTCAAACCCTATTTCATTCTACCTTTGGACCATCTCTAACTTTCCAACATCCTTTTTAAAACATGGAGAAGAAAAATGTACACTATACTCTAGGTAAGGCTTAACCAATGCCAGGTAGTGGCAATATGTCCTCCTATGTCCTGTACCTTAGGCTCCTTTTGCTGCCACCCAAAATTACATTTGCTTTTTTGCACATGCCTGTGTCACAACATTGACTCTTGTTGAGTCTTCGATCAACCAAAATCTCCAGATCTCTCATTAACCCCCCCACCAAGCCAGTTATCTTCCATTTTGTACTTGTACTTTTGTTTATTTTTCCCTTGGAGTAGCACCTTACATTGGTCTGCATTGAGCATCATCCTGTTGTCTCTGGCCCTGTTCTCCAGCCTATCATGATCCTTCTGAATTTTGCTCCTATCCTCCAAAGTGTCTGCATCCTTCCCAATTTCATGTCATCTGCATATGTGATTGGAAAAGTCTGTATTCTGGCTTCCACATCTTTAATAAGCATGTTAAACAGCACCAGATGCAGGATGAGACCCCCATGGAACACCACTGGAAATTTACAGCCTTCTGACATTGATCCATTAATAATTACCCTTTGCTTCCAGTTATTGAGTAATGATGTACCTAACTTACAGTAATTACATCTAGGCCACATTTCTCCAGTTTACTTACGACAATGTCACATAGGACTTTATAAAAAGCTTTACTGAAGTCCAGGCACAC
Organism: Crocodylus porosus; assembly: GCF_001723895.1. Taxonomy (NCBI): domain Eukaryota; kingdom Metazoa; phylum Chordata; order Crocodylia; family Crocodylidae; genus Crocodylus; species Crocodylus porosus. The sequence goes on along the minus strand of NW_017728918.1, from coordinate 47,493,545 downwards.
TATATCCACTGCATTCTCTTCATTCACCCAAATAGTTACTTTGTCAAAGGAGATCAAGTTGGCTTGGTATGATTTGTTATTTGAAGGAACTTAAAGGAAAAAAACTGAGAAGGAATAAAAAGTCTTCCTGAGTAAGAAGATATAGATGCACACTTGAGAAATGCTGTTTCCACTTGTCCCTAACATTGTAAACCTTGTTTTGAAATGCACACTTGAGAAACGATGTCTCCACTTGTCCCTGACATATTGTAAACCTTGTTTTGTCAGATCTCAGAGCAGCCAGGCCAAAGATGTATAAATATTTTAATGATATCCTGCTTTCTGGAAAGGGTACATAAGTTTCCGGAGGCACTTCAGAGAGTGTCAGTGATTTCTGACAGAGAAGCTGACAGACTGAAAGGCTGAAAGGGTTTATGGAAGTATCTTTAAGGAGTAAAAGTCAGAATTTTTATACAGACAAGTGCTTGTGTCAACCATGTGCCAATGACATTTTCAAAACCAGGGTTCAAGAACCCCCTAATTCCTCCTAATTACCCAAAGTGACCCACAGCACAACCTTAAGCTCTAGAAACCCCAAATACAGCTAAGTAAGGGAATACCTACCTTTGTAGAGAATGTAGCTAAAAAAAAATCTATCACCATGGGAATAGTGTCCAATATAATTGACATCTTAAAAAGTCTCACTGTGATAGAGATTAAGAGCTATGAAACAGCTTCTCATTCAAGGAACTATAAGTTGACTTGAAAGAAGCATCTGTAGAAAGCAAAGAAAGCAAGAAGCAGTTTTTATACTAGGCTAGTGTGTTCTTTAAAAATAATGAAGAGATTGGGACATGTAATTGGGTGCAAGATTGGACTGTGATTAAACTAGGAAGTATTACCAAAAGGATCCCCCCCACAAACAATCATATTCTCCAAGAATATTAGATACCCATGAAATAGAAGCTAAATAGCATTCTGGAAGATGCCATGGTTAAGCAATTTTCATCAGGTTGGGCATCCCCAACTATAGATGGAAAAACCACATGGAGACTTAAAGACATTCCCTGACTGCAGGAGACTTAATACACTGACAATTCAAGTTAACTGACCACTTCCCCACATAGAGGACACTCTAGATAAAACATTGGGAACAGAATATTTCAGTCATTTGAATTACGTATCAAATTAAAGTTGCACCTAACAGTAAAAAAAGAAAAAAAATGCCTTCTTGACACCCTATGGATCCAATTCTGCAGAATTTCAGAATGATGTATGATCCAGCTATAGTTCTTATAACCCGAGACATCTCACATATCTTTAGGAACTTCTCTAACTTCTTCATATCCTTCTGGAGTTGACTTTATAAAGGTTTTTTATAAAACATGGGTACAACATCAGAAAGGAGTAGAAAGAACGCTAAATCTTTCTTTCTGAGGGCATATTATCATTATGGGTGGAAGCCTGAAGTCCAGAAAGGGCATGCTATCAAGAACTAAAACATTCCTATACACCTGCAGAGTTTCAGATGCCAATTGGTCTGTATAGAGTTGCTGGACATCTATGCAAAATTTTGCAGAAAGTGCAATGCTATTATACCAACTAAGTAAGAGTAACTGTCTAGAGAAAGGAACACCAAGAAGAATTCATGTCTCTGAAGAAAGGGATTCTCAATTATGCTGTGCTTCAGTTTCTGAATCTGGCCTGTGATGTCTTGCAGGGTGCTGTTGGATTTGCACTTGAACAAATTTATGAGCCCAATAGGCATAGACTTCTGGAGGCTGCAAACTAAATGAGAGGAAAACCAAACTAGGGTGTTTGGTTGTTTTCAAGGCTTTTACAGACAATTGTACATATTTCTGAGGTATAGAATTCATAGTGTACACAGACTACAGTGTCCTGCAATGCTTCCTTATGTAGTAAAAATGGAGTTAGATTTGAAAGCTGTTCAAATTAGTTTGTGGTTCACCAATGATCTGGAAAGTAAAATGTACTTGTAGCTTCCCCAGTTAAATAAAAGTGTATTCAGCCTGGGCTTGTGAAAGTATCTTAGGAGAACAAATCAATGACCAAGATTTGCATCAACAAATCTGTCAAAGGAGAAGCAGACAGGGGATATTCAGTGCATTTGAAGAATTACTATCTATTGGTTTCTCCAACAAATAGTTTATGTGACCGGAAACAAGATTGTCTTACCATCAAGATTATAAAGAAGAGTACTAGAGTGTCTTCATAACAAAGCAGAAGGCCACCTGGCATAGAAAAAGAATTTGAACTGGTAATGGTGAAACTATTTTTGGTAAATGAGGGCTGAGGCTAGGAATGAGCTGGTACTTCTTTTTCTTACTGGTAAAAAATGGAAAATACCAGCAAAGCAAGAGACATCACCTTTAGCAGAAATAATTGAAGTTACTGAGTCCTGGAAATTCATACAGATTGTCTTAATAGATCCATTACCAGAAACACCATCTCTGTTTTTCACACCTTCACAGGGAGTGCCCAGTGAGCTACCTGCCAGTTCAAATCCCTGTGTTTCTTCTGCAGGTCCTTATGGAAGATTCACTCCCAGACAGCCTGGCAGCTGTAATCAGGTAGTAAGTCTATGGTCAAGAAACTGTCTCTTGACCTTACTACCTCCTGCATCTTAAGATGGTTCATCAGGGTGTCTGGGGTCTGGTTTCACAGAACATGTGTATTTTGGAAGCATTTAAGAACCTCATAAAACCACATCATCTCCATGGTCCACAGGCTTCAGTTGAGCAGGTGCTATGCAAAATATCTTATGAAGGAAGCTGTTCTGGATTCTACCCTGGTCACATATCTGCCAGGCACACTATGCATGGTAAAGCCAAAAGGTTCATGATTTACAACAATGTTCACTGGGCTGGGCTCCATGAAAGTCAAAAGCATTTCAAGTCATAGTGAGCCATGACACTGCATACCCAGAATCCCTCTCTCACAACCTCTTTCAATATGATGTATACGATTAGTGTGGTTCCACCCTTCATGGTGACTCCACACAGTTCAGCATTTCTCAGTATGTGTGGATCCTCCTGATACCCACCACAAAGGATCCGTGTGCTAATTAGCCCCCACTCATAACTAGAACTAGGTGTTCTTGTCTCAAGTACTGAGTGTTGACACTGGAATCATGACCCAGTCCTGTTACCTTGTTCTGGGAGAGCATAAACTTTCTTAATGAGACCAACCGTGACCCCTTCCTTTCAATAGGCAAACTTTATTGATACACAGTGATAGCAGATAAGACAGAAGCAAGACAAACGAACAAAATGACCATGCAGTCCTACTTATCTATGAGTCCTAGAGTTTCACAAGGAGATGGTACATCTGGCCAGTATGTGAGCACCACCTCATGGTTCTTGCTTGAATTGGGATGTCAGCAGCCTTGGAGGGTTTGAGATTGGTGCCCACCCTCTCCCCACTCCCCCAGTGGGGTAGGCAAGATGGGCTGATGATACCATGGTGGCCTCAGGATCCCACTTTTTGTATTCTCTTTCTCCTAATAACTCTTCATTTCTTGGTACTGTTGATTGGTTTCCCTACGGTCATCATTCTGTTCATGTTCATGTTCATGTTCTGCCCTGTCAGCTTAAGCCTTTGTTTCTTTAAACAAATCATGTGTACATATCCTAATTTGGTCAGTTGCTGGTATCTTAATTTGGTCATGCCCAGTCTCCTAATCTGGTCATTTCACCAAAACCAGGGACTTCTTACCAAGTTACAGGTGATCACTGTGACCTGATGTTAATTCTTTATGTTCCTATCTTGTTATGGTTCTAAGGAAATAAAGTGCTTGTTTTGCCCGCTGCATGTTTTCAAGTTCCCAGGATGTATATGCCTGTCTGTCTGCTAGCTTTGGACCTTGGATGCTAAAATGCTGAGAATGTTTCCACTGTTGAGCACATGCTGATTTTGGCGACAGTTTCATGATAGACAATGTATTCAGTGAGTTTTCTATGTATATGATTAGAAGATGAGGGGCTTGTTTCTGTGCGTTAACTGGGATAACCCTTGTCTTGGAACTGAGTAAATCTGGTACTAATTGCCCAATGCCTAAGGATTCTTAGACCAAAATGTTTTTTCAAAGTAACCTTTAAGTACCTTACTTTACCTACTCATTTGTATTTTTCTTATTCATTTATTGGGGAGCATGGTTATATTATGCAGATGACTCCATCCTGTTTCTGGTATGTCCTTAAGACATAAACAGACTGAGGCCAGGTCATACTGTGCAGCACACAGAATCCTTGACACCCCCTGTGCTGCATCCATTCCCCCCTACCCAACTTCCTGTTGGCACTGCACAATCTTGGCAATGCAGCCACTGGCAGCTGGGCCTGCACACAATGGGGCACAATGCAATGCATGAGTAGTCATCCTGCATGCCTACCCACCACCATGATCCTCTGCCACCATTGCACTACTCCAAGAAATTTGGGGGCAGCCACCCCAGGTCAAGCCCCACCACAGCTACCACAGATTAGTAGCACTGCAATAGACAGATGAAACCGGTACTCAGTACATTGCATCATACCCCATCCCATATGGGCCCAGCTACCAGCAGCTGTGGTGCCAGAACTTCACAGCTGCAGCACCAACAGGAAGCTGGGCAAGGGAGGGATGAATGCAGGGGAGTGGGGAGCAGAGGAATCTGTGCACTGTGCAGCTCAGCTTGGCCCCAGCTGAAGCAGAGCAGAGCACTGTAGGGCACAGCTCTCCTTTCTCAGGCTCCCAGCAGTGGCTGGTGGGTCAGATAGGGTCAAATGGTGGTCTAGATACAGCCTGAGGGCCATATTTTGCCCACCCCTCAACTATAGGGCACAAGTGGCTGAATCACAGAAGACTGTCTGGATCCTTAGGATCCTTGTGGCAACTCCACCAATCCAAGGTGTTACACTATTTATCTTAGTGTTGTTATGTTGTTTTCTATTATATTATTGTCTCAATTCAGTGGGGCTAAAAGGAAGCTCTGTCCTAGCTGTAGGTGCCCCTTAAGTATTTGATTTAGTGTATGTGAATGAGTATCTCACTTCCCTTTTCCGGCAAGAGGAAAGCAGAAGGTGGGCGGTACAGAGATCTCCTATGTTGCCAGAGCTCCATTAAAGTACTTCACTCAAGGTGTTATGAATGGTGTGGGTCAATCTGAGGGAAATGCAATATACACTTTTTATGCTTAGGGAGGTAACTTTTTGTTTGTTTTCTGGCCTCAAGTTTCCTCAATAACACACAGAGGATCCAGTGCTGATGAGGGACACAGATGCCTGCTGTGAGTCAGCATTTGAGTAATGGTGACAGTAAGGAAGAACCTGATATATTTTTTTCATCCCTGGGTTTCTTAGCCTGCCAAGAAAGAAATCACAGGCAGTAGTCACAGCTGGTCAGGAACAGGCTTCCAGGCAGGGCTGTTCATAGTGGAAGCAATTTCCTAGGGTGCCTTAGCAGAGGTATGTAAATCAATTGCACTACCCAGGAAACTTAGATAAATGCACTAGTAGGGATTTTGTTGTTGTGACTATTATTTTTCATTCCTATACAACTCAAATCTTGAAATATGTAATTTAACCTTCAGGTAGTAAATATATCTAGTATGATATAGTAGCTGTTTCTTTATTTCAACTAATTATAGAGTATGCAAGTATTTTTCTCCAGTGAAAATATTTATTAAATGGATATTCTCAGTTGAGTTTCCTCTGGTGCTGATATGCTTCATCCATCCTCCTAAGAGTAGTTACAGTAGATTTGGGGTTTGGAAAGGTCAATTTAAAAGCACAATTGAACTTGTGTAGGTAGGTAACATAATACATTATCTCTTAACTATATATATATATTAAGTCCCAAAAAGAATAATTGTTAGTATCCAGGTCAACCTTTGATTCTTTTTATGCAGTTCTACTGAGTTTTATACACCAGTTTTGGGATTAGGAATGCATGATCTACCACCAGTTCACAGAACTGAGGATTACATGGACTCAAGGCTCAATTTTGCGTATTGGGACCCCTTGTTTTTAGGAAGAAGGACTGGTTCTTCCCTTATTGATACAGTGGCAGAGAGCTGGAATCCACTGAAAGTCAAGCTGCATAAGCAGATAAGGAGGAAGGGGGGAGGGGGGAACTGGGGAAGGAACATCTGCAGGTTCAGATGATACTCACATCAGGGAAAGGAATCTCACATCAGGGATATATAGACTGTAAGACTCACTATTCAAAAAGTAGGTTTTGTTGTGATCTGTTTCAGGATGCAGAAAGGTTCTTCAAATCAGAAAGAGAAAGAAGAGATCCAAGAAAGCTGAGGTTACAATAACTGTAGGTGGCCAGAAGTTCTGGGACCACATTCATACAATGGATTACATTTTCTTCATTTCATGCCATATTTGGCCACTCGGTCAAGGGAGAGATGAGACATCTCATAGGCTTTTTACAAGTACATTTATTGATGGATGGTGATCGTGAGGTTAATGGACTAAGTAAGCATTTTCAGGACATGCTATTTAAGTTGAAATCAGAATCTAGGGATTCAAAAGGCTGTCCAGTTGGAAGTATGGAATCAGTGAAGAGGTACAGTTTAGGGCTGTGCAAAGCTTTGGGTGCTGATTCAGTTTGGAGGAGATTCGGCCCATTTCAGTGGCTGAATCTCTGAATTTGAATTGAATCAGGAGACCAATAAAAAGGTCCAAATCAATTTGGAAAAGATTCAGAGAGCTTTGAAGATTTGGGCCATGAGCCCCCATCCCCCACTCACTCTCCCAGCCCCATCAATAGTCATCCACCTGTCCCCAGCTCCCAGTTCTTTAAAAAAAAGAAAAAAAGGCCCACACTCATTCACTCACCAGCTGCTGCAGCAGCTGTTGGGGCTTCTGGGAACTTGTGGCAGAGCCCTCCATGCAGGGTGGGGCAGTGTGGGGCAGCAGGGATTTCCCCCCCACACTCCCCAGCCTGGCAGGAGCCAGTAAGTGCCAGGTTTTTTGTTTTTTTTCAAAGAACCAGGAGCTGGGGCCTGGCAGGGCAGCCATGAGTGGGCAGGGGGGCTGGGAGAGTGGGCAGGGGATGGAGGCTCATGCCAAAGCCCCCCCATGCAGCGTGGGACAGTGGGGGATAGTGGGGATCACCCCCACTTGGCAGCAGCCAGTCAGTGTGGGGCTTTTTAAAAATTTTTGTCTTTATTTTATTTTATTTTTTAAAGAGCCAGGATGCTGGGGCTAGGTGGGGCAGCCATTGGCAGGGCTGGAAAGCAGGCGAGGGATGGGGCCTATTTCATTCAGAGATTCCCCTGAATTGGCCGAATCCAAATCCAAATCAAATACTAGCCACTTCACACAGGCCTAATACAGATGGTGATAGGCCAAATAAGGAGGAAGTTCTTCTTAAACTGCTGCTCAGAAACAGGGAGGAAATGGTTGAAAATGGGAAGGTCAAAGGCAACTTGTATTACAGTGACCACAAAATGAGAGAGTTCAGGTTCCTATGGAAAAGAAAGGGAACAGACCAGCAGAATAAATACATTGGACTTCATAAAACTTTTATAGACTTTAACAAACATAGGGAACTGGTAGGCAGGATTCCCTAAGAGACAAGTCAGAGGGAAAAACGTAACCCAGATTGTGCTTTAAAGAGCTTTGTTAAGGGTGCAGGAGCAACTAACTCCATGCAAAGCAAAAATAGGTGAGTTGAAAATCAAAAAGAATCCTACAAAAAGTAGAAAATTGTATTACTATATATTATTAAGGCCATATTACTAAACTGTAGTATAAGAATATTTTACAGACATACAGGAAGAAAATTATGAATGCCAAGGCACAATTTGAGATGGAACTAGTAAGGAAAGTAAAAGACAATAAAAAATAATTTGACAAGCATGTCAGAAGTCAGAGGAAGGCAAAGGGAATTGTAGACCCCTTATTGAATGCAGAAGGCAATCTAGTAATGAATGATGTAGAGAAGAAGAAAGTATTTAGTGTCTTTTTTATTGTGGTCATCACAAATAAGGTCAGCTACCAGATGACACGTCTAGTCAGAGCCAGTGTAGGGGATGAGATAAGCAGCCTAGAATAATGGAAGAAAAGGTTAGGGATTACTTTGAGAAGCTGGATGTTGAGGGGCCAGCCACAGAGTATGCTGAAGTATCAGACGTGCTTTCCTTGTACTCCTCCAAACCCCACTTAAAAGACCTAGATTAATGTGCTAAACCCGCATTTTCACTAACATCATTGGTTTTTATTGATGAGGAGATGAAGAAGCAAAGTCAGAGCAAGTCCAAAACCAGTTTAAAGGATTTCTGTCAACATTCCAGCTCCACAAAGCTTGCTGAGGAACAGAGCTCTGGAAACAAAGTGGACGTAGGTCTGGAAGAAGAATGAAGGGCTAGTTGGAAGTCTATGCTATCAGACATGGGGCGGGGTAGAGAATAAAAGGGCTTAAGGTGCAAAAAATGAGCGTCCAGCTGAAGTTTTTGAAATTACAGTATCTGTTAATGAGTTCAAGGGCAAGCCTGATGCTCTTCAGTCTCGAATAAAAAATACAGAAACCAACATTTCTGATGTAAAAGATCACTACAATGAAGAGGAGAGAAATCTCTCTTTGATAAAAAGAAAGTAGAATTCCTCTCCACTAAGGTTGAAAATCTGGAACATGGGTGCTAGAAGGCTAATCTATGCTTCTAGGGATTCACAGAAAGGATTGAGAAAGATAAATATATAAAAGCATACAGAAATTCAGACACACTGAACTAAAACTATTCATCTTATTCAACCCTCTGGAAATGAAGTGTGCAAATGGGCCTCTGAAGCCACAGCCTGCAGAAAATGAACCTCCCAGCACTATTGTAGTATACTTTCTCAAACATCAATTGAAAGAAGAAATTATAAGAGAAGCCAAAAATTGAGGAAAACACATTATAAAGAGGAAACTATTATGGTTTTTCCAAACTGGAAACAAAGAACACTTAAAAAAAGAGAGAAAAATCTTCCCAGAAAATACCTAAGCTTGGCATAAAAGCCCTGCAAGTTTCCCTTGAATGATTTAAGGAAGGCTCAGTTTTCTGATGACATAAAATACCTAGCGGTATTCATAAGGAAATATACAGAACTTTCATAACCCCAAGAATCCAGATCATGAAAGAAAAAGAAATTGAAATTGTTGTGATTGTGGAAAGTAAATTCAAAGAAATCACTGTGGAGCATATAGGCAACATCCTGGCTGTTAAAATTCAACCAGACATAACTTGGAAAGCCATGGAGGAGTAAGGGCAACTGCTTTCTTTACCTGACTTAAGCACATTTCTGACTGGCCAGTCTCAATTATTAAGTTGCTCAGGGAAAGAAATGCTAATGCTAGGTATAGCAAATCTATATTAAAAAATCCATTTTCAGTGGTGGGAAACATTTTGCACTTTATAGTAAGTTGGGGCAAGGTTCAGATGGAGGGGTTAAACAGATTTATTGTAAGTATGTTATGATGAGTTTAATAGGATCTACTGTGGTGATGGTCTTTTATTAAATGGTCAGATAAAGACTGTGATGCCTTTGTCAAAAACATCCTGGAACTGGTAGAGGTGTCTTAATAAGGCACATCCACACAAGTGAGCTTGCAGCAGCTCAAATTGATAGTGTGCAAATTTGAGCCGGGGCTTTCTGCCTCAGCACACATGCACATGCACTTTGGTATGGGGAAAATTGTGCTACTTAATATTATTGGATGCTACCAAAGCAGTTATTAAAGATAAATTAATTGAAAAGACTAATTAAAATAATAAGGAAATTTCAACACAATTGAAAGATTTATATTTGTGGCTCAAAAAGTGAGAATTCCATTAATTGTCTCAAAATTTCAAACCCTTTATACAAATTTTATAAAGGGTTTCTTTTGATTTGAAACCCTACTATATCAGGATTTAGGTAGTTTCTCATAACAATTAAATTACCCACTTTAAATAATGCACAACATCCTGGTTGGATCATCATGCTCAATGAGTATTCATCAATAGCTCAGTGCCCAATTGAGAGGAAGTATTGAGTGAAGTCCCCCAGGTCATGGGCCCAGTATTGTTTAATGTCTTCAATATCCATATGGGGGATGGGATTGAATGCACATTTAGCTGATTCATGGATTATACCAAATTGAAGTTGCCAACAAACTGTAGAGTAGGGCTAGAATTCATAATGACCTGGATAAATGGTCCAAAGTCAACTGGAAATTCAGCAACGACAAGGCAAAGTTCTTGTGGGGGACTAGAAATCAGTCTTTGAATACCTGAAGAGTGGTTATTAGTCTCCAAAATGGAGTTTATTCTCTTCAGCTGAAGGTGGCAGGTGAGGAAAATGCCACTGGCAGTGACGTAGGGGGCAAGAATGCTGAGGCGCCTTACTCAGAACAGGAGCCGAGATCTGGAGACTGAAGAGAGCAGGAGGAGCATGAGACCCGGAGTTACCTGCAAAGAGTCAGAAGAGTCGACAGAAGCAAAAATGCCAGACCAGGTGGGGCCATAGAGGGCTCAGACACCTTCAAGGAGGTACCCCAGGTGGGGATTGAAGTGCACAGTCAGCGGGAAGGGTGACAGAAGACTGGCACTAGCAGTATAGAGCTGCCCCACCAGGAGACATGGGGGAGATGCGCCGAGAGGGATCACCAGGGGTACAGTGAATCCTCAGGCTCGATAAAGAGTGGGGGGGAGGACGTAGAAGTCAGCAGGCTGACCCAGACCCAGTTTAGGGCTTGTTAAGGGTCTTAGTAGCTGGAGCCGGTTGGAGTAGGGCAGTCTGTGGGAGCAGGCAATAAAGGGGGCAAGGGCCATCCCTTATTATCTCATATTTCTTCATCAGTGATTTTTTTTTAGTTTTTTTTTCCCTTGCCCACTTTTGGAGGGGTTGCTGGGTGAGGAGCCCAGGTAGTTTACAGCTACAGACAGGGCTAGTTGGCTGTGAGGTGTAAGGGGATGAAGTGGGTCTTTGGCCTGACTACTATATAGCCTGCTAGGTAAAGGGCATGAAGGCTCAACTATCGGAGGGGCTTGGCCGAAGATCATCAGGATTTAACAAGGTGGGGATAAAGACAAGGTGGAGGGGAGGTGGAGGCTCGCAGAAGATCGTCCTTCAGCGGTCCTATGCACAAGAGATGCCAATAATCAAACCCCACCACTGGGATAAGATCAACATCATGGCAGGTGAGATTGGGGAGAGACTATCTGGGTCAAAGACACCAGCTCGGCAGGACCACAGGGACAGACAGGTGGAAAGCCCAAGCATCCGGGGACGCGTGGCACATAACTGGATGTTCAAAGCCAGGTGGGTACAAAGTGGTGAATTGGCCAGGAACCTTTCTGAGAGCCCGAGTCTGGAAGAACAACACGTAATTCAACCAGCGGCCATGAACACCCCCGATATGTTGGGCCAAAATGTGCAGATGCTGACCCAATTTCTGGATATGCAGCAGCATATGTTGGGGCGTCAACAAGATTGGCTACACCACAGCTTGACGGCCCTGTATGACTATTGACGATGATCCAGAGGCATATATTGAAGCCTTTGAAAGGCATGCCATCTTGACAGGCCTAGAGAAGGGGTACTGGGCCAGCCATTTAGGCACCCTAGTAGTAGGGAAGGCCCAAGTGGCATATTGAGCACTCCCCGGGGACAAAGCCCAGGACTATGAGGCTGTTAAGGCAGCCATATTGTATCAGCTAGAGATTAAACCTGAACATTACAGACACCTGTTCAGGGCCAAGAAGGGGGCGGACAAAAAGTGCCCACGGCTCTTGCTGCAATCCTTAAGGGATGTCTTTGGGAAATGGATTAACTTAGCCACATGTGATAGTGACACACTGATAGATCAAATCATCTTGGAGCAATTCCTCAACAACTTGGAGGAATGAACACAATGATGGGTCAGACAACATTCACCCCCCAAACTGTGATGAGGCCCTAAAATTGGCTGAAGCGGCATCTGAGGTCTACTATACCAAGGAAAGGCAGGTTCCTGCTCATCTTCCTCCAGGTCCCAAGGACCAAGAAAGATGGTGAGTTCCCTCCAAAGGGCTGGCTCGCAACATGATTTGCTTCCATTGTGGGAAGGCAGGGCATTTTGCTAGAAAGTGTCTGGCCAAAGTAGCTGAGAGGTGGCAACCAGAACCCTTGTTCCAGGGAACGTCCCAGAGACATAAGGAAACCCCACGCACCGAGCCAATGGATTGTAGTTTCGGCAGTGGTAGGGAAAGCGTAGCATGGGAAAGACCCCTGGTGCAAGTTTAGGTAGGAAACCGCCCTATATGGGCTGTCCTAGACTCAAGGTGCGCCCTATCCCTGATTAGGGCCAACCTCGTAATGGCATGTCCAAATCACCAAGAAGCACCTGTGAGGATTTCCTGTCTGCATGGGGAAGAACAGCACATCCCATTCCAATGGGTCCCATTGCAGGTCATGGAGCATTGAGGGGAACTACTGGTGGGTCTGGTACCCCTCTTGGCCTGTGAAATGTTGTTGGGATAAGATTGGGACCCCTTATAGGATACATTAGAAAGGGTCCAGGATGTACAAAACAACCGCAGATGCCTGTAGAGGCAGGAAGTCTGGCTGGGAGAGATTGAAGACAGCAGACGGGCCGAGGGTGACCCTAAAGCACTCGACTTGCATGACGTAGTTAGCAGTCAACAGTTCTGGGATGCCCAGGAAGAGGACGAAGAACTATAAGAGTTGAGAGCCACAGCTATGGAGGCTTCAGAGGGTACATCTACATCAGCTGCAGCAAGATACCCTCGATTTGAGGTAAGGCAGTGCCTGCTGTATCGGATGCAACAAGGAGGGGTAGGGGACACCAAAAAGACACAATTGGTCATACCTTCATGCTTTAGGAAGCTCATTTGGCAGATCGCTCACACTAATCTGACCGGGGGGACATATGGGCCAGGATAAAAACTGTCGCTCGGATTACCCAGTACTTCTTTTGGCTGGGGCTAGGGAAGGAGGTAGCCCAGCACTGCACCAAATGTCCCATATGTCAGAAGGCAAGAGAGGATCATCCTCACCCTGTTCCACTGTCGCTCTTATCAATGGTAGACACCCTATTTTCAAGGGTAGCAATGGACATGGTCGGCCCCTTGCCCCATAGTAGTACCGGTAACCAGTACATTCTGGTATTTGTAGACTATGCCACAAGATAACCCTATGCAGTGGCCTTGAGAATGGTAACTGCACCCCGTATTGTGGAGGAACTCATAAAATGGATTGTCCAGGTAGGGATACGCCAAGAGATATTAACTGACTGGGGTGCAACTTTGTGTCTGTTGTACTGAAGTTGGTGTGTCAGACCTTAAAAATAAAACAACTGTGTACATCAGTATATCACCCCCAAACGAACGGGTTAGTTGAAAGACTCAATGGGTCCATCAAGAAGATTCTCCGACGGTGCATACAGGAAGAACCCCAAAAATGGGATTTACTTCTCCCATTAGTGCTGTTTGTCATCTGTGACACCCCATCAGAATCACTGAAATACTCCCCGTTTGAGTTAGTCTTGGGGCACCACGCGCTGGGCCTACTCCAGATGTTAAGAGAGGATTGGGAACACCCATCAACCACAGCTTAGGAACCGTCAACATATCAGGAAAACTTTTTGCTGCGAGTGCAGCTGGTCTGGGACATAGTTTCATAGTTTCTAGGGTCGGAAGGGACCTGAACAGATCATCGAGTCTGACCCCCTGCCATGGCAGGAAACAGTACTGGAGTGAAATGACCCCAGCAAGGTGTACGTTGCCTTGGACAACATGCGGCAGGCTCAGCAACAACAAAAGGCCAAGAAACGGGAGTTCCAACTGGGACAGAAAGTGCTAGTCTTGTTACCTACATCCACTAGCAAATTGTTAACACAATGGCAGGGACCTTTTGAAATAGCCAGGAGGGTAGGCCCAGTGGATTATGAAGTATACTGGCCAGGGCATCGTTGGACGAAACAGATTTTCCACATTAATCTCCTGTGTGAATGACGACAACCAAAAGGGTGGGCCACTTTTTTGGAAGAAGAGGCAGAAGACCTCGGACCACAAGGAAAAGAGTTGGATGCAGGGTCAGAAGGGCTGGAGTGAAAAATCTCTATAGGGGAAGATCTAACAGAATCCCAAAGGGAGATGATACAGACACTCATCAGGGAATTCAAAGACATGTTTAGGGAGGAGCCGGGGTGGGTGCAAGGAGTGTGTCACGTGATCTGCACCCCTCCGGGCACCATAGTGAGAGAACGCTGGTGACCTATACCACACCATCTCACAGAAGAAATACATAGAGAAATTAGAAAAATGCTAGAGCTTGGGGTCATTAGACCATTGCGGAGTCCCTGGAGGAGCTCACTTATACTGGTGCCTAAACGTGATGGTACTTTAAGACTCTGAGTCGACTACCAGAGTCTCAACAAAATAGCCATCTTTGACGCATTCCCCATGCCCCACATCAATGAATTGGTGGAACAAATTGGTTCAGCAAAGTTCATATCCACGTTGGATTTAGCGAAAGGCTATTGGCAGATCCCACTGGCCCTGCGTGATTGAACCAAGACTGCCTTTGGCACACCATGGGTCTTATACGAATTTGTACACATGCCATTTGGGCTGCACGGAGCAGCTGCGACCTTCCAACACTTAATAGAAAAAATCTTAGCCCCTCATGCAAGTTATACCGCAGCATACATTGATGACATCATCATTTTTATGCAGTCCTTACCCCAACATTTACAGGCCTTAAGGGCAGTGCTCAGAGAATTGCGGGAGGCAGGTTTAACGGCAAACCCTCATAAGTGCACAATAGCACATCACCAGACAAAATATCTGGGATTCTTGGTCGGACAAGGAACCATCTGGCCCCTAGTAGATAAAGTGAAGGCCAGTTGTGAATCCCACCCCCCTCAAACGTCAAAGTAACTCCGGTCTTTCTTGGGTCTGGTCAACTATTATAGCCGTTTTGTACAACATTTTTCAGACCTGGCGGTGCCGCTATCAGATGCGCTAAAAGGGCCACCAAAAAAGAGGATAACCTGGTCGGTATACATGATCAGCAGTTTTCAGCAATTGAAGAAGGCCCTGTGTGAAGAAGTAGTTGTACATACTCCTGATTTTACAAAACACTTTGTATTACAGACAGACGCATCGGAACAGACCTTAGGGGCGGTTCTGACACAGGAGGACGGAGGGATGGAAAGACCAGTGGCCTAAGCGAGTCACAAGTTCTTACTAGTGGAAACAAGGTATGCCACAATTGAAAGAGAATGCTTGGCAATACGATGGGCAGTAGATCGTTTTTGATATTATCTAATGGGTCGAGAATTTACATTGATAACGGATCATGCTCCACTGAGATGGCTGGGGATGGCAAAAACAGACAATGCGCATATCATGAGATGAGCACTGGCATTACAAACTTTTAAATTTTGAATAGTACACATGCCAGGCATCAACAACGTAACAGTGGACTTCTTGTCTAGGTAAAATACATCAGAATGACACTGACAAACAAAGGCAACAAGACACGCAGAACCAGCCAGGAAGGAGAACTGCAACCCTCGTTAAACTGCCCCAAGGCAGCTTAAGGGGAGGACTATGTCACAGAGATAAACAAGGGGGAAAAACGCAAGGAGCCAGGGGGGAACCCTGGGAGCAGTAGCTGACTGGGAAGAAAAAAGGAAAAAAAAGAAAACAGAAAAACTTTTACCGATAGCTGGAGCTGAAGCTGGAGCTGCAGCGAAGCTGGAAATGGCAGTGGGACCCAAGCGGCTCATTAGCCACATTTTTATACAGCTGCGGCCAGCTGATAACATCAGCTGCAGGAGATAAAAGGAGCCACTGGCAAGGAAGAGGGGAAGAGACCTGCAGGAGCACCAGAAGACAAATCTCTACCAGAGTTCCCACGAAGGGGAGGAGCATGGGGATTTGCATCCTGCAACACAGGAGGAGAGAGCGAAGCCCTTCGTGAGGAAAATGCCACCGGCAGCAATGTAGAGGGCAAGGGTGCTGAGGAACCTTACACAGAACAGGAGCCAGGACCCAGAGACAGAAGAGAGCAGGAGGGGCATGAGACCCGGAGTTACCCGCAAAGAGTCAGAAGAGTCAATAGAAGCCAGAACACCAGATCAGGTGGTGCTGTAGAGGGCTCAGACAGCCTCAAGGAGGTACCCCAGGTGGGGGTTGAAGTGCACAGTCAGCAGGAAGGGTGACAGAAGATGGGCACTAGCAGTAAAGAGCTGTCCCGCCAGGAGACGTGGGGAAGACACGCCGAGAGGGATCACCAGGGGTATAGTGAATCCTCAGGCTCGATAAAGAGTGGAGGGGAGGACATAGAAGTCAACAGGCTGACCCAGACCCAGTTTATGGTTTGTTAAGGGTCTTAGTAGTTGGAGCCAGTTGGAGTAGGGCAGTCTGTGGGAGCAGGCGATAAAAGGGGCAAGGGCCATCCCTTAGTATCCATCGGTGATATTTTTGGGGGGGGGTTTTTGTTGCCCACTTTTGGAGGGGTTGCTGGGTGAGGAACCCAGGTAGTTTACAGCTACAGACAGGGCTAGTCGGCTATGAGGTGTAAATGGGTAAAGTGGGCCTTTGGCCTGACTACTATATAGCCTGCTAGGTAAAGGGCATGAAGCTTCAACTATCGGAGGGGCTTGGCCGAAGATCATCAGGATTTAACAAGGTGGGGGTAAGGACAAGGTAGAGGGGAGGTGGAGGCTCGCAGAAGATCGTCCTCCAGTGGTCCTATGCACGAGAGATGCCAATAGTCAAAACCCACCACTGGGATAAGATCAAAGTTGTGGCAGGCGAGATTGGGGAGAGACTATCCAGGTCAAAGACACTGACTTGGCAGGACCACAGGACAGACAGGTCGACAACCCCAAGCATCCAGAACATGTGACACGTTACCAGATGTTCGAAGCCAGGTGGGTACATAATGATAAAGCTGTCAGTTAGACAGAGATTGCAAGTAACTATGGAGATTCAGACCTGAACCTTCATTTGGGTGGTACTGAAATGGAATGTGCACTCCACCTTGATTGAGTTTTGGATTCAGATGCTCCTTCAGATTTTGGAAGGTACCAATTGGGTCCAACAGGCATTTAGGAAACAAAACTGAACACGGTGTTCCAGGAACTCAGCAGCACTTGAAGGCAAAGCCTTTCTTTTAGATATAATATTCTCGTTAGAATACAGGTACTGATTTTTACTAATACAGCACAGAAAGTATAGTCATAGAATCATAGAATCATAGAATCAATGAGTCGGAAGGGACCTAGACAGATCATCTAGTCCGCCACCCTGCCATGGGCAGGAAGGGTACTGGAGGTGGGAGGGGTCATAAGACCCCAGCCAGGTGCCTATCTAGTCTCCTTTTGAAGATTTCCAGGGAAGGTGAGAGCACCACCTCTCTGGGAAGCCTATTCCAGGCTCTGGCCACCCTTACAGTGAAGTAGTTCTTCCTAATATCTAACCTA
>NW_017728918.1:47448150-47475654 GCF_001723895.1 Crocodylus porosus | reverse complement strand
GGTGTATTCACTTTACCCCACAGCTTGGTGTCATCAGCGAACTTGAACAGGGTGCTCTCCACACCCTCGTCCAGGTCGCTAATGAAGATGTTGAACAGCACTGGCCCAAGGACTGAGCCCTGGGGGACTCCGCTGCCCACAGCCTCCCAGGTCAACATCGACCTGTCCACCAGCACCCTCTGGGTTCACCTCTGGAGTCAGTTTGCCACGCATGTGACCGTGCATTCATCAGTGCTACAGTCCCTCAGCTTGCCCACCAGAATTAGGTGGGACTCTGTATTGAAGGCCTTCTGGAAGTCCAAGAAGATGACTTCCTCCTTCCTATCTAAGCTCTTTGTTACCCGGTCATAGAAAGAGACCAGGTTAGTCAGGCAGGAGCAGCCTTGCACTAACCCATGGTGGTGTCCCCTCAACATAACTTCCCCTGCAGGGCTCTCACAAATGTGGCCCTTGATAATTTTTTCAAAGACCTTCCCCAGGATAGAAGTGAGGCTGACCGGCCTGTAGTTGCCAGGCTCTTCCTTCCTCCCGTTCTTGAAAATAGGGACCACATTGGCCCTTTTCCAGTCCTCAGGGACTTGGCCCAAGCACCAGCAGTCCTCATACAGCCATGCCAATGGTTCCGCAATGACAACAGCCAAGCAGGGAGTTATTAGTTGCTTTTTGTTATTTGGCATGAGTTATCATGATGTCATCATTTATTGTCTGCATCATCAGAAGCTGGAAAAAGATCTTTTTTATAGAAATCACACTATTATTTTGTTATTGGCTGAATAGTTATTTTAATGAGAATTATAATTGCTTAACTGTATTGATCTGTAGACCAAACCGCTGATGAAACCTAGTTAAAAGGTGCATGTGATGCCACAGGTTTACAAGATGCTGGGGACATCTTCATTAGGAAATGTAAAGGCTTTTACATTTTTAAGAGATATAAGTCAGTTGTTTAGGATTTCTGAAAAAGATACAGTAACACACTGCCTAATCAGGGTCGAGAAACATCCTCGGCCTACTCACCTGTTCAGGGGCAGTCCGCCCAAATCTCTCATGCCATGACTTGTTGTATAAATGATTGCTGTAAAAGGTGGGAGACCACCCATTTTAATGCCCAATGTCTAGGGTGATACACACAAACCTGACCTTCTCTTGTCATGTACCATGCCTCACAGATGTCATCCAAATCATTATAGTGCTTCACACCATGACTGGTGCTCCAGAGTCTGGGACTCTAACTCCCCACTGGAGTATACGGTCACTGTGCTTTCTACCTGGCAGGTCTGAACCCTATTACAAACATGGCCTCTGTCCCTAATGCAACTTTAGGCATCCATAGACATACCTGGGCCTGGCTGCCCCCCCCCCCCCCCCGGCGGTTCACCCTCAAGTCATTGTCTCACGGGGGTTGGCCCATGTGCTGTACTTCAGGTCGCTCTCTCACCCCTTACTCAGCACACCCATGGTGCATCTCTTTAGGTCCTCCTTATCAGACCCGACCGTACACCAAACATGCACAGCACTTCAGGTCATCCATGTGCAACCTGCTTTATGGGGGCCACTCTCTACTACCATGCCCCTCCATCAGGCCACCAGGGTCTTTATGCCCTATGGGCTCAGGTGTCTGGAGACATGCCTGGTCCTCACTATGAGGCTTAGGTGTCCAAAGATGTGCCTGGCCCCCACTTTCTACCATGGTCTGGTACCCCATGGGGCTCAGGTATCCAGAGACATACATGACCCCCACTTTCTAGCAGAGTCTGATACTCCATGGAGCTCAGAAGTCCAGAGACATGCCTGGCCTCTACCCTGGGTAACCCACCAGGGTGTGGGGGCTGGGCTTATTAGAAGCCCCTACCTGCCTTTCACTCTGGAGGCAACTGGTCTGGCATTTTTGGGGAACTGTCCCACCATCGGTAGTCCCACCAGGCCATCCTTCCCCAGCAGGGTGCAGTTTTCAGCCATACCCAGAACCAAGAGCCTCCTTCCATCCCCATAGCTCCTACCCTTACCTCCAGGGTGTTCTGAGCAGCAGCTCAGCTGGGTGTGCATAGTATCTTAGTGTTTAGGGTTGGAAGGGACCTGAACAGATCATCAGGTCTGACCTCTGCCCCAGGCAGGAACAGGTGCCGGGGTCATATCACCCCAGCCAAATATCTGTCCAACCTCCTCTTGAAGACCCCCAAGGTAGGAGAGAGCACCACCTCCCTTGGGAGCTCATTCTAGAGCCTGGCAGCCCTAACTGTAAAGTAATGTCTCCTGATGACCAGCCTGAACCTTCTCTCTAACAATTTGTGCCCATTATTCCTAGTAACCCCAGGTGGTGCCCAGGGGAACAGAGCCTCCCCCAATTCCCGCTGGTCCCCACTGGTGAGTCTGTAGGTCCCCCCAGGTGATTTTGTAGATCCTCCCTGTGATTGGTATCCTTTGGATGCTTGTAGCAGACTGCTGCCATGGCCCTGAGGGCCTGGATCTAAAATGGAGGCTGCTTAGCCCCTTCTCCAATTCCTGGGTCCTCCTGCAGTCAGATGACCATCTCATTAGGGCTAGCTGGCACCTGCCACAGATACAGTTTAGCAATTGCAATGTGCAGTGCAGCCTTTTAAATTCTCTGACTATTGCTTGGGTCACATTGAACTGAGGGAGTATGCAGTGGTGACTTTTCACCAAGATTACTGGAAATGAAAAAGTTGTTAATTCAATAATGGAGTTACAGTAAGAAGGCTTAAAGATGTCTGTCTTGAATCATATATAGATCAGGACTTTCATGCATCCCAGACACAATGGTGGAAACTGACCAAGTTCAGTTTGGAGTTCTTTCCAGATATATCTTTCAAGGATATCTGTATAATGCTGATTAGAAGCATCATTTAGCATTTCAGAGTTCTTGGAGATATCTTCATACCCAGATGAAAGCTAAAGAATGCATGGACATAATCATCTTAGGGGAAGTTAAGAAGAAAATGGTTCATTGTCAGAAAAGCTGGAATCAGCTAAATTTTCAATGACTTAAGGACAAAAGGCAAAGCAATCTCTTATGATATATTTGTAGAATATAAAAGAAAAGAGAATATAGTGAAATATCACAGTTACTATAGCCTTCGGGGGGTTTTCTGGCAGATACAGGATGATTCAGAAATATTACAGTGCACTCTTTTAGGACAAGTCATTTCTCCTCCTCAGCAAGGAGACGTTTTCAAGTATTATTGAAAATACAGCAAATGAGGAACTGGCCATATTTGTGAGACCAGTAACAGAATTAGAAGCTTGTGTTATAATCTTGTCAATGATGAAGGGATCTTTCCCTGGGTGCTGACTGACTGACAGAACAATTATGTGAGAGTTTCACCAATCCCCTTCTAGAATGCATTCATAAGCAATCATTCCTGACTAGACATATATTCAAAGATTTTCCTAAAGGTCTTTATTTTTTGAAGTAAAAAATAGCTTCTAAAACATATCAGGAACTGGATTCCTACATTTTTGAACAGTTAATATGAAATTTTGTTTTTCATGTTAACAAAAAAACTGAGGAAACGCTGTGAATACTGCTTTTACTCACATACCATATGCACCTCTTCCTCAAAAAATCAGCCCTCCAAAACTGGGGAGCATGTCTTACATAGGAAAGCTAATTTTTCTTTGCTGCAAAAGAAGCAGGGAGGCATAAAGGCAGGAAGACACTGATTCAAGATGGCTGCCATGCTTCTCCCTCTGACAGCTTCAGGAAGGGAGGATTCGGCATCAGCAGGGTCATTTTTAGAATGTCTGGCTTTGTTTGTTGTCTAATAAAATGTTAAAAAATAAAAGTTTTAGAATCAGAGTTTATTTCAGAGTCATCTACAGTGTTAACCCTCTCAAACTGCAGTCAGCATTCAACCATGACTAGAAAAATGTTTGTTTGTATTATTCCTTCATTCTGATTTCCTAAAACAAGGTATATGTGATTTGGTGGTGTGATCTTCAAAAATACAGTATTGCAGAAATTATTCCATCCCAGTCCATCCATCTTAGGGAGAGGCAGGTTGACAAAGTTGTCTCTGTTTTATGTTGCTGGACCCTCTATTGTAGACAGAACATTTCAGGGCTTCTATGCATGGTTAATCAGGAAAGGAAAGAATTTCATGTAAAATGAACAAATTGCACGTTTTATGGTGGTGCAGTGCTGGTGGCTTGCAGAGAAGATTAGGATATATTTATTTGCACATTTTCCACACCATTGCCCATCTACAACTATTATTAATTTACAGCTAGAATAGTGATTAAAATAAGAACAATGCTAATACAGGATTTTCAAATTATCATGAGGCCTTATGGGTCATAGATAGAAGTGCACCTATATATTGGTCGCATATCAGATTGGCACCGATAACAGGAAAATAAACATTGGCCATCAGCCTTTTTTGATAGATAAAGTCATTGATAAATGCTGCATGCGTGCATGCAGCCACATCATGCACGCAGCCAAGAATGCACCCTGGCAGTTTGGAAAGCAGTGTAAGTCCAGTAAGTCTGTGGGGGGAGAAAGAATGTGGGGGAGAGCAGATCAATGAGGAAGGGAGGAAGTAGTGGCAGGGGGAAGGCACTGCCCAGCCAGGGAGGAGAGTGTGACCCCAGGAGCAGGATGGACACATAGGTGGCTTATCTGGGTGGGTGGGTGGGTGGGGCCTGGCTCCCTGCCACTGCATGTACCCCAGGGGAAGCAAGGGGGGCATACCCTCCTGGATTTGTGCACGGCGCAAGGGTGGGCTGTCTGCTGTGAGCTTCGAGCCGGGGCTACACCATCATCTTCCCAGTGGGGGACCTGGGCTGGGGCTGCACTCGGTATGGCCAGGGGCAGGGCAGGTAGTGGCAGCACTGGGACGGGGACTACGAGGTAGGCTATAGTCACCCAAAAATTCCCCATAGCCCCTGCTCCTAGTGCCACCACTGCTTGCTCCGCCCCTGCCTGCCATGAGTGCAGCCCCCCCATTGGGAAGAGGCCAGCACAGCCTCTGTCCCTGAGCCTGCAGTGGGCAGCCTACCTCTGCCCTGTGTACAAATCCAGGGGAACATGCCTCCCATGTCTCCCCTAGGGGTGCATGAAGTGGTGGGGAGCTGCCTCCCATTCCCCATGACCCTAAACCCCCCAGACAAGCCGTCCATTGGTCCGTCCTGCTCCCAAGGTTGTATTCACTGCCCTGGCTGGGCAGTGCCTGCCCCTGCCCTACTCCCTCCCTCAAGTTCGGGCCCTACACCCCACCCCCCATGCCCTTCCTCCCAGAGGCTTACTGGCTGGACACTGCTCTCCATGTTGCCAGGCTGCATTCCTGTAAATTGGCTATCAGATAGGTATCTGCTGATATGACTAGTTAATAATCGGCCATCTGGATCGGTGAAAAAAATCTTTATCATAGTTATAGATATTTTAGGTGATTCAGTAGCTGAGTTAAACTGAGATAAGCCATTTGCCTCATGTCAAAGGCTTCAAAAACTGTTGAATTGCTAGACTTGCAGACAATTGACTATTGGACATTTTTTTGGATATCACAGGATTCTGCACACACAAGAAAAGACTTTTTGCTTAGTTTTTTTGTTGAGATTCCTGCAGTTGTTAATGCAGCCGTTTTATATTGTCTCTCCCAGAAATACTGTGTAATCTGTGTACTGGAACATCTGAAATTGCAGTTCAAACCATTTGTACAGTAATTTATTTGCTAGCAACAGCTGAGAAAATAGCTTATAATCTATGAAAAATCACAGCTGAAATTTGGCCTTTTAGTTTGGCTTTTTAGTTCTCAAGCCTAGTAAGGATGAGTGTTTCTTTTTGTATCATGCGTTGCCTCTAGTCTGACTGGAATTCCCTGTTATTGTTTGGAAGTTTCCATTTAATAAACATGAACAGAAAAAGGGCAGTTGAAGAGCTATATTCAGGTGCTATGATACTTATGTGGCTGGTGTCACTTAGGTTCCTGACTTCATGGGACTGTTCATGGATAAGCATCCTGAGTGGAAGGAAATGGTTTTCTCAGATCTGTCTGCCACGCTTGTCAGTTCAAATACTTGGACTTATAAGGTTTTTTCCAGAGTGTTGGTGAGAGCAGTGGCTGGATGGGAGTCCATGGGCAGCAAGTTGAACAGCCCTGATGCAAACAGCTTAAAAGGGGTCAGATTAGGGTAGGGTTAAGTACTGATTAGATAAGTGATGACCCATCCGGGCTGACCCTTACCTATAATGATAGCTCTCTCAAAAATGATTGTGTTCTAAGTATGCAATACACTGTTTTGCTTTTCTAATTCCAAATAAATAATACTTTTGCTGTTTTATCTCCATGCCTGAGGCAGCACGGTTCCAGATCTGGGAATAATTCAAACTTGCAAGGATAGGCATGTATGATACTCAAGGGACTGCAAAATCAGTCTCATTACATCTGGTAAAGGTGGTAAATATGCTCTGAGTTCAAAATGGGATGACTGGAGAAATCTGGTTGTGTCAGAGTGCAGTTTTGATACATTCCCTGCACTCTTGTAGCCTTTCAGTGATGTGGTGTGATGACTTTCCAGACTTGCATTAAGTACTCAGAGTTAACTGCCTATGAACTCAAGGTAATACATCTGCATGGAGTATCTGGACTGGCCATTTGAGTGTGGTTAGGTATTTAAATATAATCAGAGTTATTCATGCAAGCATGGTATTCACACACACAAGAAATGTTCACCAAATTTAAGTTCAGGAGACAATTTTACATTGAAGAAGTAGGCTGCTGCATATGAAAGCTTATGCCGCTTTAGACAAATTATGCTACAAGCTACCATCCCACTTTTCTCTTTTTTCTTTTTTTTTCCTTTTCATTGGAAGTTTGGTAGCTTGAAGATAGACAGTAGTCTTAATCCTTTTTAGGGCTTCTCTACAGTGAGGAATTGACTGGCACAACTTGACTGACAGAACAGCTCTCCAGTGGACAATTTATTTTGAAATAAAAGTGACTTTATTCTGGAATGGAAGGTTTGTTCCAAAATAACTTAATTATATTGGGATAGTTTTAGTGGAATAATAATTCCAGACTAGCTGTGCAATTTCTTCCCTACAGACGAAGGTATTATCTGTTTATTCTCTTTATTCTGTTGCTTTTTCAGCTTTGTTATCTTCTGGTTTTCTGAGCTGTGTTGCGATTTGGATGATGGTTTTATCTGCCTTTGAATACATATGTATGTGAGGTCTGTTGTGTATCAGATCTACATAATCTGTATAATAGACTTTCTCAAAATTGAGAAAACATACTAATCTTCCTATTCTAATGTTCAGTAGAATGTGCAATGAAAACGTAGATCAGATTTTCAAAAACATCTTAAAGGTACAGACAGGTGCAAAGTGGTATTTTGAAAACTGCCTATATGCCTAACTTCCATAGAATTTCAAAATCTGGCCCTTCACCCTTGAATCCCACTCAAATTTAGTAATCTCCATCTTTTAATGTAAGATCAACTGTCCCATTTCTGGTGTTGCATGCACTTTGAATGACGCTGCTCTGTAATAACATTAGTAGCTTAGAATCTGCCTTCAATTTTGTTTCAATTTTGTTGAGAAAAGTAGTATTCAAATAATCTCCCAAAATGACAAAGAATATTTAGGCTCAGATAGCAAACTGACTTGGCTATTCATCTTATGTCAAATACCACGCTTTTAGGCGATTTGAAAATTGGTACACTTACAATAAATTGTCCCCAAGCTCAGAAATGGAATTAATCATGAAGTAAGATCATATTCAGAAGAAGTAAAGACTCAGTGTCTGGCCCTTCACCCTTGCTGTTTGTTCACACTGTTGTTCAAAATGTTGGTCAGAACTCAAGAAATTTCCAGGCAGCTAGTTATTTCATTTTGCTGTAATATTAATATATTATATATATTTCAGAATATCTGAACTATTCTGAAAGGAAGTATTTGGGACTACATATAGGTTGTGTGTAATTTCGCTGTTTCTCATTAGTGCAGTAAATGCACATGATAAGTTATTTATTGACAGGTAATTCACAAATGCTTTATTTATCTTGTAATTTTCCATTTCAAGAGGTAGACTACACATGACAAAATGTATAGATCTCATATGGAATGGTAATTAGCTAGTTAATATAAGTTTGCTTTCTTTCTTGTTGATTAAATCTGATTGCTGTGGGTGGAGATTACAATTCCATATGAATTAAGATTCTCTTGCAGCTAATTTAAAGTCCCAAATAAATATTTCTTTTAAGAGAAAATAAAAAATTGTAGTAGAGATGGTTCTCACAGCTTATCAAGCTTGTTCATTCATTAACATCAAATTGGATAACCAGGGATCCTGGTTTTCTCCGATTTAAAAGCTCTTCCGATCTATTTCGGTTGAAAAAAGTAACCTCAAATCCACATTTTCCCATGTTTTAAATGAAACAGCACTAATATATATCTATATAGCTATATATAATATATACCAATATAATATATAGATATAATATATATCTATTTACTAGTGGTGGTTCATTTAAATTGTGGGAAAATGTGGATTTGGGGGTACTTTTTATTTAAACTGAAAATTGGTCTGGGGGGGTTTAAATCAGAGAAAAACCAGTATCTCTGCTGATAACCCAGGAAAGTGTGAAAAGTAAAACATTTTCATTCTAACCAAAGACTTGGAGTATTTTTTCAGCAATAAAGTGTAATTGGATTAGAAAATTACAATATCTCCAAGTTTCTGAGAAGTCATCTTGAAAAATAACTTTTAAACATTGTTTAATACCTAGGTGGGGGCATTACAGCAGTTCTGCTTTACTGAATAGGCAATGGCACAGCTCTTTGGAGGAAGCACTTCTTAGCCTTTAAGCATCACGACCCCTTAACTGCCTGCAGACATACCAATTAAGTGGAATTATCATCCCAATTAACCATTATCGGTTGCCAGTTAAATCTCGTTTGGTTTAATTTGGCTCCCTAGGAAACGTCCCAATTAACCAGATTTCTAATTATCTGCGTCCTGATTAAGTGAAGTGTAGTAGTACTGCTTGTATTAATAGAAAATTATTTTCATTTTTGTTGTTTTAATTGCGTTCCAAAGATGTGGTTTATGTTTACTGTTCTACACATTTAATAGGCTAAATTCTGTTTGCTTTATTCCAGGGGGTACAGGCATAATAGTCAATTGGATCATTCTCATGAGTAACTTAAGCAGTATTTGGCCCAGTTATTGTTTGTAGATCATTTGCAACAAAAGTGGTTCGTTTCTACTTCCTTTGCAGATTTTAAGTTAAAGGGTTTGTTGTTTGGTTTTTTGGTTTGATTTTGGAGGAAGGTTTGGGGGGGGGTTCTCAGTCTAAAACACAAAGCTAGACCTTTGGTTGGTGAAAATCACTGTAGAACCTTGACTTTCTTTGAGCTTTGCAGCTGGGAGCAGATTTTCAAATATATTTAGATACCAGATGATTTCAGAAATCTGGCTCCTGTCAAGCGAAATGCATTTAGGACACATTCAGTACGTGGAATGTCCTCAGCCATTATGCTGTTTGCTCAAAGGTGTGATTTCATTTATTGACAGAGACTGCTGAGACGCTTCTTGTGTCTGTGACCTGTGAATAAACATGAAACTGATGTCTTGTGCTGTTTGACCCTGATGCTTCACATCATACAAATGAAAGAAGAAAATGAAATTCATTGTAGAGAAAAAAGGCAGAGGTGAACAGATTAAGAACCTGATATATCAATCATTTATGATACAGTGAGAGTGTATTGAATTCGCTCTGTAGTACCACTAGTTGTATTAATTTCACTTATGTAATGCTTTTTGTTAATGTCAGGACCTGTCTACACAGGAACATTCAGGAAAGTTAATACAAATCAACCAGTGAAGCCCCCGTGGGGATGTCTCATTTAGGGATCAAGTAGCTAAATGAAAGTGCCTGCGTGGGGATAACATGCATTGATTTAATATATTTAATTGCTACTTTTTAAATTTCCTAGATGTCCTTATGTAAATAAGCCCCAAGTTCTTTAATGGTAAAAATTTGGTAAAGAGCACACCAGTGGTAACCTGTGTTAGCCTGAAGTCAGGGCAGAGTATCCCCATAGAGACTAACAGTATAAGAGAGACATCAGCTTTTGTAGGCAAAAACTTACTTTATCAGACGTTTTGAAAAGACCCTTCAGAGCATCTGACAAAGTAGGTTGTTACCCATTTATACCTAATGCCTCTCTTTTTACCAGGTGGTCTCTAAAGTGGCATCCTGTTCTGCCTTCTTAGTTGAAGAACAATACATGCACAACTGCTTTATCTGGGTAGATATGGTCTTAGGCATTTTCCTTGAGTTAGGCATACAGACTCCCTATACAAAGCCTGAGAAAAGTTAAGCACCTAATAATAGGTTTCTCCAAAATCAGTTTTCTACCAGTGGGAAATGCTGAGGTTTCTGTGCTTTGAACCTTCTCCTTGAATCAGAATTAGCCCTTGTAAATCTAATTCAGCCCTTTATCACAACAGAGTTGTTGGAAGGAAAAGAGGAAGACTTTTTACCTAATAGCCTAATATTTGTAGCACTCAACTGAGGTGTGTGAAATCTGGGTCCAACTCCCTTCTCTGCCAGAGGGAACTTCAAAGTCAACTGCCAAGTTAAAGGTGCCCTAACTGGCAGGTAGTTTGGCTTGCTTTTTCTCCTGTTCAGGCTGTTCCAGTTTGAATAGCATCTTTACATATTCATTGGACAAGGGAGTAAAAGTGAGTTGTTCCCCTTCATAAGCAAATGCCCCAACCACTAGACCATACAATAATTCTGTTTCTGTCACTGATCCAAGTCAAGCTAAAGGGCCCCTATATACTCAATCTTCCGTGATGCAGGATTTTCTTTCCCTTTTTTTATGGAGCAGTATGGGAAGCCCATTCTCGGACTCTCTTCCTACCTCACAAAACCAAAGGAGGACCTGTTTTTTCTGTGGCTCAAGAAACAACAGACATGCAAGGGGGCCCATTTGGCTTGGAGTCATACACCATGGTTTAAATGGTATATAAGTTCATCTAGCCCTGCTTTTGTTCAATGAATATTTAATTACTCTGTGCAAAAAGTTACCCAATATTCTGTTAGTGAAAGGGAAGTGAAAGATGCGTATTCAATGATCCCTAAGCAGAGGACCATATTGAACCCAGGACCCACAAAACTCAGGTGAGCACTCTAGCTACTAAGCACCAAGTAAAAGTAGGCCATCACCAATATGCCATGTTTCAAGTAAGGCTTGATTCCAAAGAATTATCTGAGCACCCTTGATAGATCAGAACCATGAAATACATGGGGAAGGCCAAACTTACTAATCCTGAGGGAGCTTAGGCATGAACAAATGCCTTGTTGTGTGGAAAGGGTTAAGCAGTTAGGGCCTAAAACTAGGTATTTAAGAATCTAGAGAATTATTAATGAAAACATAGGTACCTATAGGCTTTTGGAAGTGTGTATTTTGAGGAAGAATTCAGGCACCTAAACTGCCCAAAGTCCTTTTGTAGATCATGACAGCATCTTCCTCAGTGCTACTTGTTCCCAGATTGCTGTCAGGGATTCCCAGCCACTGAATCCCTGGGTATTTTAAGTCCCTGGAGTCAAAGAGTGTTCTAGATTCAGCCTTTCAGTCTCATAGCTTCTACAAAAGTGCCTGGGGTGTCAGCTTGCCCTCTTGAAAGCTAAGAGTCACAGTCCAATTGCCTGTCACAAGGGTCCAGTTCTGACTTCAGATTCCTACCACACCTTAAACCCATACTTTCCAGAATCTCTTGCAAGGTGTGAGCTTCAATTTACAGTTTAATTCTTCAGGAAGTATTCAATAGGCAGAGAGAAATGTAGTCAGAGAACGGTTTCACGTGGCCTGTAAACACACTGTTGCTTTTACTTAAAATTCAGGAGGTTGCAGATAATTCGGAAGTTTGCTGTTTCTCCTAATTGCAGGAACCTTCCAACTAGTCTGCTAGATGCCCCAGGGTGTCCATCTGTATATAGAAAGGCATACAGTAGCTCAGAGTTCATTTCTTTGCCATTTGTTAACCCTGTAGCTCCATCACTGCAGTACAGAAGTATGCTCGGTCACTTCCCCTCCTGACCAAAGCTTTCTTTATGTATGTCTGTTTTTTCCCTATAAAACCTTTAAAATCCTTGGTTGTCATCTCTCTCTGTCTCACTGCAAGTAGTTTCTCCATTTTCCCATTTCCTTCAGACAAAATATGCAAGTATCTACTCATAGCCAGAGGATATTTATTGTCACAGGTCATTCATTTTGCAGAGGTGGTCACTGATTCCTCAAGGCCCACTTGGTCCCTGCTCTGACAGAGGCATGTCTCAATCTTGCCAACTCACAGTGCTTTTCTTGAACTTTTGAAATGTTTCCAAGTGTAATGGGCTTGGGAATGTTTCTGAAGGGTAGCATTTCATCTGGAAGACATACACAGAGATTTTTCCATGCTTCCCATAATTTCACAGGCCATGCTTCACTAAATCTGGGGATCTACAGGGAGCAGAGGATGTCTTTCACCAGATTGGAGAGCCTGAGTGGAGAAGTTGACAGTGGCCCCGGGCTGGGTGCAGGGATCTGTGGACACTCCCTGCCACCAGGATTTCAGCTCTCCTGCCCTAAACCTGTCCTCTCTCCTTCCAACCAGTAGGAAAAGAGAGAGGTGGAGACTGAGGCTGGAGATCCTGGTTCCGGCAGCAGTAACAAGAGTAAGCAAGTGTTTGGTCAGATGGACACTGCAGGGATTTTGACAGTGGGCGCAGGGGTACCAATGGGGACATGGAAGTGTCCTGGAATCTGACAGCATCCCAAGCCCTGGAACAAATCCTGGCAGTTGGACAGTCTGAAGACTATCCGTCAACCTGCAAAAGTGTCCCCCAACCTCATCCTCCCCAAGGGGCAGAAGAGGGGCAGAGAGCACAGCACTGTGGGATTCTGGAGGATCTATGGGTCCCCTGTCCCTGTGCACAGATGAGAAGTAAAATGCTCCAAAATTTCAAGCTGTACTATTTTGGAGTGCCTCAGGTGCTTCTGCAACATTTCAATGGGCAGTACAGCTGGCCCTTTGAAGCTTTTCAAAGGTATTTCAAATGTTTCATTTGTTACTTCTGTCTGCACCCATAAAACTATTCAGTAATATAGCAGTTTCTATATCAATAATTTTATAACACCAGACAGAATTCAGAAGCTTCCCCTAATCATTATGTAGAGTTAGCCTCCGTCACAGCTCCATATTTAACCTCTCTCAGCTAACTCCATTCTACAAATGAAGACATTAAATGGGCCTTGTAGTATATTTAGGTTGGCAAATCCAGCTAAATGGGCTTTCTGCCACTTTCATCAGGTCCAAACACCCCACCTGTACAGGTTTTGGTAGCATTTAGCAACCCCATTCTTGCCTACCTGACTATATTCAGCTTTAGTGAATTTTCAGCTTGACAGAACAAACCTGGATTCTTTATTCCCACTATCAGGATTAGGTTTATCAGGAAAATGTTACACATTTAAAATCCTTCAAAGTGATGTTTATTGTAAAAAAATAATAATGAACTGTAGTATAAAATGATAACCAAGAGCTCTCAACCACCAAAAAACAAACTAGATAAGCATAAAAGTATAATAGTTTATTCTGTTCCTTATTTTGCAGCTTATGTATCTATATTTAGAATTGTAATGAGATAAAAACAGTTGTGAAAGAGGAAAAAGCATGTCACTGACATGACTGCTTTTACACTTTTACTGTGAAAGATATTAAAAACATTATGATACAAGGCTTCTGATAACCTTATAATTCTCTCCAATCATCTGGGAAAAGAAAAAGCTTGAAACTGTTTTGCTAGTAAAAAATTCTTACGTCAAAATTAAATTTACTTTTATGTCTTTTATCCAGTGACTTTCATATCAGATTTAGTTGGAGTATATTGGCCAAGGCAATTTTTTTAAAATTCTCTTGAGTATTCTTACAGCACTGCAGGATAATTTTAGAACTGTGTGAACTTTGCTGGTTTCAATTTGTGCAGGTTTTGATTAAACTTTTTCATTGATTTTGGTTCACATTGTTTCCCTCCCTTGGAGTTTCACTTCAGGTTTCAAGTTATTAAAATCCAGATTGTCAGGGATAAATCCAAGTTTGGCACTAGCAAAGTTGTAGTAAGGTATGAACAGATTATCAATTCATTGGTTTAAGTAGAACCTATAAGTGCGAATCCTATAGAAGAATAAAACAGGGTAGATAAATATTTTGTTTCAATTTTTGCCTTGGCTAGAGTAATGTTAAAATGACTCTATGACTCCATATATGTGTGTGTGTGTGTGTGTGTGTGTGTGTATAATTGCTATTTTTCATTAAAAGCAAATTGAATTGCAAAGAGAAAATCTATCATACTGGAGTTTACTGATGTTTTAACTGAGAAGATGCAAAACTTTCTTACAACAATAGCATTTTTCACTTGAGGCAAACTTATTGCTCAACGGATAGAATCTTATCCTATCAAAATACATCTGTATATATAGAAAGAATTTACTAAAAATTGTCCTCAATAAATCTTGCAAATGTTCTCAAAATACCTAACCTTGTCATGTAAAATATTCACCAAGCAAATATAGACATTTGTGTTTCTGTTTTGGGGAATCAATAAAGGCATCTCGTATAAACCAAGGTAAGCACCATGGGGAAGAGATATGTTATACATAGAAATGCTTGACAAATGGAATGGGAAATTGTACATTTGTTTTTGTTTCTCATTGAAATTTAATTCCAGTGAAAACTTTTCAATTGGAGCTAGCAAATAAAAGGAATAAGGCTCTATAGACCATCTGTAATTACTAAGCATGTTAACTGTGTAAATAATATTGAGGGTTACCTTTCTCTACAAATTGTTAGCAATGGGAATTTACTCAAGGAGTAAATTCTGAAATACTCAGTGGTAGTACATGTGGTAGAATCTGACTCTTAATGAATAAAGTAGGGCTTCAGTGGTGTTTTAACTAAGAGAATCCAGAAAATGTGCAAGAAACTAGACAGGTTTTTTTGGTGATATCTTTTATTGGACAAACTGCATAGTTGAGAGAGATCTTAAACTATCTGTGGACACAAAAAAGACTTGCTTCTTTTGGCTGCAAGGGACGGTGCCCTTCCGCTGCCATAAATGTTTTTATGGCAGTGCAAAACATGAAAAGCAGATGTCCTTGCCCCTTGTCTCACCACAAATACTGCAAATCATGACTATACCCCAGATCATGACTGTGACAATTTGTAGTAACAGTGGGTGTGTCTATATGTGCAATTAATCTGAAACAATAAACTCCAGAGCAGTTTGAGCCAGAGTAAACTATTCCCAGGTGTAGAGTCTACATGTGTGCCCAGGACAGCAGCAATTTGATTACAGGAGGCCAGCAATGGGGCTCTGGGTGGCAGCAGTGGGAGGCAGAGAAGCTGGTTGGGGCACAAGGGTGCTGAAAGGCTGGAGCCATGTGGCTAAGCTGGAGGCAGGAGTCTGTCCCCCAGGTGGTTGTGCTGACTGGGAGCAATTTTTGCCCATGGTCCGTATCTACATGTACATTTAATTGCAGTCAGTTACCCTGGCATAAGATGGTACTGTCTCCAGCATAAATTAGTTGACTACAGCCTCATACCTTCACATGTATAAACCTTGATGATTCCAAGTTAATTAGCCTACTCCACAGTGAAATGCATGTATAGATGCAGCCAGTTTGTGCTGTCTTTTCATAGCAGACATTCATTTGCTTATGGTGTGAGAGTATGGGCAGCCAGGGTTGCTTGCACTCTTCACCTGTCCCAGGCAGGCACTTCTGATGCTTCAGGGCCTTGGTTCTACAGGACAGTTCCCAGGGCATGTCTGCAAATAGAGAAACCCACAGAGGAGTCCTCCATTATAGACATGGGGCATGGCAGCTGCTGCATCCAAACTCAAAGTGCATGTCTGCAAGCGGGGAAACTAGTATGCTGCAGGAATCTTATGGGAGTTCCCACACTTGAAGACATGCACCTCAGGTCTGAGCATGGCTCCTGGATCTGTTGACCTGCAGACCCAGGCCCCTGGGACACATCCCAGCACAACTGATTCCCCTCCAGAACAACGTCTATTAGTAAATGTCAGTTAGTAAAAGTGGTAGGGTTTGAGTGGTGTTGTAGCCAGTAAAGTCCAGGAAATGTGCAAGCAGCAAAGATTTGGGGGGGGGGAAGGGGAGGGAAGTTTGGTGACATCTTTTATTGGACCAACTGTGTAGTTGGGAGAGTCATGCATTTTTAAAGGTGTGGTGTGTGTGTGTATGTGTGCACGCATATGCGTACATGTATGCATATGTCCACTTCAGTAGACTTTAGATCAGGCCTATGTGTGTACAGTATCTGGCACAACGTGGCCCTGATCAGATTGCACCCTCTGATTAATCCTGCAATAAAATTAAACAATGTGTTTGACTCTCCACTTTAGATCTCAGATTTCAGCTGATTTGTGAAGTTACAAATTCCTTCCCTTTCAACAGACCAGATTTGCCAATTTTACAACCTTGGAGTGTTGAGGGCATTTTAGTTTTTAATCTCTCAGCACTTAAAATCAACATGACATCAGCAAATCAAACTGTTTTTGAACAAATTTATCATCCCTGGAAAAATACAGTCTGCAAGCAGAACCTGACTGACCTTTTTGGGAAAATTCATGAGGCAAAATAGCATTTTATTGTTTCTCCCTTAGCTGTTTTTATTTGGTAGTATTACCAGTAGTAAGAACTAGAAGCAAGTACAGCTAAAACCACATGTTCAAAGATTAACTTGCACAAGATTGGACACATGTTTAAAAAATTATGGAACTAGTTATGCAACCAAAGAAAACAAATCACAATAATATATTTCATCATTCAACTAAAAATGTAAAGAAAATCTGTTTTTACTTGGGTTAAGGTTGAGGTCAATTGCATATCTGACCTAGTACTAGCACATATAATGAGTATAAATATGCTATATTTTCTAACATTTTTCTTAATATTCACTGCTTTATTGGAAGCTAAAGATCAGCATGGAGTGATGTGTTGAGAGGTCCTGGCTCCTGTGAGCCTTCCAGCTGCCAAGTTCTGTGCTAATTGCAAACACTCAAGAGGAATAGCAGAATAGCCCTTTGAAGGATAAAATGCAATTGTCCAAATGGAAAGTTATAAAAGCCTTTTACGAGCATCCTAGAAGACAGAGCCAGTTATAAACCTGGAATTGTTCCTGGTTTTGGATTAGTTTGGATTTTTGTTGTTTGAATAATATTACCAGTAAAAGATTACTCAGCATGAAAATAAGCAAAACAACTATAACTTAATGGGATTAGAGATAGAAAAGATCTATATGTGTAATCTCCATTCCCTTGTCAATGCTAAAATTGTTCCTGCAAAGAACTCTCTGTGCATTTACAAGAGATCATTAGAAATATATACTATAGAAAAAAGCAAAGGTTGAATACTGACAGCTGCCTGTACTTATTGTTACGGGCAATTTTTTTCATATTATTACAGCAAGTGACAGGTGTACTTTTAATTTTTATTTACTTTTTATTAGTAGTAAAATTCAACGTAGCCAAAAACAGTAAATCAATTCAGATTTTAACACTTTTTTTAAAAGATTTCAAATTATATTAATCAGTAATAGTAGGAGACCTTTACCTAGTCTTCAGTCTGTTGCTGTGGCTGAAGTGTGCAATTGATTACCTGAGCTGCAGCAGGCCATATCCAGCCCATGGGCAATTAAATGCTTGTGTCTGCTTCATGTTCATTCTGAACCTTGCATGCTATACAAGTGTTGGAGACTAGCTTTCTGATCAAGACTTATTACTATCATTTTAAATAATGGAAAATAAGTATTTGATAAAATCTGAATTGATTGCGCAGCCAGCCCAATTTCTGTCTCTGGCTCCCAACTGTTCTTTCACAGTTTGTTGCCCTCCTACTCGTCTCTGGGATTTTTCAGCTCTCTTCTCAACAGCCTCCTCACATGTGCAGCTACTCGGCAGGGCTGGGTTCCCCCTCTTAAGAGGGCAGGTCACTCTGTTTTAGTGGCTGTTTAACTTATTTACTGTACAATATTTTCACCCTTCCCTGTAGAGAGAATTACTAAATGGTTCATAATCTTTTCTATGGCACTTACCACTGCAGTATTTGAGTGTTGTTAGGTAGTATTATCCATATTGTACAACTGGAAAAGTATAGACAGATTAAAGTAATATGGGCAGCTAATCTGAGTCACGTATGTCTTGAGATTTTGGAATTTATAGCATCCCTACTGTTCTCTGCTTATTGAGAATCCAAGTCATATTGGCATTGATTGCAGTTGTGATTACTCTCTGCTTCTGAATCTCAGATATTAGCGCTCTCAAACTGGGCAGCAAGAATATAATATCATACAGAAATCTAGATTTATAGAAGAGTAGCACTAGAAGGGATCTCTCAGGAGGTCATCTAGTCCAAACCCTGCTAAAGGCTAGATCATCCTTATATTAACAATCTCAGACAAGTGTTTGTCAAATCTGCTCTTAAAAATGACTAAGGGTGGAGATTCCACAACTTCTTTAGGTAGCCTGTTCCAATGTTTAATCAACCCTCACAGCTGCTAAATTCTTCCTAATATCCTATCTAAATTTACCTTCTTGCAATTTAAGATTATTATTTCTCTCCTGTCCCCCATAGCCACAGAAAACAGCCTTACCTCCATCTTCCATGTAACCACCCTTCAGGTTTATGAAAACTGTTATCACATCCCCTTCAGTCTTCATCTCTTCTGACCTAACATGATATACCGAATGTCCCCATTCTTTCAGTCTGTCCTTATACACCATGTTTCTGATACCTCTAATATTTTTTGTGTTGCTCTCCGTTGGGCTGTTTCTGATTTCTTCACATGCTCCATGACGTATGATCTCCAGAACTAGACACAATCCTCTTAGAGAGGCCTCTTTGATGCTGAATAGGGTGGAAGAACCACTTCCCTTGACTTACAAGCAGCTCCTTTTCATTTCTTTTCAGCCAGAGCCCACTGTTGGCTCATATACAGTGTAGAGTCCACGGTTCCCCTATGTCCTTTCCTACCATATAGCAGCCTAGCCAGCCGTTTCTCAGTCAGTATTTGTGTATGTAATCACATGCATATGTTGCATCCCAGGTTCAGGAATTTTCACTTATACTTAGATTTTAAATTGCTTAGATTTTAAAATAATCAAACTGGAAAAAACCCCATTTAATGCTGTGTCATGGAACTATATTAATTCCACATTGTTCATCATCATAGCAAGAACTTTTAGGTTCATCACACCAAATCCAACCACTTGACCTTATGAAGAGACTGATACCAGTGATAAGCTGCCACTCCCTAAATAGGACAACCACAAAACAAAGATGATGCACACATTTTACTGTTCGATACTGGCTGATGGTATACGAATGTGGAGTCTGAAATCCTGGGTTCTATTCCCTGTTCTAAGGGAAGTAAACTTTATAGATCTTTGTGCCCCATGTGTCTCCAGCCTCTCCTCAACCCATTCCAATTCTTACTCAACCCTTCTCCATGTTTCAGTCTCAGTGTCATTTCTTTGGCCTGACTTGGCTCTGTATGCCAGTCCTGGTCACCTCGTCTCTGCCCCTGGATTCTGGTCTCAATGAATGCTCTGCCACCATTTAGAACCGCATCCCGGTCCTCTAGCTCCTTGCACCTCTGCATTCTACTCAGGCTGGTCCATCCTCTCCTCTGTAGAACATTCTTTCCCCAATGCCAAGGGAGAAGCTTTGGAGTATAGGTCAGTCAGGATTTTTTCTCCCAGGTCCTGTGCCTTGTACCACAGTAGCCTCCCAGAGACTAGGGCAACAACTGAAATGACATCCTGCTCAGTTCTTGCAGTCCTCATCTGAGGAATGCCTAGTACAGAATCTTTGGAAAATTTAGCTACCAAACTCTAACAAGCCTCTACTAAGTATGTGTTAACTGAGTTTTTCATAGGCTCAGGACTTGATTTTGTTTGGTCAGATTTTCAAAAGGATGATAAAAAGCGTGTCATTGATACCCAGGTTCCTTCCTTGTCAAATTTCAAGCCTGATTTTCAAAGCATGCTGGTTGCTAGAATTTCTCAACAAAACTTTAGGCCAGTGTCTCTCATTGTGTTTAGTAAGTTCTTTATAAGATCATTAGAATGGTTTTATCGGTTTTTTTCAAATGTTTGTTATGACTGCATTAAATTAAGTTTGATCTGCTTTACATGGTCATATACTGAAATTATTTTAAAAGCCTCTTGCTTGTTTAAAATGTGTATAAAATGTGCACTTGAAAATAAGCTAAAATAAATATTCTACAAACTACATAGCTTTCGTCTGTGAATTTCCATCCAAAAATCTAGTTCAGACAAAGTGAACTGTCATGCCACTGTTACATTGCTGGTAAATGATATATTTTGTTGAAAAATTATTAATATTTGTGATAGCAGTTCTAGGCTGTCATTGGTTAAAACTCTGATGCTTGCTATTTAAAATTACTGCCAAATTTAAAAGTTATCAGGAATTTCCCTATGATGTTCATTTATGTACTTGTAAAAATGTTGCTGGTAGCTATAAGAACTTTCCAAGGAAAATTTAATCAAAGAAATAAGAATGAACTATAGGGTACCTAGTCCAATCTGTCAGTGAAGAATTTTTTCCTACAGTTTATACCCTCATATTTTTTCAGTCAAATTTTAAATGACTTCAACATATCTTTGACCATTTTCACAATCAGTAGAAAATTTAAAAAATAATCCATCTGGTCTAAATCATCCTTTGTTTAGTTCCATATCATTTTTCTTAATATGTGCATCTATTACCCCTCTTTTTTTTAGACGACAACTTTAAAACACTGGTACTTATGCTAGAGTTGGTGTAATCCATTCTGAAAAAAAATGTTACTATACTTAGACCCCACCTACATGTTACACTTAAGGTATCCACTTCAGTTGCAGGCTCCTTGCCATGGAGACCCAGGGTGCACCCCTGTGGCTGGGGGCCTGGCTCAGCTGATGGAGCTCCCAGCCCCAGGGCCCCATCAGCTGAGAACCTCCCAGCCATGGGAGCTAGCTTCTTCCCAGTGCAGGGGGATCCCGAAATCAGGCTCACCCAGCAGTACGGCGTGATGGGATCTAATGCAGGAACCTCCCATTCATACCTCCTGCCATGCATGTGTGGCATGGCAGGAGACACCATTGTGTGGATCATGTATTAGATCCTGCCATGCCTTTAACTGCACATGTAGTGGGGCCTTTAGAGCTAGAGTCAAAAATTGAGTAATGGAAAATAGTGAGTACTGCTGAAAATCACGCCTCTTATCTGTGCTTAGATATGTCTAAACTATTTATTTAGAGTACATATAGATGTTAAATTTAGATTGATAGAACTACAGTCCAGCTGCCATGCTGCCCTGGCCTTGCAGTGTACCCAGGGACAGCAGGACCAGCTGCACACACCATGGCCTGGGCTGCCTCCCAAGCCTGGGTCACGTGT
This sequence comes from Crocodylus porosus, assembly GCF_001723895.1. Classification (NCBI taxonomy): domain Eukaryota; kingdom Metazoa; phylum Chordata; order Crocodylia; family Crocodylidae; genus Crocodylus; species Crocodylus porosus. Next base: position 47,454,161 of record NW_017728918.1, on the reverse strand, counting down.
AGCAGAGGGACACACTGTGGGCTGAATAAAATCCCTTGCAAGGCCAGAATCAGCCCAGGGGCTCTAATTTGTCCCCCACTCCTCCCTACCCACCCACTCCTCTGCTTTACAGCGCCACCTAAAATCAATATGTTCAGCTGCCTAGAAATAGCTAAAATGGAATGCTGAATATAGAAGTGTGTCAAAATTTGTAAATCAAAATGTAAGAGTTTAAGAGATCAGAGATTAAGCAGCAATGAAACAGCGATTTTGGCAGTTTGGGAGGTGAAAGCTGCACTTCATGCACCTAACTATTTTATCTGATCTATCCCTGATTTTTGTTTCAAAGTTTTGGAGCACAGCTTCTTTTTCCTTGAATCTTCAGAAGTAATAGGTTATATAAGAGCAAATTATGTTTACAGGTATACAATTCTTATTTTATAATTTACAATTTATAATGAAGCTATAGATGTTCTCTCTATATAAAGGGCTTAGTCCGGGCTTAGCACCGCTGGCCTTGCCCCCTCACCCCGCAGCCCTGCTGCTTGGAGATGGTGATGCCATGGAGTGGTGGTGGCGTGGTCCTGGCCTTGCCTCCCCATCCCTGCCGTCACGGTGGCAGTCTGTCTCTACCATCATTCTTCATGGGTAATTCGCTAGTTACAATATAAAAGTTTATCTAGCCTATCTCTCCTGATAACTTTTTCAGTTTCCATGAAGAAATTGTTTCTATCAATATTTTAATTTCATTTGGGGAAGACAGGAAAGCAATCTCAGCAGATGGCTGTCATAAACTCTGTACTGCATTTTGGAATTAGTGTACAAAGCTATGCAGTTTGGCACAAAATATAGAGTATAATATACTGCATGTCCATGCCAAAAGAAACCTGGCATAGAGAATATTTTTTTCTAATTATTTTCAGTTTTTATTAACTAACATTAGACCTGCTTAATGTGAAATTGGTTTATTCATAAATCTATATATTTCAGATTTTTATTACATAAATGAATAACCAGAACAGTAACACTTTACCTTGCTTATTGTTACCCTTACCTGATAATTTAATCAGAACCTGCTTTTCTACTCTCTCCCAGTGAGGGAGAGTTGCTGTTGCCTGATGATGGACCTGACACCAAAATGATCACACACTAATTTTAGGTGAGTTGTCCCAAAAGGGCAGAATACTAGAAGACAAACTAATAAATACATAGCTAAAAATATAATTATATAATTCAATATCTCTTTTTTAAAATCAAGCTCATTAATATTTTTTGCCTGTTTCATAATTTTCAAATTTATGTGCACAGTGAAATTTGAGGAGATAAGAAAACAGTATTGGTTTCTCTGTTATTTATATGCCTCTGAATGTGCCAGATTTACTGCATTAGAGTGAACAGGTCCATATCAAATTTCTCTGCTGCCATTGGTCACCAAAGTGTATCAGTTTACTCAACTCATAACAACATGTTAAATACCTTAACTGTTATTTTAATTTTATCTGGTGTTTGAAATAAATAATCTGAAAATGGGAACAAGCCTAAGAGCATATTGTACCCAGGAGGATTTTTCTGAAAATCCATGCCAGTTAGTGTAATTAGTACATTCTGAAGCTATCAACATTTTCTCTTTAGAAGCATGTTTGAAGTAAGGATAAAATTTACCTCCAACAGAGATTAGATACTGGTAACCAGAGAAGAAGGATGAACTCCAACAGAGACCGGGAACTTCTTATCTAAAATATCTTAGCCTTGATCATTATTTTTTATTATAAATTAAAGAAAAAAGATGCATATTAATTTTGGCTATAACTGATCAAAAACTTAACAAGTGGTAGCTTGCGATTTCTACACATTAATTTGAACATCCACTTTCTTTAAACATTTACCAAAAAAAGGACCGACTACATTTTTTACACTTTTGTCATAGCATTCTTCAAATGAATCAGTTCTATTGAACACCTCAGCACAATGACATGCAATTGCTGATGTGCAATGACATCTAACAGCCATTGTCTTCTTTTTGGTAAATTCACCAAAGATGGCTAGTGCCAATGAACCCCAGTGTTCCCTGAGGATGACAAATGAATTGGTTGATATTTTGATTTTCAGGCTATGTGCATGTTACTTTCACAGTGCTCTGTGTCCTTAGAGCAAAAAACAACTATGTATACATTCAGGCTGTTGCAGTGCTATACAGATGGGAGATCTTCAACAAAAATGGTATCTCCACCACACAAAAGTTCTGTTTCAAATTTTTGTAGTGTCCGGACAGTTACATATAGTGGTAAGAAGGAGTAAGGGAAAACTGCTAGCCCCATGCTAATCACAGATGCTAAAGAGCTGCTGCTTTCTGATTCCTCTTCAGCAGCAGCAATGGCTGATCTGGCAAGGGAAACTTCCCAAACAGCTGTTTCTGCCATGGCTTTGAAGGACCCCAGTCATATATTGGCAGACATGGCCACAGCTGATTGGGACACCCTGTCTTTTGGGCTAAAGGACAGGCTCCCCTGGGAGCTGGATAGGAGAAAGAAGCGGTCTCCTGTCTCCCTGGATGAAGTAGTGCTGCATATGAATGTGTATGTACAGGCTCAGAGATACGGTACAATGGCAGTGATGTATGAAAAGTGTTGGAGCATTTGGCATACTTATATGGCTTAAAAGTTCCTGGTCTAGAGCACCTCTTGATTAAATAAAAATAACAGGGGGTGTATGCATACATGCTAGTCGCATGAAACAATAAACTCTAGCACATATCACACCAGAGTTTATTGCTCCTGGGCACTGCGTTCACACATGTGCCCAGGACTACAGTTAGAGCAGTCACAGTTGGCAGGAGGTCTGTGGGATCAGCCTGCAGCCTGAGGCTGCTCTGACCCAGCTTAGCATTCTGCAGAAAAGTTGACTGGGGCATGAGGGTGCTCCAGGGAGGGGCTAGCCAGCAGGCATCTCCCGTGCTGAAGTACCCTTGCGCCCCAGCCAGCCAGGTCAACAACTATATGTGTATTGCTGCTCACAAAAGAACTCCACAGCCAGATAATATTTGTATTTACAAGTACTAACCTGATGTGAAGTTTATTAGTTTCCTGCAGCTTAATAGGGCCACACTTGTAGACACTGAGGCATTTACTGTACAGCTAATTCGTCTACTCTGCAATAAACATCTCATGTAGACACACCCACTGACACCTAGTATCTGGGGGCATTTATACACATACCTTGTTGTTCCATGACATGCCAGAGATCCACCGCTTAATCGAGTCTGCTCCACAGGACAGCTGATGTGTAGCGTGCTGCATCTCATGCAGTTGTATAAGTGGCAAAATGCACGTCAGTGCACAGAAAATAGAGGCAGTGCGCTTTTGAACTAAAGTATCTCCACAGTGCTGCCATTTTCTTTATGCTGACATGCATTTTGCCACTTATATAAGTGTATGCATTGCAGCACTGGAGGTTTTTCAAAGTGCCCAGTGCTGCAGCACTTGCGCATGTAAAAAACACTGGGCTTTCAGCTGACAACTTTTGTTGGATTTATTAAACTGCAACCCTGTTGGGTAGTAATCTACCTGGCATTTCTTCTGACCAGTTTGAATGATGCCCACTCCTTTTCTCCAGTTATACTTCAGGTTATCATCAATTCCTTCCCTAGACACATAAATTTACATTAAAATAAATCATTCATCCCGTTATTATTGTCCCTCAACAGTACAGCTATACTTGTGATAGTCTGCCTTTTGTATTCTTCCTTAAAAGTAATATTCTGACTTTTTAATATTGAGTGGGATTAACTCAGCATGTTGTCTTAATAAAACTGTTGATTTCATAGTAATGAATGACTTTTTTCATAACTCTCTGAACGCATGTCTTCCCATTATATGCTGTCACTTATAAACACTGTCTGCTTTTAATGATGAGCTTTTATGGTTTTATGTCACGTCTCTTCACTCTCTGTCACTGGAAGCACATTTGAAATCCTTTCTGCATATTTACCATGAATTGTAGCTTATATTGACTTCCTGGAAGGAGTTCTTTACCATAGTCCCAGTGCAGTAGCCACTGTTCTACATTGACAAAGGCCACAGGGATGTTGCTTGGTTTGTGTGATGCAACTGGCATGGTCTGATATTGAAAGCTGATGTTTTCATAAAAGCAATATTATGTGATGCACAATCACTTGTGTATTTTGTAGATAACTTCAATTCTACATTATCTGTATCAAACTGAGACTTCTCTCCAATAATCAGAATCCCTTACTTGTGGTATTTCTTGAAGAACAGAAAAATAAGCTTAAATTTACACTTCTCTTTTATACTAGGTATATACAATTTAGATATTATACAGTTATATCTATTGCTCATTCAATCATCTTGCTTTGGAATTCAGAAGTATATATGAGGAGGGCTCTTTGGAACCTAACTTCTGAGTACCCATTACAGGAAACCTTCAATATTCATGGATTCAGCATTTGCAGTTTCAAATATTCGTGAATGCTGAACCCGCAGTTTAAATACACTTTATACACTTACAGGAGCTCCTTGGGAGCTCTGCACTTGCTGCTACTGTGCTTCCACCGCTACCACCACTGCCGTATGCCTGCCATCCCCGCCAGAGCCATTCCCCCCTGCCCCAGCCGCCAGGGGCACTGCATTCATGAACGCAGTGCCTTATTTGTGGATTTTACCATTCACAGAGGATATGAGAACGTACCCCCCACAAATGACAAGGGTCGCCTGTTTTTAGCTATGCCTGTACATGTGTATATTTCAAAACAAAATGCATTAAACATTGGAAAAGTTCTTGCTTTCTATCCTTGAAAGAAACAGGTTCGAATGTTGTCCCACCTCCGAGAAATTTTAGATTGGAATATGAGGCATTCCATAAATATCCAAGAATAAAAATTTTAAAAGTTTCACTGCATTATTTGAATTTCTGGAAGATTACAAAGGTTACAAAGCGAGAAATCTGATGATATCATCAAAGAGAAAGAAATCTAAGAAAAGTAATATTCCCTTTTTGGCACCTGATTAATGTTGTACAACATCTTTGAAGACTGAATGGAGAAAGGCAAAAAACAAACATTTAAAAAATATAGTCATTTAGAACTGTAAATAATGTAAAAAATACTGTAAATCATGGCATTCACATCATTAATAGGGTATAAATGGTTCCACTGGTTTCACTGAAATTACACCACTGATTATTTTGGCCACATATTCTCCATGGGCATGTTCTGCTGTTTATATTTCATACTTGATTAGTCTTGTGGTCCTAGATGGTGAGTTTTTTAGACGGTGTGTTCCTTCAGGGTATTCAAAGTGCATAATACATGACATCAGTAATGTAACTAGCTATTAAGTAATTAGGTGAAAGAATTAAACCCATCACTTATATTAGGGATATTCTGATCCAGTAGCCCCAAAACACAGAGCTAGGAGGTAGGAAGTCCTGAATTTGAACTGTACTCCTGTCAGTGGCTCACCATGGGTTAATCTATATCAGGGATGGGCAGCTATTTAGGCTGGTGGGCCACTTGGGGAGTTTTGATGAGCTGTCTTAGGCTGGGTCAATCCAACGCTCATGTGTCACCACCCATGATCCAAAGTTCTCCATCGAGACTGGTGAGGATCCACATGGGCAGGGCACACAGCTGTGTGGATGGAATGAGGCCACCGGCAGGCAGGGAGCAGCATCCAGCAGTGAGATGGATGGGCAGAACCAAGGTCTTGCGGCTGTAACAATGCAGAGCTGGGACCTGGGGCAAAGCTGCAATCTACTCCTCATATGCTCCTGCCTGCAGAACTGGCACCCATCATATGGACATGCCTATATGGTCAGGGCCTACATAGTTTAGACCATAGACTCTACGGGCATTTATACATGTGTTCCGAGAGTGTGGAGGGGAATGCTTTAATTAGAGTGGCTCCAAGAACCACTCTAATTAAAGCACCTAGAGTATCATGTATATCAGCTCCCCTGTGCTGAAAAATGGCAGCAGGGGTGCTTTAACTAAAACTCATTGAATGGGAAGAATTACT
>NW_017728918.1:47435875-47447965 GCF_001723895.1 Crocodylus porosus | reverse complement strand
GCTGTGCCTCTTACACCTTACTAGTCCAGGGGTGGGAAATTATTTCAGGTGGAGGGCCACTTACCAAGTTGTGGCAAGCTGTCAAGGGCCACATGAGCAGCCCTACCCCTTGACAGGTGCCCTGCCCCCTGGTCACCATCTTGGGACCAATGTCCCAGAGCCAGCACCGGTGGGGCCCAGAGCAGGGTACAGGCTGGCAGGGGTCTGTGGATCTGGGCTGGGCTGCACCAGCAGGGAGAGCACCTGCTGGGCAGGACCCTGTACCCCTGCCACCCTGCTCTGGGCCCTGCTGGTGCTGGCCCTGCGACCTGGGTGTGGGCCCTGTTCCCACACCCGCTCACTCCCAGTGCTCCCCCAGTCCCACGGTACAGGTGGGGGGCAGCGCACAGCCCTGACCCCCTGTTCACCGGCAGGGTAGGAGTTGGGGAAATTTGGCCTCTCACCCAACCTGTGGCCAGCGCTCCCTGTTGCAGCTGCTTGCAGCCTGTGCCTGATGAGGCACAGGCAGTCCCACTCAGGCTGTGAGTGGCTGAAGCACGGGGCACTGGCCATGGGGTAGGGGAGGGGCTGCTTTCCTGTTGGGGCTGTGCCATGGAGGAAGCAGATGCGGCCCCCCACTTGCCGCACCAGGCAGTGTTTGCAGTAGCAGCAAAGGCTGCCTGGAGCAGCAAGCGGAGGCGAGGGGGCTACAGCTGCTGCCTCCATGTGTAGCCCTGATGGGCAAGCCTGGAGTCAGCACAGGGCCCAGGCTGGCAGGAGGGGTGGATTACAAGCTGATGCTGAGCATGGGAAAAGCAGCCCCTCACCCACCCTATGGCCAGTGACCCACTCTGCAGCCTCTAGCAGCCCATGTGGTGCTGCTTATGCCTGCTCAGAACAGCCCTGCATGGGTTGCGAGAGTCTGCAGCAGGAAGCACTGGCCACAGGGTGGGGGAGGGCCTGCTTTTCCCCATGCTCCACACCAGCTCGTCCCCTGCCCCCCACACTCACTTACCTGAGATTCTCACACCAGGGCAGCCACATAGTCCCAGGCCAGAAGCCCCTGCTGGGGCTTCCAACTGGGGGCACAGGGCTGGGCAGGCTATGCTGTTGAAGGAGCCCTCCAGGGCTTCCCCTGGGTCCTACTGCCCTTAGTTCCCATCATCTTTGACAGGAACCAAGGACAGATAAATTTTAATTTTCTAAGTTTTTTTAGGGGCCCCATGGTCCAGAAAGAATGGCCTTGTGGGCTGCCTCTGGCCCACGAGCCATATTTTGCCCACCCCTGTATTAGTCCATGTGAAACATTACATCTAGGTCCCTGACACATTAAATTTAAAATGTGATTAACAAATTAATAGAATCTTAAATAGTCACCCAGCCACCGATGCAACTCAGTTTAAGGCTTAATAATTCAGTAAAGCTATGAAGTTATTCCACAAATAATGTGGAATAACTGCGGCAGGAGAGCAGGCAGGCTCTGTGGAAGCAGCCTGCAGGTGGGGCCAGGGCCGATTATAGGAGTTGTCTGACCCTAGAGGAGGGCTGGGCTTAAGCATGATATAAGCCCAGACCCTGAAAGGAACCAGCAATAAGATCCTGGAGACCGGTGAAGGAACACTGCCCAGCAGGATGGCTGCAGTTCCTGAATGCCAGGAAGAAAGAACAGTAAGAAGCAGTGTGGAGGAACTAAAAGGGAGAAGGAGGTTCCTAGGATCCCAGGGAGGGTCCAAAAGCCTATCGAGAGTCTGGGAGTGTGGGATCTGTGGGGGTCCAGCAGCCTAGAGAGAAGCTAAGAGTTTTCAGGAGCCCAACTGGAAGGGCTGAGTGTATTGAGAAGCCCAGCTGGAGGGACTGAGAGTATGAGTACAGAGTAAGAACAGCAATGAGGAAGAACAGTGAGTGATTACAGCTGTGAGGCATGGGGCATGATGTAGGGGCAGGATGGAAACATGCAATAAGCCCTTGAGGCAAAGACCATAGATACCTGATGGTCATGTGGGAGATGAGATTGGGAAGTCCTGGGCCAGCTTCCTTTATGTGAAAACAATTACAACAAAGCATGGCAAGCAAGAGATGGGGTGACTGTCTGATGAGAGATGAGTGAGGGCTGCAGGGACTCCAGGGGCTTCATGGTCACCCCTGGAGAGTTACCCTGCCTGCCACAATAACTTTGTGGATCATTTGTAACACTCCTTAAATTGAACACATGGCTGCGACCTGTCAAAACCCTGTGTGCCACCCAGCTGGGTGGCACACAGGGTTTTGACAAGTCCCAGTGTACAGGGAGCTCAACATTGGCTGCCATGGCCTGATGCCAGGCTCCCTATACACAAGGAACTGTATACTTCTGTGTGTCACCCGTCTGGGTAGCACACATGGTTTTATAGCTTCCCATGCACTGGCAGCTCAGTTGAGTGGCACACATGACTATGGCTCCAAGTGCATAGGTAGCCTGGCACTGGGCTGCTGCTGTCCAATTCTAGGTCCCCTGTGTGCCAAGCTGATTGTTGGCTGGAGCTGGGGACTAGTTCAGTTCCTAGCCCCAAATGACAATCAGCTGATTGGTTTCATCTTGCTTGTGAAACTGGAATATAATCACTGATCCCAAAATTGCACCTCCTGCTATGCATACGTGGTCTGGCAGGACATGCAATTGCTGAGATAAAGGATTAGAGCCCATCACATCTTAAAGTGAACATTTATCAGGGACCTTACACATAGCTCTATTGTTTCTGCTTCAGGAGTTAGCATACAAACACCATTATCATAACATGTCTCAGGATGATGCTGGCTTGGGCTGTCTAGACATACCTTTGTGATCTCAGTTAAGCTACTTAACATTGATGCATCTGATTCCCAATTTGTAAAATGAACATAATCATACTTAATTACTGTGCCAATCTCTTAGGGGAGTATGAAATTAGTTTTAAGAGCTTTGAATATTTAAGTGGATAATATCCACTTCTTCAGTCCATTGACCCCAACTGTAAGTAGAGAGGCTACAACAAATAAATATAAATATGTGCAAACTCAAGCTAAGTAATAAAAACTGTTCTAGTTATAGTGTAGCCCTTGCATATCTACAGTGACTATCTGCTGAGGTTCCCATATGGTCTGCAATATGTAACAGTAACCCAAAAGGAGTGACTGCAATTTATTCAGGAATGAATGAATATAAACATTGTAGGACTTTTTTATATCAAATATTCTTTTTGGTTTTCATTCTCATTATTTATTTTTCAATGTAAAAAAAATTCAGTACTAAAAAGGAAGAACAAGGGGCAACTAGTGTACCAGGGCCACTTCAGTAGTTGTGTGAATGCAATTTGGCATCTATGTAGCTTTGGGATTCAGTTTCTATCTGTGATAGAATAGGGGTGCCCAGGAATATGCAAGCCTGCCTAAAGGGGAAAAGGCAAATCCTTCTACTTTTCAGACAGTAACCTAATGTCTACAGCACTTACCCTCTAAGTAGAGGCCCAGGTTCTAGTCCTCCATCATCTAGTCCTCACAGGGGGGTTATACATGAATTTCCTAATAAAGTGCTCTAGTTGGCAGGCCATAGACTTGGGCATTGTCCAGTACACTCTTCAGACTTCCACTGAATCTGTTTCATTTGGCACCCAAGAAATATGTGTGGGGCCAGGAGGAAGTGAGCAAGCAACAGGAATTATCTCAGATCTGGACACTATCCTGGAAAAGCAAGGGCTCTGTGTTCTTGCACCAATGACTTCTGTAGTTTGCATTCATTATTCATAGGATAAGATGGATAAATAGCAGTGTGAGAGAGTTTCTTCTCCCACTGAGGGAAGGGGCCAGAGCCAGAGTTGTGCACATAGATGGGTGATTCTATTCTACCCCAGAGCTTTACAGGGTCATAGTGCAGCCTTCTAAGCATGGTCTGAAGGAAAGAGTGGTTTGAGTTTAGCTGTGTAAGTGAAAGTAGAAACTAAACTCTCTCTAAATACTAAAAATCTCACCTATCTGGCTGTGTAAGTGCTACTTAGGTGAAACATAAAATCGAGTATGGCTCAAATTTTCTGTGAAATCATAGTTGTGTCTACATGAGACATTTACCAAGAAGTAGACTAATTAACTCTGTAGTAAACATCTTGGCATCTTCACATGTAGGGCTGCTAGGCAGGAGTAAATTAATAAACTCTGCAGCAGGGCAGTATTTGTAATCACAAGTACTACCCTGCTGCGGAGTTTTTTACGCCACGGCAGTGCATGTGTAGACACTGACATGGCTGGCTGGGCTATAAGGGTGCTTCAGTGCAGGGCCTGCCTGCCAAAAAGCACCATAATGGAGCACCCTTATGCCCCAGCCAGCCCCTCTGCCACATGTTGAGTAGAGTTGGAGTGTCCCTGGACTGGCAGGATGATTCCCCGAGTCCCCTGCCAGCTGGGGCAGCTGCAACCGAGCTCAACATGAAGCGGTCCCAGCAACATGTAAACATGGTGCCCAGGAGCAATAAACTCTGGTGAAATAAAGTGCCTGAGTTTATTGCATCACATTATTATGCACATGTAGATGCATCCAGTGAGGACTAAACAAAGTGATATCTCTGGACATGAGGAATCTGTCAGAGGTATACTACTGACATGTATATATATGTAAACTGATACATATCTTCCTGTGTTCCTGAAGCTCAGCTAAGGGTGGAAGAGTCACTATAGGACACACAGTGCATAGGCAGACTTGATAAAGTAAAAAGCTCCTGCATTCACATAGTACTGCAGCTAATCATAGTGTTGATGCAACAAGTCCACTTGGGTAGAAAAACTGAAAGAAAAATGTGCAAGCTATGAGGAATGACAGACAGATGGCTATATTAAATTGAACAGATTTCTTAAAATGTGCATGTAACTCAAGGGTATAGACTTTGCTACATGTTGAATATTGGCAGGTCATTTATCCAAGTGTATGGGGGGAAACAGTAATTTCGTGAACAGATAAAAAGCAACAGGCCAAACCTGAATAGATTATCCACTTAAACTGCTGGATTAATGAAGTTAGCCAATGAAGGGAAGGGAAGTGCAATGATGGATTTGAACAAAAATGAAAAAGACAGAAGCTGAACAAAGGGGAAAGTAATAAGAGAAAGGAATTAGAATCATGTAATATTTTGAGATATAGCATGGGAGACAGAGAGCGCACATTCTGCCTGAGGAAATATAGATAAGAGAGGGAAGAGGATAGGAAAGATCAGTCCAGAATAAGATCCTGTAGTCAATGATGACACGTTTTACATAAAAAGCAAACTAAAAGATTTCCTGAGAAAATGCTCACATGGGTATTAGAAAAGGTGCAAACCATGAAATGAAGAACAATATGAAGTAAGAAAGGAGAAAAGTTCAAAACCACATTTTTATGCAGTGGGTTGTTACCAGGTTTTCAATACTAGGATTATACTTTTATTTCATTTCCAGTGGCAGTGCCTTCATGAATGCTGAACTGCCACTATTTTCAACACAGTCATATGAAAATGACTTCATCTCTCAGGATCCTAATGCAGCTCATTCTCAAACCCTCTCTTCCCTGAATCTAAGATATGTGGAACATGGACATCTGCCAGTGGCTCTACACATCTGATTTCACCCAGGTTCCCACAAACCTAAGGCCAGAGCTAAAGGGCACCTACCGTCACAGCTGATGGAGAAAAGACATAGCTGCTGGAGAAAGTGCAGATAGCCTGGCAGGTGTTGTTGGAGTCATTATAAAACAATGACATTCTGACAAAGCATGTTTCTCAGTAATATGCCCAGTGGCACTATAAGATGCCTGTGGAGCCTGTGTCTGCCAGAATGTATCTTTGTTACTGTTGGTACTTGTTTGACAGTTCTTGATTTTGTGGCAACTTTGTTCCTTATGTCTTGTTTATTCATTCGTGGTATTTTGCACACCATCTGTTTCTTCCCTCACTGCTTTTTCTTCTGCTCATAAGATCTCATTAAGTTTTGCTCAACTTAAATGTGTTTGCATATTTCTCTTCCTCCTAAATTTTAACAAGCTCTCAGAGATTTGATTCATTACTGTCAAAATGTTAAAATTTCACCCTTGCTTTGACCTTCAAACAAAGGGCCAAACTGCACTTTTTTCTTACTCCACTGTAAATCCTAAGACCTGCAGCTGACTTTAACATAATTGCTCTGCATTTATACTGTTGTGACAGTATAATTTCCATCATATTTCCAGGAGTTAGATCCTGCATTTCACTAGCGACAAACCTCTCTTTGATTTCATATTGTTTAAAATTACAGCCATTGTCCTCCATACCAGGCTTTGTTATTCAATGTTCCAGATAACAAAGAACTTCAAAATCAGTTCTTTTGCAATATTGTTGCAGCTTTAGAAGTGAAACATATTGAGCCATACTTAGGGCTTCTGAATAGCCAGAGGCTCACGACTTTTGTGTCTTTACAAGCAACAACCCCATGCTAGGGCTATACACTTTGCTCTTGTGGTCAGTAGACATGACAGACTCAACAAAAAGTGGGGCAGGGGGGTGAAAACATTAAACATTAAACTTTTACATGAATTTTGTTGAGGTGAGGGTTTAATGACTAGCTTGCTCTCTAAAATGTTGTAAACATTACTGACCAATTCCCTCCTCCCCCCTCACAGAGGATTAGCAACTGTATCTATCTACTCTTATGCTCTTTCCTGTAAAGCAAATCAAGGAATCTCTAACAGCACATGATGTTGGAAGCATTTGGGGAAATTCTGAAAAACAGATGAGATATTTGAGGGCCTAAAGACGGTGGGTATTTTGTCTCTAATCAGAGTCTAATCAGAACCTATTTAAATCTTAATACATGGTGTGGTTTTATTTTTTCTCTCTCACTTTTTACTAAAAAGACAAGAAACCAGGAATTACATCTGAAAGTGTCTAAGATTAATCACAAGTTTAATAATAATTATATCAGGGATGTATTTAGTAGCCATGTTGGTCTGAGACAAAAAGAAATGCAAAACTCTAGAACTCTTGGTTCAGAGATGATACCTTTTATTAGACCAACTAAAAAATAGCAAAAAAAAAAAAAAACTTTTTCTCAAAGCTTTTGGGTGCACACACCCTTCCTAAAGCTTAAGGAAAATTTAAAATGGTAAAAAGTCCCCATAGGTAGAAAATAAACTTCATTTTTGCACAGAGGAAGCTGACGAGGGAAGTCTGTTCCTCTGGGTCCATGAAAGTGTTTTAAGATTTGCTCTCTGATGTGCAGATAAAACAGGATTCCTTCCCTGGTGGTATCAGAAGGGAGAAAGGCAGGGAGGTATAGAAATCTTTCTTGTTGTTCAGCAATGAGGTTTAAATCTAAAATTGTCTAAAATTCAGCATCTCCCATGTTTCCAGGATGTATTTGGTTGCTGTGTTGGTTTGAAACAAAAAAACAAAACAAAATATAAAAAAAAATTGCATTTCATGTATGTACACAGTAGATACTTTCTGACCTAATTACAATATATAGTCTCAAAACAATCACTGAGGTAAATTTCCAGAAAAATAAAAACTTGTTCAGTTTATAAAATTCCTTAGCAACACAAATCCAAAGGTAATTTAGATAAGCATGTATTAAATATATTATAATGTATGTTTGACATTAGGACATGTTTGTTAATGGATCCAGTCAGTGAAAGAACTCATTAAAACAATACATATACTAACTTTCTCCTACTTTCTTTAAAGCTGGTCAGAAAGGGGCATATTTTTCATCTCACAAAGAAAAATGTAATAATTTCTATATCAAAATCACTCAGAATTCAAAAAATGTTTTTTATAGTCATGGTTACACCCAAAATATTTATGGACACATAAAAAGTTATTCTTTGACCCCATAGGGTGCATCTAGATGAGTGTGTTAGTGCAGTATGTGGCACTGCAAACACATATCGCACAGTCCGGTGTTCTCCCACTGCAAGGGTGCGTTGGCCAGGTGTGCACTGTGACAGGCTTTTTCCACAGGTTTTTTGACCCCTAGATATCCCCAACCTTCCCTACCCTAACCAGGGCAACTTGCCATGAACCAAATTGCACATGGCACGGGCATTCCCGGGGACAAGTAGCAGTGGTACAAGGTGCACTGCCGCTACTTGACCCCAGGGAACCAAACATCCACTCGTGTGGACACGCCCATAGGTTTCACTCTGATTGCCAGTGAGATCTTCCAAATGAAATGTAAAAGCAGTATCGTGGCACAAGTTTCACTGTAAGGAAAAACACCAATGACATGTTGCTATATAAATTCTTAGATACTGTACAGATGCATTGCCTTCACAATGTCTATACAGGTGCAAATGAGAAAATGATTTAGGACAAGCAAATGAGAAAATGATTTAGGACAATTACTATTTACAATACTGTACTACAGTACACTTAGCTAATGAATGAATATTGTATTTGTTGTCCGTTGAATCAAAACATACCTTTTGGTTTTTCAAATAGGCTTCCTTGACACTTATGCTCTACAAGGGGAATCAGCAGAAACAGTGGACTCTTTGATCCAGATGACAATTACATTTGCACATCTTTTATTAATATTACCTTTCAAGAAAATTTAGAGTTATAAAATGAAGACACAGAGAATGGGACTTTCAAGCATTAGATATCCAGGAAATGGATAGTTAAGACTGCATTTCTCAGGCAGTGCACAGAACTTGCCTTCATTTAGACACCTTCTCTTTTTGACATGAAAAATCTTGACATGGTCTATGTTGTTCTGATTTTATAATTTTTTCATACATTTATTCATTTCTTTCTTCATATAAGTCCTCAAATGTCATGATCAAGATCTCTGAAGTACGTAGGATAGCCAGGGGCAGAGGATCCAGGTAGAAGTTACTTATTAGCTTAAGGTGGTCTACTGGACATCTCCTAGGCTAGGTACAGATAGTCAAAAAGCCTGAGGCTGAATCGATTCAGTCTGTAAAGGTTAATCTAAGGTGCATAATTAAATTGAAACAGAAGTGAATAGAGATTTAGAATTGATTTAGGAAATACAGGCTTATGCCTGTGGTGGCTCAGGCCAGAAGCCAGGGGGCACTAGAACCAAACTCTCTGGCTGTGTGCTCACTTCCTCTTCTTGCTGCCCCCAAGATCTCTGGGATTTGCAGTCCAGAATTGCAGCAGCAGGGTTGCTCATCACCTCCTCTTCCTGCTTCCAGGTGCCTCTGGGTTCTGTAGTCCACAGTTGCAACTAGCAGTAAATTTGAATGGGGGAAAGGGGTGTTTAACCCTCATTTCTGGCCCCAGACCTCAGCTGGGTTTCCCTGGAGGGTGGAGGGGCAGTCCCGTTCCCTCCCCTGCTTCATAGACTGGGCTGCTTCCCTAGCTGAGAAGATTGGGATTTAATGTGAACCAGGAAGTTTCATAAATCAGTTTGACTCAGTTCAGGTTTATCTTAAACCAGTTTCAACCAGTTAATATGTAACTTCTATCTCTAGTCTTAATGGTTTCCTTCAAAGAACTGAGGTAAGAGAAGATGCCTTTTCCATCTTCATTAGGCCTCCTTTACCGGGAAGGCTGGAGCTCTTTTGTGCTTTTTTGTAAAGGAAACAACCCACCTGTTCTTTTCATTGATAGGCCTCCATAGCGATTATGCCATATTGCAAGTTCTATCTTTGCAAAGAGAATTGTTGAATACTTCATTTTTTCATTTCAAATGACATGTTAGGACTCCAACATTCCTTTCATGTGCCAAGCAAAGGTTACTGGAACTGACATACTCTGACAAAATTACTAAAAACAAGTTTAATAACTTTTGATAGGTTATTCTTCAAATATATGTTCAAGGCACTAGATCAGGTCTTTTCTAGAAGTAGTCACTGAAGTCACATTTATCTCTCTGACTCTGTCTAGTTTTATTCTGCTACCAAATGGCAAAATCTTGCTTGCAGTGGTTTCCGCATTAACTATGGAGTTACCTGGGTAGCTTTTTAATGATAAAAAGTACTTCTTTCCTGCAGAATACTATAAAGAGTCAAACATCCTCTCAACACCTTTTTATCTTTCTACATAATACACTGACATAGAACAAAATAAAAATGAACAACAATGACCTCCTCCACAAAAAAAACATTTAAAATAATTGGGTTTTCAAGTGGGCCATTCATTAAGATAAACAGGCCAATACACAATGTACTAATAGTTAGAATATAAATCTTGTACATCCATACCCTTACTATAAGCCACCCTGGGGTGCACCTGCAAGGCAGGCACATTTTCCAAAGTGTCTGGCCAGGCACCTCCACCACCGGCCACATTTGCTATAGCTGCTTAGGGTCCTGCTGCAGGTCCATGATATGGGAACCCAAGCTACCCTTGCAGCATGATGCACCGACAACTCTGGCTCTCCCCTTTCGGCTGCCTGCTGCTCTTCCTCCCTTCCCCTCTTATTCTCTCCAGTGTCGCTAGTCACCTGACCTCCTGGCTGGCTGAGCCAGTCATGCACTGTTGCCTGGCAACCCGGCTCCCAGCTGATCAGGTGTGTTGAGTGCTAGGAAAGAAAACACCTAGCTCTCTGTGAGTGGTGCTGCTGCAATTCCCCACCCCCCACCTGCCTCCCCCGGCAGGGTAGAGGAGATAAAAGCCAGCAAAGCCCTGGCAAGGGCTGGAGTGCTCTACTCCTGCCCTCCTTCTAGTATTGAGATTGGGGCCCCATTACACTTACAATAAGAATAAATATGTTTTTATCCTGAAAGATGCCACACATTTTACCGGGTAAAATTATGGAATCTTTATAGTAAACAATTTATTTTGTCAGTTGGGCAGGGCACATTTGTGAATATAGAGATAATGTTTTACATCAGTGCAGCAAACCTACTTGAACCATAATAATTGTAATTATAGAACCTTTGTGATGGTTTTGTGAACTTTACTGGCTAAATGCCAAAAACTAAGAATGAGAGTGATTACTTATGCACAAGCTGATGTGATAAATGCCTTTTTTATTCACTTCAGGTTAAATTGTGCATTTTAAACTGGCTGTAAATGGCTCTGCCAAGGTCACTTTATTGCCACTACCCAGACAACATGTAGATCACATAAAAGTGTTTAGTAATTTAGACTGTATTTGAATTTTAGTAATTCAGTCTTTGAAAGCCTTAAAGTACCTTTCCTGTCAGGCTAATAGATTTAAAAGATCTGGATGAATGAACAATCAAGTCATGTTAGAGAGTTGTGATGTTGTACAACTAGAGCTCTGACTGTAATATCATCAAGTAAACCAATAATTTTTAATATTTTAAAAAGGCACCGATAATATACTACATTTTATATATATATAACTGTCTTTTTTCTACATTATTACAATCATATGTAAAACATATTAAATATATATATATGTTTTATATATGATTGTAATAATTCATTCTAATAATGCAATATATATCTAGCTGCCCTTATATATATTTAATTATTTACAATGTTTACATAGTATAATTACATATAATTATTTAATATGTTTTACATATGATTGTAATAATGTAGAAAAAAGATAGTTATTACAAGCTAAAAATAATACTTGTTCCAGTAGGTCAGTCAAGCTATCTGTCCTAATGGTGTTACTTCTTGTAGTGCATTTTACTCTACATTGTCCAGTTTAAATTATTCAGTTTTCCCATTATCTAAAACACATTGTTTTACTCACCTTATAGAAAATTCCTTTGATTTTATTTTAAATTTAACAAATTCTGTTATACAAATTATTTTTAAAGCCCAATGAACTGAACAATTTTATCCTTTATCATCAGCAGTGATAGCCCCCTGATATGAGGATGACAGTTTTTCAGTAGCTACGGAAGTGATCTGAGAGTCCATAGATGACTGAGGAGGCTGATTCAAGATCTGCATGTTCAAATTTAGATGTGGCAAATAGTTTCATAGTTTCATAGCTTGTAGGGTCGGAAGGGACCTGAGCAGATCATCAAGTCTGAACCCCTGCCATGGCAGGAAAGAATACTGGGGTCAAACGACCCCAACAAGGTGATTGTCTAGTCCTGTCTTAAACGCCCCCAAGGTAGAAGCCGGAACCACTTCACTTGGAAGTTGGTTCCAGATCCTAGCTGCCCTGACAGTGAAGTAGCGCCTCCTGATGTCTAATCTGAAT
>NW_017728918.1:47431290-47435760 GCF_001723895.1 Crocodylus porosus | reverse complement strand
AGGGACTCCCCCAATGCCTGCTGGTCCCCTCTGACTAGTTTGTAACAGGCCACTAGATCCCCCTCAGCCTTCTCTTGTGGAGGTTGAACAGGTTCAGGTCCCTGAGCCTCTTCTCATAGGGCTGGCCCTGCTGTCCCCTGATCATACGAGTGACCTTCCTCTGGACCCTCTCCATGTTGTCCACATCCCTCTTGAAGTGCAGCATCCAGAACTGGATGCAGTACTCCAGTTGTGGCCTGACCAGTGCTGCATAGAGGGGGAGTATCACCTCCTTGAACCTGCTAGAGATGCATCTGTGGATACATGACAAGGTGCGGTTGGCCTTCCTGACTGCATCCCCACACTGCCTGCCCATATTCATCTTGGAATCAATGGTGACTCCAAGTTCCTTTTCTGCCTCTGCATTGATGACAAGGGAGTTCCCCAGCCTGTAGGTATGGTGCTGGTTCTTCCTCCCCAGGTGCATCACCTTGCACTAGTCGGTGTTGAATCCCATCCTATTCTCATCCACCCACCCCTATAACCTGTCTAGGTCTGATTGTAGCCTATTCCTCCTGTCTAACGTGCCCACATCCCCCCACATCTTAGTGTCATCAGCAAATTTGAACAGGGTGCTTTTTACCCCCTCATCCAACTCGCTGATAAAGGTGTTGAACAGCATGGGCCTGAGGACCGAGTCCTGCAGAACCCCACTGCTCACATCCCTCCAGGTTGAAAATGACCCATCCACTACCATTCTCTGGTGTGGCCCTCCAGCCAGTTAGCAAGCCATTTGACTGTGTAGGTGTCAACACCACAGTCCCCCCAGTTTTTTAATGAGAATGGGGTGAGAGACGGTGTTGAAGGTTGGGCTGACAGGACCTGCCTCTAATGAACTGAGAAGAACTAGTTCCTGATGATGCTGTCACAGTTCTTTCCCTTTGCCTCTTTCAATTATTTGCCTCCATAGAGAGGCAAGTGTGCTCAGACTGCTTGGTGCTTTTGTATATATCACAGAGCCACTGGACATGATTCAGTGTATGAGTCTGCCAGGTATTCATGTTAATATCTCATTTCTTTTGTTAATATCTCATTTATTTGGGCTGCCCTTCAGTGTGTCCTGGAATCTCTTCTTTTTCCTTTTTCTTTATAGCAGTAACCATCAGTGAGTAAAGTGAGTCTACTGAGGAGCAGGCAGATAAGTTTCTTCCCAGCTATGGACAGAATTGCCATATTACAATAATTGCTGTAATCTGATCTATCTCCTTTCTTGAATATGGTAATAATTATGGCTTCTCTCAAGTCACTAGAAATCTCTTCATGTTTCTAGATTTTCATGAGGTATAGTTGGCTCAGAATTATAGTGATTAAAAAATTTAAACAGAAATCCTTAGGAATGGGACAGGCAGAAGAAGAAAGATAACTTCATAATGTTTGCATTGGAATAGAAATCTCTAGTTCAGGGGTTTTCAACCTTTTTTAAGGAGTGTACCCCTTCTGGTGGGTACCCTTCATGGACTGTACCCCTTGGACAAGTGCAGCGGGGGGGTCCCCTGGCAGCCAGTTGATGAGTGCCCCCCCAGTGGCCTGTTGATTAGTGGGGGAAAAGGGGGGGCAATGGGGGGCGGGGGTGCTGGCACTGTGCAGTACTTAGAAGCACACTTCCCAAGTACCCCCACTTCTCCACACCTCTGCCACTTCCCAAGTACCCCCGGGGGTACATGTACCCATAGCTTGTAGGGTTGACAACCCTACTCTACAACCTCTGCTCTAGTCCTTTAAGTTTTTCTTGGCATGATATTATATTTCCATCCTGCAAAGTATTTTGTTGTTGTCCATGCACAATGCCATCCCTATGTTAAAAGAAGACATGCACAGGCATCTTTTTTCAATAGCAACCTCCCTGGGGTCTCAACTTTGACATGATGGGGAGGTTGGTATGCTACCAATGCTGGGTACAGAACAATGCTGTCTGTAGTTATCTACTCCTGGTAGGGTCATACATGGTTAGGTTGACCATATAGAAATCCTGGAAATCTGAGACATCATCCAAGAAATCTGGGACACTCCCCTCACCATGGTCTTTCAAGTCGGTGGAGGCAGAGCTGTGTTCCAGGCAGGCAACATGCAAGGTGCTCTGCACTGCTCTGACTCCCAGCCAGACTGTGCCTTGTACCCCTGCATTTCCAGGACACCCATTATAATTCTCAACAGCCAGCTGGGACCAGTCTCTGAAATCCAGGACTGTCCCAGCCAGGGGTGACTGGTGCCTCCTGAGTCTGGGGCAGGGCAAAATTTGTGGGCAGGTCTGGGGGCATGCCAAATCCCCATATCCACTCCTATACTTCTGTGCCACAGCTTAGTGCCCCACCCCCTCAACATGACGCCAGCCCACACAGCCAAAGAACTGCCCATCCTGAGCAGTACTGAGTTGAGGACCAATCTCGGGGGGGCAGGCACGTGCCCCCTCATGACCCCCCTACCAGTCACCTGTGGTCCCAGCTAAACTAGGACCCTACCCATGGTGGGAAGTTTGAGTGAAATTATCCTTTATAGAGATTTTTTTTTAAACAAGTCAGTAGAATTATCAGAGAGATAATTCTATGTTCAGTTTCACAAGATGATTAAACAATTCTGTAGTATAATTAGTAGTTTGTGCTCAATTCAGTCTATTTTCTCTAGATGGGTATCCTCTGGACTTTCTTAACCTTTGTTGCTCTTTATGCTTGTATGATCTCACTGCTATGCTTTCACTTATCTGCAAATGATTTCAAAATTCATTCCTTTCATGCATACCCTCTTCCATTTCACATACCTTTCTGTTACTGTTTCTTCTTTTGTGTCCTGCTACATATCAGACTAAATGGGACCTATCTTTACATCACAAAATATGAAGTGAAATATTAAGTCATAAACTGTTTCAGTAAGAAATAACTGCTCAGTGTCTATCTCTAAGGCTGAATATATTGTCTTTACTCTCAGGTCTTCTCGTGCCAACCTGACTTCTAACCCAGTCAACATGGTGGTTATGCTTTCAAACTGGATGACAGCTTTGACTTCTGTGCTAGATTTAATTATCTATTATTGATGTATGTATTATAGATGGGATATCTAGATGCCTCCAAGAAAATATGTTGTCTAAAACTGACAGGAATAAATGGAAAGTCATAAACGAAGGATGGGGGCAAGAGAGACATATAATACTGAGAGGACTAATTTCCAGTGATTACACTTTGACTCCTGTGTCTTCTGAAAAATTTTCCTCCCTCTTATGTCTCTAGTCAAGATACCCTCTCAGACATTCTCTTTAAATTCTATATGCACCCCTATTTCAGTTTCATTGTGTACACAGGAAAGGGATAATTGGTAAGCAGAGTCAAAGTATGATTCTTTACTCTTTTTCCTTTTCCTCTGTTGAATTGATGGCATTAAAAGCAACTGTAGAGAGGAGTAGTCCTGGAGTTCTCTTAAACCTTCATATTCTGGTGAGCAATCCAGTAGATAAGAGGATCAAGAAAAGTTGGAAGCCTTGAACCTTCATCCAAAGCCCTAGCAAATTCTGTCTTAGCTTCATAAAGAGGGATAATGTTGTGACTATTTCGCAGCCCCTTTAAATATTTTAATATTTTATGATTATGGGTGCTGATAGAAGTGTAGCTCCCAGCTGTAATGCTGAATAATTTTTCGAAGTGTTGTGAGTTACCACATTACCCCAGACCAAACAGAAGTTCACTGTTGGTTCCAGGGGAAACTAGCTGGGCATGGGAGCCTGCAGCTGGGTTCCTACAGCAATGGCCAGGGCTCTCTGCCATTGCTGCCTATTTTCAGTATGGGAGAAGGGAAAGGCAGCAGAGAGAGCTCATTCTAGGGGCTCCCCAGCTGGTGCTGAAGGGGGTGTGTATGTGTGTGTGTGGTGGTGGGGGGTGCCCAATATGCTTAACTTACCCTCAAGGAGGGGCTGAAAAAAACCCAGACTGAACTCCCTCTACTCCCTTCCCCCCCTCCCATTCTGAAAACAGCAACAGGCTGGGAGCTTCATAGACACAAGTCACAAAAGATGCTGCATTTTGAAACTTCTTTAACTGATACCTCATGCAATGAGGGGTCAGATTTTCACCTGATCAGCCATTTTTAAACCTGTTTGCAGCCATGCACTTGTTTTTAGTCACAGCTATAAACTGTTTTCTATGGCTTGATCAAGTGAAAATTGTCACTTCTGTCTGCACCCTAAACAAGCTTGTAAACAGTTACAAATTATCCATTCAGGAACATATGTATCATGTGGTGCAATTCAAACATATCTGAACAGATTTTTCAGGATGATTATATACAGACTTAACGACAGAACAGAATACCCAATTAACTTATATTTGGTTCACATCTGTCAGGTTATCTTCTTGTTCATAAACAGACCAAGGTTTTCAAAACATGCAAAAAGTTAGTTAGTCCATAGTTAGTCACCACAGCAAGTAGCCTTTCCAAATATGTAAG
>NW_017728918.1:47379958-47431085 GCF_001723895.1 Crocodylus porosus | reverse complement strand
TTTTCCTATAGGAAACATTCAGTAAGTTTATATGTAATACTTCAAACTTAATTATGTCAACATGTCCTCAATATTTTATTTTGTTGTATGCAGTAGAAGTCTTTACCTTTTAGCCCAATACAATAGTGGTTAGATAATTTGCCCAGAAATTGGAAGACCCAGGTTTTAGGCCCCGCCCCCAGTCTGGGACTCCTACTTTCCAAGTGTCATACCTATCTACCTACCACCTATGTTTATGAACCACTAGACTGAATGTACCCTCCACAACTCCTGTTGAAGCTAGACGACTGGATTCAGAAACAGAGAGCAACTGGTCTATTCATAATCATTTTATAAGCATCTAGAAGATAACAAGATGATAAAGTTAGAATATGGTATCAAACTAACTTCCATCTGTGCCAGAGTTGGTCCCTGCTTTTGACATTCTCCACCATGATATTTAAATAAAAAACCAGGAAATACCGATTCTACCTACCTAACCCGGGGTGCATCTACATGAGATGCTACCACATAGTAGTTCATTGCTACTGCACAGTAGCATTGATGAGCACTAACTGTGACACAATGGTATTGCACAGTAGTATCTGGAAAAAAAAAACATGCTAGGACATTATTGTGCAATAACACCGGCTACTGTGCAGTGATTTCATACTTGCGTAAATACTAAATGACTGCATAGAAACAACTACACAGTCCATGGGTCATGTAGATGCAGCCTCTGACTTTTTGGATTGCCTTCTTGGGGCAAAATGCTGGAAGGCCTAAGTGGAGATACCTACAAGAACAATTTCTATCTGGCCCAAACAGTCCACAGCTTTGCCCTTTAACCAAATCCAGCCAAAAGTGAAATGCCAGGAAATGTCAACCAAACATGTGACAGTATTTTAAAAATAATAAATACGCACCTTTTGTGTGTTTAAATACTCTAAGTTGCATTCTGTGTCACCATGCATATATTTACAGACAAAAATAACAGGAGAATGTAGGACTTAATTATCTATATTATCTTAATTTAAGGAGAAACTAGTAGTAGAAATAGTAGTAATAGTATCTCATGGTTAGAATTTTTAAAACAAAGTAAATACTTATTTTTTGTTTCTGGTTTTTGTTTATTTTTTTATTTACTACTAATTTTACATACCCTATTACTAATTACAGCCCCTTATGTCACTATAAGGAATTCCTTTTCCTTATTTCTAATTACATTTCTTATGTTTAGGGGCCATCATCTGAAGGTCAGTATTAAATAGCTGCTGTACTATGGTATTTGTAGTTCTGTATTTAAAATGACGTGTATCCCAGGAATGCCTGAAATAGTAAATTCTAAACATTTAGTGATGGTAACTGTACTTTTAAAGAGTTTTCCCATTTATCTATCTATAGTTATTTTAAATGTTACCTTCTAATTAATTCCCTCCATCTTCTTCTCATTTCTATTTCATGTTTGTTGCTTTTTTTCTGAATATTTTTACAATTACACTAAGTATTGATCCATACAGATGTTTAAGGAAGTTACGCTGGCAAAAAAATGACAATCCCAGTCTAGATTCATTCATCTGAGGAGGTGAACTAAGATCAGGAATGGGTTAGTCCAATCTACTGAACAGCTGCACATTTTTGGAGTGCAGCCAGGGCTGGGACAACCTCCTCCCCACCCCAGTCCCTGCAGATGCGCCAACCCCCCTGTGGACTCATTAGCCCTCCCCTGATCCCACCCAGCCCTCCCCCAATCCAATTTACATAGATCAGGTTCCCAGCGAGGCTCCTGACCATGGCAGAAGTGTGTACAAGTTGCTCCCAATCTTCAAGTAAGCCACATGAATATATATGGGGTGAGAAAATATCTGCCAATTTGAAACAGGCACGGCCAAAGTTTTCTAGGGGGGTGACAAGCAGGGCCAGGAGGAGGTTCAAATAACTTAGCAGAGCTTCCGTTGCCTTCTGTGAGTGCAGTGAGTGCTTGTCACTTCTGGTGTCTAGAAATAAGAAATACTGTCTTTTCTTGCATACAGTTTGCCCTGAGTAAGAGATGTATCTTGTTTCTTTTAAAGCAGAATGAGGAAGAGAGTAATCTTTCCTTGTAGTAAGTAACTGAGTAGAAACCTGTAGAGAGCTGAGCATGTTCCCTGTGAATCAAGTGCAGATTTTGCTTTGCTTTTGCCTGGTAAGTGGCAGAAATTGCTCTTACTTTATTTCTTGTATATGTCCGCCCTCCAATTTCTAGCAGTTGGTTTCTGGAAAAAGGTGCATGTTTTATGTTACAGAATATAGTACATAGCTTGTAGTTACTAGTGAAAACTTTGACTTAAGTTAACTAGCATCGCATACAAACACTGTGTCTGTCTACACAGCATAAAGCAGTATGATTCAGAGATGCTCAAGGTAGCTCAGAGTCATCTAGTTCAGGTACAAAAACCAGTTTGCTGTATTAGACTGTGGATACACAAGGGCAAATGTAACTCTGTATTCAGATGGACAGTATCCAGTTACCTGGGACACTATTCCCACTGTCTTAAGCATGACATTGACCTTTTTTCCCTACAATCCTTTGGCTTTTTCAATATAATCTTTCCCACCAATGAAACAGGAGCACACATCACCACACATACCTGAAAGATCCTCAGAGTAATGCCTCAGAGTAGAGGCATATTACTTGCATTAAATTGTGAAACACTAATATTGTTTGATCATTAATTTCTTTATCCTCATTTTAAAAATGTGATTTTAATGACACAGGTGTCTTAAGTAGAGAAATGTCTTTCCACTACTTTATATCTTGCATACTAAGTTTCAGTAAGTAAGTATTCAGTAAGTATTTCAGTATTCTATTATCTTAATCTAGGACGTTCATTATCCAACATCTGTTTAAGGAGGCAGCTTGCTATATCTGTGGCAAAGTCTATGCTCTTGTTTTTCACTAGAGCAATGCATTGAATTTTCCACCTCAGCACTCACTGTTAAATAGCAAGCAATTCAAATCATGGAGTTATGCAGTATCTAGGGACAGGGAATTAGAATGTGACAAAGCAGCAGTTTTGCCTATAGTATAGTGAAGATAGTGTATCAACTTCCAGTAAGGCATAACAAAGACAACTATCCCCTTTTACGCAAAAAGTATTTTCATAATTGTTCTTTAAGCTCACTGTGAAAATCAAATTATATCATTAGCATTTTCAAATGGCTATATCTTCCTGGTATTATATTTCCATTGGCTATAATATATTCCAATATATAATACCTGCTGTATTTCTAACAGATAACTTTTGGCAGCCCATATTGTATGTTTGACAAAATTCACAATTGTTGCTATTGTAGCATTAATCCCTAAACTTTTGTATAAGGTGACAGTTCCTAATATCCACTGTAAAACTGGAACCCACTGGGGTCAAAGACCAAAATATCTGACCATGCAGAGAAATGCTAAACACACTCACCCACTAAATGCTCGAATTCAATGATTAAGATATGTTCAGTTGGAACAAAACAGGGGAAATAACTATTTAAGAGCTGCACGAAATGCATTCTAAACAAATGCAGTAAGAAGCAATGTGCTTGTTCAATAGTATTTGTTTTAACTGGGACTGCCCTGAGGCAAGGTCTGTCTTTTATGTACTTGTAGAATGCTGCACACATTACAATAGAGACTTGATCTGGCTTAAGGATTCTTTATATTACTACAATATAATTAAGAATAAGTAGCAAATGCCAAACACACTTAAATGCCAATTTAAGATTTTTCTTCTTTCTGTTAATGTGTCTTTGAGCTGTCAATAGCATATGCCAAATTATTGTTTTTTCAAAAAATACAGGGAAAAGCTCTATGCATTAAACATCACACTAACCAACATCAATTTTGTTTTTTGAAATGTCCCAGCAATGCTGTATTTTCATTTGAACTGTATAAGAATATTCTTAACAGATACATCTACACATGCGCTTTACTGCAGAATAGACTAATTAGCTTCACAGTAAAGCTTCACAGTCTACACATTCGAAAATATTAAGGCATAGTAAATTAAGTATTTTTTCTGTAAGATAGTATCTTACAGCGGAGTAATTAATGGTGACAAAATGCATACGTAGGTGG
Organism: Crocodylus porosus; assembly: GCF_001723895.1. Lineage (NCBI taxonomy): Eukaryota > Metazoa > Chordata > Crocodylia > Crocodylidae > Crocodylus > Crocodylus porosus. Next base: position 47,426,998 of record NW_017728918.1, on the reverse strand, counting down.
TGACAAGTGCTGGCTGGGGCATAAGAGTACTAGAGTGCAAGGGCTACCTGCTTGTTAGGCACACAGTTCAACAGGTTCTGCATCCTCGTGCCCCAACTAGCCCCTCCACCACCCAATGCTACCACCCGAAGCCTGATGCTTAAACCCTTGTGACCCCTGCCAGCCCAGGCCTGCTCTACCTTGGTTCAAATTGCTGCTGTTCCAGGCACATGTATAAGCGCTGCACCTGGGAGCACTGGACTCCAGCTCTAACCTCTGGAATTTATTACTTCATACTCATTGCACATGTGCATGCACTTTAGTGCCTTTTTCTCCATCTTTCATACAGTTTTGGTAACCATAAAAATATTACAATAAATCCAAATTATATGCTGTTTCACATTTTTTTAATCTGCTAACTGAAAAAAAAATCACAACGTATTTCCATGAGGAGCTGTTGAAATACAAACTATATAGCATGTGGGAAAAGACAGATTTTCGAAGTACCAAACAATGGGCATGTTGCAAACTTTACATGCAGAAACAAAAAAAGGATAAATACAATTACACAAAATTTACAAGTACAAATTTCTCTGAATATGTGGCTTTTTGTGGCTTCACTTTTTTTGGCTACATACTAGTGGAGGCACATCTGCTGTACTCAACTCTGAAAGTGTTCTCTGATTTCTGTCAAAATAAGGATAATCAAAAACAAGCTATTCTTAGTAAGGTGTGTTATACTGTGTGTATCTGAAATGTTACTTGTCATGCCAAGAAAAACTTAGCTTTGAATACTGCAAAGATTAAATTTATGCATTTAAAGAGATGAATGTGATGATGTGAATAAGATTTGATTTACATATGCAAGACACTGTGGTGATAAATGTATAGATCCTGTTGCAATTTGACTTCAGCCCACATCCTGTGAGTGCTTAATTTATCACGAGAGATTAATCATTTCAACTGCAGTCTTTTATAGGGATTACTAGCTGGGCTCCAAACTTGTTTTTAGTCCTCTGAAGTATTGGATTTTAGCCAAGCCTCACTTGCAGTTCATCAGCTGTCTTCCAGGTGAGGCTGATTAAGTGACTCCCCTATCTAGCAAAGTTTTGGGAGGAGTAGAGAATGATAGACAAGAAGGTAGGTGGATTTTGCCAGGGAAGTAACTTCATTTAGTGAGTTCTGTGTTTGAATTTAGCTCTAATGTGAAAGGCCTGATCCAGGTTCTGAATGTAGTGGCAGTCAGAGCTTTAGCCATGAAGAATGAATCAGAGGGAAAATTTTCCAAAGGAAGGAAATTGAAGCTTTGAAGAGCTGGCCAATTCCTCAGAGACTCACACATGTGAAGAGTTTTTTAGAACTCTGCTTCTGTTAAAGAAGGTTCATTTGTGGGTTTGTCAAGATTGTCAGTATGTTGGGAAAGAAAGAGAAACCATTTCAGTGGAGAGTGGAGTCTGATTTAGCATTTTTAGTGGTTCCAGAAGAGCTCTTATGAGTTGCAACTCATCAGTCAACCTACTTCTGTTTCAAAAGCTCTTTTATATTTGCTTATGATTTGTAGACACTATTGACACAAGAATACAAAGGACTTAAGAGATGGTAACTTACTACAATAAAAGTCTACGTTCTTCATAGAGAAAGTATTGCATTGTTGAAAGGAACTTCAGTAATGGTCAATTTGTATAGAATTATTTTTTAATCTTTGTGTGGGAGGAAGTTTATAGTCAGGACACATGTATTTGGAATAGTCAAGAATCCTGAGGGGCAACTTGCAAACACTGCTCTTAGCAGGAGAGTAAGTAATTAACTGCTGTAGCGAATGAGTGCTAAAGAAGAAATGTCCATTTTATCCCCATAAAAGGGGCTGTTAGATAAGATTTGGTAGTCAACAGAAACTGACAGTCCTTGGTACCTTCAGCTTGCAGGTCCCATGAACTTCTCAACTCAGGTTGCAGCTGTCATTATTATCCTTAATATGTGCTAGAACAATGCTTTTTATAACTAAGTGACCCTGCTCAGTAAGCTGAATTTTAATATATAATATGATATTGATAACCTATAGCTATGTACAATTGGTGGCATAAAATGGTTTGCCGGTAGTGTTACTCTATACTCCCATTAATTGAGCATGTAAGATGCAGACAAAGGAAACGAACGCCTGAATCTTCCTTAAAAAACATTCTGTTTGCCTAGGAAACAAAGGAAGATGACAATACTGTTATTTCTTGGTATCTAACCATTATTTTTCTATTCTGATTCTGGAATGTATATTTCAAGAAGTAAAGAGCTGAATAATGTTAAGTGTTGCCTGTTGGTCATATTAAATTACATTTAGGATTAATTATTTAAATTAATTTAAGAAATGAGGAGAATCTCAAACAATACTGATTTATCTGACTGAAGAAATCAACAAGGCAAAAAATAATTAATTGAGCTTAATTAATAGCTTCCTATTATTAAGGATTCTCCTTAAAGATTCATGCTTTCTCTATAAAAAATGATATTGTAAGACTAAGACAGACAAGGTTCTTTGGGTGATACCTCTTATTAGACCAACTTAAATAGTTGGGGAGAAAAAATTTTTTAGCAAGCTTTCAGGTTTAAAAACCCTTTGTTAGGCTGAGGAAGCCTCTCCAGTTGGTGTGTGCTCTTCCTGGATGGTATGAATAGACTATTCATTTCATCCAGGAAAAGCACACACCAACTGCAGAGGCCTCCTCAGCCTGACAAAGGGTTTTTAAACCCTGAAAGCTTGGTTAAAAAAAAAAAATTCCCAACTATTTAAGTAAATCTAATAAAAGATATCAGATTCACCCAAAGAACCTTGTCTGCCTATGTCCTTAGACCAACATGGCTACAACTTACACCATTTAAAACTAAAACATTAATTATTCTCGGAAATAATTAAGTTTAAAGTGATTAAAGTATAATGAATTATACTTTGTTGCCATGTAGGAATTTTCTGCTCTGGCTTTACAAGAAGTAAAAGATAACCTTTTGATACCAAGACCTGCCAGTCATTCATGACAGTTATTTCATTCCCAAACAATGTCTTGACTAGAACTAAGTATTTCTGAGTTAAATATGACAGTAAATAGCCATATGTTTGTTTGTTTGTTTGTTTTCTTTTATTACATGCCAGTTCCCCTGAGATTTAAAAACTAGTAGCAAACAGCGTACAAGGGAATGCAAAAAAGAACATTATCCTAATGAGAATTGTAGTGGTGTTACTTTCCTGTAGTGTTACATAAGCTTTCTCCACTTTATTTTCAGGGGGAAAAAAAAAAAACAATATGTTTATCTTCTGCACATACGAGATAAGTATTTATTTCTGAAATTAACTTGCTGAATTGTTTATGTTATATAACCAGCCAGAGTTTCACTTCTAAAATGTTCAGTTTTACGTTGTAGAAATAAGTTAGTGGAACTTCTTTGCTATCAATAACAACAACATTTACCAGGTACAGTAGGAATTCATGGCAATGCATAGTACTTTGTGAGCAGGACTGTGAATCTATTTTAGGTCCATATATACCTGCCCCTCCCCCCCGGTCATTGTGAAGTGCCTCACAGCCCTCCCTGTACACAAAACCCATTAGGTAGGCAGGTACTATTATTTGCGTTTTATATGTAGGGAAGCAAGGAACAGAAGGATATTATGTATTTCATCCAATGACTGGATAACTTTAAAATACATAAACAGTTCTTGGAGTGGAGACTAGACCCCAGGTTTCTCTCCTTCCATTAATTTTTTTAAGAACCAGATACAGAATAAAGTTCCTTACATCTTTATCAATGAACCCTGAATCTTTTCTGCACAGTGGAATAACTTCAGTAGGAAGAATACTACCCCCATTGCAAAAAATCCTATAACCTGCTGGTTAAGCCAGAAGTATAACCCTGCACCCTATGCAGCAGCAGTGTATGGGGCAGTGCCAGCTGCTGTGCTCCTGGCACTGGCTGGTTTTGTGGCCTCTCTTCTTCCCAAAGCATAGGCGACTGGTGCCATCTAAGTCAGAGGGGGCATGTGCCCCCCCAGTGACCAGTCAGCAACTGGGGGGTCCCCCATGGCCACTCTCACCAACTGGAGGTGGGGAGGGTCCCCTTGGCTGATTGTACTTACCTGAAAGTGGCCGCGGACTTCCCAGAAGTAGCCACAGCCACTTCTGGGAGTGCCACAGCCACTTCATCCAGCACTTCATTCCAGCCAGTGCTCCCGGGGGGGGGGGGGGGGGGCACTGGCACTCTCGCCTGCACCCCCCCCCCAGCCCATCATTTAAGCGGGAAGCACAGCCTGACAGGGGCTGTACCCTGGTGCACCTCCTATGCATTGCCACTGTCCCAAATGTTGCTGCCCTGGTCACCCTGCCTCAGTTACACCACATCAATAAACAGTGACATCCCAGTGATTGTTTGAATCTCCTTGGAGAGGAAGGGTTTAAAGCACATCCTTGGCAAGGGCTCTAACTGCACTGCTAAGGTATTATATACAATTGAATGGTACCACAACCTTCTTTTTCAGCACCTACCACTGCATTTTATGTAGAGATTAATCCTGTAGGTGGTCAGTAGGTATGCTGTGGGAAGGTGGAAGATATGGAACATATAGTTTTTAGATCCTAGTTAGTCTTAGGTGTGAGTTATGCACCAAGCTGCTGAGCCCTGTCAAGAATGAAGTAGTTTTAACCACGTGCAGAAGCTGAATTGCTGTCTCTTGGGGGATTTAAATGTCATCCATGGAGTTTAGGTAGCTGCTGAGGAGTGGTTTTCAAAGCTGGTCCTTTTTAGTATCTGGCCCCAAGTCCTTTGTTTATGTTCACAGACAAAGTCTGAGTTCTGTCCAAGCAAATTAATCACTAGACCTCTCTTTCCCTTGCAATCGCCAATGTACATGTGTAGATCCTAGCACACTGCTTGAAAGCTGATGAAAATTATTGAGTAATATATGGATTTATTTTACCTGTGGAAAAATCTGTTTATCTCCTGTGATTATAGAAGCTTTAATCTTCAATACTGAAATCATTATTACCATGAAAATGATTTTTCCCCATTTTGTTTATATTCCACCCTATTATATAAAAATAATAAGCAACACATAATTAACCCAGTTTCTGAGAAAAAGAGAATAAATTGGTGGGCTTTGGAGATGAAAATGATTTTAAGGGAAAATGGAAATTGTCTGGAACACATGAACATACCTAGAATCAACATTCCTTAGGGGTAGGTTTTCCATCTGTATCTGGTCAAGTAATTGCAATATTTTCTCATGGAAATAAAGCGTGCTTTGATAATCCATGTTTCTAGCACCCAGGTTGGATACTGCTATGAAGTATCATATATTTGGGACCATACCTTAAGTCTATTTTGAAGCCAAAACAAGTTCAGTTTATTATTTAGGTGGACTATATACAAGTCCATTACTAAAGTGTTTTATTTTGGTCCATAAAGCTTTACATTGCCTAGGCTGTTCCACCTCATGGCCTATGTCTCTCCTCATAGCCTGCTACCACTCTTGAGGTGACAAGTGGTGCTTGAACTGGTCCTCCATCAGTATAAAATTCCTTCTAAAGGCCCTTCAACTTTGGAAATCACTTTACTTTTCCCCTTTCATCTGGAATTGTTTGCTATTGTTGTAAAGCCATTCTGCTTGAGAAGGCATCTGGGGAGGTCATAGTAACTATGTGAGGCTTTGAGGTTATGTGAAGGGCTGTATGATTTTAGAAAGTAATTCTTTCAACTGACTGGTAGTTGCAATGCTGATAATAGGCAGGGGATACATTGGTGCCCTGTTTTTTTTAGAACAACTTTATATCATATTTTGTAACTGATGACAAGGGAACCTAAACAGCTATGCAACACATTTGGAGAAAAAAAAACAAAGAAGGAGACATGATAGAGAATGTTTCTGGGACTTCTGTTTATCCTTCTATTTATTCATATATTATGTGAAAGCATTATAAATGTACCTGAGTTTAAATAGCAATAAATTTAAAGCAGCTTAAAGGCATAAATATGTGAATAAAGCTAGCATCTGCTATATCTGGCACACATCAGTCCCAAATACTTCATTATCTATACATTAATAGAGTTAGAGAAAAAAAAGATTTTTGAATTCCTGTTATCTGCACCTGATATTCTGTCTATCTTTTATCATCTATTTTATTGCAATCTCTTCTCCACCTATTGTTTTCTTGCCCTTCCTTTGCTCTCCATGATCTTTCTCAAAGGGCAACATATGGTTTGGCTATTTCCTTGTCCTATGATGAACACCTGTCTGCTATCACTTCTACGTGGACCTTCTCAACTTACACATTTGAAAAAAATGCTTTTGTTAATTTTTTCCAATTGCTGTTTATGATATTTTGTTCCATCAACTATTATTTTAAGTTCTTCCTTGCTTTCTAACTTTTCTTCCCAAGTCCTCCACCCGCTTCACATCTTTTTTACTTGAGGTATTGTGTAACTTGCAGTAAATAGAGCCTATTTTTTTTCTTTTGAGCTGCTGTGATTCTGTGGCAATCTGAATGGGGAACTGGAAATTTGAGTTAAGTACAGACGTTCGAGGAGCCTGAGGCAGAAGTACTTTAAGTATCCCACTGTACTAAAAGCCCTCAAGGGTGGAGAAATGCGGAAGGGGCTTAAAACATGTCGCAGTTCCAGAGACCAGCAGGTAGGGGGTGCTCTCCCACACTTCCCTACACATCCTGTGTGGTCCCTGGGCTGCCAAAGACTCCTGAGGTGAGCTGAATGGATAAACCACCCTTGACTGGCTGATGGGTATGGGCCACCACACTCCCACCCCCTTGCTGCATCATCACAGACCCTCCCCCTGACCAGTCCTGGCCTGGGTTTACAGGAGAACCCCAGAGCATGTGTGAGCATCTGCCATTGTGACTTGCATGTGTCTCCATGTCCCAACCTGCCTGAACCTTACCATGGCATCCCACTATCCATGCCCAAGCATGGAGACCCAGGAGCTGTGGTGGGTCCTGTTGCTTGCCTTGCTTAACACTCACCAGATGTTGCAGGACATCACATATGTCCAGATGGACTTGATGTCCATCAAGTCACACTTGGGCACACTACTAAGCTTATAAGTATGCTGTGGGGGAAAAAAAACCTGCAGCATACTTATAGGCTCAGTAGCACCACTGCTGAAAGAGACTTGGGGGTCAGAACTGATCACAAGATGAACATAAGCCACCAATGCAATGTCGCAGCTGGTAAAGCAAACAAAACTCTGGCTTGCATCCAAAGATTCTTCTCAAGTAAATCTCAGGATGTCATCCTCTTGGCCTTGGTGAGGCCACAGCTGGAGTACTGCTTCCAATTCTGGGCTCCAAAATTCAAAGATGTTGAGAAGCTTGAGAGAGTCCAGAGAAGAGCCACACATATAATCAGAGGGCAAGAGATTAGGCCTTATGAAGACAGGCTGAGAGCCATGGGACTCTTCAGCCAGAAAAGCACAGGCTCAGGAGGGACCCCATGGCTGCTTATAAGTACATAAGGGGTGTACATCATGACCTGTTCACCAGAGCACCTCAAGGAAAAACAAGGACCAATGGTCATAATCTCCCACAAGATCATTTTAGGCTGGACATAAGAAAACATTTGTTTACTATCCAAGCCCCCAAGACATGGAATAGGCTCCCTCCAGAAGTGGTGCAGGGACCTACTCTGGACTCATTTAAGAAATGTTTGGATGCTTATCTTGCTTGGATCCTTTGACCCTAGCTGACTTCCTACCCCTGGAGTAGGGGGCTGGACTTGATGAACTTTGAGGTCCCTATGAAATCTATGATGTGGCAGTAGTTTACCAAGGCATAATGGCTCATGACCACAAGTCACCAAGTGGCAGTCCCACACAGGGACACCCACCTCATTCTGAGCCTGCCAAGCATCATTGTCCTGGCCACTGACTTTCACATAGCCAACAAGGAAGAGGCCATCCAGGATGCCATGGCCACTGGGGTGCTCCAGCACCACCTCCAGACCATCAACACCAGCAGCAACTGGTGGAAGCAGATCATCATGGGCACTTGGGATGAACAGTGATCCCAGACCTTCTGTATGCACCAGGCCACCTCATGGACATTGTAACCCAGCTGGCTCCCCATGTTACATGCCAGGACATTGGTAGTTAGCCACCTCTCACTCTGGACAAGCTTGTAGCCATTGCCAACATGAAGCTGGCCAACCCCACATGAAGCATTTACCACTATCTCACCAAGCTGTTCAGTGTGGGCAAGACCACAGCTGGAGAGACTAGCCGCTGCATCTGCCTCATCAACCCACAGGAAGTGGTTGCTGATTTCTGCTGTATGGACCTGGAACCACTTGCAGGATAGTGAGTTGTGCCTGGAAGGTGGGCAGTGTCCCCGATGGCCCTGGCATTGGGTCTTAGGCAACCCAGAACCACTATCCTTGCTCACTGCTGCTCCCTGAAGCAGCACCCACCAGACACTTTTCTGCCTCCTCAGACTATGGTTCTGTAGCTCCCATGTGCCACATTTACCCCAGCACCCCACCATCCCTCAGCATCTCCCAGTCAGAGCATGGTGGGAAGCGTTCCCCTTTAGCTGCCATCTAGGGCTCCCTCCCTTTGAGGCCCCCATTCCTGTCACCCCAGGGAGTAGGTTTTGGAACAGGGCTTCTCATACTATAAAGATTGTTTTGCAGCATGTCCTACCTCTTCTGCACAGAAGGGCTATGGGCTGTCTGTGGGAGGCAGTTCTGGCACTAGTCAGGGGTGCTGTAGGTAGACCATAAGCAATCTATGACCCTGTGCATAAACTCCCTATCCTGGCACTGCAACTCTCTCAGCAGCTCAGCAGCCTGGGTTGTCTCTTCAAGGCTGCAGGTGGCTATCTGGAGCCCCCATTCATGCACCTTGGTAGCTTATTCCTGGGCATTGACAGTCTATTCCTGGACTTTACCAACATGTGTGTAAGCATCCCCTAGTCTGTCCATTTCCCCCATCCATATCTCAAGTCATACCTCCTGCTGGCCCCTCAGCTCCTTGTGCCAGGAGTCTGCAGTACACATCTGTAGCTCAGAGATTGCGAACAAGGCATGTAACATCTCTTCCTTACTTCACCAGCACCTTCTATGTATACCTTGCATGCACTCTGCAGGTATTTAGCTGCCCATCCTTGAGTCACAATTCCAGCTGCTGTGAGCTGGCCTCCCACACACAGATATGAAGCCTGAAGAAAAGACAGACTTGAAACCTTTGTGGGAGGTTGCAACTTTTAGTGATTAAAATGAGGTATAAAGAGAAGCATTTCAGACCTTCTCATCATTCAGCTGGGCATTCACATAGACACACCATGGGAGCTATGGTGAGTCCCCTGTGTGGACTCTTCCTCTTCCTGGGACCAGGAGCCACATAGCTTCTCTCCAACTTTGACAGCAGATATGATAGGTCCTGTCTGTGTTGTGGGTGGACAGCACCTGCAGTGGGACAGAGAAGTATTGCCATGGAGGTAAGGCCTGGATCCCTCTTCATACACTTCAGTAGCCATAGCTCTGCACTTGAACCAGAGTCCAGGGGACCCAGGCTCACAAGGGGACTCAAACCATTCCTAAAGGGGGCAGGGACTGACCATATCAGATAATGCTGGTAGGGCTCTTACAGTGCTCTCTTCCCCTTACTCATCTAACAGGAGAGACATTTCAGTGCTGGGTCCCTGCAGGAGTGTCACGTAGATCCTGACATTGCCAGGGTGAGACACAGCTGTGATGGTGAGGTTCTAATGGTACTATCCTCCTCTGTGCTTCCTTTACCATTACCTAACTCAGAGAATGTCTTCAGCCCCTGGCTGCCTCAGAAGACTCCTGCTATGCACTGCCCTCAGCTTTCCAGCACCATTTTTCTACTATGCCTACTCTAGAAGGGGTTGCCATGCTTTCAGGGGTTATGTTAGTGGGGGCGAGGGCTGGTCTAGGGCTGGGATGGGGCCACAACTCCAGGAAAGAGGGGTGGTAGTTGGCCTCAGCAGTTGGTACAGTGACTGCCTGTGCTATGAGAATAGGAATCAGCTGGCATTCAATGGACTTTACCCATGGATCAGATCAGAGGGGAGGAGAAAAGTGCTGTTATGCCCTTTTCTAGCCACTCCAAGTGTACAACCTAGGAGTCACCCTGGCATCAGAAGCAGACCTGCTGAGATAATGGTTCTCACATGGGACAGTAGCCATTACATCTGTCCCTGTTTTGGACTGGTAGGAAAGGAGGAATGAATGGAGGGTGCTCCATGTTATCTTCTGCCTCTGACCTTGGGATTCTCTATGCCAAAATGGCCTATGGCAGTGCCAACCAGGATGGGGCCATGTGCATCTGCAGTTGTAACCACATTTTATACTTTGCCTGTGGGGCTCAAAAAGCAGTTTTAGTGCCTTCCTAGTCCAGTTTGGAGGGAAGGGGAGCATTGATGAGTCTCACTTCTCCCCAGAGGTCAGCCTGGTCTTGAGGGATAGGATGGGGAGGTGTCAGTTAGACAGATTTATGTTCCTATTGAATGGGACAGGTGCCTAAGGCCAGAGGGTGGGGAGCCCTGGTATCTCAGTAGTGATCCAGAAGTCAGATTTCTGGTGTGCTTTGTGAAGGGGTTGGGGGGGTGGGGGGCAACCCAGCAGAAGGCAACCCAGAAGAAGGTTGCCCCAGTGCTGGTGCTGGTGCTGATGTAGGAAAATAGACACCCTGCCTCCCCAGCAGCTTGGCTGTGGCTCACAGCTGGCTGGAGGGAAGACATGAGTCAGGGAGTGGAGGCTTCGCTGACTCCTGTGAGTGACAGCTAGGAATGGGGTTGACCTGGCACTTGGGCAGAGAAGATGATCTCTGGCCAAGACTAGAATGTTGTCCTGTGAGGGAAGAAAGGGAGGAGTGGGGTGCTGCATAGCCCCATAGTATTCCAGAGGAATACAACTTTTCTTTACTCACAGTGGGATCTGGCACAGATGTTCAGTAAAGCACTTTAACCTACAGAGCTTTGGTCTGATATCACATCTAACCAGGGTTAACTTAGAGCAGGATCCACTGTTTTTAAAGTGTTCTGTGTGCCCTGAACTTCTGTTCAGTCACACCTGCAGAGTGCTTTCTGTGTGCTTATCACACAATGTGTGTAATATCTGTACCTAGTCTTTATGACATCTTCTCTTAAAATTTAAAAAGCAGAAAAAACCTATATCAAGGTTTGATAAAATTAAAATCTGAAGAAAATAATGCAACAATATGGTAACCCCTGCATTATTTACACCGATACTCAACTCAAATGCCTAATTTTAAAATGAAAATGTTCTTTGGGTAAATCTGATATCTTTTATTAGATGAACTAAAATAGTTGGAATAATTCTTCTTTGCAAGCTTTCAGGTACAAACACCCTTCGTCAGGCTGAGGAAATATCTGCAATTGGTCTGTGCTCTTCCTGGATGGAATAGAAAAGAAGCCAGAGGCGAGTGTGTATGGGAGAAAGCCAGTCAGTGAAAATGCAAATTGAGGCAGTCAGTGGGTGAGAGACAGGTTGGTGGTGGAGGCGGGGAATGGGAATGTAGACCTGCTGATAAGAATATAGCTGGTAAATAGCAGAGAGGTTACCTGGGTTGTCAGATATTAGGCAGGTTATAATGTATCATAAATCCAATGTATATATTTAGTCCATCATTTCTTGTATCCAGGAGGTTGATGAAGTGAAGTTCACAGGGTCGTCTGCGAAAGGTGTATGGTAAATTCTCTTTGAGGATTAGAACTGAGAGACTGGAGAGAAAGTGATTTTTTTGTGAGAACTGTGCCCCCCCAGGTAATTGTGCATTCTTGTTTTTGATTGATGATGCATTCAACTAGAATGGATTACCCAGGAAGTTGTAGAAATTCCATCTTTGGAGGATTGTAAAAGCAGGTTAGACACATATCTGTCAGGAATGGTTTAGGTATAGTCAGTCTTGTGTTGGAGTGGAAATAGATGAGACTTCTTGAGACCCTTTCCATACCTATTGTCTGTTAATTAACTTTTGTGCGTGCTGCACATTTTTCTGTAGACCATGCATATGTTCTTTATAGATGTTGTCAAGGGGAACTTAAGCAACAACTATGGTTACAGCAGCTTTGGTTCTTGGCTTCTTGGAATGTGTGAGAGAGGCAGTATGGGAATGTGAGAAGAGGACATTAACTGAATATTCATAGTTCCACCGGTTGACATTTAAACTGTGGTATTTATGTTTCAGCATTAACACTCAGAAAAAATGAACAGGAGCATTCACACATGCCAAAACCATTTTTTTCTGGCTGTCTGCAGGCCAAAGCAGTTATAACTGTATCAATGTAATCACAGGTCACAGCTTCAAAGTTATCCTCACCACTATGTCACACAGAAGGAATATAAGATTAAATAGTGTGCAGCATAATTTTACCTCCACTGGATGGGTTCTACAGCAGATCCCAGGGCTTGCGGGCCCTTGTGCTACTTACGTATACTCAGTACATTTCTGTCTAACCACACTGGTTTCTTTTGCTCTTCTGGTTTTAATGAAATTAATTTTCATAGTAGTGGCTGACCCAACTACATTTTAAATACTTTTACCTTCTGCAGTATAGATTTTTTGTGTATTGCTACAACAGGCATCTCTTGATGGTGCTGCCAAGTAGTCACTTCCCATAGTTTCCCCTCCGTACAGGCAAATTTGGGCTCTTGAGAGAATATTTAGGCTGAGTCACCGGTCTCTGTAAAAGTGTTGTGTGCACAATAGAGTAGGTTCTCTGCCTTAGTCTTTGATTAGCCTGAGTTTCTGAGACACTGGGATCAGATTCCTAGAATCAAAGAGAGCCCAACAGTGCTTGTATAGACTATTGTTTTTCAGGACTGACATACCTGTGTAAATAAAGCAAGTTGCATTCAAAATATACCAGACTTCATGTAACTGAGTTCTCTTCCACTGGGAAGCCAACCTGTGAAAACCCAACATCTACTACTGCTCAACAGATGCAAAGGTGGTGCTGGGGGTGGAAAAAGGGCAAAATTATTGCTGAAATTCCAATTATTTGTCTTGTCTTGTAATTTAAAGGACAAGGACAGTATAACTAAAATTGTGTCCAATTCCAAAAACACATATTTGAAGAAACAGCTTCTTAGCACTTTTTATTGAACAGTGAACAGCGAACAGCATTATATTATCTGATCATGTGACTATCATCTGATCATATCTGATCATGACACTATCCTAATGCTTCATCATAACCAGATGACTGTGACCATTGTTGTAGTGGATCAGAGACAGATTCATCTGTCATTCAAACTTGGGTCAAGCAAGAATGAGTCATGACCCCAATTCTGTTGGCTTCAATTTGTTAAACATCACCCCAGTTTCTCATTAAGGATTTCGTTGCTTCCAGAATTAACATTGAAAACAGCTGAAGGGCTCTTCAGTCTAGAAAGTTTCACTCAAAGACACAAGTATTCAAAACAACCATCCTTTACCTTCAGTATGCTGATGAATGTGCCATCCTTGCACATATTGAGGAAAACTTCCAGACCATGCCGTATCTCTTTGCAGAATCCTACTGAATTTGGGGCTGCTCTTTTAAAATTGAGAAGACTAAAGGGCTGTAAAGGGCTCTGTCAACCTGCTCCAGGCCATGACTGTAGTCCCCCTCCTCAAATTACTTGTGAGGGAAAGACCCTGTAGGTAGTTGAGCACCCTTACTTCAGTACTGAGCAACTGCTCTCAGTACATTGATGAGGAAATCCAGCACAGCATCTGGTATGCAAATATCTCCTTCAGGAAATTGTTTTGGCATGTTTTTATTGATCGCAAGCTCCTGAAAGACACCAAAATCCAGGTCTACAATGCAGTCATATCCACTCTCCTCTATGGACATAAAACATGGGTGACCTACTGTCATCATCTCAAGAGCCTAGAGAGGTTATCACTAACAATGCCTCCAGAAAATCCTCCTTGTAAAATGGATGCCCAGCTCTTGACTCCCAAAACAAGTACTCTACTCCCAGGTTAGTTGTGGTTTAAGGAAATGCTACAAGGACACTTCAAAGGCATACCTCAAGAAAAAGGACACTGACATTGAGCTGGGAGAAACTGGCTGCTAACTGATTCCAGTGGTGCAACAGCCAGCATCGAGGTAAAGCATCTTGCCCTCAAAACAGAGAGCGTGGAGGAAGAAAAAGGAGAGAAATCCCAGCCTCTGGCCTACTCTCCCCTGTGGAAAGACTTCAACTTCTGCAGATGGATCTGTGGCTCAAATATTGGATTCTTAAGTCACCTCAAGACCCATCAATGGTAGAGATTATCCTTGAATTGAATGATTGCCAGTAATGAGGCTGCATATTCCAGGGCTTTACTCCTATTCATCAATTACTTTAATCCAAACAGTATTTGCTGTATTTTGAAAACTCTTTAACCCCTATTAATTTAATTTAGAGTGGAAAAAGAAAGTTATTAAACCTGCTGACCAAAGAAGGGATATGGAATTACTAGAGAAAATGCATTCAAGCTAGCATTGTAGAGTACAGCAGCAGTAGTAGCAGACATGATATTTTCAGTTTTCATGGAAACTAGGCCTGTGTGAAGCAGCTAGTATTCACTTCAGATTCAGCTGATTCCGGGGACAGTGATTCATTTTGGTTATTCAAATCGCTGTCCCAAATTGATTCAACAGGTCCCATTCCCTGGCTGGTCCCAGCTCTGCCTGGCCCCAATGCCCTGGCTCTTTAAAAAAAAAAAAAAAAAAAAAAAAAAAAAAATTGCTGCCAGGCAGGCAGTGGGGGGGGTTGATCCCCTCTGTATTCATCGGCTGCTGCCAGACAAGGGGCCAATCCCCCTGCCCCCCACTGCCCCATGCTGTGTGGGGGGGCTCTGCCACAATCCCCTATCCCCTGCCTGCTCTCTCAGGCCCCCACAATGTGGCTGCCCTGCCCAGCCCCAGCATCCTGGCTCTTCAAAAAAACAAACAAAAAAGCCTCACACTCACCGGCTCCTGCCAGGAAGGGGGCCAATCTCTGTTGCATCCCACTGCCTCATGCTGCATGGGGGGCTCTAGCACAAGCCCCCAGAAGCCCTGATGGCTGCTGCAGCAGCCGATGAGTGCAGGGCTTCTTTTTTTAGTTTTTTAAGAACCAGGAGCTGGGGCTGGGTCGGGCAGCAATTGATGGGGCTGGGAGAATAGGCAGGGGATGGGAGCTGGTAGCAGAGCCCTCCATGAAGCATGGGGCAGTGGGAGGCAGCAGGGATTACTCCCTAACCTGGCAGGAGCTGGTGAGTGTGGGGCTTTTTTTTAAGTACTGGGACACTGGGGCCAGGCAGGGCAGTCAGTGATGTGGCTGGGACAGTGAGCAGGGGTCAGGAGGTGCTCAGGTGGGCTGGTGGAGCAGGCAGAGGATGGGGCCTGGTGGGAGTTCCCCCATGGTCCCCTCCCCCCTCCTCCAGCCCCACCCTGGCTCCCACTTACCAGCACGAAGTCCAAGTCCAGCTCCCTCCCTCAGCGAATGGGGAATGCCTGAATCTCCAAAGTTCTCCGAATCTTTTCCAAACCAATTCAGAGAGCTTCAAATCTATTTGGGTCTTTTTATTTGTCTCCTAATTTGATTCAGATTTGGAGATTTGGCTGCCAAATCAGGCCAAATCTCCTCTGAGTCAAATCAGCACTGAAGCTTTGCACAGCCCTAATGGAAACTATTTTAAACATTATACATGACCTAGGGTCAGATTAACATTATTTTAAGTAAGTAAAGATACAAATAGGCACCTAATGGGATTTTAAAGAGCCCCAAAATGATTTAGTTCTTTATGCTCATCATAAGAAAGACAGTTCATGAAATATAAGGAGGAGGGGAGAGATTATGCAAGGCTTGTTTTGTGGCTTGTTGTTTTGATATATTTAAAATAAATTCGCACAATCAAGTTATCACTGAACATATTGATGGAAGTGTGTCTGAAAAAGCTGACTGAAGAAATGGATTTTCTGTAAGGAGTAAATAAAAAATAGTGGGAAAAAGTAGTACTGATCTGCATTATGTTAAAAAAATGAATAACAGTCTGTAAATAGATGACATCACCTAGTTGTACAATCAGCTGAATAAACAGAAAACCAGGATACAATTTTTTTTTCACTTGTTAAAATGGGAAGTATCATTACCACCCTTCTGCTCCTTTTGTCACATTTCTCTTTTGCTTTATTTGTATCTCTGTTTCCCTCTGTAGCAGCATGATATCTGTTCTGTTGGCTATGTTATGATGCCTTACATTCCTTGCTTAACTCTGTCTTCTTCATAGGCTATATTTTTAAAGTAGCCATGTCCAAATATTTCAGAAATGCTGTAGTTTAGTCACAAGATTAATTTATTTCAATGCAGGAATTATTGCATTCGCTAGTCTATATAGGAGTTAAATTCAGTAGTCTATATAGGAGGTCAGATAAGGTGATCTCAGTGATCCCTCCTAGCCATAAAGTTCATGCATTTCAGTCTCTCTCCTCCCACTCTTATTTCTTCTCAAATGCCAAGTTTTCTCTGTGCTCCATAAGCTAAAGGTACTCATGGAAATGAGGTTCACATTTTTAAGAGCAAGAGTAATTAACTGTTGGAATAGGTAATCAAAAGATATAATAAAGTCTCTATAATCTGAACTCTTTAAAATGAAGACTGAATGTCATTGAAATGCACACTGTAGTTGAAGAAACCATTAGTTGGTTTGATACATGTAGTAATGGATGAATACTTTTGTGGCCCATATTATGTCTTGAAAATCACTCTAGCCTTAAAATCTATTAAACTAACATAGTGACATCATCCTGGGCATCCTTTCTACAATCATTTGAAGAGCAGCAGTACCAGAGATAAACCTTACCAGGCATAGATCTAACAGGGGTGCACTGGAGCACTTACACCCCTTGTTGATTCCTGATCTACCCAAAGTTTAAAACCAACTGCCTGGAAGTGGCAGCAGCATTTCTACTTAGGAAGTACTGAGGCAGTCACTTGACTTCATGGTTTATTATCTACATGGTACCTCCTAAAATCTTCATTCAGCAAGAGTTAATGACCCTCTGTTCTTTTTAATAGCCTCTATGTTCCACCGATCAAACTATCCTTTGTTCTTCAATTTTGCTATCTGTTATCTGTTCCTGGTAATGAAACTCCTATTTCACAGCCCCACAAACTGTTTTAACCTGATTCCAATGAAGTGGTATTTCTTTTTGCAACAATCTTAAACTGAATAATACAGCCCTAGGCCCTTAGCATATTAGTAAAGCTTCTAGTTTATTTTTAACTGGAGAAAAATATATATTGTTTTCATTGTGATGATGCACTTCACCATCCTCTCCCCCCACCCTTTTCAAACTCCAGGCCATCCCATGCCCTTCTCCCTTCCATTTAGGATGTCTGTATTGCACAACATGATCTTGTTTAGAGATATCTGAACTACCTCTAAATATGCTGCCTTGCTTATGTATGATAAACAGTATAGTTGCATTAGTGCAACACTTCACCTGGGTTAATTACCCCTGCTAACAAGCAAGGTCTGTTAGCTTGGGTGGAACAGCACACTAATATGACTATGAAGTTTCTTGGAGCCAAGATCTAGCAGGTTTAGGCACATATTCCTTCTAGCATGTAATCCAGAACTAAATACAGCAGTGGTAAGCAGACCATCTAGCTAATGCAGAAGGCATTGTAAACTTCAGGAATAAGTATTGTGGACCATTGTATCAAGGCCCTAAAAGACTGACTTAAGGTGAGGTGTTGCTTTGGGACTTTGAACGAGTGGAAGGAACAAGGGTAGGGATGAAGCAAAGCTGAGCCAAGTATATGAAATTTGATTTATGTTCCTGAAGGGTTTTCATATGATTTCAGTGTAAATTCTGTGAAACAGGAGCTTCATTACCAGGAACAAATAACAGACAGCAGAACTGAATATTTCCTGGAGTACAAATTCTATACAAACTGGAATAATCTTCTCATCTGTTTTGAAAGGCACTCGGTAGTATAAATAATAATAATTGTGAATAGGAATAATCATTGAGACCCAGTTTGCTTATCCCTACTATCACTGGACCAAAGTTCATGGTAATGATCACATGCAATCTGCACTATGGGTATTAGCAACTTCTTTCCAATTGCTGATAAGCATGATGTACCTCTCTTCCCTGTGCCTGGAAATAAAGGTACCCCATGGTGATGATGCTAGGCAGATTTAATTGTGCATGCTCAGAGAGAAAAATGACATCCACGTTCAGTTAATGCTGTCTACGGCAAGCTGACAGATCCCCAGCTGTCAACTAACCTCAAAGGCAAGTGTTCATGGCTCTGGCTTATGTCTGCTTGCATTCTGCCGATAGGCATTTATAGGCACAAGCCCATATTGGTCACAACATATTCTGACTGTTACTGAGAAATGTATCATCTGTATTATATGCTGTGTTCTTTAATGCTGTTACACAGTTAAAGATTATTTGTAGACAGGCACTGAGCAGGTAAAAAACTGTTATTGTTTTGCTTGTGCTTCATGTGAAAGGGGACAATATTTATGACTGTGGGTCTTACTAAGCTGTTGATTTCCCCGCTTTCCCACCCCACTATAAAAAAATATGTATTTTTGGTCTGACTCAGATGGAGTTATAGTTATTATTTTAAATCTTTATTGGGGTTACTGTCTGCCATGGGACTACATGCCCACAAAATGACCTTACAGAAATACCAACTTGCATGGGAAAAAAGCAGAAGGCATGTGGCACTAATGTAATATTGCAGTCACGGAGGACTTTTTGGCAGAAGAAATGTCACTTGTGGTGTCCTGCAGGCTGCCTATTTAAACCCATCATTACCTGGCACCTATGATCTAGTGAAATAATCAGAACAGTCTATGAATGGGCAGAATGCCATACTAACAGATGAGCATGAATGTAGGTAACCAAGAGACCGTTCATATATATTAAATATGGGTTCAAAGAGCATACGTCTTATTTGGGGACATCAAAACAGCTGTCAAGTTTCTTCTTATTGTTAAAAGCATATGTTACCCCCATCAGATATTCAGACAAGAAGGGCTAAAGCCAGCTCCAACAGTTCTGCCAAACTTTGTGTGAATTGTTTTACTGGTTAAGCTCTCAACCGGAAAGAAATCAGATATTATATTCTGAACCTTCAGTTATTAAAGACATGAAATGTGAAGCTTGACTGCCCAGTTACTGTTTGTATTGATTCGAAATAGTACTGATTCAAAATAGCCTTATTGGTCTTCTTGCAAAAGAAACAATTGCAGAGGTACACAGGAAATTCTGATAAAAAAGGGATTCATTCTTCCACAGCCTTTTTACCATTTCCTGTTCTAATTTCTTTTCTGCTTGCCATGTGAAAATGAAATCTAGTTCTATTGACACATTTATGCTCTGCAACA
Organism: Crocodylus porosus; assembly: GCF_001723895.1. NCBI lineage: Eukaryota > Metazoa > Chordata > Crocodylia > Crocodylidae > Crocodylus > Crocodylus porosus. The sequence goes on along the minus strand of NW_017728918.1, from coordinate 47,407,614 downwards.
CACAATGCCCATTTATTTCATGTCTTATGTGAAGCAGGGGTGGGTAGTCAATGGGGTAGTCATTACAAATTAGCATGTAAGGCGCTGGTGACTCCAAGTACTAGCAGTCAGCAAAGCGTGCCTGAAAATATTCAGGGATCTGGTAATGTTTGCAAAAGTACTTAAAGCTTAGGATATGTATTAGAACTTCTCAAGACAGGAGTTAGACTGCAGATCCCATGAGAAACAACCTACGGGTCTCTCCATTGGTACATTTTGGTTAGGGATGAGGTATGAAAAATAAAAAATAAAAAAATCAAAGTAATATTGATTTTCCTTCGCTACCTGTTCTGCAACATTCATTGCAATAACTGAATAGCAAAATGCTCCCAAACAGTGAAGCCCTGAGACAGTGAATAACAGTCTACTCCAAGATATGTTGCACAGCGTGACAGTGCCCCATAGACATAGCTAAGTTACTTCTAAACAAACTAGTTCAGACATAGGCAGTAGCCTAGCCCTAATAACATCATGTTCCATCTTAGATACTCATCCCATTTTCACAGCACTATATTGTCCTTTGCAAATATACACATGCCTCTAATTGTGTCATACAAATACAAGAGCCATCAAACAACAAGAGTGGGACTTAAAGTCAAGCCTTCACTGAACTCCTGCAGCTATCAAACCTCAACAGCTTTGGAGCCTCAAAGCTGTTTTAATTTATGCTGACAGCTTTTTTAGTAAATCATGGGTGAAAATAAGCACAGCCAATGCAGTGTAGTTCAATCTCTTTCTAGTCTCTACTTGTGGAAGCTTAATAGCAGAGAAGCACAGAACTGAGCCCTCAGTATATATACATAACCATGTTTCTTTTTGTTGTTTGCAGTCAGCTTTGAAAAAAAACTTTCTGCAGCTGAGAGAGCTTTTTAAATAGCTTAGTAGAGGCCAAAGTTTTTTGGAAATGTGAGACTAGATATCTATTCTTGGTTCTGCAGGTGTTTCGTTTATTGTGAAGAAGTGACAGCCTCTTCACATTCAGATCTGATTTTTTTTTGATTGCACTGCCTTCATATCTTTAACCACTAGATTGCAAAGCCTCTCATGGAAAGTATTTTAAACCTTTGTACTTGGGCCTGCTGTAAAAAGTAGGCTATTGATCTTGACTCACCTTTGAAGCATTTTGAGTATAATAAAGAAATATCCCTATGCAAACTATTATTTTAGTCTTGATTTTTTTTTTGGATGCAATGGCAAGGCACAGAGAAGTTATCAGCTTGCTAGAAGATATTAATCAGAAGATGTCTGGTTGTAGAATAACATAAGATTCATTATAAATCATTTTTAATTTCAAGTTGGGCTAGACTGCATGTGATGTTTTGCTAAGTTAACTGCATTGTAAACATGATACCTTGTCAGGTACAAACCAAATTGGGCATATTTTTTCAGCCTGCATGCTATTCCAGGGAGCACTTCAGTGAAGTATTGCATACTTGCTTCTTGCACGCTACACTCCAAAGATGTGATGTAACCACCCATATAGAAGTTGTGGGGGCACGGTAATTAGTACGTCCAACATAGATCACCACTTACTTGCACTCAAGACCATACAGGGGGGCATCCATATTCTGTTTTTAAGGTATGATGCATGGAGCATTCATGCCATATCTTTACTGTGGTGCTCAATTGCTTGGTTCAGTGGAGGTGTGAATAAATCTTAAAGGTCCAAGCCAGCTCTGATCTCAGACAACTGCTGCAACATTTACTCTGGTAGTAAACTTTTCTTTTTTAAAAAAAAAAAAAGCGCAAAAAAATTTGGGTTGTGTTTTTAGTATGAACTTGGATTGGTTCCTATTTAACTCAGATTAGTTCACCTAATGTTAGCTGTGAGGTGGTATTAAGTAAGAAATAATTGTGACAATAGCAAGCTTTGTTATGCTGTCTGTAAGTGAATGTTAAAGTCAGTGGTCAAATATTTCAAAACTTTCTGATGAAAATGGGTAGCTTAAGTCATCTATAGACATATAAATGAGGGGCTTGATTTAAAGAAATACTGGGCACTACTGACTGCATTGGGTACTGTAAATACTAAGCACTTCTGAAAGTCGAGGCCAGTGTCTAAGAGTTTAAGCCTGGATTCAGCTAGTTACCTTTAGGCCTTTTAATTTGCAAATGTTGGTTAACATTTCTAACTTAAAGCATAAAGCACTGTGGTAAGCCAGAAAATCCATTTCTATAAAACAGTGTTTTAAAAACATAAACAACATGGATTTGAAAGCAAAAGCTGTAAGTGAAATATTATCAAAGACTCAGTTGCCTAATTAGTGAAAAACAGATCATAAAGAAAAATTACTCATGAATCTATTTTAATAAGGGCAGGCTTGTTTAAAATACTCTATATAGAGTATGTAACTACCTCATTATTCTTTGTTCAGTACAGGTATGTTTTGCAACACCTTCTGTTAACTCTTGGGATTGGGTATATCTGAAGCATCAGCAGCATAACTTTGCCTGAAATGCTGGGCTCTGAACTCAGCTACAGTTAAATATTCAGCAGGATACTCCATCTCTTACTAGACTCATGTAGTAGTTATGAAAGATTAATTCAGGGTTACATTCCTGTTTAATGAAGGAGTTGAAGTAAGCAGTGCCATTGAACATTCCAGACTTCAGGTTTAGAAGATTACAATTTTATTATGCTTTGTAAAGGGCATGTGTGATAAGTGAGCTGTATAGACTTTATAATATTTAAAATGAAATCTCTCTCTTTCAGGAAATCCTTCCCTAAATTGTTGCTACGCACATATATTCATATAAGTGTGTCTATTGCCATTGTAACAGTATGTTCCATCCTTATCTTGTCTGGAGAAGCAATAAATAGTATATTGATCAATCAAAGGCATTGAGCCACAAAATAATATGTTTTCACATGTTAGGGTTCACAGCTGTCCTTTACCTGGTTCTCATTAATGGGGGAAATTAAAATACAAATATTCAGTGGTGGTCAGATGTGAATGAGGAATAGCTGAAAAATAACACTAATCTGGGTAAGGAACTTTTCTTCTAAGCAATGATTTATAATAGACCTGTCTTGAGGAACAGATATTTAGACAGTAGCCCAAAATACTCCAGCCTCTGTTCTTCATTATATGTTTACATTTTTTCCTTCCCAAACCTCCTTCTATCTTACATAATACAAATTCATATTTATGTTTGGGATCCCTCAGCATTATTCTAGAAACTCAGTTGTCCAAGTTGTTGTCCTGGAATTATTTATTCATACTATGAATGTTAAACAAACAATAGATGCAGTACATGGTGCTTCTTTGGTTGTGTCTGTAAATCTTACTTATTTAATGCAACTTATAGTTGTCCTACCATGCTTTACATGCCAGGCTAATTCATGTGAATATCTTTCCTTAACACTACTAAATGCATAATCAAGTAAGAGAAAGATAATTAGCTGTGTTAGTCTGAAGTCAGGCAGGGGCCAGGGTATGCATCTTATAGGGCATATCTACATGTGTATTTACACGTACCTAAATTGAATGTGCATTTGGTTAAGGAACAATAATGTGATCAAGGTGCATTAGGTGATTAATGTGCATTAAGCCACATTAAATTTGGGCATGAATAGCTAAGTCTCATTAGTGCACACGCAGATGCGCATTAGTATGTCTTCGTGTGAGCTAATGTGACTTTGGTATTTGCGGGTATCCAATTTAGGCTCACGTAGCTTTAAATCACCATTTTACATGTGTAGACATGTGCCCTTAATACATCTTATATATGGGGATTTCTGGCTAAGCCCGCTTAAAAGAAGCACATGTAGATGCACCCATAGACTAACTAAATCAGAGATGTATAGCATAAGCCCTCATAAACTTAAACGTACTTCAGCAGATGCTGTGAAAGGACATGCAGAGAGCCATGTATAAAATGGAAAGTGTGATTAGGATACAAAAGGGAGGAAGGAAAGGAAGGGAAAGTGGTGAAATGGGGAAGGAAAGCAATATTGAAAAAAGGAAACAGCAATAAACCCATAGAGACATTTGGTTATAAAAGCTAATTCAGTAATGGGATAATCCATAGTTCCTGTTTAAACTATACTTAACATAATCCAGTCTGTGGATAAATTCTTGTTCTGCAATTTTCAGTTCAAGTTAGGTTTCAAAGTTTATCTATGTAAGAACAGCTACACTGAGGTCAGTGATGGAATATCCAAAGAGATTTAAGTATTCTGTCAAAGGCTTTTATGTCCTTTCAGTACTGATGTCATATCAGTATTCATTCGTTCTTGCATGTAGGGATCATTTCATCAGGCCGGCGTAAATAACAGAGGGCCATTGTAAGCAGATGATTGCACATATGATGTTGGTAGGATTACAGGTAAAATAAATCTTAGGTTCAAATCTGTGTTATTTGGTCTAGTGATGTGGTCTGTGTTGATGACGGGGTACAGGTGGCATCTGGGTCTATTGCAAGGCCTGGTGCCTTGGTGAGAATGGGAGTTAGATAGCCTGTTGCTGAAGTGACATCATTTGAGGTTGAAGGACTGTCTGAAAGCCAGGACAGGTTTGCCCCCATTTTTACCTTCAGATAGTTGCCATTTTCTAGAAGGGTAAGAGGTCATGAATGATGTGTCCAAAGTGTTCAAGCTGGGACTGTAGGTGACAAGCAGAAGGATTCTGTTTCTCTTGTCCTGGGTTGAAATTGTATCATGTCGGCATGATGTCTGAGTGAATCTCTGTAGATTTAAGTAACAAAAGTTTGGGGATTGTATTGTAACTATAGTAATCCCTGTTCCATATCCGTAAGGTTGCATCCCATCCAATGGAATCAGAGCATAGATTGTTGTAATGTACTTTGGGCTTGGTATGACATGCCAGGCATTATTTTGTATAAGGCAGTTTATTATGGATTAAGTTTATGCTACCAATGTAGCTATTATTTTAGCATTATTATGTTTTCTCTGTCTAACCTGAAATTCCATTGGTAGTTTTTATTATAACCCATTTCACTAAAAATTTAAAACTAGATTATAACTACTGCACTTCCATATAAAGAAGTTAAAAGCCTCTTTATGCCTTTAGACAGCCTAGGTTCCAATTTCTCAACAATAAGGTTATCAGCTGACTGTCTTCTTCCCTGAAAGATATTTTGAAAGAATGTGGTGAAGCACATAGAATAAGCCAAGTCCTCTTTAGTCCATCCCTTTCACATGCTGGCTAGTGGAACTCATCCAGTAAAAGGAGAAATAATTGTGTATAAAGCAACAATGAGGTTTGTCTTTCTTTTTAATTTAGCAAAAAAAAGTGCCACTTTCATATGTCCTGGTCATTCAAGCATCTGAACACTGGTAGTTACCACTGCATTCTCAGATCCTTCTATGTCAGTCAATATGATTATTCTTCAGATTAGTTGTTTCTTGAAGGATGGAAAAAATGAAGAGCTGAAATTCAATAATCTTGTCTGTTTTGGAACACTGATTAACTGTCCCACAGTTCTACTGTCAGAAAGCCAGGAACTGCATTAGACCCTTATTGTCATTACCAGCAGATAGAAGAGCTAACTACTTAAGCAAGGGGCTAGTGATAGGGGATGCTGACTAAGATTAAGGAACTAAGTACTGTAGAGCAATGTATTTCCTATAATATAAAATGGCTGTGATAGATGTACTATACAATGTTTTATCAGTAAAATATGGAATTAATTTGATGTTCTGCTTGAAGTTGATACTCTAAGATCAGAATAAAAAGAACCTTTCTTTTGTCACTTAACAGAGACACCCATTTACCACTTACTCATAACATTTCAGAGCTCTGGAGATAGCTCATTTTACCCTTCTGGATCAGCTGGTATTTAGAGTATCATAAAGTCCATCAATGATGCATATTGACAGCGGAGGGGGGCACAACTCTGGACCACCATGCCTACTCCTGCTGGGCCCTGGCTCCAGCTAGGCTGCAGTTAGTACAGAAATCTGGGAGGGCACATGTCCCCTGTGCCCCACCATGCATCACCTCTGATGAAGTCCATATTCAATAGGGTGAAAAAATCTTGTAGATATGTATGGAAGTGACAGCCCAACTTAATGTAGTATATCCACTTGCATATATCATAATTACATTATCCAATCAAGATTACTCTTTTTAAATTGCTAGCATTCCCTGTGCCAGAAAACAGTGTCAAATAGACTGTGTTTGGCATAGATAAGATGTAAACATGTTTTTTTGCTCCATGTTTGCCTCTAGACAAAATAATTCCCAAGTGACACATTTGAAAACCATAACTATTATTTGTGTGTAAGTAACTTCATGAATACTTTAAATCCATGCACAATTCCATGTACTTTCACTTGGGTTTATCTGTTCACGTACCTCTTACCACTTGAACACAAGCATTTGCTTTTCAGCAGAGATACAAATGACATGCATAAGCAAAGGTGCATTTGACCAAGTAGGAGTGGTTTGACAACAATGTCAATCTTGACACTGAAGCCTTAGTTGGTTCCACGATCTGCCTTTCAGGACTACAATGATGAAATTCGTCAGGAACAACTGAGAGAACTGTCATATTTGAATGGTTCTGAAGATTCAGCACGTGGACGGGGAATTCGAGGAAGAGGAATCCGTGTAGCACCTACAGCTTCTTCAAGGTATGTTATTTTGTACTTTTATTCATGCTACAGAAGCCCAGCCCATGGTGAAACACCATGACATTTAAAAACATGATTTATGATACAGTTAACTAAATAATTGACTCATGGGTGTTGGATGCCAGAGGAGGAGTCCCCTCTCATGCTTTAGCCCAACAGCCTAGTGATTAGGGCACTCACCCAAGAAGTAGGCAATTCAAGTTTTAGGCCCCCTTCATCCAGAGATGATTTGAACTCATATCTCTCTTACTTTCCAGCAGAGTTCTGTAACCACCAGGCCAAGATTAGGCATTATCTAGTTCCTTTTCCAGTCTTCCTCTTGAAATTCACCCCTGGACAACAAAGAGAGGGGGGTATGTAGGACCAAAAGGAAGAGGACAGTTAGAGGATATGTGGTTCAGGTGGCTCCTGTTCCGAGAGGGAGAGGACATGGGTGCTAGCCTAGATATTTGTTCCCAATGGAGCAGAAACTTCTCCACTTTGCTCAATCTATTTTATCCAAGCACTATAAAATGTAAGTTGCAGAGGCTTAACTTCAATACAAGGCAGACCCTCAACCAGGGTCTGATAAGGCCTGACCTGTGGCCTGTTGGTTTCAGTGACATTGGGGAAATACAAGCCTTCTATATATGTACAGGGAGGCTGCTCCGATGTGCTGTAATTGAGTCTGCTGGAGCATGGAAATTACCATGTGTGTCAGCATCACGTGTATCAGCGTCCTGTTTGACAAGCTTTAGTTTAAAGCACCCTGCCACCATTTTTCAGCCCTGGGACACTGATACATGTCATAATCCCGGCACTTTTAATTAATGCAGCTCTCAGAGCTCTGCTAATTAAAGACCCCCCACACATACCTCCTGGCCTTCCAGAACATGTCTATAAACACCAATAGAGTCAAACTCCTTCTGGGTGAGGGGAGATATAAACTCAGTATCCTGCTTCTTGGATAAGTGCCCTAACCATTAGGCCATTGAGCTAAAACATGGGAGGACCCTCCTCATTTTTGCTGCGCTACAGTTTTGGGGCTCAAACTCAGGTATATGCATCTGGTATGCTGTATGAATTCTTATGCATCCATGTTGCACATGAAATAGTTTTGCAAACTGTTGTAAGTACCAAGAACAGCATTTGTATAGCTGTGTAAATATTGTTTAAGTGAAATGGAATTCTGCCCTGCGTCCCACTTTTCAGTAGGAGCACTTCATTTGTAGTGGAGGTTCTACACTATTATCAATGTTAAAATGTGGCTTGATAAAAGAAATGCATTCTATGCCACAGTCAAAGTGAATTTCATACTGGATAATAATTCAGTTGTCTAGGGAAGGGATCACATTTACATTACTGTATTGTAAGACTAATGCACTCTTGTGTGCTGTAAAATAATAAATCATAATATTGACTCCTCAGCATTAGTTAGTCTCTGCAGCTTTTGCTGAAGTAGACTGGGCACTACATCATTAGAAGAGATCTCTTCCTGACCTTCTATGTTATTTCTTGCCTGTGCTGTATTATTTTAATGTAGCGTCGCCATTTTAGTAGTTCTGGCTGTTCTACTATTGTTTTGGCAAAGGCAGAGTAGAGGACATGAGGTTTCAGTTTTTTAAAGAATTTTTTTAAAAGATTTTAAGATTAAAATCTGTCCTTTCCCTTGTATTGAAATCCATATGTAGCCTAATGGAAGATATTGTCTTGCTTTTAAATATAGTTTTTAAGAATCGTTATTCTCTCAAGGAATATTTAAAAAAAAATACTTTTTTTTGTAGGACTTACAAAAACGCTGGTGTTCCAGTCACAGTAAAAGAAGAATAATCTAACCGCTGGACCCTCCTCACAGTGCTTATAGGCATAATTGATTCTATTTAATCACAAGCAGGGAGGTAAACAGAGCAGAACCATATTGGCTTTTACTTTATAAAATATAAAAAGAAATCAATGGCTGATAAGCAAAAAAGGGGCAAAATCAAAGAGTGCAAGAATATTTTCAGCCTAAAACACTATTAAAAACAAATGAGTTAAAAATATTCTTAACAATACAAAAGCAGCATATTTGAAATGTAATATAGTAGGTCCTCAACTAGATTAAATTAGTGCAGCTCTGTTGACTTCAGTGAAGCTCTGCTGAAGTGCACCACCTAAGGATTTTCCCTGTGACTTCCTTTAACAAGTTTATATCCTACAAAAGAGAGTTTTTCAGTGGTTATGCTCTTCCAAAGGAGGCTCAAGTATGAGTAATGCATCCCTTGCTCAGAGAAGTACCCTGAGAGCTAGTAATCAACTGCTTCTTTGACTAACAGATTCCTCTGCTTCCTTCTTGCTAGCTAGCATAACTCGGTGGATGCAATGTAGTTCAATGTTGGGGGTTCAACCCTACTTCCATTCTTTTATCTCTCTGTGCATAATGTACCTGGAAAAAGGCTAGAAATAAAACTCTGCTCTCCCCCTACCTTCTGCAACTGCAAAATCAGGAGACTGATAAGAGGAGAAATGTCTTACTCTATTTTATATCATTTCATTTTCTTCCAGGGCTTGGCCAAAATTTCTGTCTCCTGAATTCCCCAGCAGCAAAATGAACATAATAATAACCCACTGCCACAAAGAGCTTTGCAACTGAGAGATGGAGGTCTTTATTCTCCCCTCATGTTAGCTGAACATCAGTGTTAGTCCACTAAATTAAAGGAAATTACTCTCATTTGCACTGGTGAATGCAGGAAAGGAATCAGGTGCAAGAGGGTTACTAGACAAATATGCAAAGTATTTGTATTTGTAGTAATACTGTCACCCTCTTCTAAGCCATTGTTAGACATGTTCCAAGAGTTTTTGATTAGGTGATTCTCAGCTGCTGCTAAAAACATGGAATTATATAATGTTTACAACAGTAGTAAGAGAATAAGCTCCTTCAGACAGGTTTTTGTCTTTAACTCAAAATAAATTAATTTAACTTCCATGTTTCTCTTAGGGGACGTGGGGGTGCAATTCCTCCTCCCCCACCTGGACGAGGTGCCCAAGCACCTAGAGGGACACCAGTGACACGTGGAGCACTCCCAGTGCCTCCTGTAGCCAGGGGTGTCCCTACCCCTCGAGCAAGGGGAGCTCCAGCTGTGCCAGGCTACCGACCACCCCCTCCTCCAGCACATGAAGCCTATGAAGAATATGTAAGTAATTGTATGTGTTAATAATAGATATGAGCAAAGTTTTGGCTAGCTTGAGTTGCTTTCTAATTTAAGGGCTCTGGGCTAGTAGTTGCCTGTCACTATGCTACGTGCCCTGTATAGCTTTAAAAAACTCAAGTGTTGTCTGGGCCGCATAGTGTCTGCAAAAGCATAACTTAAGCAGTGAAATAATTTTATGGCCTCTTCTAATTTTACACTCATTAGCTTTGGGTATGAGTAGAATACTTTGGCTGAAGCTGCGTACCTCACAGAAGAACAATAAAAGTATTCCCAAGAGCATACCATGGGCAAAAAACATTAAGTGATTTTTAAGGACGTATTATATAAGTGTATCTATTATGATGATTTTTTTGGTGTATAGTTCAAATTACTTATAGCTTACATGTGTCTCTACTTGTATTCAAACCTTAAGTTCTCATGGGTACAAATAGGGCAAATAGAAATTAAAGAAAACTGAGATGCGATACATATTTAACAAGGAGGAATATTAACTGTCACCTTCTCTTACAAGGTATTAACAATAATTGTGTTGTAAACATTAAAGCTTCCAAATGATCTGTGTTAATGGTTCCTCCTGGAACTGTCACCATAACAACGAACATTTAAATAGTGGGAATAGTATTATCAATTATAATATCTGACCTTTTCAACTATGGTAACTAAAAATATTTCATGAACATTCCTTCCCCTCCACTAATTGTGATTTAAAACTATCCATCGAAAAAAAGTGATGAGAAGATAGACATTAGGTTCATTACGTTGTTCTGCTGGAAAAAGAGAAGGGAAATTCACAGTAAAAGATATTTAGTTAACAGAGTTTTTCAGTATCTTGCCTATCCACATTTACAGATGCCAGCCTTTTCTAGCAAAATGAAACCTAATTGTTCTTGAACTAACCTTCAGATACATAAAAAGGAAAATAAACTAGTCCATATTGTGTCCATCAGATGTGTATATTTTTCTACTATTTACCCAAAAGCTCTTTTTTGTCAAAAATCTTAGCCATATACGGTAATTTAAAAAAAAAGAAGCTTTCTCTTCTACATTCTAGCTATGTTTTGTCATAGTATACTAAAGCAAATTCCTGTTGGTTGGAAAGTATCGCCTTTGAGTTCAAAGCAAAAATAGTTGTTTCCCTCATCAGTGTGCGTGCATGTGTGTGTACACCTGTACCTGGGGGAGGACAAAGGGTGTGGTAATTAAAGAAATTACAAGGTAGGTTCCTTATTATTTGCAATTACATAAGAGGTTTGTTGCAGTTATAATACAATTGTTGTATGTCGCAAATGGAAAAAAGAATTATGGAAGGCTAATATTAGGAAGTATAAGAGAAAGCTGAGGCATTCAAAGTATGTGATACTAGGAAAACATTTATCCAAATCCAAAACTTCATAAAGTTACTAAAACCTCAAAGCCAGTCAACTATAGATAAGTTATGCTTATTTTATTTTCTATCTGATTTATCTTAAAAAATATGTATTAAATATTGTCAGGGGATTTCTTCCTGCCTTGATGTTGTATTTTAAAGGTCAGCTTCCACATCTAACTTTTAGGAATTGGTTCCCACCTTGCCTATTTAGTTGTTTATGGGCCAAGTGCAAACTTTTAGTGATGGTGGGCTTTAAGTCTTGGATCCAGAACCTAGAACACAACAGCTAGAGGTATTTTGACTTCCCACTGGCTTTTGTTCGAAAGTTGGCATACAAAAACCAGTGGTACCTTGAAGAGACTGAAGGTATTGTAAATACAACCCCTCTTGGTTTCAAGAATGCCAGAAGTGAGATTGTTTAATCCTGTGCATTTTTCCAGGTAGAAGTTCAGGTATAGTTCAGGTATGCACCTCAAATAAATATCTGTGTTTTTAAATAAAGTATTAGGAACAAAGACTCTACTTTTTAAATGAAACAACCTATGTGTTTTTAGTCTAAATTTACCTCCCACATATGCTGCAGCATTATATATGACTGAAATGAATTAAGGAATTTTATATATTGACCATCAATGAATGACTTATCTGTGATTGCTGCTGCCCATAATTAAACCTAGGGCTAAGAGAATAATTCACAATTAGTTTATTTTATCCAACAAATTTAGCTACATTTTCTGCTAATGGGCTATCCATGAGCGTCTTACAATTTCCATTTGTATTGTTGATTTTTTTTTGCAAGAGGAGTTTTCCTGACCCATTGTTTCCACGTATTCTGTTCATTTTATTTGAATAGTCAAGTGCATGACTGTCCAAGTAATGTCAGTTATTGTGACTTGGTACTTCAGATTTCATGCTGGAAACTCTGTTGTTTTAATGTCCAGATGGAAAGCAAACCTTGAGAGAGAAAAGATCATAATTCAGGCACATTCACTGAAAATTTGAACAAGTATTTGCTGGTTATTTTAAAATTATTTGCTCAAATCTAGTTCCATATTTACTCAGATCTAAAGCATGTTTTTCTACCCCCTTGATCAGCATAGGAGGCAGGGTCCCCTTGTCTTAGATTCATATAGAAAAGGAGGGGGGGTAGGTGGCTGCTGTGACTGTAACTCTGGCCCTTAGGCTGGGTCGGGACAGAATCAGAACCACAGCAGCCTCCTGCCCTCCCCACCTCTGCTTGCCATCTACAGCTTCTGCACCCCCTGCTCCAGTATTATTAAGATACCATGCAGTAACAACACTAAAAAGGTGTTTGCAAGTGGTACTGAGCAGTAACCCTGGTTACTGTGCATTATGTAGTACTTGATTATATAAATACTAACTAAATGTGCAGTAACCACTGTGCAGTAGGATCTCATGTAGAGGTGCCCTCTGTGTACAATGCAGTGAATTAGGTATAGGAGTTATATATTGAATTGTGTAGTAATAGTTGTCTGCCTAAAATCTACTGCCTAGAATACCTTTTTTAGCTGCTAAAACAATATAGTAAAAGTTTATTTTAAGAATTACAGCCTTTTGAAGATTGTCTAGTCTACTATTTTTTTAAAACAAAAAACCCACAAAGTGTGGCTCCCCACTAAATGCATTATGAATCAAGCTCATAATTTTTTTCCCACAAATTCAGTACATGAATTGATTTCAGTTCTCATTTAATACTTCTTTCCGTGTCTAGTAACTATATAGTATACAAGAAACTGAAAATTGGCAGCTCTGGCTCATTTATGAAACCTTTAAGGGATATTGATTTACCACTGAATTGTATAGTTCTTTTATTGTTACTGGAAGGATGCTGAAAAGCATGAATTAGATGATAGGGAGGGTTGTGATGCCAGTCATCTGAAAGCTAATGAAAAGACATTTCCTTGAATTTTGTCAAAATGAATTTTGTGAACTAGGATAAAACTACATGGTATTGAGCAGAATATTTTCATATATTAAGACTAGTGTTGAATTGCATTTTAATTGCATCCTTTAAACTCAAATTTATACAAAAGCAACATCAGTTACCAGATTCTCTGACAGAGAAAAACCCCAGTCTGCATTTTTTACAATATTCCTCTCTTACTGTGATCCAGTTAGAAGACAGTAAATAAAAGGGATGTCACAGATCATTTCAGTTGTTTAGCATCGCTTACTGACAAAGCCCATGAGATAAGATTGCAATTCTATTACTTTTTTCATTAACACTGTTCTGTTGTTGAACCATTACCTTTTATCATGTTCCAGAAATATACTAAAAATATCAATATGCACTCTTTAGAAACCAAGATGATAATTTTGGAATCGCCACACAAGAGAATCAAAACTATTCCGGGATGAGTTGTCCTTTGCATTTTGGCAAGTTGCTAAAACACTTATAAAATTAAATTCATTTATTAGATCCACATATGGTGGCATAGCCACAGGTTAAGAGTGAATTCCTGAATAGATATTTCATAGGAAAATACAGCCCCTAGAAGCAACAGGTCCCATCCTTCACTGTTCTTAATTGCTCTCAGCAGCTTAATCCTTTGGATCAAGATGAAATATAGTTATGAAAGAGTTTCTGGTAAATATAGAAGCTAAAATTATTAATTTTGTTTTGACCACACTGGGCACATCTACACATGCATATACTACAGCCTAGATTTACTGTGAAGTAAGCTACTGCACAGTGGGTGCATCTACATTTGCATTAGCAAGTACTAAATGACTTAACAGTGCGCATCAGTACTGCACTGTCCCGGCAGTGCAAAGTTATTTTTCAATGCTGTTTTGCTGTAGTAATAAGTTATGGCAACATAGCTCATTGCTACAGTGATGTGGCATCAGCATCACAGTCTGTGCCTGCCAGTGCAGGGTCACCGTAGCGTCTCATGTAGATGTGCCCAGTAATGGGTTTTGGGTAGATATCTACACATTCAGGGATTAGGGAGAAGTTTTGCACCCAGTTCCCTGCAGCCCTTCAGTGGGCCCCTGCTACCACCGGAGGTGGAGCTCCAGGCTTCCCCTGGGTGCTAGCCCAGCAGCTGACAGGGAGCACCAGACAGCTGTCTCCTGACCCCAGGGTGCTGCCTGCTGTTGAGGTGGAGACAATGTCCCTCTGCCCTGGCAGCAGGGAACTCCTGGCCCTTGCTCCCCAATCAGGGACATGGAGTTTGGAAAGAGCTTCAGGATGTGGGACTAGCTAGCCGCTCCACTGGCAGATTGGGGCAGGGGGCTGGGACCTACCCCACCCCTGCAGTTCTTTCCAAGCCCCATACTTCAATCACCTGATCAGGGCACTGGGCTGGGGCCTGCCCCTGATGAGGACAGTTCCCAGCCAGCCCTGGACTGCATGGGGAACTCTGCATGTGCAGCCTGGAGGTGGCAGAGTGCTGCCCAAAACAGGATATTCCCCAGCCACCTCCAGGCTGCACTGCTTCCCTGTGCAGCCTGGGGCTAGGTGGGAACTATCCTAGTCAGGGGCAGGTCCCAGCCAGCTCCAGGCTGGGTGGGGAACTGTCTGCATGCAGGGAGCTCCCAGCTTCCAGCCTATTCCTATCCTATCCCCAGCTCTGAAATTGCAGAGTGGGTTTGGGAACAAGCTTCATCCCCTGCCAATGTTCCCTCTAAGGTGCAGCAATCTGTGAATGTGCCACTTGTGTCTGTGAGCACACCACTTCCATCCTTTCCCATTAACAGCATAACAAGCACATGACCACTTGAATAGTAATTGAGTTCTGTTTAAGCACTCTTATGTATTGCTTGAATAAGCCTGGTGGGGCTCTGCAATGTGTCTCAAGGACAGCAGCAAGGTATTGTGTTCATGGGGTATTTTACATTCATGAACAAATTTAAGAGGTAAAATTGTCAGTTGTCACAAACAGCTAGAGGGTTAGGGTCTGATTCCCCTCACGCAAAATCAGATACCAGTATAACCTCAATATTTGAGGTTGTATTGATGAAGAAACTCCTATAGGTACTTACATATTAAATTAAATAGCTTTACCCAAATAAAGAAAATAAAGAAGGCAGAAATAGAGTTCTGTGCACCACTAGAAGTCACGTGTGCCATTTACATGCAATGGTTTCCTTCTGTGGTGTTTATATTTTCTTTTCATCTATGCCTTTGCAAATCAGCAGTGATTTAATTGAACAATAGAAACTTATAGTGGTGTAAAACTTGTATGAGAGGGAAATCACATGCAGGGCTGGTCCACAACCTTTGGGAACCCCCTGCAGGATGTAGTTCTGGGGCCCCCTGAACCCTCCCTGGGGCCAGGGAAGGAATAGAGCTGGGAACTCCTCCCTTGCTTGGCTGGTAATTAAATGAATGTGCTGGCACACTGGATGCAGCGTAAGGGGTCGCAGCCAGAATTTCCAGCCACAACAAGGTAAAGAAACCAGCTGGAGTAGTTCCCCGGCACCGCGAGCAGGCATCCTGCCCGAGCCCCTGGTTCCACCCTCGCCTTGCCTCAGGGAGGAGCCGCTGCCTGAGGAATGAGGAGGTTGCCTACAGTAAGCTTCCCACACCAGATACAGCGCTTCTGCCGCTCTCCACACCCAGCTCCTCTCCAGGTGGGTGTGCAGCATTAAAAAGTTAGTGCATAGCAAGATTTTAAAACTTGGAGGGAACCTTGCTGGGAAGGTGCACACCTTGGAGGGAACCTTGGCCCCTACTCTGTGATCATGATTGAGGAACTGGGGCTGGAAACTCTCTGCTGCTGGGGGAGAGGGACATTTTCCCCACCTGGGCTTGTGGGGTGGGGGCTGAGGAGCTTGTTCCAAGCCCAGCTCCTTGAGCCTGGAGCTGGGGGGAACAGGCTGGAGAACTTGTTCCCCCCCAGCTCTGCACTCATGGAGCTGGCTGGGGAGGAGGGAACTCCCAGTGGCAGCTCCATGACCATGGGGGTGCTGCTGGGAGATGCTTATCTCCCAGCCTAAGTCTTATCTCCCAGTCCAAGCCCAATGATCACAGGGCTTGGCCTGGGAGACCCTTATCTCCTAGCAGCAGCTCCCTGACCATGGGGCCATTGCTGAGAGATGCTTGCCTCCCAGCCAGAGCTCCATGGTCGGAGGCTTGGGCTGGAAGATAAGCATCTTCCAGCAGCAGCCCCATGGTTGTGGATCTGCTGCTAGGAGATACGGGTATCCCAGCCCCCTTCTCCACAGTTGTTATGGTGGAGTGGGGGCTGGGAAATCTTTATCTTTACAAGGATCTCCCAGCCCCCACTTCCCAATCACAATCTTGGATCAGGGGGCTTGGAGCTCCCTGCTCCTAGGGCAGGGGACATATAGTCTCCACTTAGGCTCCTGAGCCTGATCTGGCAGCAGGCAGTTCCTGGGGGAGGGAGAAATCTCCTGCCCCCTGGTGGATGGCTGACCGGGAGCAAAATCAATGAATCAATAAGCACTATAGCACCATTACTAATGTCAAGTAAATTTGCTACTTGCATTTTCAGGTAGCAAATTTATTCATTATTAGGGAGGTTTACTACAAAGTAAGCACATGCACATGTAGATGCACATGCCTTAACTATGCTAATAAAAATGTATCCTTCATTCAGAAGATGCTGGCTGATGTCCTTTAATTTTATGGACTGTGATAGATCTGTGACTGAGATCCAGAATAAATCTGAAACTACTGCAACATGTCCTGCACAGATAATAATGTCATTTGAAATTTTCACTTTCAAAGATCACTTGGCTCAGGACACCAGTACCCAATTTTGGCTGAAATGGAAACTTTATTCACTCTATCAAGTCTCTATACTATCGGATGTTGGAACATGAGACTCCTGTTACAGAACATTTGCTATAAGGCTGTTCCATTGCACCCCGTGTTGAAAGCGAGATATTTTTAGATTGATCACCTACCCGAGTTTAGTATACATACAGAGTGGTGATTAGCCATATTAATCTGAAGTCAAGAAGAAGCTGTGGCATCTTAAAGACTAACTTGTTTGGAGAAGGATGCTACTATGCTGATCTGCACCTCTAATGATGGTGCCTCTCTCAGACTAAAGAGTAATTTTAGATGAAAATATTCTTTCTTTTCCATTTGTTTCATGCACAGGCCTAGCTAAACATATCTCATTATTATCTTTTGGAGAGAATGGAGAATGCTGTTCAGAAAATCCTATAAGGAACCACACAGAATAAGATAGATTGTGCTTTAAATGTCATGCTGTTCTTCCCCTTCATTTCAAGCTATTTAAAATGAAAGCAAATGTCACATTCAACTGTTTACTCTAAGCTCAATGGTTATTTACATTTTTCAATAGTTTTCAAACCAACTGGAACAAGTATGGTCATGTTTATTCAGTAGCAGCCTAGACAATGAAAATCCTAACAATAGGAGACACTTTGTCACATTTTAGCCTTTTTAAAGAGAATAACTAATATTCATACATGACTATGATCCTCAAACTGTGCTTGTGTAGGCTTTTGTCTAATATTTTAAACTGAAGGTGCTGGGACTTAAAAATGTTTGTATCTACTAACAGCCTAGAGTGTGGATAGAAACTGAGTTTGATGAACTCCACCTTTGCCTTACCAAATAAGGATGTACCCCATCCAATACCTCATCAGCTGCTGTTAACAAAATTCTTGATGCATGATCCTGATCAGTTCTAAAATATATGTCAACATCTGAACTATTTTCAAGGGCAGTGGGATCAGAATAGTTCAGAAGTACTATATTCCAAAAACACTGGAAAGAATAAAAAAGGTTAGACACTGCTAAGTTTATTTTATAAATGGTATATTCATAATTATAAGTTTCAGAATGTTATTTTCATAGCTCATTTATTTCTCTTTCTCTTTTGGCTAAACAAAATAGTGAAGAATGTACTGAGGCTAAAGGTTATCTGAATAAAGTTAAAATTATAGACGGGAATCTACATGGCTGAATAACATATCGATTAAATATGACTGATTAGCTATTATGCCCAAGGCACTTAGATAAAGAGCTAACCTATACTCAACTAACATCTGCTGTGAATTGAAAAATGAAATTGTATTTTTACCATAATAGCAATAAACAAGATGATGATTACATTATTGGGAAGACTCTGCTGGGCTTTGGAAAAATATTATGAATGATAGCTTCATGAAAGTATAGGAAGAGTAGAAAGGGAGCCAATACGTTATTCTCTCTCTCCTTTCTTTTTGTTGGCTACTTAGGCGTATGCATATACAAATGAGGAGAATTTGAACCCAATCATATTAGATATGCTAATGAAAGAAAAACCCCCACAGAATTAAGGTTGTAACAAATCCACAAAACAGACATTCATAGTTCAGCAGTACACTCAGCATCTAGGGAGCTGCAGTATTTCAGGTTTTATGTTAAACTCTGCGAAAGTCCTAGTTTTTGGTCAATTTCTTATATCTTTATTTCTGTATAATGGTACTGTACAGGGCTAAAAGAAGTTCCATGGGGTGATACATCAGTTAATTGGAGTATTGGTATCAGAATCTTAAACACTGTAAATTTACATCATACTCTTAACAGGAAACTTTCTAGTAGATAGAAAGTTTCTAGTTCAAGGATCTTTTTCCCTGCCAGATGGAGTTTAAAAGAAAATGCTGACACAGTTATGTAGTGGTGTTATGCATGATGCTAATATAGCTAAGGCTTAATAAATATTTATATTCATATATAGAAATCGAAATGAAGGGCAGCACTCAATAGAATATTTGGCCTTTGCTTGGCCTTTAAATATTCAAAATGTATATGGTTGTATATGTATAAACCCTGTATAAAAGCATACATGTGGTAGATACACTGTAGATATACAGTGCATCTGTGTGATACAATGTAATATTTGGTGAGTAAACACAGTCCAGTTAACTGTTCAGGGTATTATGAATGCATATAGTTTTCGAATATGTATTCATTGTCTCAGAACTGACCACTTAACAATTTGCTATATAATAATGAACTTTTAGAAAAGAATAAAACTATATTATTTTGCTAAAGATAGAGATCACTTTGCCTCTAGCCATGCTGCTGCTTTTCATGATGGAGGTTTCATTATTTTGAAAGGTTTCATTTTTCTAAATTTATCTCAACCTTTTCCAAATGAAGTTGAGGGCTAGACCTGATATAAGTTGCCTATAAGTCAGTGTTGCAGCATTCATATTCCAAGCACCTAACCCCCAGAATGAAATGCAAAACCCAGGGTTCAGCATGTAGGTTCAATGTACAGATCAGAAGAATAAGCTAAATACACCCATATGCTGAGTCACCCATTAGGAAACAAAGAGTGAGTGATCATGAACTGAAAACCTGCCACATCCCCACAGTTTAGGTGAGTGAGCCAGGGCTGTAAATACCATCTTCATATACCCAAGATACAGAATCCTCCCTTGAAGTTGACTGCTGACGATGATTCTTTGGAAGACCTGATCAGAGTGTGAATCATTCTTTCCTGGCGTTAAGCACAAAAAGAATCTACCCAGTAAATTTAGGTTTTATTAGGAGCTCTCTCTCAATCATGGGTTTTGTAAGTTGGAAAAATCACAGAAATAGCTCTTCTTGCAGCATTTTTAAATTTCTTATGTGCTTCTACCCTAAACATAGAGGCATCAAAAATGTTAAAATAAATAAAGGGACATTAAGGATAGTGAAACCCAGGAGACAGTTATGCATAGCAGAACCACATTAATCTGAAATAATGACAGAAGCTCAAGGCAGATTACTCATATTTGCAGGCTAGTATGGAAACCCTGGCACTAGTGGTCAATTATGAAAGCCCAAGTCTTGTTTCAAGATATTAACAGAAGGTCTAGGAGGTGCTATGATATGAAGTTTAATATCAACCATACAAGCCAGCCATGAACCAAGCAATTTTGTAAGTGCAGTTCATTGAGGGTAAAATTTTGTAAGAGCATTGCTGATTACATATGTGCATGAAGTTCTTACTACATATAACTTGAGTTTTACTTTCACTTTTGTGTTTATTTAGAAGTAAAGACTACTGCAGCTTAACTTACTCATATTAATATAACCCAGTTTGTAATTCAGGAAACGTACTATATTAAATAACAATACTTAAGGACTGTTTAAAATGGTATTGTAGGTATGATGATATTTAAGAGAATAGCCATTTTAAAAAAATAAAATTGTTTCCATTTTCAGAATGACTTTATCACATATGAATCATGTTTTTAGTTTTGATTTCCATTTATTTCTTGTTTTAATCAATAACTTCAGAAATGCTTTAATGAAGCAACAATAATACATATGAAAATGTGTTTAAAATGGAAGAAAAAGTATTACAAACAACTCCCAGGTCATTGTTTATTGAAGAAAAAATTCTTCTAGATCTTCTAGCCAATTGTCTCTAAATATTAATGGAATGGTCACTCAAACGATGAGAAAGAAAAGGAAATACTTGGTAAAATAAAAATCCTGATAAGTAGAATGCATGTTCTACAATCCCTTTGATCTGAGTACATGCAGTGTATTTGCAGCTGGAGGTCTCAATTCTAAAGCCTTATTTTTAAGAAGATAAGCATATTTTCCTAGTTGTTTGTGTGAAGAACTCTTATTCCCCCTACTAAGTGTGGAAAAAATATCTCTGTAGAACAAAGCAGGTCATAACATCTAATACTACATTTTCTTGCATAAAACATGCACCTTTTCTCCAAAAATCAGCTTACACAAGACAGAAATTCCAAAAATTTAAGCCTGCATAAATGCACCTGTAGACATGCCCAGGGAGCAGCACACTGTGCATGCTGGGCTCCCCCAGCTGCTGATATTCCCTTCCTTATTACTTCTAACTAATATTTTCTAGGAAAGATCTTTTTTTCCCCCTTCAGTCTGCCCTTTAAAAACAAGGTATCTTATCCTGGGGAATGTCGTATGCAAGAAAATCTGGTATTCTTTTCACAAGGAAGCACATGTAGTCTGGTATTTATGTTCTAGGTGCATTCATACATCTTTACATATGTTGATATCAACCAAAGATGTGGGGTGCATATTACTATTTATTAAGCACTTGCGATATGCAGTAGACAGAGATGGTGACTATTTGCTTAGAGGAGGTTAGACTATCTTCATTCTGTCATTAAATTCTGACATGAGGTATGAAATGGTGCAGTTATAACAAGAGCCCCATGATTAATCATTCCCAATGTATTTCACCTAATATAAAGTTAATGCATTTGTCAAATATAGAAAGGCAGCTATAAATGTAATAATAATTGATTATCTAATAATAATGATAATGTGTGATGGTATAAGCACTTAGTGTAATACTACTATTATTATTAAAAATTAAACTGTAATGCCAAGACAACCTTCCACCAGCCCCTACACTGTCCTGTAAAGTCTTTTCCTTATTTTCAAAACTATATATTACTTGGAATTTATAAGTAAGCTTCTTCTCCAAACCCTTTTTCTTCACCCTTCTGGCATATCAAGGTGATCCTATATCACCAGGTGATGAGGGGGTTAAGAGATCTTGTTGTTGCTTAAACTTGAACAGTCCAATTGCTCTAGCATCCTGTGATTAGATTTGATGGTTTGAAACAGATTATTTTAATTTCAAGCCCCACCTGTCTTTTTAATTTGAAAGTACGCACAAGATGCAGCACATTGTTTCACTGCATGCAGCAGCAGGTGTACACTAGTAAAATGAAATCTGTTCTTCAGATGGGCAGATCAATGGTAGCTGACAGGCTCTCTGTGTAGGGTGAGTAACTTGCTAAATGATTAATGAGCTGTGCTCCTCATATTTGTGCATGTATGTAGTATTAGCACTAGATAGCTACCTTATTTTTGCTAGTAGTACTTAATTTTAGTAAATAATACAGCATAGTCCAGTCATGCATATTTTAGATAGTCATAGAATGACAGAGAAAATGAAGCTAGACTATTTTCCCCCATCTATAACTTCCATAGAGATGCTTGCGTTAAAGTGTTTATGTCATTCCTGCAAATATTATAAACCTGGTGCCAGATAAATAGTTTGATGTGGTTGTCAAATGTGTTCATTTCTAAAACAATCTGAACTGTTATATTTTATGAGGCCTGCAGATTTAGTGTATATCCTAAATTTGCAGTAAAAATGTTGTGAAAATTGATCTTGTTATAAAACTTAGCATCGTAGATTAGACCTAAAGGCCTCTTGGACATTTTAGCAATCAGTAAAAGAGAGAGAAAAAAAATATTGAAAAGGAACATATTTTTTCTCCACACCAGTTTCTTTCTCCGATTGAAATGATGGTCAACCAATATCTGAATAGCTTCTACAAGCATTATAGCTGCTATTATTTATAGCTGGTTAATAGAATTTGTATCTGACTAGCCATTATTGGTTTATAGTGCTTATTGCTGCAATATAAAAGTGCTGAAAAATATTTAAAATAATACTTTAAAAATATGACAGTATGATAGATGAGAATTCTGTTATTTTGCAAGGGTGTAGGTTGTAGCCATGTTAGTCTAAGGACATAGGCAGACAAGGTTCTTTGGGTGAAGATATCAGATTCACCCAAAGAACCTTGTCTGTTATTTTGCAAGTGATTTTGGGCAGATGAATGGTGCTTTGCTGAAATCCCATGGAAAACAAGAGTTTTCCCTAAATCCCCCAGAAATTACACTGAAAAATAACTGCATTAGGATTAGTCAAAATGGGCGTAGTCCTGCAAAGTGCTAAACTCTGAAAATAAAGAATCAAGGGCATTCAGGACATCACAGAATTGGAGTTTATTTTTCAGAATAATGGCTGCTTACAGCACTTTACTTTCAGTTCAGCACGCCCCTACCACCAAGCATACTGCATGCCCAGAAGAGGCATTGCATTAGTTTGCCCACCACCTGTATAGATTGTGTGCTTCAGTAAGGCTTTTTGGCCCTTTTATCTAAAAACTGAATGAATCCGACCCCCTGCCACTCCCTGTGCTCCTTCCTGCCCATGGCAGGGGGTTGGACTAGATGATCTGTCTAGGTCCCTTCCGACTCATTGATTCTATGATTCTATGATTCTAGATAAAAGGGCCAAAAAGCCCCGGTAAAGCACCCAATCTATATAGATTCTGGGGAACAAGGTCAAAATGACGTGCTTTGTCTTCTGGTAAATCACTGTTTTGTTTTGGGGTTTTCCACATCTTTCAATGCCAATGTGTTTTAATTGTAACTTTCAAATCTTCTGTTCATTCTGGTCTTGAACTCTTCTGGAGTGACTGAAAAGAGTCCATGGTGAGGACATTTATCCATTCAGAGGTATGTTAACACCAAATTTTTTTGGCCACCAAATGGCTGTAAAATGCTAAAGGGACCATATCCCATTATCTTTTATCTGTGTTCTTAGTGCCTGATTGTTGTGTGTCTCAGTTTTCTTGTACATCTTTTCCCCATTTCAGTGGTCCAAAATTTTAGTACCCTAAGATTATCTCTATTAATGATCATAGATGGGACCCTTATTTGAGTTCACTTGCACAAATTGAATTTACTTTCTATTTCTATCATAACTTATTGATGCTTTGTTAATACTTTGAATAAAACTTCATTCTCGTGTTATAATCTTTTGTTTTGTTTTCTAAGGATCATATGTTAACATGGCTTTGCCTAGACTACTTCCTTGTATTTTTTTATGCAGCATAACTGCATATCTCTAACAATAGGTTATCAGTGGGTGTGTCTACACATGAATTTACGTGTGCTAAAATTTAATGTGCCTTAGGCTAAAGTGCATTAAGGCAATTTAGGCACACATCTACACAAGGATGCTTTAATGTGCCTTATCATTGCTCGGTGGGCAATCTGCCCTGGTCAGCCCCTGGAAGTACTGGCAGTGTAGCCAGATGGTGCAGCTCTAGTCCTCCAAGATGTGATTGGCCTGGCCCTGGCCTCAGATCTAACCACTTCCCCATGTTCCTGCCTCCCCAGAGTTGTACAACAGTGGCTTAGAGCCAAGGGGCCCCACGCTGCTGCTTGGTACTGCCAAGAAGAAGATACAGCAGGTGAGTGGATGTTCCTGCATGGTAAGTTGGCAGAGGGTGCAGAAGGTGCCAGGGCTCCTGTCAAAGAACAGGGGAACCCCCCCCCCCAACACACACACACAACTCCCTGCAAGAGAAGGGGGCAGCACAGTGTGGGCAGGGCCTTTACTAGTGGCTCCCCCATGCCTCTCCCTTGGGGTGAGTTTGCTGGCCAGGCAGTGTAGCCAGATTACTTTCTGGCCACCTGGAACTCAGACACTCTTTGAAGCCTGTGCTGGGGCTCCTGCCCAGGACAGCAAGTGGGCCAGGACTGCATCTGCCCCCAACACCTGGCACAGCTTTTCCTGCCCCACCCATCCCAGGCCTGGCCTCCGTGCTGGGCAGCATGGGTAGGAGAGGTGGCATTAGCTCCTGGGGGCTTCGCATGATTCTGGCTGGGTGCAATGGATCTGGTGACAGCTCTCTTCTTGGCCTATGTGATACAAGGCTCAGCCCTCAGCCATGTTGCACCCAGCCTGCCCAGGGTCAGAGCCCCCAAGAGCTGCTCAGAGCTCCTAAGAGCTGATGCCTCCTTTCCCACCCACAGCGTCTGGCACGGAGGCCAGGCGTTTGCCTGGAATGGAAGTGGGTGGATCATGGAAAACCATGCCAGGCATTGGAGGCAGACACAGTCCCAGCCCACCTGCTATCCTAGGCAAGAGCCCCAGCATGGGCTTCTAAAGGCACCTGAATCCTGGGTGGGCAGCACCTACCACCCACCCTGAGGGAGAGGCATGGGGGAGCCACTAGCAAAGGCCCTGCCCACACCACACTGTCCTCTTTCCCTGCAGGAAGTCCCAGGGGGGAGGGGGTGGCTTTCCCCTGTGCTTTGACAGGAGATCTGACACCTCCTGCCCCCTCTGCAGACTTACCACACATCAACAGGGGCCGCTGTTGCCAGACCCACCATTGTAGTTGCAGTGTCTGCGCTTGCAGAACAATACCCACCGCTTCTTCATTTTGACAATGCCCAGTAGCAGCACGGGCTCCATGGGCTCAGCTCCAGCCCACTCAATCACATAACGTTAAGGCATCTTATAACATCTACATGTTGGTTAAGGCGCCTTAAGTAATCATGCCTAAATTTTATATTTGCTTTAAGCGGGTATTAAATTTAAGCACAATTGGCTAAAAATTGCCATTTTTAAGGTGTATTAAGGGTGCACACATGTAGACCCATGCACCTTAATTTTAATGTACCTTAAAAATTGCTAATTCTCCTTAAATCACCATGCATAGATGTGTCCAGTGGTGTTTATTTGTCATTTTTAGAATTAAGTTCCTGGATGTCCTGTAAAAAGAAACAAATCCATCTTTGAACCATCTGGATATTTTAAAAATAAATTGTTAAAGCCAAACCACATGTAACATTGTATGGCAGAGCTGGAATGTTACAGCTGTATCAAACTCATCAAATTTGGTGGGAGTCCTTGTAGGCACATCTGTTGCCTCCCATGGTAGTCAACCCAGGATTGAATACTATTAAGACAATGATAGATTTAACATTAACTGTTATTCAATGCAGGTAACTTTCCTTTCTATTTTTCCAGTTACATTACTATTCTTTTATACTAACACCTACACAAATATTCTTTCTTATGCCCCCTGCTATTTGTGGTTAAAATCCTTTGCAGTCCCCAATTCATATGCCATAATTTGGGGGTACATAAAAATTCACAATCTTATTTTTTTTTAGGATGATGGCTAGAAAGAAAAACATAATTTGAGGATTCTTAAAGTCACGGGAAACAATAGATTCATAGATGCTAGGGAAGAAGGGACCTCAACAGATCATTGAGTCTGACCCCCTGCCTAGGCAGGAAAGAGTGCTGGGGTCAGATGACCCCAGCTAGATGCCTATCCAGCTTTCTCTTAAAGACCCCCAAGATAGGGGAGAGCACCACCTCCTTTGGAAGCCCATTCCAAATTTTGGCCACCCTTACTGTGAAGAAGTATTTCCTTATATCTAAGCTAACTGCTCCCTGTCAGTTTATGACCATTGTTCCTTGTTACCACAAGAGGCACCCTGGTGAACAGAGCATCTCTGATCCATTGCTGCATCCCCCTAATGAATTTGTAAGCAGCCACAAGATCACCTCTCAGCCTTCTCTTGCAGAGGCTGAAGAGGTCCAGGTCCCTCAGTCTCTCCTCACAGGGCTTGTCCTATAAGACCCTAACCATATGAGTGGCCCTCCTCTGGACCCTCTCAAATCTATCGACATCCTTCTTGAAGTACGGTGCCAAAAACTCGATGAAGTACTCCAACTGTGATCTGACCAATGCCACATGGAGGGGAAGTATCACCTCTTTGGTTATATTTGTCATGCATCTGCTGATGCATGATAAAGTGCAGTTAGCTTCATCACACTGACGACTCATGTTCATCTTGAAGTCCACTATGACTCCGAAATCCCTTTCCACTTCAGTGCTGCTAAGAGGGTCACTTCCCAGCCAGTAGGTGTGCTAGATACTTTTGCGCCCTAGGTGCAGCACTCTGTACTTGTTCTTGTTGTAATACATCCTATTGTGTACTGCCCACTTTTCTAACCTGTCCAGGTTTGCCTTCAATTGTTGCCTACCCTCCGGAATGTGCACTTCACCCCACATTTAGTATCGTTTGCAAACTTGGACAGAGTACACTTCACACCCACATCCAAGTCACTGATGAAGATATTGAATACAGGTCCAAGGACTGAACCATGCAGTACCCCACTACTCACATCCTTCCAGGTTGATACCAACCCATTTACTACCAGTCTCTGGGTGCAACCGCTAAGCCAATTTGCCACCCACCGGACCATGTAAACATTTATGTCACAGCCTCTTAATTTATTTATGAGAATGCAAGGAGATACTGTATCGAAGGCCTTGCTATAATCCAAAAAAATGACATCTACCTCTACTTCTGTGTGTAACCATTTTGTGACCCTGTCATAAAATGAAACCAGATCAGTCAGGCATGATCTACCTGCTATGAATCCATGCTGGTTTCCCTTCTGCATTATTTTTCCCACTGGACTGCCACAAATATGATCATAATCTTTTCAAAGACTTTTCCAAGGCTGGAGGTGAGTCTGATTGGCCTCAATGTTTAACAAGATTATGTATGAGCTATAAACTTGTAATTTGGCAGATTCTCCTATACGTTTGGAAACTTGTTTGAAAACTAAACTATAGCATGTTGGGTAATGTTAATAAATAAATGCTAATGTAAGAAGAAAGGGTGCATATCTGAAACTAATTCAGTGGGTTGTTAAGTCCACCCAAATTATGGGAAGCAGAAGGGTACTGTATTGAATGCAGATTAAACCTCCCAAATTATAGACTATTCAGCTAGAAAAAAAATCATTAACAAAAAAGATGAAAACTACCTACTGCATCTGAATTGATTTACCTTTGGGGAAAAATACATTACAAACCACAGCCATTTCACCATTTTTCCACTTCCACTCAACTACATTTT
>NW_017728918.1:47366806-47379858 GCF_001723895.1 Crocodylus porosus | reverse complement strand
GAGGTCCAGGTCCCTCAGTCTCTCCTCACAGGGCTTGTCCTATAAGACCCTAACCATATGAGTGGCCCTCCTCTGGACCCTCTCAAATCTATCGACATCCTTCTTGAAGTACGGTGCCAAAAACTCGATGAAGTACTCCAACTGTGATCTGACCAATGCCACATGGAGGGGAAGTATCACCTCTTTGGTTATATTTGTCATGCATCTGCTGATGCATGATAAAGTGCAGTTAGCTTCATCACACTGACGACTCATGTTCATCTTGAAGTCCACTATGACTCCGAAATCCCTTTCCACTTCAGTGCTGCTAAGAGGGTCACTTCCCAGCCAGTAGGTGTGCTAGATACTTTTGCGCCCTAGGTGCAGCACTCTGTACTTGTTCTTGTTGTAATACATCCTATTGTGTACTGCCCACTTTTCTAACCTGTCCAGGTTTGCCTTCAATTGTTGCCTACCCTCCGGAATGTGCACTTCACCCCACATTTAGTATCGTTTGCAAACTTGGACAGAGTACACTTCACACCCACATCCAAGTCACTGATGAAGATATTGAATACAGGTCCAAGGACTGAACCATGCAGTACCCCACTACTCACATCCTTCCAGGTTGATACCAACCCATTTACTACCAGTCTCTGGGTGCAACCGCTAAGCCAATTTGCCACCCACCGGACCATGTAAACATTTATGTCACAGCCTCTTAATTTATTTATGAGAATGCAAGGAGATACTGTATCGAAGGCCTTGCTATAATCCAAAAAAATGACATCTACCTCTACTTCTGTGTGTAACCATTTTGTGACCCTGTCATAAAATGAAACCAGATCAGTCAGGCATGATCTACCTGCTATGAATCCATGCTGGTTTCCCTTCTGCATTATTTTTCCCACTGGACTGCCACAAATATGATCATAATCTTTTCAAAGACTTTTCCAAGGCTGGAGGTGAGTCTGATTGGCCTCAATGTTTAACAAGATTATGTATGAGCTATAAACTTGTAATTTGGCAGATTCTCCTATACGTTTGGAAACTTGTTTGAAAACTAAACTATAGCATGTTGGGTAATGTTAATAAATAAATGCTAATGTAAGAAGAAAGGGTGCATATCTGAAACTAATTCAGTGGGTTGTTAAGTCCACCCAAATTATGGGAAGCAGAAGGGTACTGTATTGAATGCAGATTAAACCTCCCAAATTATAGACTATTCAGCTAGAAAAAAAATCATTAACAAAAAAGATGAAAACTACCTACTGCATCTGAATTGATTTACCTTTGGGGAAAAATACATTACAAACCACAGCCATTTCACCATTTTTCCACTTCCACTCAACTACATTTTCACTTTAATGCAACTCACTAAACAACTGAAAACTTGCTCAGATTGGTCTAGAAGGCCAATACTTTTTTTCATTCAGCTTCCTCTTGACTCACCTCCATTGTGACGTCTATAAGTAATTATTATCAAGGTGGAAAAGCCTGGGTAGTAATACATTTATATGCATCATCTATGTAGCTATACAGCTTTATTTTTTTAGAAAAGTAAGTAACATATGAAGGTTGTTGGAAAGATAGATAACAAAACAAAATGCCATGCTAGTGGAATATGTCATAATAAATATTACCCACACACTTTCCTACAACTTCTTCATGGCTAAATCAATGGGACAGCTTCCACAGAAGGAATTAAATAAATCCTCTGCTGCAGGATGCCTTAAGGCCTTGTGGTCACAGTATTCACTAATGTTGACACATGTACACTTGGAGCCCTTTCAAAAGGACAAGCTTTTAAAAGCTCAGTAGCTATTATGTTCTAATAGGTTTTTGTGAACAAGCTGTAAACAATGCCAGTGCAGGAAAACCCCTGCAACTGGAGGGGCTCACGCTGCTACATGCAGTGTTAAAGTTGGAGCAGTTTTGCTACATTTGTACTGATTCTTAGCTCATCCACACACAAAAATTAGAACATAACAGCTGTTTTCTTTTTAAACCGTTATCTTCTTGTAAAGGTTCCAAATGCTTGTGTTCACACTCATTAAAGGTAGCATATTTGGGTATGAATCTTCTCAGGCAGAAGAGAGTCTTGAAGCTAGGTCTTTATCACTTTGTGAATGTATTAACCATTTAACTACTGAATGGAAGAAACCATTCTCCTCTTTTGCCTGCTGCTGTTTTAGGAGTCAGACATCTGCACACAATAGTTCACCAAACCAATCCTAGTAACAATGGCTACAGCAGGCATGCTCATGTTTGTGCAGCAATCTTTCCATTTCACATGGAAGATTTTCCTGATGCCTTGCTGGCGATACCTCTCCAGATTCTTGAGATGATGGCAGTAGGTCACTCACATTTCACATCCATAGAGGAAAGTGGGGATGATGACTCCGTTGTAGACCTGGATTTTGGTGTCTTTCTGGAGTTCACAGTCAATAAAGACTCACCAAAGCAATTTCCCCAAAGGAGGCACTTGTGCATGAAATCCTGTGCTGAATCTCCTCATCAATGTACAGTCTCTGAGAGAGGTGGCCACTGAGGTAGGGGGAGTACTCGACTGCTTCCAGGGTCTTTCTCTCAATGATAATTTGGAGAGGAGGGATCATGTTCCTGGCCTGGGGCAGGTTGATCAAGCACTTGAGTCTTTTTGATATTGAGAGAGAGGGCCAAAGTTTGGCAGAATTCTCTGAAAAAATCCAGCACAGTCTAGAGGTTTTCCTTAATGTGTGCAAGGATGGCACAGTTGTCCACTTATTGAAGGTTAAAAGATAATTGTTTTGGGTACCTTGGAGGTCTAACTGAAAATGTTCCAGATTATAGAGTCCTCCATCTGTTCAGTTTTCAGTGTCAATTCCAGAAGGAATGCAGTCCTTAATTACAACCAAACTGACTGGCAGAAAAACGGAGAACATAGCTGGGGTGACGACACATCCATACTTGACCCCAGTTTGGATGACAAATGGATCTATTTATGATCTGCTACATAAAAAAGTCACAGTCATCCGGTTGTGGAGAAGCCTCAGGACCTTGATGTACTTTTCCAAACATTCAAAGCTGTCAAGTACTTTCCACGAGGCTTTGCAATTGATGGAATGAAAGACCTTAGAGAGGTCACTGAAAGCCATACACAGGTCATGAAGTTGTTTATGACATTTTTCTTGGACCTAGTGGGCAACCAAGCTCATGTGAGGGACGCCCCATGGGATGATCTGAAATCACACTGATATTCCAGCAGGATTTCCACATCAAGAGGTGAAAGACAGTTCAGGATGATTTGGGCAAGGATTTTCCCTGCTGTGGAAAGGAGGTCAATACCTCAATAGTTTGTACACATAGACTTATCTTCTTTCTTGAAGAGTCATGAAGCTGACATTCCTCAGGTCCCCAGGGATCTCTTCATTGTTTCAGCTTGATGTGCAGTTCCCCCCAAAACCACTGTACCAATCTTCTTGAAACTTGGCAAGCTTTGTGGTCTCACTAGGGGCCACCACCTCTGCAGTTTTCATCCCCAGTGGTGTAATGCATACATGTGACAAGAGTTTTGCTTTCAAGAATTTGGGGTGCAGTTCCCCCTGAACCCCTACACTAATCTTCTTGAAACTTGGTAGGCTTCATGTGCTCATAAAAGGCTACCACACCTGTAAATTTCATCTAAATCAGACAAAAAACAACAAAGTTATAGATATTTCATTGATTCCCCATTTTAGTCTTTGGCCGGATCTCTGATACAGCTCCAAAGCTTTGGAGTCGCTTCGGCCAGATTGAAGTAGAAACCTAGTCTGGTGCTCCACATCAGATCCCTGGCATCAAAAGCAGCTGGATCCAAAGCTGGATTGAATAGTTGCCTGCTGTCATAGGCCTATACAAAGTCCTTCTATACTACATGGGGAACGAGAAGAAAATTAAGGTCCTCAGTGGGACTCCTACTGAATATGGAGGAGCAACCCACACTTGATCCCTGTAAAAAGACAGATCTTTTTACTAAATACTAAGTACTAAATACGTACTTCACATCGGTGTTCCTGAAATCACATGGGAGCTGTATACTTGTCCAGAGGCCCAGGTAATATGGAGAAGACAACAGACAACACGAATGAGTCCCGAACAGGTGAGGGTACTTTTAGAACATTTGGACATTTTCAAGTCTTCTGGGCCAGATGACCTGCATCCAAGAGTCCTGAAAGAACTGGCTGAGATCATAGAATCTGTTCAAAGAATCGTGGAACTCAGGAGTGGTACCAGAAGACTGCAAGAGGGCCAGTATGGTACCTATATTTAAGAAAGGAATGACCCTGTAAACTGTAAGTCTGAGTTCAATCCTGCAGAAAAAATTTTGAAAAAATTTTGAATGAGACTATCTAGTACAAGCTTGTAACTGGTGGGGTATTAAGCAACCAGCACAGTTTTGCTGAGGGTAGATTATACTTGACACACCTAATGTCCTTATATGACCGGGTAACTAACCAGCTAGATGATGGACAAGAGGTCGATATCATTCACTTAGACTTCAGTAAAGCCTTTGATTCTGTTTCCCATGTCAGATGTGAGCACCAAGATCTAGGGGGGCACCTCTTAAGGAAGGCACCCCTTAGGAGGATGAGGACCAATGAGCACAAGTTAATAGAGGAAAAATTTAGGCTGGGCATAAGGAAAAACTTCTTTTCCGTAAAAGTAACCAGAAGCTGGAACACACTCCCAGCAGTCGACATCCTTGGAGGTGTTCAAGAGAAGGCTGGACAAGCACCTTGCTGAGTTCATTTGATTCCAATAACCTCCTGCCCATGGCAGGGGACCAGATTTGGTCTTGCAGGTCCCTTCTGATCCTTTGATTCTATGTTTCTCTGAAAGGCTTTTATAGTATAGAGCAACCTGAACCTGTTCAGCCTCCACAAGAGAAGGCTGAAGGGGGATCTAGTGGCCTATTGCAAACTAGTCAGAGGGGACCAGCAGGCACTGGGGGAGTCCCTGTTCCCCTGAGCACTACCAGGAGTGACTAGAAATAATGGTCACAAACTGGCAGAGGGTGGATTAAGACTAGATATCAGGAGGCGCTACTTCACTGTCAGGGCAGCTAGGAACTGGAACCAACTTCCAAAACAAGTGGTGCTGGCTCCTACCCCGGGGGTCTTTAAGAAGAGGCTAGATGAACACCTTGCTGGGGTCATTTGACCCCAGTACTTTTTCCTGCCATGGCAGGGGGTCAGACTTGATCTGCTCAGGTCCCTTCTGACCCTACCAACTATGAAACAGTTCCCAATCTGTGGTATGATTACCACCAATGGTACTCAGATGTGTTGGTGGTACACATTAACAGATTTCTTATAATTACTTTATATGACAAAAATTTGCTGGTGGTACTTAAAGGTGTATCATTTTAAATTTGTGGTGTGCAATCTCTCAAAGTTTGGGAACTGCTGGTATAGAGTGTGGGGCACATGCAGAATCCTATGCCAGCCCTACTGGTAGAGCTGTAGGTACTGGTACTGAAGTGCTGTGCAGGGAAGATATTCTCCCCCATGTGGCACTTCAGAGTTCTGCACCTGAAGCCCCATGGGGGCAGGTGTTTCCCCTTTACTCAGTGCTGTGGGCCCAGGGATCTGAAGTGCATCATGAAGGAAAAGTCCTCCTCCACCCCCCAACAGGGCTTGAGAACCCTGAGCTCCAGCTGTGACATCCTTGTTTCCCATGGCCAAAGCTCCTGCAGCATCATGGTAATGCCTCCCCTTCATGGCCAGAGCTACAGCCAGAGGGATAAGGATCCATTGTGGGTTCCTGGAGGGGAATTTTACAGGCTTTAAAAGACAGCACATAAAGCCACCTAGGAAGGGAGTATTATCATGTTGGTGTCTGGTCAGCAGGGTAGAGAACAGTTCTGCTGTAAAAGAAGCATTATTTTAAAGGGGCTAAACTACTGTTCCCTCAAGATCTCAGCTAAGCCACAGAATTGACAACACAGCCTATCCTGTTCTGAGACGAGAAAAAATTATGCGTTGATGAATTGATGCCTCCATTTTATAATAAGCAAAACTCACTTATCTTTTATCTGAATTCAAATAAATTCTGACATCAGACATAAGCACGGATGCTATTTGATAGTAACTCTGGAATTGCTAAATGCCAGATAGCTATATTAGAAGCAACTAAGTCTGAAATTAATCATTGTGTATAGTATTAACTTCTCTACTTTGTTGACATGTTCCTATTCTCCTTTTCTTGGCGGGGGGTGATCTTGTTGTGTGTTTCAGGCAACACTCTGTTCTTCTACGTAGTGAGTCTATATGAATACTTTGTGCTCCATCAATTAGATGGTAAGTGGGTGTAAATATGAAACTAGAACATTATGTTTGATGGGAGCATACCTTTAATTTTTGCTCAGATATTTTCCCTCTACTCAAAAGAATGCTTTCTGATGTACAGAAATTTTTTGAAGAGTAGTCTTGATTTATTATGAGTGCTGGTTAATTTAAATTTTATATTTGAAGTTTGAATATTCTAAGTGTCTTTGGCCTGATACAATGACTGAAAAAGCCATTTACTGTTCTTGTTAACTACAGTTTTTAAACTCGAAGTATTAATTAGGTAATGCTTGATGTATTTTAGAATATCTGGTTAACTGACATACAGAACTGCACATCTTAATATGAAAAAATTGTAAATGACATAACCAAAATACATTAGAAATATTAGTACAGTAGTACAGTGCCCCAAAATGAAATAAGGGCAGTCGAAACATTTCAGAGTTTTCAAAATTCAGAGTTTTGAGTTTTGAAGCTGAAGCTGGGCTTGCCTGCACCAAAACAGAAAGTAAGGTAAGGGAGGGGGAAGAGGGGGGGAAGGACTGCTTTGACATTGACTGTGTAGCTGGCCAGTGACTGTGATCCTTCCCTGAGGTCCCTCCCAATCCCAGTGCTCTTGGGGAGGGATCAATAAACAGCATAAAAGGCAGAATTGTTTGAACTGGCCTGATTTCTGCCTTGAGATCAGTTACTGAGCTATCTTCCAGAAGCTCAGCTGTGTTAGACAATAAAAGCTACTACCATTGATTTCCTACTTGCTAGCCTAGCACGTGAGATTCTGGAATACCTTTTGCTTTCTTTCTAGACCCTTTTATTTTATTATTATATTCATTTATTGATTATTTTCAATTTCATAATTATATAACATATTATAATGTAGAATTTATATAGGAAAACACATATATATTATTTAATATATTGCAGATTATAATCTAGAATTTATATAGACAGACACATATATACATTTATATATTTTTATGAAGACAAGATGCTATGAAACACCATGAAATGTGCTTGAAAGGCATCTGGCAAGCCTTCAGGGAGGGGTGGAAGAGGGGGTAGAGGGAGAGGTGTAAGTTCCCCTTCCCCCTCCAAACTTGTTGCAGCCTCTTTGCTACAACAAGCAGGCATGAAACTTCCACTAGTACAGGAAGCAAGGAGCGGGAAGCACTAAGCTGCATCCTCTCCAAAAGCACCAGCCATAACCTCCCGCCCCCACTACCATGACAACAAACAGCAGCACCAACATGACAGTCTCCTCCACCCCCATTTTACTTCCCATGCTGAGCCTTCCAGTGCCAGAGGAAGAGCTGGAGATGGATCTGAGTGCCCTAGCAAGGGAAATTCTGGGGAAGGAGGGGTAATCATCTGAGTTTGTGCTCCACACCTCTCAAGTTTCCCCTAGAACCAGGTCTCCTTCCCCAGAAGATACTTCAGTTGTGACTGAGGTAGAGGTTGCAGAGGCAAGTGGCTCAGCTGAGTCTGCTCCTCCTGTTGCTTTGCCTCTGCCTGCTGAGGAGGAAATTTCAGCATCCACACATGCACCCACACCTCAGAAGTGAGCAGATAGTGTGGTCGGGGATCATTTTGAGCTGGCAGATGATCCCACATATGCTATCTGCCTGCACTGCCAAACAAAAACCAGCTGGAGCAAGGAAACAAAACAGATGAGCACCACAGGGATGCTGATGCATCTCTGCAGGCACCACCCCCTTGCCTTTGCTCTGAATGGCCAGCCCTTCTCCTTTGTTGAGCATCCAGGTTTCAGGCAGCTCATGGCACTAGTGGCCCCATCCTACCAAGTGCCTGCATGCACTACCTTCAGGAGGACAGTGGTGCCTTCCCTCTATGAGGCATTCAGGGAGAACTTGAGGGAGGAACTGAGCAAGGCAGGTCTGCAGGTGGCCTTACACTTCACTTTGGACATCTGCAGCAGCTGGGGTGGAGATCACAACTACCTCTCCCTCACAGGGCACTGGTGTGACCAGTCATACTGTCAGAGGGCTCTCCTTCAAGCTGAGTTGATGGATGAGTCCCACATGGCAATGGAGATCATGGTGGCTATGAACTGCTTGGTGCAGGGGTGGCTTGTTGGGCAGGGAGAGCTCACCCATGGGTTCATGGTCACCGACAATGGGGTCAATATGATCAATGTGGTCCATGATGCCAGCTTTGTTGGCATCCACTGTGTGGCACACAAGTTCCACCTCACGGTCAGGGATGCCTTGAATGGGGATAGCAACACCAGCAAGCTCATTTCCAAATGCAGGAAGGTGCCAGGCTACTTCCACCAGAACATCCAAGGGGTCAAGATGATGCAGTACAAACAAGCAGAGCTGAACATCTCACAGCACAAAATCATGCAGGATGTGGAGAGTCAGTGGAACTCCACATACCTGATGCTCGAGAGGCTGGTGGAGCAACAGAGGGCTATCCATGAGATGGCCTTACTCAGAGCAACTGGGATCAGCAGCCCCCTTAACAGAGCTGAGTAGGATACCATCTCCCAGATCTTGGTGGTCCTCAAGCCCTTCCTTGAGGCCACTGAGACCCTCAGTGCAGGCAATGCCATTGTTAGCCAGGTGATCCCTGTAGTAAGGGAACTTCAAAGCAAAATGGAGAGTTTCCAGGGGATTAATGTGACTGGCTGAGGCAAGACACTTTTACCAGATGTGCAGGAAGTGGTGAGGTAGCTCAAGGAGGAAATGGCTTGATCCCTTGTGGTCCAGTATGGTGAAGGGCAGTGTATGCAGCAGCTAAAGCCTGAATCAGCGGATGGAGGTGCTGGTGAATAGTCAGGGAGGTAGAACAGCAGAGGTGGGGGGACATGGAAGAGGGGGATCCACTGTCCCATGCCAGCACACCATCCACCAGCCAGTCTCCTTCTCCACCACAGGTGCTGCCAATGTGGGCCACCTTGGCCTACTGGGAAAGCCACTGCCAGATGTGGCCAGATCTGACCACAGTTACCTGGAACACCTGTCCTGTCCACCGACCAGTGTTCCAAGTGAGAGAGTGTTCAGCATTGCTGGGGATGTGATGACACCCCACTGCACCTACTTGGATCCTGGTTTGGTGTAGCAGCTGGTGTTCCTCAAGGTGAACCTCCTGCTTCTGGGTTTCCCAAAGCTCCAGGTGCAGGTGGAGTGAATGCCACCCTCCTCACTTCATCTGCACCTATTTCTGTTTTTCATTTTTTTAAAACCATTTGATGCACCACTCTGAGAGCTGGAGGGGGTGCTCAGTGCATCACCAGCCAGCAGGGGAAGCACATGTCCCTGCAGAGCTCCCATGTCAGGATGAATTTGGAGGTATGGGCTAGGGCTATGGGGAAGGAGGAGACCTCAGGTTCTGGGCACAACCACTAAAACTGAACTTTGCCAGGGTCAGGAGGCTTGGTGGGACTTCTGGTGGAATGGCAGCCCAGGAAATGCCAGGACTGAGGATCCCCCGGTGAAAGGTGGGTAGGAGGTACCATAACCTCCAGCTACCACACACATGCACACAGTCCTGGCTGGGGAAATCCCAGACCCATCACAGCTTTGACAGTCCTGAGGCTTGCTGGTTGCAGTGGAGTTGTGAGGCTCCAGGTGAGGTCAGCTTAGCTGCCTGGGATGCCAGCTTTTGGGTAGAAAAACCCCTTGTCAGGTGGAGGAAGCATGTACAATTGGTGTGTGTGCTGTTCCTGGATGGAAGGAATAGTAAAGAAGCCAGAGGCTGGCATGCAATGCAGGCAAGAAAGCCAGTCAGTGAAAATAGAAATGGAGGCATCAGGGGGTGAGGGACAGGCTGGGGTGTGGGGGGGAAGGGGGATGTAGAAGTGCAGGTAAAAGTGGAGAGGAACCTAGGGAGTCAGATGTCTGGCAGGTTGTAGTGTGTCAGAATCCCAATGTCTATACTGAGTCCATGAGTTTCTGTACTTAGGAGGTTGATGAAGTGCAGTTCATAGACTCATCTGTGAAAAGTGGTTTGTAAATTCCCTTTGAGGATCAGGCCTGAGAGACTGGAGACAGGTGGTGTTCTGTTGTCGTCTTTGATAGATTTTCGGTGTGCACTCATTCTGGTGCGCAGTTGTTGCTTGATGTCTCCACGTATTTTCCATCAGGGCATCAATGCCCCGATGCATATATGTATTGTATTGTGAAGATATCTCCATACTGAAGATATTGTTGGCAGGTTTTGCATGTCTTGTCATGGAATGGCCTGGATCCATTTGTTATGTTTTGGGCTGTAGGAAGTTGGCTTCTGGTGATGAGGTTAGCAAGGTTCAGTGCTTGTTTGAAGTTACAAACCACTTTTCACAGATGAACCTATGAACTGCACTTTATCAACTTCTAGGTAGTAGGTACAGAAACTGATCGGCTCAAAATAGACATTGGAATTTTGACACACTAGGCAGTTTTGTGCTTCCCTGTTAAAGCCTATGGGCAAAACATTGAAACAGTGAAGCAGTTTCAACAAAATGAAATGGAACAGTGCTTTCAAAACTAAGTGAAACTTGAAATGAAACAGTACCCTGTCGAAATGGCGAAACGCAAGTCAAAATAAAATGGTGCTGTTTCGCACAGCCCTAATTTATATAGTATGTAAATTGCTGGCCTCCTGTCCCTCTAAGATTACACATTAAGAAACAGAAATATCATTGACATATACGGCTAGACATTTAGCACTTTGTCTGTATACTGCTGGCATGTGTGTATTCAAGGCTATATTCCATGTCCTTAGCAGGGATTTGAAGTGTAAACAATCTAATCAGAGGTTGAAAATTCATGAATGCTGCTTTGTATAGCTAGTGTGATATTTTGAAAAATGAGATGGAAACTAAAGTGAGAGCAGCTGCACTTTTAGGTGGGAAAATTAAATATTCAAAGGAAATTACTCTGCTAGACTGGTTAAAGTAAGCTCTAGTCCCTTGAGACACCCTTTGGTTGGCCACCCAGAGTGAGGCCCCAGCTTTAATGTGTAATCAAATTTCTCCCCACAAAACCCTCGTGATCCTTTGCCAGTGGAGAGTGGAGGCATCAGCTTCCAAACTCTCTGTGAGCAGCATAGAATGATAAAGGTATGTGCTTATGAAATTAGAAACAAACATACATTGAATTATCCTTATGGAAATTATTATTTGTGTTACAGTAGTACCCGAAGGCTTGGAAGACAGAATCTCCAGTCTGCCCTTTCCCATGCTATGATTAAAGAAGGCCACATCTGAAAAATAAAATGAAAAACTTCATAGTAATATTTCAGTTTCTCCCAGGTGGAGAAGACAGTATGTCCAGGACCTAAGTGCAACCTAAACCTTCAATGTCATTATCT
Source organism: Crocodylus porosus (assembly GCF_001723895.1). Classification (NCBI taxonomy): domain Eukaryota; kingdom Metazoa; phylum Chordata; order Crocodylia; family Crocodylidae; genus Crocodylus; species Crocodylus porosus. The sequence goes on along the minus strand of NW_017728918.1, from coordinate 47,368,258 downwards.
AAAGTGACCCTGGTAATATAGGGAAGTACCTTTTTCCCTCGAACGAATTAGACAGCTGAACCTAAATATTAGTTCAATGCATGTGTACTGATTGGTTCATTTATATTAATTGATCTGATGCTTCAAGAAATTAGATTTTCAGTTGATATTTAAGTATCCATGAAGCAAGTCACAATACAAAAACTGATCTGTAAGATCATGGTTGCTGGTCTTTTAGACCCAAGAGCTATACTTTACCAGAAAAAAAAAATCACAAAGTCTTTCAGGCAAAATTTTACTAAAAAAAATAGCACTAGAAATTATCCAAAAGAATTCCATATGAGAGAGTCCCTTTTGATTTACCACTGCAATAGCCTGCCTTGCATGAATTTTAATTATGACAGTTCTAGCAACTATAAAATGAACCCCTGTAGTGAATTGGATGAGCCTTAAAGTGATGATCATACCAAGACATGACTATCATTTCTTTGCAAGATGATCAGATTTCAAATCCCAGTCTTTGGGGGCATGTCCAGATGAGCATGCATGTGCCTCTTCCCCATCTCAAACCCTTTGAGGTGGGGCAAGAGGCATGTGCAGGAATGAAAAATTAGACCCCTGGATATCCAGGGGTCAAACAAAAACCTGAGAGGAAAAAAATCAAGTCAGGGCACAGTCTGGGACTCAGTCTGAGAGGCTCAGTCCTCCAGAGATGCTCTGACAGAGTGCCAGAGCATCTCTATGATTGGCCCTTTTCCCCCTCCTGAAGCATGCTGCCTGCCTGTGCTGGGCAGGCAGTGGTGCAAGTTGCAGGGGCCTGGGACCAGCTTTTGCCAGGTAAGCAGGGAGTTGGGAGGCTGGAGGAGGGGGGAGGGAACCTTGGGGGGCTGGAGACAGCAGGAGAATGAGCAGGGGGCTGGAGACAGTCCTGGAGGCATTCCCCTGCTGAACCCTGCTCTCCCGAGGCTGAAGACAAGCAGGGGCAGAAGTAGGAGTCTGGAGACAGCAGGGGAATGTGTCTGCAGCTGTCTCCAGCCCCCTGCTCCTTCCCCTGTTTGTCTCCAGCTTCAAGGGAGCACAAGAAGCAGGGAGCCGGAGACAGCAGAGTAATGTTTCCAGGGGCAGTCTCCAGCCTCCTGCTCCCTCCTGAGGCTGGAAACAAGCAGGGGAAGGAGCAGGGGGCTGGAAACAAGCCCCTGGAGATAAGCTGGAGACGTCCCCTGCTCTCTCCAGCCTCCTGCTCATGCTCTGCTACTACCAGCGAGTATGGTGGGGGGGGTACTGGGAGAGCAAGCCAGGAGCTGGGAGATTGAACCCAGGGTGGGGGGATTGAATAGCAGACAGGGGGAATGAACGGTGGATGGGGGGAATGAATGGGGAGCAGGGAAATGAATGGGGAGCTGGGGGAACCAATGGGGGTGGGGGGAATAAGCCTCCTGTTCATTCTCCTATTCTCTCAAGCCTCCTGCTTGT
>NW_017728918.1:47361235-47366316 GCF_001723895.1 Crocodylus porosus | reverse complement strand
ATCCCTCCACAGCCACCCACATCCCTCCACCCTGCTTCCCACCCCCTTCTGCAAACCCCACATCATCCATCACACACCCACCATATGATAAAGAAACCCAAAGCAAACATTAAAACATATAGATATTTAGGATTTATTTTATTATGATGCTAAAGACACTGATAAGCTTCCTAATTTCTTTAACATTGTAAATATAAAACATTGCCCATCTGATCAATCCCCCTTTCTCTCTCTCTCTTTTTCTAATTGTGGAAGAATGTGGATTTTGGGGTATTTTTAAAAGTGAGTTGGGGATGCTGCCTCAGCAGTCTAGATGACACAAGGGGCTAGTGTCCCCAGATACCAATTGCCTGGGCCCCAGAAGCTCCTGAGATCAAGTAACCCTGAGTTGCTGGCCAGGACAGGTTTTTGTACTGATGGGGCCAGGACAGAGCTGCTTTTTATACTGTTGGGGACAGCACAGGTGCTGGACCCAGGCTCTAGCTTCCCCTGGCTGCAGATCCGGGAGGAGCCAGGCACGGTTATTTTGCCCCAAGTGGCAACATTTGCTCCACAACAAAGTGCATGCCTGAGCATATGCACTGAGGCAAAAAGCCCCAGTTCAAATTTGCACCACTTCTATTTGAGCTGCTGCAAGCGCACATGCTTGCATGTGTGGACATGCCCTGGGTGTACAAGTAATGATGCCATTATCTGTCACCTGCAGCACGGTATCATGATAAGTATTAAGCTATTCCGATGTAATATATAAAATGTATATGAAGTAGAGGTTGAATCATAAATTAATGGATTGGGCACCTCAGTCATTCTGAAACTTCTCAACATCCTACTCTCAAACCCAAAAAATCCCAAAAGTTTTGATCCTCCATAATGAGTATGTTTTATATTACTGTAGTGGAAGAGTCCTTATCATGGAACAATGTGGAAGCTATACCAAAAAAGGACAAAAAGATGATCCTTACCCAAACGCCTTACACTTGAAGTAGGAACTTACCTTATATGTCATCAGCAGCATAACATTTGAGCAATACTTTGATTAATATCTGTCACACAATCATTCTTTCTATTAACCTCTGCTCAAGGGGGTAAGTCGTATATACATTGTAGTGTTTTGGTGTGTTCATTCTGTCCTTCTTTCTAATACATACATACTGCTATGTATTATTAGTGAAAAAAGGATGAAGAATTGTGTCTTATTCTTAGAGGGAAAGACAGTGAGATTTGTGATGGCTTCCTTAGAAGCTGATTACATAATCTGTGGCTCATCCTTTAAAAGATTCTGTGACCTACATAGGAAGACTTTATCCTTGTAATAGAAAGTTTTGTTCCTATTGAAATCTGAGCAAGTAAGTTGGCAACCACGCTTCTCATCTCAGAGACCAAGATCCTGAAGCCAGCCTAGAAAGAGAGAGGAGAACAGCTTTAACATGTCCATAATAGACTGTGTTTTTAAGGAAGTATGTTTTATATACCTCCTTAAAATATATAATATATATAATTTCATAAAGATTCATGATTTTATATTAATATTTTATTGCTGTGCTCAAACCAGGGGGTGGCAAAGTCTCTGAAAGTACATTATGCTGTGCCTGGAATATTTGTTTTAATTAAATAGGATTATAGCTAGCATTTGGTTAGCTTCTCCTTGAGTTGATTTGGAGGGTCTACTATCAAGAGGTAGCTTGAAGGAATCAAAGTATCCAAATGTATTTCTTCCAGTGTTGGGTGCTTTGTGCTGCAAAACTTGTCTAACATCTCTCCTAATTACACAGGTGGTCTAATAAAAGATATTACCAAAAAGCCTTGCTACTTGCATATACTTCCTGGGCCATCATGACTGCAACAGCACACCAACCCTCCTTTTAGTAATAGTCAAAATATTGTGCTTAAAGGAGGAAGGGAATTTTCCTTCCATAAGTGAATCATTAATCTTTTCAGTTATAAGTGGTACTAGTGGCTCATTTCTGCTTCAGACTGGAGTTTACAAGGTTGAGGTTTCTACAAGGTGTCCAGTACTTTTTGTATAGTGAGTATCTTTAGCTTTGGGTATTTGTGTGTGCTGTTTTCAACATTTATAAGTAGAAGAAATCCATATAAAATTAATCAGGTTCTCACCTTTCCTAAGTGTGCAATGAAATAAGATGATAGCTCTTAACCTTATTTTGTGCTGAGGTTTTTTTTAACGGCATAGCAAGGGGTTAATTAAACCTTAAATAGCTTCTTGAGGGACAATATAGCTGCTTCTGTGGAGGATAAGAGAAAATCTGCGTTTGTCTGGTTTTTCTAGACTTTGGTTTCTTCAGTTGTCATTTGAGTGTCCAATCCCCTCTCTTAATCCGGAACAAAATGAAGGAGACCTGTGTGGGCAACAAAAAACGGGTATCTTTCTAGAGTAGAAAGCTATGGTAGCTTATAACATGAATTAGTAACTTTGACATAATAGTTCTTAGTGAAAATATAAGTAATGTTATAGTAGGAAAGTATCAATTGGCAGGAAGATGAAGTAGATAATCTAACAGGTCATTATCAGTGATTTCTTTAAAATCTATTACTGTATTGACTAATAAAATATGAGGTACATAACCAGCTATGTAGGCAATGAATGCATAGCCTGTCTCTCTCAAGCAGATACTTTACTCAAAAAAAATAAAAATCCTTAAATGATTAGACAAGCACCAAAGTACTTCCTGCACACCTGTGCTTTCTGAATCATATACTACACATGAAGGTTATTTGCATAATGGTTGATTATATTTTAAAATATATTTATACTAAGCTCACAGACTTTCTTTTTTGAGCAAATAACCCCAAATGTGGATAATGAACAACTTGTATTTATGATGTATTAAGAAAATGACATAAAATCCCTGAAGAAGCTTGTTTGGCATATTTAAATAAAAGCTTACTATTGCCACAGGACTCCACTTTCACAAACACCTTCTGGCAGCAAAAATATCAGAGCAGTCTTATTTGCCTCACCCCACATTAAATTCAGAAGTTGCTGACTTTATGAAGACTGATGATTCATCCAACTCATTGGCCCCTCTGGATGCTGATGGTTTTAAGTTAGTTGACCTGTATTTATATTCAGTCCTGTTGGCTTTACTGAAAAACTGTTTGTTTTTCTTGGTAAGAAGTATTTTGTAAGCACCACATTCTCCATTCACCTGACCTTTTATTTCACCTCCTCCGTCCTTCCTAAAAAGACTTCTGCTGTCATTCTAATTACAGCCAGTGGCTATTGCAGCATATCTAGTCTTCAGTGCATTTGATCTAAGCTTTGAAAGATGGGACTTTTCTGATATACAAGTCTCCTACAAAATCCTATATAGGTTATAGACTGCAGGCAGTATGTCATTTTTGACACGATGAGCATAGAATGAAAAAAAAAGGCTATTTTACTGGAAGTCTTTTTCCAGCATATGTAGGACAGAAACATCTTGTTATCAAAACTAATAGTAAACAACTTAGAGAGAGTAGCTCAAAAAAATCAGATGTAGCTCTCACTTTGTTTTCTGTTACTTACCTATACAACAACGTAGGATTATTAAAATGGCTATAATGTAGGTGGCACTAAAAGTATACTAGGAACTTTATAGTCAATATAAAGATAAGGTCCATGCCCTGAAAAACTTGTGTCTAACTGGACAACATATAGATGAGCAATTCAGTATGGGATAGAACAAAATGCAAATAAAAGATGTGCTGGGTTCTGTTGCTTGATATTTCATCCTTTATCTGTTTTTAAACCTTACCTCCTGAAATACAATAGTTTAAAGTAAAAAATACATTGTACCCTGAACGTATTCCATCTCTAGAACATCTGTGTGGTATGTATGCAGCTTTAGATATTACAACCTGTATGGCAGCCAGGAATTAAAAACTCAAACAAACACATATTAAGATGCCTTGATTCCTTACGTAGCTCTGCATTATCCTGGAATGATTCTTAATGGGCTAAACTTGGTCTACTGCATAAATTAAAAAACAAACCAGATTAACCATTTATGTGTCTAAAGCCACATAAATTTTGTTGCAATCCAGTTCAGTTTAAGAAGGAAAATAAACTCTACAGACGTCTCAGAATCAGGGAAAAAAGATGTACAGCTACTTGATACTATAAGCAATGTGGTGGTGGTTGTGATGCTGCTGCTGCTGCTGTCTACCTTTTTGGCCAGTAGCTTGTAGGTTAAGACAATTGCCCAAGAAGTGGGAGATCTGGGTTCTAGGATCCTATTCTCATGCTTCCGACAAAAATGCCCAGAGGGGACGTTCTGGGCTTTACAATGAAAGCTATATAAGAATATTATTCAATAGGCCATGTCTAGTCTCTTAACAATCATTCCACAACAAAGTAGAAAAGCATAAGACACACATGTGTGTTTGTTTGAATTTGAATCCTGGCTGCTACACAAGGGGCAAATCTACAGAAGATGCTTTACTCGAGATTAGAGTAAATTATTGCACTGTAAACATCAATATCTACACATGAAGATGCTTACTCTGCAGTACTCTGATCTAATCACAAATAAATTTGCTACCTGTAAATAGAAGTAGCAAATTTATTCCTGATGACTTACTGCAAAGTAGCGCATGTGCAGACAGCCAACAAGGAGCAAATGTGCTCCCAGACAACAGGGGGTGGGAAATTGCTCCCTGCCCCCAGGAGCTTCCTGCTGCTGGGCCAGGCTCTGCCACCAGAGCCCAAGCGGGGACCATATCCCCCTACCCTGGCAACAAGAAACTCCCAGCCCTTGCTTCATGATTGGGCCCGTAGTGGGGCTGTCAGGAAAGCTAAGGCAGACACAGAGTTAGGACTAGCGTTCAAGATCAAGGATAATAAAAAGTCCTTTTTCAAATACATAGGGAGGATGAAGAAGGCACCGGGTAATGTGGGGCCCCTGCAAAGTACGCTGGGCAATCTGGTGGTTGTGCCAGAGGAGAAAATGGAACAGTAACCAATTCTTCACGTCCATTTTCTTGTGCAGGGACCGGGACTTCCCTGCTGTGATGCCAGATGGACTCGAGGGGAACACCTCCAGACCTCAGGTTGGGGAGGACCGGGTTACAGAGCTTCTGGA
>NW_017728918.1:47327868-47361135 GCF_001723895.1 Crocodylus porosus | reverse complement strand
CAACTTCCTAGGGAAGTGGTGGTGGCTCCTACCCTGGGGATCTTTAAGAAGAGGCTTGATGACTACCTGGCTGGACTCATTTGAGTCCAGTCTTTTCTCCTGCCCAGGTGGGGGGTCGGACTTGAAGATCTACAAGGTCCCTTCTGACCCTACTTCTATGATTCTATGATTCTGTGATATGATTCTATGATCACAGGGATGGGGATGGGAGATTCTTATCTTCAAGCCCTAGTGCCACAGTCATGGGGCTGGGAGAAACTTAAAAGAATCTCTCATCCCTGACCCCATGATTCCGGAGCAGGGTCTAGGAGCTCCCTGCTGCTGCTGCACCAAGAGGACATTGTCTCCACCAGTTGTGGAGCCCGCCCTCACATCAGGCAGCTCCCAGGGTCAGGGAGCTGTGTGCCAGCCCCCACCAGGAGACAGCTGTCTCCTGGCCCCATGCTCACTGCTAGCCTCTAAGTTACCATCCAGAAGAATCCTAGAGCTCCCCCTGGCTGCTGCAGGGGGCCAGTGCAGAATCAGCAGGGGTGGGAACAGACTGCTGCCATGAACAGCAAATCTGCTCCCGATTCCCCGCACATGTAGATGCCTGCTCAGGGTGGGTTTGCTCTAAATTACTCTAAAGTAAATCCATCCCAAAGCATTTGCATGTGTAGATGTGCCCACAATGGATCAGAATTGTATTTAATAACATACATTTCTAAAAGCTACATACATATGACATACCCAAAGAGGCAGTGGAAGCTCCATCCTTGGAGTTTTTCAAAACCTGGCTAGACAAAGCTTTGGCTGGTATGATCTAGTTGGGGATGGTTCTGCTTTGAGCAGCGGGTTGGACTAGATGACCTCCTGAGGTCTCTTCCAACCCTAACTTTCTATGATTCTAGATATCTTAGGGTACATACAAACATTTCATTTAGATGGATTTAACTACCATCACCCACCAAAGGTTTTATCCTGCTCATTTTACTGACACTGGCAAAACTAGACCATAAATCAATCTGTATTACAAGAGAAAGAGAAGTAAATAGTAGAAGATAGATAAATTCTTAAGTTGGTTATTGAGTATTGTGTGTATTTGTTCAAAGACAAAAAAGGTAATTTGTATAAAAACTCTTATTAAAATATAAACCTTAGCATCAATATGTTCAATCATATCATATCACATTAAATCACTTAAACTTTTCTGGACTATAATCAGACAGACAAATTTACAGTTGTGCATTAAAATATCTACACAAGGGCCATGAATGACACATGCCTCTCGGAGGCTGAAGGGGGGGGACATGGCAACTGCCCTCAGGCAGCGGTGTCAGCAGTTGAGGCATGGCGGTGGCAGGGCCCACCAACAAGCAGCCATGGTGAAGTTGGTGGTGAGGGTGGGCCGAGCAGGGATTGCCCACAGGCAACTGCAGTGGTATCAGCAGTGGGGGGGCAGCAAGTGGGAACCACCCACAGTCACCGGTGGCTGCTTTGGCAGCAAGATGAGGCAGTAGGGGGGAAAACGTTCCCCTGGTGACCCCCCTACCCATCTCCTATGACAAAGGCAGTAGTAGAGTTTTGCAGGGATTAACATATGCTGGAAATCAAACTATTTAAGCTTTTTAAAATAAGTTTGTTTTTCTAAGGTAAGCATTAGCCATTTACTAAAACTGTAGATGTCAGAAGTACTGGGAGGAAATTTACAGCAACAGGAAAAGTGCAGAATAGTTTCTGCATTCTCAGGAATTATGCATTTATTGATAATTAGTATGTCTGGGAAAGAAAACTGGCAAAAATCAATACAAAATTTCAGACTGTATAATTTGCTGGCACCTAAAGACACATATATATTTCAGGCAGGTACTGGGCCAGCCTTCCTTCTCAGAATAAAATTGACACTTATCTACAGAATCAGATTTACAAAACAGGAATGATTTGGTGTTAGTGTGAGGAATCAAGAAAAAGCATAAAAAATGGAAAGATGAAAAGGAAAGGCAGTGAGTTGATAGTGAGATGCTGAAAGCAGAGGAAGCAAATGGGGAAATATTAACAAGGAGGGAGCTACCAAAGTATTTAGGGGAAGTGGGAGGAAAAAAGCAATTGTAGGGCAGCGATATAAATTGAAAGCCTGGGTGAGAAATGAGTGGGAGAAAAAAATAGTGGGAAAAGAGAAGAACCCAAATAATGGAGTGAGAAAGGGGGTTTGGGAGAGGAATAGAATAATCTAAAAGCAAAGAAGCAATAAAAATAAAGAAATGGCCTGATCCTCTAGGGTATTGAACACAGTCCAAATGATTTCTATGTAAGCTGAAAGCACTCAGTGTCAGAGGATTAGCCCATTGTGTTTGAGTCACCATTGTGTTTCTAATAAAAGGTGATATACCATAATTCCTGTCATTTTATACCTTTGAAGACAACTTTTTCCTTTCTCAAGACCCTATTGATCATTTTTTATTTATAGAAATAGGTTTTTAAAATACATTATTTCACCCAGTGAGGTGAAGAGCATCTCCTCAAAGTCAGTCTCAATTATGGTACTCAGGGGGTGGATCTACACATGCATTAATGCTCCATTTCTTGTCCTCCCCTGGGGGGGGCCTTCATGAACAGATGCTCCCCTAGGCCCTGATGTACGCTCTTGATATACTTATAGGCTGCCACCAAACCCTCTCCAAGTCTTCTCTTTTCCAGGGTGAACAGTCCCAAGTCTTTCGGCCTCTCCTCACATGACCTGGTCTCTAGGCCTCCAGTCATGTGCATGGTCCTCCTTTGGACTCTCTTGAGCTTCTCCACATCTTTCCTGAAGTGTGGCACACAGAACTGAACATAGAACTCCAGCTGTGGTCTCACTAAGGCTGAGTAGAGAGAGAGGATTACATCCTTAGTCTTGCTCAAGATGCCTCAGTGGATGCATGCCAGTGTTTAATTAACTCTGCCAGTTAAGGCATCACATTGGTAGCTCATGTTAATTTTTTGTCCATTATGACACCAAGGTCTCATTCAGATGAGGTGCTAGCAAGGGTAGCACTGCCAAGCCTGTAAGTGTGTTATGGATTATTTCTCCCCAGATGGAGAACTTTACATTTCTCCATATTAAACAACATCTGGTTGAGGTCTGCTCACCTAGTAAGTCTGTCCAGCTCAGCCTGTATTTCCAGCCTGGCTTTGGGTGTGACCACACTCCCCCATAGTTTGGTGTTGTCAGTGAACTCTGCTAATTTGATTTTAATATCCAAATCCAAATAGTTGATGAACATGTTAAAAAGCACTTATCCAAGTACTGAACCCTGAGGGACGCCACTGGTCACCCTCCACCATGAGGGCTCAGTTCCATCAATCAGTACTCTCTGGGTCCTACCACAGAGCCAGTTACCAAACCACATAACGTAGTTGAGGCCCATTACTTTTTTTTCCAATTTTTGCATAAGGGCTTCATGGTCAAAGGCCTTTTTGAAGTCCAGGTATATGACATCAACCTCATTTCCCCTATAAAGGTGGCAAGTAACCTAATCATTGAAGGAAAAAAGGTTGGTCTGGCATGACCTACCTGTAATGAAGCTATGTTGGCTAATGGCTATCCTTCAGAATACTGCCTTCTGCTAGCCTGATTCTTTGACAATTTTCTATAGGATTTTACCAGGGAATGAGGTGAAAGTGATTGGCCTGTAATTTCCTGGATCCTCCTTTCTCCCTTTCTTAAAGATAGGCCAGGAAATTACAGGCCAATCAGTTTCACCTCATTCCCTGGTAAAATCCTATAGAATTTTTGGCCACTAGAGTTCTAGGGAAGAATGTCCTAGTATTACCTGCAATCACTTAAGATAGCAAAATGCTAATTTTCCCTCAGTGTTAACAATGTATTAATGCCTTGAACAAAATGGTCACTTATCACGGGAAGGAAGGAAATATTAGAACTAAAAATGTTCATTTGAAAAAAAAAATCTATTCAAATACTTTAAATCCATTTTAAGATGGGGTGGCCTTGAGAGTTTTATTAAGAGTACTATAAAAGACAAGTAATGAATCTGCTTACTTTTTGCTTTTACATTTTCTTACTCTGTGAAGGTGGTCAATAAATACTGACATACTTCTATTGGTTATAATGTGAATTAGCTATATCTCTTTTATTTTCATTCCTGAAGAAGTTATATATGTATGCAATATCTAATAACCACTCAGGATAGAATTCATTGACATACCATTTAGATTTAAAGAGTTTGTATGTACAATTTCATTTCCATTTATCAAGAATGGCATCCTCCTACCTCCGCCATTGGCCATCGTGGTGTAAAATCTATTTTGCCATGCTCCTCAGACATAAGATATGCATAAGATTAATTTCTGGCTACATGGTGTGGGAGGCAACTTCCAGAAACTCACTAGCTTTCATGACAATTATTTGTAGGAAAGTGACAAATCTATATTATTGAGGCAGTTTCAGTGTCAGCTAGAGACCAGAGCTGGTGGGCTGATACAGATGCTACATGATAAAACAAACCTAATTTGGCAAGTGTCTGAATATGTACAAAAAGGGTGCAAAAATCTCTTCCCTCCTGAGACACTTATACTAGCTTTAGTAGTAGTAATCATAAAACATCCCTTTAAATGTTTCTGAGCTGTTGACAATCTTATTTACTTGTTAATACTTCAGTTGCATAACAGTTTCCTGGGGGCGTCATTTGGATTGTGTCACTGTTGCATTATTTATTTATAGAGTACTTTTCTCATATTAGTGTCTACTTGTTTTCAGTCATTAATATAAGCCAACAATTAGAAGCAGCATTCTGAAGCAGGAGCAGGGTGTGGATGAGGTGGGCGTCTTCCCTTCTGGTTGTTTTGATCAATTAGATTGATAACATATAAGATAAATGCTTCCATGACATTTTGCAAATTATATAGATTTTTTTTATGTGGTCAGATTTACATAATTCTTGAGTGTGTATATTATTTATGTATCTTATGCTATTTTATATTCCTATAACTATCTTACCTAACCAAATAAAATAGTCCAAACCAGTGACATCTCCAAAGTCCTAAAAACTGCATCTTTAGAACATTTATTGGGGGGGGCGGAGGGGCAGAATCCCCACCAGTGTAGAGTGCCTAAACAGACATTTAGGCACCACTAAGTTCCCCTTAAAATCTGAAGAGACTGAAGTGGTACACACATACTCATACTACATACTCACACATATATATGTGTGTACAGAGGGGGACTTGTATGTAGTTTCACTGAGCTGATTTTCATCTTAGGCTGCCATTACACATTACATAGGACTGTGCTAGTATCTCAGGAAATTGCATTTTAGGTGAAAATCAAAATGTAGGAAAATAATTCAAGATTTAATAAATCCTCCCCATTTTGGATGTGTATGAAAAGCTGAAATATCAAATATTTAACAAAATATTCTCAGGCTCAGAAAAACAGTGACTGCATCCTGGTGGTTAGGGCACTGACCAAGAGAGGGATATTTTGGTTCCAGTCTCTGCTGCAATGAATATTTAAAAGTGTTATGCCAAAGTGGACCAGCTTCAGCTGAAGAAATTGAAAAACTCGCTGCAGATACTCTATAGTCCAGCAGTTAAATTATTCTCTTGAGAGGGGAATACTCAGTGTTCTGATGTACCTAAGGAAAAGTATTGAAACTTGGTATTTGGTCTCCTTTAAGTCATGTGAGTGGGAAACCTGACAGTTTATGGAGCAATAAGTATACCCTGGTATTTGGTAGGGATATCAGTTGTACAAAGTTACTGATCATTAAATAATGGGATTTAATGAAAACAGGACTGGGGCAGGGTCTTGCATTCCAGAAAAGCCGTGAAGTTAAGTAAAGAAATTAAAGAACAATGTGGGCATGGTCAATAATGGACACGTCTACACAAGATGCTATTGTGCAGTGGTTACCATGCATTTATTTAATACTTGTACAATGAAGTACTAAATAAATATGCGATAACTGGAGTTACAGTGCACTAGCACCAGCAAATGCCTTTTTAGTGATGCTACTGTGTAGTAGCCTAATAATACTGTGCAATAACATATTATCACTGTTGGTGTTGTGATGTGCTACTGTGCATTATTATTCAGCTACTGCAGTTAGCATCTAATGTAGATGTGGCCAATAAGAACTAGGGCATAACTTACACTTATGTCTCCTTCTATAGAATGATTTCAAATAGGAAGGTTATTTGCAATCATTCTATCTTCAAAAAGGTATGCCTAATGCATTTATTTTTCAAAAAGTTAAATGCAAACATTCTATAGGGATGTAATAGTCTCAAATTAGATCTCTCTTTCCCTGCATTAAATGTTATCTCATGAATTATCACTAAATTAATTGTATTTTTTTATTCCAAAAGGTTTCATTTTTCAGGGTTATCCAGAATCAAATCTATTTAGGTTTTCACCATACATTTAGGTAAGGTCAATTTGAGTAGGAATTTCTAAGTTTGACTGGTAGAAATTATTTACTATATTTATAGGCTGTTTTTTTCCTATCCAAGACATTTGTATTCTTTCCTTATGTTCATAAAGTAATTACAAGATTTCCAGACTAAAGTTTGAATTGCATTTGCAATCAATTTACCTTAGCATTTAATTTTTCAACCTAGTTCCTAAATTGTACACCAGGTGTTTTCAGATGCAGAAAACACAGAGAAATCTCCTTCTTGTTCCACATATGCCAAACTACAACCAGCTTTGCCTAGCCATTATATCTTGTTTCCATCTTCTTGATGCCATAAATACTGTGAAACAGGTGTGAGTTGGTAAAGGACTTTGCATGTATTAGCATATAAATCAATACAGGGAGTATCCCATGGTGTTTCAGATTTTAAAGGTTTTGAGAAGCAGACAGAAAAAAATGCAAAAAAAGTTATATATTTGTAGTCTGCAGTCTGTTATTCTGTTTGTCAGAAGTCATTGAGGTAAGTTAAACTATCTCTTCAGTAGCCAGTCCATAGACAGAAGTGAGCAACCCTACTTGAAGTCTTACTTTTCTCTTTTGCATTTATATGGGTATAGAACCAAGAGTAAAATTAAAGGTGTGGAACACCTGCAACTAAGCACCGTAAAACCTTTCATATGGAACAGAGGATCAGAGCATGACTTGGAACTACTTAGGTGCTTTCAAGGCACAATCAACCTCATGTGACCCAGGTGGGCTGTATGCACTTTAGCAAAGAGGCACATTGGGAGTAATAGCTGATATTTAGCAAAGCTAAACACTATTAGAACAAAGGAAATTACATGAAATTAAGGAGAATTCATTCCCTTCATTAAAACTGGCAGATCCAGAAGCGTTATGGGGAAGGGTGCCGGAAGGGGAGAGGGGAACCTAAGTTCTCCCCACCCAACCCCTGATATTGATTGCCTCGCTGCTCCCTGTTGGCTGTATGTCTTCATGATACACATTGCCAGCTCAGGCATTGTGTGTCATAGAATACAGGGTGTAACAGGGGGACTTCTCGGATCTAATTTCCCTGTGGCCTGCCCACCTGTTCCTGGTCTAACCACCTGCCTTCTCACCTGCCATGCCTTGTTGTTAATTTATTAACTGTTTTTAATTGAGTGGGAGGCTGCCCATTTCTTTCCCTAATGCCAGGGAGTACTATCTGCATCTCCGTACCTCCCCTACACCATAGCCCATGCCTCGCAGATGGCATCCAGATGTTATTAGTCACACCAGCCCCACACTAGGCTCCAGAATCCTCCTGGCAGGACCCTCCTTTGATTTCTCCAATCAAGGCAACCTATGCCACCTTCATTCATGCTGCCGAGCTCCTTGTAGCTGGCTCCCCTCTTGGGCGTGATCCCCACTTGGGACCTTTGGCCACACACATGTCCTGGCCTCACCTCCAAGGCCAGTCGGAGCCCTAGGCCCACAACTCTGTGCCCCTCGTGGTGGGCACCTGGCCCTTTTGACCTCCTTGGTCCTGGCCCCAGCATGGACCAGTCAAGGAGGCACACTGCTGCCGGACTCACTAGCCCCGCACTCTCTCCAGGTCCTCCTTCCTGGATGTGGGGATTTGGGGTGACTCACACCACAATTGGTGCCCCAGAGTCACACGGGGGGACTCTCACTCCCACCCCAGAGCATCTGGTCATGGTGCTACCCTGTGATCTTACACACCACCCTCTCTACTTAGGACTCCACAATGCCCCCTCTACTTGGGGTCTCAGGGCTCCCCTCCTCGGGTGGGCTCAGGTGGCCATAGCCATGCCTGACCCCCTCTACATCCGATGTCCTGACCTACCCAAAGGTGGGAGCTGGGGTTAAGGCACCTCGACCAACCTTTCACTGGGGTGGTAGCTGGCCTGACATTTCCTGGGGGCTCCTGCACCACTGAGAGCCCCACCAGGCCACCCACTCCCAGCAGGAAGCAGTTTTAGGTCATGCCCAGGACCAAGAGCCTCCTGACCATCCCCTATAGGTCCTCCCTTACCTCCAGATGATACCTGCAGCCAGGCAATATTGTTGCCTGGCCTTCCAGCAGCAAAATGCCCTGTTTATATGGTCAGCCCTGAATCCAAAATGGCTGCCCTCATCAGGCACCTGCCAGCTGC
Organism: Crocodylus porosus; assembly: GCF_001723895.1. NCBI lineage: Eukaryota > Metazoa > Chordata > Crocodylia > Crocodylidae > Crocodylus > Crocodylus porosus. Next base: position 47,352,584 of record NW_017728918.1, on the reverse strand, counting down.
TATCTTCAGGCCCTTTAAGTGGCAGGCGTAAACAGTAGCCTGCCACGCAGGGCATTCACAGAATTATAGTGGAGTAAGTTGCTGCCAAGGGGAAAATTAACCTCCATTTTTTTTGCAAGCAAATTCAGCCTTTTTTTTTTTTTTTTAGTCTTCTGGCCAGAGGCCTCAGCAACAAAAATAAATGGCATGAAAAAGAGCTAGAATTTCCACACCACTGGGGAATAAGGGAATATAATAAACATACTAGCATAAGGGATTCTATTAACCTTTTAGCCACAGGTTCCAGTCATTCCTTTTAAAAAGATAAACCACCATGCTACATTATCTTTCCTACTTGTACAATCTTGCATTTGTCTCCATTAAAATATATTTTGTTCAAATGAAACAAGCATGCCAGAAAAGAAAGATCATTGACCTGTCCTTAGCACAAAATAGTGGGACAAGATCCCAGCTACAAAAAGTATACCACAGTTCACCGTGGGTGCCAAATATGTATGCATGCACACACTTTTTTATAAGTTAATTACATTTGTGCAGTCACTGAGCTTACAATCCTGTTCATAGACCTGTTCATGGTCCAGCAAGCATGACTTCGGTTATGGGTATGCAACAGGTTACTGCAAGGTAAGTTAGCATGTAAATGATGATGTATCAGCTGTACACACCATCCATGTGCAAGCTCTTGCTCTATGGTTAGAGAAAAGTAGCTTTGCCCATTTTATCAGAAAGGGGAGCTATTTCTTATTTGTCTCTGGGTAAGAGCAATTATAGGAATAGTTACCAGAAGTAGCTGACAGCTATGAGTTCACACCATGGGGTTATCTCACAGTAGGTACATCTGCACAAGATATTTACTGTAGAGCTGCCTAATTTGCCCCGCAGTAAAGTCTCTACACATGAGGCCCTATTAGATCACAGTAAATGAATAAAATCGTCCATAGGTTATAGCACTTGTAAATACCAGTACTATCCTGTGGTAGCATTATTTCTGCACAGCAAAACACATGTATATGCTGATGGGATTGGCACAGGGATGGCTTGGGCCTGAGGGTGCTTCAGTGTCATGGTTGCCTGCCAGGTAGCCCCACACTAAAGCATTCTCATGCCCAAGCCAGCCCTTCTGCAGCTTGTTGAGCCTAGTCAGAGAAGCCCTAGGCTGGCAGGCTGACCTCCAACATACCCCCTGCCAGCCAGGCTTTTACCCTGTTCAATGCACTGTGGTCTATAGCACTTAGGAGCAATAAACTCCAGGGTAATATGCACCGGAGTTTATTGCTTCACATTAATTGCACATGTAGATACACCCAGTAAGTTATTCACGTGCCCATAATTTCAGCAGGAAAGGTTGGTGAGATTTTTTTATTGTTACATATTTAAACATTGTTATTAAGATGAAGCCTGCCATTTCTAAATATGACAGCTGCTTTTTATGGAAAGTCCCCTATGGAATAGGTTGGAATGGAAGATCATTCTTATTTTTAAATTTAAAATCTAAAATCACTGAGTTTGGGCTAGAACCTCAGTCACACTGCAGCAATGTTGCATTACATTGGTATTTCAAAGGGGACAGAAAGCCTGAATGACAGGTCCCACAGGTACACAGAGGTGTAGAAGAAATCCCTATCTGAAGCAGATGTGCTTTAGAAGTGACTCCACTCTGGGTATGCCTACACAAGATTCTTACTGTGCTGTAGCCTAATAACACTGCGCAGTAGTGTGCCATTCAAAACACATGGTAATAAGCTACTGTGCAGTGTTATTAGGCTCCTTCACAGTAACCATCACAAAAAAACTGTGCGGCAGTGCTACTTTGCAGTAAATGTAGTTACTGTGGATTCAGTTAGTGCTTCATTAAAGTACTAAACTAAATGTGCAGTAACTACAGCTCATTAAAAAACATGTAAAGGCATCCTCTACGTACGTTTCTGTCCCCCCATGTGGGGATCATGGCTGGAGAAAATAGTTTCCATTGCTTCTTTCTTAATCTTTTTTTCAGCTCTGTTGAGTGACTGCAAGCACCCTTTGGGCCAAAATTAGCTTCAATATAAGGAGGTGCTATTCTGCAGAACTTTTGACCTCTTTCCCTTTAAAAATACAGAATGTCATCTGTTCTCAGTTTCACTGTTTGAGGGCACAAATGTCCTAACATGTTTACATGCATCTCTTGAAGTACTGTCATTAGCACTACTACTCATCAGCACAGGGTTTTTAAAAATATTTCAGTATGTACAATCTGATTGTTTTATTCATATTTTGTACAGGATATTTCACATTTCCTCCCATAAAAAGTTAAAGCTGGTCACCTACAGACACAATCTGTGTAGATTTGTTCTCCCGTTTTCCTCATGTTTCAATAGAAATGGTTAATGCTGGGTAAGATTTAAATGAATAAAACAAATATATGAATAATACAATGCCTCCTGTTCTTACAGATTATGACTGTATTATGTTTAATATGCACACAATCAGTCTGCTGTCCAGAATCTTAAGCCTTTATCAGAGGCCCCAATGGCCATTGCAGCAGCCAGTGAGTGTGGGCCTTTTTTCCTTTCTTTTTTCTTAAGTGCCAGGATGCTGGGCCCAGATGGAGCAGCCACTGACGGAGCTGGGGGAGCGGGCAGAGTCATGTGGCGCTCAGGGAGGCTGGGGGAGCAGGGAGGGGATGGATCTTGGTGGGGGACCCCCTACAGTCCCCTCCCCTCTCCTCCAGCCCTCCCCTTCTGCTTACTGGCACAGAGTCCAGGTCCAGCTCCCTGCGGCCACAAGCAGGGACTGCCCAAATCACTGAATCTCTGAATCGATTCAGAGGTTTCAGATTGATTCAGACCTTTTCATTGGTCTCCTGATTCAGTTCAGATTCAGAGATTTGGCTGCCAAACTGAGCCGAATCTCCTCCAAATCAAATCAGCAACTGAAGCTTCACACAGCCCTATTAGATATATAGATATTTATTTATTTATTTATTCAAACCTATTCTATAGGGGGATTTCCATAAAAGCAGCTGTGATATTTCAGAATAGCAGACTTCATCTTAATAAAAGGTACTATATATAAAGGGTTGTCAGAGTTACTCACCCCAGGAGCCACATCCAATCCTCCACTGAAGTTCAAGAGCCAGAGAGTGGGTGAGGGGGGTGCTGATCAACCCAGTGGTATGCTCAGTGACTCTCTCCTACACCTGCTGTCACAGTGTTGAGCCACTCTGCCTTTCCCCGTGGGGAACATGCCCCAGGGTAAGCAGCATGGCTGCAGCCCCCACCCAGGCAGCCTGGCCCCTGAGCCAGCAGTCCCAGGATAAGTGAGCAGGGCTTCAAGAAGTGGGGCAAGAGCCACAAGTACCATGCTGGTAAGCTGCATGTGGCTCACAAGCCTCAGTCTGGCCACCATAGGTATATATCTCTATATAGGTACTATCTATCTATCTATCTATCTATCTCCATATATAGTACCTTTTATTTATATATACACATGCACACACACAATATTAAATATATATATTATATATATGTACTATATATAAAGATGTGTGTGTGCCTATATATATACACACAGAGAAAGGCATATAAAAGGTACATGTTATATATATATGGCAGATTTTAAATATTTGTATTAAGTATTTGAATGTCCTTGATATGTAACCTAGTCATCATCTATCACACTGATTTATAGTTAGACATGTTTTTTTCTGTGAATGTTTAAAAAAAAAAAGTTACAGTGTCCATCATCTAATATCTTTTAAATAATACTGGGAAACTCCAGATGAGTTTTCACTTTCCTCTCTTTAAAATCAAAGGCAGTTTACAATGTCCAAGCTTTTAGATCATGGCTTTTCTCATTTTTATTGATGCTTTGTGTGATAACTGTTTGCATATAGACCATAGGCAGAATCAGTTTTATCTATGAAAACTAAGTGCTGTATCTTCTTACTTAGGAATTATGATGTCAGTAGTCAGCCAAATTTCATTATGTGTGCTTCCATGAGCATGCATACACCATGCCACATTACAGCATTCTGATGTTAAAAGTGCTCCAGGTAGACATAGGGATGTACTAGCTTAAATTTCTGTGAAAGCTCAGGGCCAAAAAATAAATGAACAAGAACAAAGGAATATTCAGGCTACTTATAAATAGTTCTTCAAAAATCCAATTCATTCCCAGTGTAAAACTTCGAAGTAGTAGCTTGGCCAAATATTTGAAAACATGGTATACTTTCTTAGAATAGTTTGGTTTTAACTTATTCCAGTGTTAAACTGAATGATTTTTCTGGCATTATGCAGTGCTGTAACTCATGAAACCAGTTACCCAGGTGTTTTTGAGAAAATATATATATTTTTCTACCTTCCGAGAAGTATTTCATTATATTCATCCATTGGAATTTACAGGGTTTCATAACAAGAAATCTTATTGTGGCCTGCCTATGGGTAAAAGTTTTAAGAGTGCCTAAGTAACCTAGGGCTAGATGCATCAAATGACTTTGTAATGGTGTGAAACTTCACAATCACTTACGCTAAAATGACCAACAAGTTAAATATGGATTTTTGGAAACTTAGGCCAAAATATATTTTTTTCTTTACATTGGTATGAAATAAACAAGTAAATGGCTTAATTAAAAGGACAGTTTCTCAATTATCCAAGATCTGAAGATTTATTTATCAGGGCCGATAAAGGGAAGTTACAAGATAGGCATTGTTTAAAATAGATTTTGATTGTGGCTTCTTGTGTTTTATTGTATGCTGAAAACATGTCTCACATACCTTGGATCCTGGATCCTGTCAAAAAACTCAGCAGTAACCAATTTGCTTTTCAGCATGTATGTCATTGGGATACTATGTAAGTTATAGCTATTACATTCCCATGCTAAACTTGTTTTGTGACCTTGTTTTGTGATAGGTGGTAGTACAAGGAATCTTACCAGCTTTGGGAGAAGGAAGCAAGGTAAACAATGCTTTGGGTTAAATCCAGCAGGAAAGTAATAATACATTTTAGATGTCATAGAAGATAAGAGCAGACAGGGATAAGGGACTTTTTCTTTACAGAGCTAAGAATAAAAAGGACATACATTTTCTCTCAGTTATAGCACTAGGAGAGAAAGTGTAATGGTTTAGCATTGTTTAAAGCTCATAAACTGCAACCATAAATCAGCAAATTAGCTAATGATTGCCTGTGGGTAGTGATACATGATGAAAAACAAATGAGGAAAGGTACTCATGCATTACACTTTGTAGCTACTGGAAAAATTAAAGTTCTATCTTCATAAAAAAACCGTTAAAGGGATGTTATAAAGGGTTGTGCCCTGGTAACAGAACAATTACTGCTCCAAATGAGCATGTTTTATAATAAATGCTACTATACTTAGTCTGCATTTCAATGCTTACAGTTGTAAATGATTCATGCTGTAACTAAGAAAATGTATCTGCAGTGGAAAATAGTGAAACTGAATACTGTATTTCCTGCCTTTTTTATATAGTTCCAACCTTGACAGCTAAAAATATACAGTACCAAACAACCAAATTAGAAGATCACACAGCAATATTAGATCTTTTCAAATGTATGTCTTTATTTTTCATTCAGGGATTGTGCATGTGCACTTAACAGTGCACATGACATATGGAAGTTGATTAAGTACTAGGCACTCATATACTAGTACTTGGGTGCTTAAACCAGTTCATTACCCGTATTTTCATATATGAAATATGGAGAAAGAAGGTAATATAAATTCTAGCATGTTGAGCCATTTAAGGTAGCCAATAGGAAACATATTGAGAACCCAGTTATATTATCTTCTCCACCCATCTTCAGGATTCGCTGTTTATTCAGTGTTGGTACAGTACAGGATAGGGCTGCAGGGTCCGTCAGCCCTATGCCCAACCAGACTGGGCTGTGAAAGCATGAGTGCAGTTGATCTAATCATGCCACAGGGTTGCCCAATTCTCTCCTGCCATGACTTGATGTTTGATAGTACTTTACTCAGTAGGCATTCTGTTCCACTGCAGCTTGTCTTTGATGCACCAGGATTAGGCCCTCTTCTAGGGCTCCTACCTCCCCTACACCCCAACCATGCACCACCCTGATGTTACAGCATCGATCTCACCCTTAGGTCTCACCAGGTGACTTCTGTTTCTTTCTTCAGACTTCTAGGCTCATGGTCTGCTTAAGCCTGTCTCCCCTGTACGATGGCCACCTGGGCCGAAACATCCCTCTGTTGGAGCATTGTGAATGTAAAATAAACTAAAGCATAACACAGTAAAATTAACTCTAACCAAGGTTAGTTACTCCAGTGTTTGGGCACAGCAACTTACAGAGGGCCCCTCTGCTTTCATCCTACAAGGCCCAGAGGGTGATGGAGGCCCTCCCGTCCTCACTGGGCTGGTCCACTCTGGACCGCAAGAATAACAAAATGAAAACCCATGACTGGACCGAACTCCCCTTGACGAGGAAGCCCCAGCCTGGGGTGCTTCCATGACAGCCTGGCATCTCTAGGCCTCCGGATGCAGGCCTTCCCTTGACTCTTAGCTGGCAGGGGCCTGCGGATGAAAACAAAACATCCAACCCACATCTCTCCCCTTGTCTTTGGCCCATCTCTGGTTCCTCCCTCAATCCCAGAGTCAGGGTCCAGCCTAGCCAGCAGCCCTCTGATAAACCCCAATGTCCCCTAAGGAAAACCAAATACAGAAGAAAACAAAGAAACAGGACTTTCTTGAACTCAGTGGCCTCTCCTGCATTCAGCTCAACCCATGTCTAGGCTTCTTGCCAGCTCCTGCCACTTTCCTTGCAGTGGTTTCAAAGACAGTGTCTCCTGATGAGACTTCCTGCCCCCCCCACACACGCACTTTTCTTACAGTGGATTCAAAGCCAGAGTCTTCTAGTGTCCTAGAACCCTTTTAAGTTCCTGCACTGTCTGGCAGCTGGCTCCTTGTTTTCCAGAGTCTCTTCTCTAAATCCTCTGAGGTCTGGCATCCAGGCTCCTTTTTCCAACCCATCTCCTCCTTCTCCTGGTGCCCATGGCAGACCATAAATATCCACACAGCTGTGTGGTGGTCTGATCTGAACTGAACAGTGGCTGATGAAATGTGATCAGTGCAGTGGTGTCCTTTGTTCTCACAGCATGGCTGGTTCCGGTGTAGCAGGTGAGTCTCTGGCTGTTGTGGGTAGGAAAAGGTTCTTTCTCTCTTCTTCACATTCAGAGCTACAAGAAGACACTTCTCTCCTTCCAGATTCACAGTTTGAATGTAGGAGTTAGACACTTAGGCCATTTATACACATACTTTTTTGTCCTGTGACGTGCTGAAGATCTGCCACCTCTTAACTTAGATTGGGCACTGTGCTGGATCACGTGCAGTTGTATAAGCATTGAAAAGCTCATCAGCATGCAGAAAATGGCAGCGGTTTGCTTTTGCACTAAAGCACGTTCTATGTGTTTTAGTTTAAAAGCGCACTGCCACTATTTTCTCAGTGCTGATGCCCATTTCACCACTTATACAGCACTAGGTGCTTTTCAAAGCGCCTGGTGGTGTGTGGCCTCCATGTGTAAAAATGCCCCTAAGGCTGTTCTCACAAAACACATCCTGTGGAGGCAGATTAGGGTGGTGATGCCTCTGCCTTTTAACCAATAGCTCAGTGGCCAGAGAACTTAACCAGGTTTAATGCCCTCATCTTCTGAATTTCTCACCTCCCAGGTGAAGTCTCAAGCCACCAATCTGTGGGGTAGTATGAGTAACTTCTTTCTATCTCTGTATCTCTGACTCAATGAGTATTTATTTTTTTCATGTGGAATTGCTTTAAGATCAAGAGGGATTAAAATGGTTTGGAAATGAGGGATTAAATCCTCCCAAGTGAAGGAAAAAAATGAATCTGAGCCTCCCATCCTGAGTGAATGTCTAGATAAAAGGAGTATAACTATTATCTCCTCCGTCTTTGTTTTTTGCAGGGCTTAAACCAAGTACACATACACTAAGAATGTCTACCAGGTCAGTCTTTGCAAATGAAAGATGGAGGAACTGTCTGTGGACTGCACTAGAACATAGGCATGAGCTGAGTGTTCCAGCACTGGCAAGACTTGAAGCAATTTTGGATATGCATAGAAGTTGATATTTAATCACTAGGGAATTTTACTGATGAAAATTTAAGAACTTCTTACACCCTGAGTGCAAATTTTTAAGACCTACATTTTAGTTTTAGGTTGTCTAAAGGAGCAGTTAGTCTGAAATTTGTGCTGCTATCTGAAAAGGACTTTAGGACCTAAGTTTCATGGAAATATCAACTAAGCTTTAAGAAACTAAGTCACATTTCAAAATATGTAAACCACTTAAGAAAGCTTCTGGGGCATTCTTAAGACTTAGGTTAAGTACAGATGTTATCTTAGATTGACTTAGGTTAAGTACAGATGTTAGCTTAGATTGACCTAACTAGGATTAAGTCAACCTAAGTGCTGATTTGTATAGAAGTTTGGGATGGTTAGATCAGACAAAAAATGCTTGGCGCAGTCTCGCTTTACTTCACTTAGGAAGTGAACATCATCCACTGGACTAACCCATGCCCAAACTAAACAAAACATGTACCAGTTTATCTGCAGGAGAAAACCTACCTTCCCCCCAGCCCCCACCCCACCCCAAAGACTGACTCCCCACCCCACAGGCCCCTTAGCCCCCACAAGCAGCTTCACGAAAACCCTTTGGACTTGCTCATCCCTCCCCCATCCACCCCAGCTTACTTAGATTGCATTTCTGGTGCAACTCTACAATCATGCAGCTTAAAGTAAACCACATAATTGTATATTAGACCTTGGAAATATGTATACATTCATAGTAGAGGTCTGGGGTTGGGAAAATTCAGCTCTCCTATCCTCCTCACCCACCCTATCTTCTGCCCTCCAACAATCTCAGATGGACAGCCCCCCTGCAGACACACCAACAACCCCCTGTGCACCTGCTAGCCACTCCTCTGGTCCCATCAAACCAGGTCCGAACCCCTATATGTGGACCTGCTAGCTCTCCCAGATTTTTCCACCCCCTACAGACCTGCTAGCTCCCCAATCCCACCATTCCCTCCTCTGGACTTGTTAACTCACCTAATCCCACCCACTCCTGATCCCACCCCACACTATTTAACTTAGATTGAGTGCCTGACAGCAGTGAACACCTGTATAACGGACAGCCAATCTACAATCATGCAGTTTAGAGCAACCCATGAGATTGTACAGTAGATTTTGGGAATGACTGTACATGACCTTAGATACTTTGGAAAGTAAAATTTATGATCTTATATTAGTAAGGCAGTTATGAAACTTTTATCCTATATAAACTAAAACAGTAACAGCCTAGAAGACTCTTCAGGCAAACTGGTGTTTTTAAAATGACTTCTGTTATGTCTGGGTATCTGTCTATCACTGGTCTATGGTAGAAAAACAACCCACTGTTAACAATGTAGAAATGTATTGTTGAAGGCTTAGAAAAGAAGTAAGAAACAAATCTATTCACTAATGGGAAAGGTATTAATGTGTGTACAGGTATCAGGCAGTCTGCGTCCTCACAGCTTTGATAGTACATGGGACTCCACCATCAAAAGAGAGCAGGGCTTTAGTGGACACTAGGCAAACAAACTTATGGCCCCCTACTTTTTCACTCAATTATAATATGTATAATAAACACAATAGGCCCCTTCTTCATTTGGGGCCCTAAGTATGCACCTAGTTTGTCTATGCATTAATCCAGCCCTGAATGAGGAAATTACTTTTTCATACTCAGTGGTAATGAGGAGTGTCCCCTGCTCTCCAGGGTTCACAGTTCTGTAACCAACTGACTCTTCTATAACCATAAGTCTTCAATTTGGGGTTATGCAGCCATTTTTATATATTGTTTGCTGGGTGACATCAAAAAGGCAAACACAATATTGTTTGATCTTATATTTAACATGATATATTTTATAGTTAAAATAAAAATAGAAATAGCCACTGAAGTCACCAGTTTATTAGGGTAAAATTAGTATGACGATAAGCTCTGGTCATATCACTGTTCTGAAATTAAGATTCCTTGGGCAGAAACTGCAACAGTGCCTACCCTTTGAGATGAGAAAATCACATTCTTTAGGGCAAAGCTTATAGATTGCTAAACTGCCACAAGAAAATAGTGACAAAATCTTATGCTGAACAGAATGCACTGTCTTTACATTATATTGGTTGCCACCTTGAGGTTTTAAAGTTTGGGCTTTATTAGATTCTTTTTAATGCAAGGCCACTTCTGTGGGAAGTATGCTATCAAAAAACTGTTACTATGCTTTCCCCAGAATGAATACATTTTCTACAGAGACCACTTTTTGACCATATATACAATGTATTTTATGTTTAAAAGAGAAATTGCTGGTATTTTAACATTTTAATAAAACACAACCCCAAAGCTGTCAACTAAGGTAATGTGCAGAGTGATATAGTAGAGTCTTGGGAAATATGCACCGAGATGTTGCCAGTAATGAAACTAAATCACTGTTTTATATTATTCTGTTTTACAAGATCAAAAGCCACTGTATTTAACTGTGTCAAAAATGAGAACCCATGCAAAAAAGGTACTGATCAAATAACAGTGGTTTCAAATCAAATCAGTAGTATCGACATGGGTAAAATTTCAATGTGTTGATATTTATATATACACAATGGATTTCCTTCTGATATATAAACATCAGCTTCAATCTTTGCTAAATTCTATGTATGTTTATACTGAAGCTGCTAGCAGCTCAGTTGGCATGTCAGCAATATTGGTGCAAGTAAGGCATTGTTTGCAGTCCTGTGCTTCCTCTTACCCAATATTTTTGAAAATGCCATGCACATTGTCAGCATTGTATAAATGATACATAATAATAAAACTCAGAAGCTTTGAGTCCAAAAGCAAGTGCACCCCCGAGTTAGAAACTCTGAAAAGGAGAAACTGCCAGGCTGCAGGGGATCACAGTTTCAGGGCTGGTACCAGTAAGAACGTAATTTTACTGAGCAGCTGCAGGGGCCGAGTAGCTTTTATTTTGCCAAGGGGGAAAAAAAAAAGCAGACGGGCACACAGACATTTCCTGTGAACTGAAAATCCTACTTTCTGGCCCCTGGGATTCCCAGTGTCTAATGGAATAATCTCTCATTATACAGCCAAGATTGCATTTGCCTTTTTTATGGCCTTATGCAAAAGGCTCCTGATCTTTCTGGTACAGTTAGGTTTTCCTTCTCCTTTCAGTTTCAGAAGATGAGTTTCCATCACTTGTAAAAATGCTTGTTGTTAGTTTCTGAATTTATGCTGTGTGGTATAATTCCGTTAAAATGTATTCAGGATGGGAAAAAATCATATACTTGATGTATTATTAATGAGTGAATTCTCCTTAAATTCTATTTTAAATTGGGACCAGACCTATTTCTGAGGCAACAGAGATGAAGTCATTACAAGATTTTCTCTTTTCTACATATGAGATACTTTCTTTAAAACATGCTGACTGGAAAGGGAACATGAGATGTAAGAGACCTTTAATGGACAGGGCTACAAATGTTCACCTGCTCCAAAAGTTGCCATTCCTGACCAAGCGGGGGGGGCTTGAGACACTTTTGGATCACCTATGGATCCTCTCATTAGAAGCCCAATGTGGTCTCCTACTTGGAGACAAATAGTGTAATCACCATCTGAACCCTCCTGGAAATGAATCCTCACTGTTGGGTAGAGCCCTCTCTGCCAAGGAAGTATAGTTTACATGCACATATAGTAATCAAAATTATGTATGCTTAAAATATCTTGTAGTGATTACCATCATTTTTAGAGCACTAGATTTTAGTATTGTTGTGCTACAGTTATTAGAGAAGAATTTGTGACAAAACAGTCTTCTTCATTTAAATCAGGGGCCAGCAAAATACAGACTGCAGGCTGTATCCAGCCTACCAGGCCATTCTATCCAGCCTGCAAGGCCCTTAAAAGATTTTAAAACATCAATATTTATCTGACTCTGACTGCCTGTCAAAGATGACAGGAGTGAGCAGCAGCAGGACCCAGGAAGAGCTGGTGGCAGGACCCAGCGGCAGCAGCAGCAAGGCCCACCAGCTCCACCCCACCCCCAGCCGGAAGCTTCTACCTTAGCAGAGGCTTCTGGCCTGGGCCCCTGTGGCTGTTTCCTACCTCCCTCCACCAGAGAAGGAAACTCAGGTAAGAGCGGATGGGCTGGGGGAGGATTTCTGGCACAGCAGGAGCCCAGCTAACAACCACGTGTTGCCAGCCAGGCTGGGCTGGCTCCTGCTGTGCGGCACAGTCCTGGCCCTGCAGCCAGAACCCCATGGTGCCAGAGGTGCAGGTGGGGAGCAGCAGGCCAAGGGGAAGCTGTGGGGTGGGCAGGGAAGAAAGGAAAGCAACAGGAGGAAGGCATAGGGGTGGGGTATAGTGGTAGCAGCAGGGGGCAGGCGTGGGAGGGGGGGAAGTGGCAGCAATTAGGAGCATGGGGCCCTGGGGGTCACAACCAGCAGCAGAAGGAGCCAGCTGGGAAATGGGCTGGGCTGGCTCCTGCTGGATTCTGTATTTCTAGCATTGCAGCTAGAAACAATGTGCTGCCAGGAGGTGCCAAGCTAGGCTGGCTGGCTGGCTCTGTGCCATGCTGCTTGGTTCCCAGCTGCAACACTGGGACCACAGAATGCAGCAGGAGCCAGTACATCCCCCACAGTTGCCAGCTGGCTCCTGCTGCTGTCTCTACTGTGGTGCGCCTGCAGCTCCCACACTTGCAGTGGGGAAAACTTTGTGTTTGAGCCAGCTGCCTTCCTTGCCCCCTGCTGTGTAGGTCCATGGACTCCTCTGGGAGTGGAGAGAGCCCCACCCCCTGCTTCCCCATGGAGTCCACAGAGCTTCCCCTGTTCAAGTGAAGGAGCTGCAGGCATGTGGCACAGAACCCCAGTGATAGAGGTGGCTGGGCAGGCTGTGCTTCTCTCCCCCATGTACAGCACTGTCTGGAGTCATGCCCTGCCAGGTGCCAGTGCATGTGCCTGTGCCAGGCTTGAACTCCCTGAGCCTCGCTGCCTGCTGCTGCTGCATGCCATGGGGGACTGTGGGGGAGTCCCCGCACCGCACAAACCTCACATTCTCACAACCCCCACAACCCCCACCCACATATATACACACCACAACACACCCTGTGCCCCTCACACATGTGCACAACTATACCCCCTCACAGCCCCGCCATGCACCCCACCACACACGTACATCCCATATCCCTCACACAATATCAGAGTAAAATGTTATTTTGAGTTAGTATGCAATCCCTTCTATATTTAGTACATAAATAGAAATCAAGACAAATATTTTTGTAATAAAATTAAAATATGTTTTAGTAGGTGTTTGACTTCTAGTGTATGATCTGTTTATTTCTGGTTCTAAGATGGCAACCCCCATCCCAAAAGGAATATTTCTAGGGTGCAAGGGGAAGGACTTCTGGCGGCAAAGTTCAGGGGTTAGAGGCCAAGACTTCTGGTCCCAATATAGTGACCAGGGGGTGGGGCAACTATCAAGAGATGAGGATACCCATGCAGTCCTTGACAGCTCACCAAAACTCATTAAGTGGCCCTGCAGCTGAAATAATTGCCCACCCCTGACTTGCATACTGTGCACTAGACTTATCATAAGCTTCCTTTTTTTGGTTTGATCTCATTGAGGAGCTCCCTGCTAAGCCAAGATGGTCTCCTGCCATACTGGCTAGTCTTCCTGCACTTTGGGATGGTTCATTCCTTCATCCTGAGGAAGGTTTCTTTAAAGTACAACCAGCACTCTTGGACTCCTTTCCCCAGCAGATTCCCTTCCCCCTTAGACTATGCTTCCAGCAAATCCTGCCCATCAATTCCCTGCATGAGTTCAAGTATTCTTTTTGGAAGTCCAGGGTGTTTACTCTGATTCTCTCCTTCCTTCCTTTCCTCTGGATCCTGAACTCAGTCATCTTAGAGACTTTCCAGATCAAACTCTGAAGGCATTTCCTTCTCCTCATACAGCCCAGGAACCCCAACTCAGTCAGACTGGATACCTCTTTAAAGGCACTTAAATCTCCCCATTGTGATCTAATTCTGGTCAATAGGTCACTCTCCTGGACTGAGGTGCCAAGATGTTAGGTATTAGGATGTATAATCTATATATAATGCTTCTGATCCCTGGCTAGATCTAGTCCTATATCCCTTCATAGGCTAATAGAGAAGATTAGTTAATTCCTGTTTTATATCCTTGTCAAAATATTTGCTATATTTCAGCCAGTAAATATGTTGTGCGCCCATAAGCTACTGATGGAAAGTTACAGAAATCCACCTTATTTCTTCAATAGCTTACTGTTTTAAAGTAAGAATATGAATTAGATTTACTGGATTCAGTATTCAGGTGTACCAGAACTCTGATTGGTGTATTGACATGGGCAGAGTAGGAGGAAGCAAAAGTGAAGTAGTACTACCTTTTCCAGTGTTCCTGTCCTGACAGGAGTCGGGAACTAATTTAGGTGCTGTAGCTTAAACTTGCTTTTAATAGCTCCCTTGGCAGCTTTTATGCAGATGAAAGCAATCATGCCTTCTCTTGTCTCTTATATTAAGAAGGAACAGGTGACTTCTGGCTGACTATAATAACTTTAGGCCACACAGAGATTACCTTATGCAAGGAGAATTCTCAGCTGCCTCTTATAGTTTTAAATCCCATGAGTGTTGAGGACCTAGTATAGAACAGTGTTGATAGCCACTATAAGACACTGGAGTCCAAGAGGGGACTGTGATGTGTGCAATTTTAGCTTAACTGGGGGAAGTGTGGTTTTTTTATGCTTGACATTTTAATAACTCTGTTTTGGTGATAATATAATTGCTGCTTCTATGAAACTCTTATACATGTATATGCAAATTGCCTCTAAGCTTTTGGGTACTAGGTATGTCAGAAACCTTATACTGTATTCTTTTCTTCAAGTTGCTAACCAGTAAACATGTAAAGCCTTGAACTTCTCAGGTTTCCAGAAACTTTGAACATTTTTGGTTTTTTCTTTGGCTTAAGGCAGGTTTTTTTCCTGCTGGCATCTTATGAGTGGCTTGGCTTTGCTTTTATTTTATTTTATTTTAATATTTCAGTGCTGCTGGTATTTAAACCTAAAATATTAATTTAAACTTCAGAAAAGTACATCAACAACATAATACATAAGGGAAAAAGACATTTCCAAGGGGATATTAAAAATAAAAAAAAGGAAGAATAATTGGCCCTGTCTTTAAGCACACATCTCCATCATCTGATATATTTAGTAGTGGGTAGGAAGAGTTGAAAGCACTTTCTTTGTAAAAAGATTTATTTTAAATCATATAAAATGAAAACATCATTCATTCCTACTCAAATGTAAAGTAAGAAGACACAAGCTGAATAAGTATCACAAGTAATAGGAAAATACACTTATGTCTGTATTTTATGCAAAAAGTAGAATCCAATATTCAGTTTAAGTTAGTTTAGGTGGGTATCATTTGTGTAAATTCCTAGAAATGAGAATAAACAGATGTGTATAATTGTTTAAATCCCTTTGGGTCTAGTGAAAAATAAACAGGCCAGTTCCAGGCGAATTTGCTAGGGAAGGTCTGCTTGGAAGAGGAACGGTAAGAGAGATAAGGCAAATTAAGGGACTCAGGGAAATAGCTGGAGGATGTTGTAATGTCAGATACTACCACTGCCTCTGCTTGCACCTGTGAGGTTTCTGTCCAGGCAGGGCCACCCACTCACCATCAACACTTCCAGCAGGTCCAAGTTTGGCACTGTGGGAACTGCAGCATGCAGGTTCTTCCTAGTGTTGGCAAGGTCAGGAAGTGCCTACAGTGTGAGTGGTGTCTCTCAGGGAATAGGCGAGAGAACTACAGGAGGAGGTGGTGAAGTTCCAAAGCATCCTCTGCCATGATGTGCTCATCAGTTCAATACTGAAGGAGACCTTTGGTACTGTGGAGGAAGAAATGCCAGAGGCAGGGCTAGAGAAGAGAAAGGACACGGGCATCCAAAAGGGTGGAAACAGAAGGCTTGCGACTTCTGGCAGCAAGCCAAGATCTTCACCTCCATCTACAGTTGTTTCATTTGGAAAACAGAGCAGCAGAGAGAGAGGAACATGTTCCATTGGTGAAGGAAGACAGACCAGGCCTCACCATGGTGGGAAAGATCAAGACAACGGCCAGCACAAAGAAGCAATGGGTGGTGGTGATTGGAGACTCCTTCTGCAGGGGACAGCGGGAGCCATCTACAGACCTGACCTATTGTCTCAGGAGGTCTGCTGCTTCCCTGGAGCCTGGATCCAAGATGTCATGGAGGGACTACCAAGGATCATCTGGCCCTCTGACTACTACCCCATTCTGCTTATCCACGTGGGCACCAATGATACTGCCAGGGGAGACCTGAGCATATCAAGAGTGACTGCAGGGCTCTGGGTGCAAGGTTGAGGGGGTCTGGGCTCAGGTTGTGTTCTCATTGATCCTTCTGGTCATGGGGAAGGGCCCAAGCAGGAACAGGTGCACCCTGAAGATTAATACCTGGCTGCACAGATGCTGTCACCAGCAGGGATTTAGCTTCTTCAACCATGGGATGTTGTTCCAAGAAAAAGGATTGCTGGGAAGAGATGGGATCCACCTGATGAAGAGAGAGAAGAATGCCTTCACAGACCAGCTCATTAAGCTAGCGAGGAGGGCTTTAAACTAGGTTTGCGGGGGGATGGAAACCAAAGCCCAGAGGTAAGTGGGGAAGTGGAAGAGCAAGCAGGAGGGGGCTACAGGGGAGGTGCTCTCATACTTCGTGAGACATCAGAGCAATCAACTAGTTAACTCAGATGCCTGTACACAAATGCACAGAGCCTGTGAAATAAACAGAAATAATTAGAAGTCCTTGCACAGTCATAAAACTATGACATGATTGAAATAACAGACGTGGTGGAATAGCTTGCATGACTGGAGCATTGTCATGGATTGGTATAAACTGTTTAGGAAGGACAGGCAGAAGAGAAGAGATGGAGGAGTTGCACTTTATGTAAAAGAGCCATATGATTGCTCAGAGCTCTAGTATGAAACTGGAGATAGGCCTGTTGAGAGGCCTTACTGGATGAAGGAGGCAACCTAGTAACAGAAGATGCAGAAAGGGTTAAAGTGTTCAAGGGTGTAGGTTGTAGCTGTGTTAGTCTAAGGACCTGGGAGGACAAGGTTCTTTGGGTGAATCTGATAAATTTTATCAGACCAACTTAAATAGTTGGAAAAAAGAATTTAAGGAAGTTTTTGGGTTTAGAAACTCTTCACCAGGCTGATGAAGTTTGTGCAGTTGGTGTGTGCTCTTCCTGCATTGAATGAAAAGTAAAGAAGCCAGAGTCTGGGTTGGTATGCATACAAGATAGGCATTCAGTGAAGATGTAAACTGAGGGGTCAGTGGGTGAGAGAAAGGCTAGGTGGGAGGGAGAAGGGGCATGAATGTAGCAGTTAAATAGTGGAGAGTTACCTGGGGAGTCAGATGTCAGGCAGGTCCCATATCATAAACCCAATGTCTGTATTGGATTTATGTCTATATAAGTTGTGAGCGGGATAATCAATTTTATCCTCGTCTCTCATTTATACTCATCTGCCACAATTTAGATGAAAGACAAAAGAAAGGAGGTTAGTGATCTCTGTTACTCTTGGAGAGAAAAGTGCCATCCTGATGTCAATTGCTCACAGTCTAAGTTTTATTTCACCTCAGGAGATTACAAGGAGCACTCTCCTCACTAATTATCTCATTAGCTAGGGAACATTGGCAAAGCTGATAAGGGGAAGCGCAGGAATCCCGAGCATCCTGAGTACCTTCAGCTATTTTGTAACAATAGAGTGTTCCCTGCTAATTGATTCATTAGCTGGGTGCATCCTCTGCGCTCTCTTGAATCCCAGATTGGGAGCTATTTCCAGTGCTCCCTCGTCACTGCCAAAAACGGCTCGTCTCCATCAGTATCTGTCCTGGTGGGACAGATGGCTCTGGACTGCTCTTGTCATGGACCTCCAGTGTGGAGCACTCTCCCTCAGATTTTCCCTCAGCCCACCAGTTCCTGGCTTTCCCCCAGACTCACAGGATTGGCTGCGGTTGCCAGTAAACCCTCCATCTCTTTTGGCATCTGGCTGTCCCTTCCACGGACCAGTAGTTCAGGGGTCCTCCAGGATTGTAGGTCAGGGTTTCTCCCTCTCTCTCCTTCTTTACCCTCATATCCTGTAGTCCATCTTCCATCTTCTCCATGCCTGAAGGCAATCAGTCTCTCTCCCACTGTCAATTTTATCCCCAATTTGGTGGGCTAATCACTCAGTCTAATCCAGGTGTGCTATTCCTCCCACCTGGCAGAGTTCATCATCGAGTCAGTCTGGCATGACCTTGTCTAAGTAACAGGGCTCCTGCCTGAGTCCCTGTTACATATATATTGAGCTAGAAGTGCTCATGCCTTTTTTGCCTCAGTCTTCACAGGCAACATCAGTTCCCAGACTACTGCACTGGGCAGCCGGTTTGGGGAGGAAGTGAGCAGCCATCAGTGGCAAAAGAACAGGTTAAGGACTACTTAGAAAAGTTGGATGTGTACAAGTCCATGGGGCCAGATGGGAGGCATCTGAGGGTGCAGAGGGGTTTGGCTGATGTGATTGCAGAGTCATTGGTCATCATCTTGAAAACTCATGGTGATCCAAAGAGGTCCTGGATGATTGAAAAAGGGCAAACATAGTGCCCATATTTAAGAATGGGGATAAGGAGGATCCAGGGAACTACAAACCAGTCAGCCTCACCTCAGTCCCTGGAGAAATCACAGAGTAGGTCCTGCAGGAATCCATTTCTATGTACATAGTGGAGAAAAAGGTGATTAGGAACAGTCAGCATGGATTCACAAGGGGCAAGTCATGCCTGACCAACCTGATTGCCTTCTATGACAAGGTGACTGTCTCTGTGGATGCAGGGAGACTGGTCGTTGTGGTGTCTCTTATCGTGTACAGTCTCCCACAGCATGCTTGCAGGCAAGCTAAGGAAGTATGGGCTGGATGAATGGTCTGTAAGGTGGATAGAAAACTGGTTGGAGCATCAGGCTCAGAGAGTAGTAATCAATTATTCAATGTCTAGTTGGCAGCTGATAAGAAGTAGAGTGCCCGGGGTCAGTCCTAGCACTGTGTTTTTTTTCAATGTCTTCATCAGTGACCTGGAAGATGGCAAAGAATGCACCCTCAGCAAGATTACAGATGACACCAAGCTAGGGTACATTGGAGGGTAGAGCTAGGATTCAGAGTGACTTAAACAAATTGGACGATTGGGCCAAAAGGAATCTCATGAGGTTCAACAAGGACAAGTGCAAAGTCCTGGACTTACAGCACAACAATCCCATGCACCAGTACAGTCTGGGGCTGACTGGCTGGGCAGCAGCTCTGCAGAAAAGGACCTAGGGGTTACAGTGGACAATAAGCTGAATATAAGCCAACAGTGTGGCCTTGTTGCTAAGAAGTCTAATGGCATCCTGGGCTGCATTGGTAGGTGTGTTGCCGGTAGGTCAAAGAAAGTGATAATTCCCCTCTATTCAGCACTGGTTGGGGCCACATCTGGAGTACTGTGTCCAGTTTTGGGCCCCGCACTACAGAGATGATGTGGACAAATTGGAGAGAGTCTGGCAGAGGGTAACAAAAATGGTGAGGGGGCTGGGAGACATGACTTTTGAGGAAAGACTGAGGAACTAGGCTTATTTAGTATGGAGAAAAGAAGACAGAGGGGATTTAATAGCAGCCTTCAACTACCTGAAGCGGGGTTCAAAAGATGATAGAGCTGGAATGTTCTCAGTGGTGGCAGATGACAAAACAAGCAGCAACAGTCTCAAGTTGCTGCAAGGAAAGTTTATGTTAAATATTAGGAAGAATTTTCTCACTACGACGGTAGTAAAACACAGGAACAGGTTACCCAGAGAGGTGGTGGAGGCTCCACCCTTGGATGTTTTCAAAACCGGGCTAGACAAAGCTTTGGCTGGGATGACTTAGTTGAGGGTGGTCCTGCTTTGAGCACAGGGTTGGACTAGATGACCTCCTGAGGTCCCTTCAAACCCTAACTTTCTCTGAAATGCATTCTGACATTCACTTTAAAGATGCAAAACCAGAAAGTGAATGTATTTTGAGGAAATCTATTTCAGCAATTACCAATAATTAATCTAAAGATTTGACTGGATATCCTACCTGCTCTTTCATGAAAGTTGCCTTCCTATATTAAACTTTTCATTCTCATGATCCTTGCATCACCAGTTACTCTTATAATGGATATCCTGTCTGTCATAAATAAATGTAATTTTTGGGGGTGGGAGAAAAATGAGAGTAGGCAGAAGAAAGCAAGATAGTCCTTTCACTGTATTTTGTAAAATATCATAACACTCTATACATGAAAAATAATGCCTTTTAAAATTGCATCATCACATGGATTTTCATTTTTAGGTGAAACTTCTATATGTTAGAATAGTTTGAAATATAACCTGTATGTTACCACTTGTTTCATTTAGTCATGAGGGTCCTATGCTTATATTAAGGTAGGCAGAATTGATAGAGGAAGACAGCACCATTATAAATATGACAGAATGAATGTGAAGCAAAATCATTTTAGGTTTGTGTGTTTTCATAACAAAAGAAACTAAAATACAGCAGACTGCTGTCTGGAATTGACACTAAAAATAAACATGTGGCACAACTCCAGGTTGGATTCCCAGTTATAACCATATGTATAAGAATATAGTTTGCACATGTGCATTATCTAACTTATTTATGTTTAGATATTTAAGATTACTAGAGTGTTTGATTGATTTCATAAGTGTATGTTTATTACACTTTACATAATTGTAAGGAAACAAAATGTCTCCCTCATTAGTAACCTTCCTTTGTTTTACAGCAGTAGTATAAAGCTGGAGCTGAAATTAAGTAACTGATTTTTGTGGAGTCCATGGGGAAAAATGCATTCTGCGTGAAAATCATAAACTCAAAAATTAATAAGGAAAATGCATTTCTTGTAGTAATTCTGTATAAATAGAATGTTTAAAATCACAGATGATTGTGTTTTTAAAACAGCTTCATGATCAATGAATGTAGCCAGATACTGTAATCATACTGGGGGCATCTACATGAGACACTTACTGTGGAGTTACCTAATTAGCTCCCCAGTAAAAGCATCACTGTCTACACATACGGAGCTATGAGGCTGGAGTAAACTAATTAACTCCATCGTAGGTTAGTACAGCCCAACACAAGTACTGTCCTACAGCAGAGTTACTGAATACACTGCAACACATATGTAGATGGTAAGTGGAATTGGCTTAGCCACAAGGGTGTTCAGTAGCCTGCTGGTTAGCCCCACACTGTAGCATCCTCATGCCCCAGCCAGCCCCTCCACACCCCATTAAGCCAGAGGGAAGCAGCTCTGGGTTGGCAGGCTGACCCACCCAAGCCACTGCCAGCCTGAGCTGTGCCATCCTGACTCAACATGCTGCAGTCCTGGGTGCACATGTAAATGCTGTGCCCAGGAACAGTAAACTCTGGCATGAACTCCACCGAAGGTTTTATGTTGCATTAACATTACATATAGGCACACCCATTGAATAGTTTTCCATAAGTGGCCTCATTAAAGCCCATAGGTTTGTATCAAAGAATCTTCCATCAGGCTTCCATGGCATGGACTAAGTGTCCAGGTGTACTTCTTTTCTAGCAAATAAAATAGCTTCCCCATTTAAGCCCCATTCCCAATTTTAGGAGGCTGATTTTTGGGGTTAAGGTGTGTAGGATGCCATCTTCAAGGGAAGTGAGTTTCTCTTGCATGGACAAGAGGCCTATGGGGGAGGGGAGAATTCAGAAATAAAGATCATGGAGTGTGGGTGGATGCACTGGGATGGGGTGGGGCACCTATATATTTTACCTGTGTTAGGTGAACAAAGGAAAATTGGTTCTTCAGAGGTAATTTTGCTCACAGCAAATGCAGTTGTGTATGTAGCTGCATTGAGAAGACGTGTTACCTGAGATGATCTCAACATATTTTAAAAAACAAAACAAAAAATTCCACTGAGAAATACAATTGAATTTTCAGACCAAAGTATCTTCTGCTGTGTTTGCCCTTGTAGCAGCTTTCTGTATCATAAATAGCTGTCTTGAACAAGTATCTTGAATGATTAATGATAGAAGGATATGTGCTAGGGTTTAGTGTAATTTGTGTTTGGATGGCATATTACACCTTGGTGACCAAACGCTGTATGAGTTGCCACCTCTTTGACGTGTGATGTCCTTAGACTGATGGATTTCTGAATAAGAGTATATAGCATAAAAAGTTGAGTATATAGTACTAAAAAAGTATTTCAAAACACATAAGTAACATAATGAAAGCTGTTTAAAAATATTACAATTTAGAGATTGCAGAAATTGCCTATCCTAGAATTTAATCAGAAGCTAAAGCTTTCAAAGTCTCCAGGACAAAGTGTGCAGGTAATGTGAAAGTGTCATTCAGACCAGCAAGCAGCACTAACAAATTATTATGCCTTTGTCAAAAAGTCATCAGTCATTCTGATGCCAAGCAATGACCATACAAATTGTAATTTTATAGATCTGGCAAGATATCTAATCCAAGCAATCTTCCTTCCCATTTAGTTACATAAATGTCTAGTAAACTCAGTAAAATGTTGAAAAAACTGCACTGCTTAACAGAAAAGCCTCTGAAATAAAGACACTGTAAAATAGGATTAATGGTATAAAAATGTAGATTAGCCTAAATCCTATTTACCCATTTTTAATAAAGCATTATAAAGCAAGCAGGTTTATGTAATAAAATTTAATCCTCTTTAATTTTTTTAGGCAAAAGTTCTGTTGACTCTAAAATATGTCATAACAAAAGCCAATTCGTGAAATACACTTCAGTGTAGATCCCAAAATCTGTTGTTAACATTAATGCACAAATTCACCATACTTGATGCTCAGGTTCCCAAAAAAAACACTAAAAAAGGCCTGTCCTTTTGTTACCCTGAAGGCAAAGTTTTTGTCACAAGTATCAGGAATTTCCAGGGCTCATTTCCAGGGCTGTCCCTAGGCGAAGGCAAATCAGGGCAACCGCCCCAGGCCCCGCACTTTGTGGGGGCCACACAGAGACAGATGGAGCAGCCACGGTGACTCTGCACTGCCGCCAGCTTCATGTCTGGCCACTTGGTACTGCCCTCCACTGCTGAATCTGCTGCTAAATCTGCCACCTCTGGCAGCTTGGCACCCTCCCCCCAAGCCAAATCCACTGCCAGCTTCCTTGCATCCAGGGGCAGGGCCCTGCACAGGCTGATTTGCCCTGAGCCCTGGACCCTGCTTGGGTCATCTCTGCTAATCTCTATCATCACAAGTGGTGTTTAACTTCAATGACTGAATGAACAAACTTAATATTGCATTATTATAAATTGCAGAAAAAGAAAAACAACAAAAACAATCATTTACTTTTAAAAAATTTCAGAACAGGTAACTGAGTGACATTTATAATACTGCAGTCAATAATGAAAAGTTTACTGAGTCAAATGAATTCCTTCTTTCAAGCAACGGGGTCATTTGATTCCAGACTATATTACTGTAAAGTATAAGTCCTTGTAAAAGTCATTAACATAATCACATAGAGTGCAGGAGAATACAAGTTGTGGTAGACCAGTTCACTTGGTAAATGGAAACTTTCCACGTTCAACAGGAAAAGGCTACCTGAGATTTTACCCTAAAATATAATGTTTGAAAATTCTGTTAAGAAAGCCTTAGACATTATTTCTGAGCAACTCAAACTACAATGTCTGAGCTGTGTACATTAACAGTGTGCTATAAAAATTAAAATTAAGCAACAGCATTATAAAAGGGCACCACGCATTGGTAAGTACAGGCATGTGTAGAGCAAACAGAGGTCCTAAACTGAAGTGGTGGGTTTTAAAAAACACTGCTTCAATTTAGGGCTGATTAAACCCCTGTGGTGGGCACACACCATGCTGATGTACCTGCTTCTCTGGCAGGGAGGGGAGGGGGAGCTTCCGGCAGGCAGAGCAGTCCCTAGGCTGTGGCGGGGGAGTGCTTTCCTCTGCAGCAGCAGCCACCCCCCAGGCAGCACCTGTCCGCAGGCACTCGGCTCGGGCAGTCCCGGGGGGCACCACAGCCATGGAGGGAAGCACTGGGTCCCACAGAGCTCAAGCAGGCAGGCAGGATCCAGGGGAAGGGAAAAAAAGATCAGGCTTGCCACTTTTCTTGGGCGGAGCTGCTTTTCCAGGCTGCTGCCAGGCTGCCTGCAGGGCTGCCACAGAGCTGCATGGAGCCCGGTGCTTCACTCCACAACTGTAGGGGCAGCAAACTAAAACTCCTTGGAGGAGTTTTAGTTTCCTGTGCCCCAAGCATTTAAGGGGCATTACACTGCCAAATTTCCTACAGCAGTTGGAATTAATGTGCAATACGCTGCTGAGGCACTAACACCACTAAAGTGGTTCAAAAGCATTTAGCCCACATGAAAGGCCTAAAATATTTTCCATTCCTGCTTATCCTAAACCTCATGATTAACTTTTATCATGAGACAGGACTATAATGCTAATGGCAATAAATCCATTTTTATTAAACAGGTAAGTGAACTAAATAAAAGAATTGCAAGAAAGCAGCAAATTAAGACTGCAGTGCACATAAAATTGACCTTATTCAGTACAATATTCATTGCTGAAACTAATTTCTGCAATGTATTTTCATACACTTCGAAGTTAGA
>NW_017728918.1:47314703-47326873 GCF_001723895.1 Crocodylus porosus | reverse complement strand
CCCCACTGCTTCCAGCATTATAAACAAAATATAAAATGTGCTCAGTAGACAATAGACAATAGAAACGTGTCTGCAAAATGAAGATCCAGACTTCCTTTCCAAATTCAATGAAAATTTATGTCTAACTAAAAACTTTGTGGCTCAGGACTTTCCTCTAACTAGTATATTTCTAGTTTCCTAGATACAGTTATACTTTTTCCGTTCCATACCTTAGAGTACCTTGTGTAAATAAACATTGTCTAAACAGATTGCATATATAAAGTTAAATCTGAAAAGCCTTTTATTAATTGTTAGCAGAGGGCAAAATATGATTTTCAATTGAGAGGAAACCTTAAATGCAGTATAGCAGAAAAGCTTTACTGAGCATTTTAAAGGTACTGAAACACAATATAGTCCCTGTCCTAAGGAATGTACATAAATATGGAAAATGGAGACAACAGACATATTAATACACTCAAAGGCCTTCTGGAATTCCAAATAAATTTTCAGTTGGTTCTTATTTGTCCATTATTTTATTGCCATGTTCAAAGAACCTAAGAGATTAGACATGATTTTATTTGCTTAATCATTCTGTTCATCATATCAAGTCACCGCCAACATCATGATCTCACAGATATACCATATTTACTTAAATACAAGATGAGGTTTTTTCTCCATGGACTAACTGAGTGGGGGACTAATTAGCACATGGATCCTCTGGAGCAGCTATCTGAAGCACACACACACACACACACACACACACAGAGCAGTGCTGACCTGTAGAGTCAGCATGACTTGAAATATTTTTGACTTTGCTGGGGCCCATCCCAATGAACTATATGATAAATCATGAGCCCTTTGGCACATTTTATATTTTGTTCATAAAATCCCCCCAGATTTATTTTCACTGTTGTAGCACCAGAAGGAGGACAAATCTGAACAAAACTCCAATAACTAGATTCTGTACCAGGAAAATTATAAACAAATTTATAAAATTTCCTTGTATAAAATCTAATTATTGGGGGGGTCATAATATATTCAGGGTTATCATATATACAAGGTTATTGTATATTTAAGTAAATACAGTTTGGATTTGTTTCAATTGGTTTGCTAGTCACTTATTTAAGGCTTAGTAGGCATGTCTACATGAGACACTACATTGCTGTAGCTACAAGCTATGGTAACTTAGCTCATCACTGCAGTGGCGTAGCATTGGCGGGCATGAACCATGATGCCATCACTACTGCACAGTAGCAACGAGCTAAAGCAAGTATTAAACAACTGTTCAGTAACAGGTTTGTAGTCAGGCATATATGTAGACACACCTACTGGTGTATAATTTCTGGGCTAGTTCCTAAGGAAATATGGGTGCAATATTATCTACACTCCAATCCTGTGGTATAATGGCATCAATAGTAGGCAGACTACCTGGTATGAGGTGAGCTTCCATACAAAATACAAAATAGGATGAAAGTAAGCTATCTAGAGGCCTTAAAGTAAGGGATTTCAACTTCATCTGAAAATACATGAGAAGATGGTGAAGGGATTCAGAAGGCACAACGATGTTGCTGAAGTTGCTGGAATATTTATTACTAGGATTAATTTACTAAATCCATTTTATACATACACTATATTACTAAAATGACTTAATTAAAATCATGTAGTGGAAATATATTATCCTTAATGTGTAATTCAGAAATGATCTACATTTAAAACAGAAGCAGATTAAGTTAATTTTAAATAAACTAACAAAGAAAAAAGCCTCTTCCATCTTAAAAGTTTATATAAGGCCAGATTTTTCTACTTTTATGCATGCTGTGTGAAATGAATCTGAAATTTGCCATCAAACCCATTTCCCACTAAATTAATAATAGCTTCTCTTTCAGCATACACATTTTCTCCCAACACCCAGGTCCAAGAGATTAGCTCTAGAAAATCCCAGAGGATGGTCTTTCCTCAGGAAACACATCTTAGGGTATGAAGAAGAAGTTCCTGTGAGAAATGACTGCTCATAATGGTCTACATTCTGAGAACTCACTGGAGCCTCAGTGGCAGTAAGAGGCCAGTTATAGGAAAGCATTAGCTTTATACAACTGTTTAGATGATGGGAAAGATCGTTAGTGGGCATGTCTACACATGCATTTGGTCCAGGATTAGTTTACTTGTGAGTAAACTGCTCATGAGTAAACACTTCTTGACAGGTGTCTTCATGCAAGGGAGCAAGAGCAGATTTACTGCTAATGGCAGCAAACTGCTCCTGATTCCTCCTGTCCTGCAATGGACTCCTGTTGCCACCAAGGGGAGCTCTAGGTTACCCATGACTGCTAGCCCTGGGTCTGGCAGGGAGCATGGAGCCAGGAGAAAGCTGTCTTCTGGCCAGGGCTGGGACATTACTACCTGCTCCTGGGGACTGCTGATGCTGGGCCAGGGACACCTGGTCCCAGCTCTTTGATCAGGGGCAGGGGACTTGGAAAGAGCTGCAGCAGAGGGTCAGGTTCTAGCTCCCTGCCCTGATCTGCCAGTGGAGCAGCTAACAGTTAGCTCACTGCTAGCTGTCCCACTGACAGATTGGGGCACGGGGACCTACACCAACCCTGCAGCTCTTTCCAAGCCCTATGCCTCAACCACCCAATAGGGGCATGGGGCTGAGACCTGCCCTTGGCCAGGACATTTCCTATGCCCTGCCCTGCAGATGAGGCAGAGGCTGGGAAGCTTGTTCCCCACTCAGCTCTGTCAGCATGGAGCTGGGTGTGGAACAAATTGGGGAACAGGCTTGGAAGCTTATTACCCACTCAGCTCCATGAACACAAAGCTGGATGGTGAACAGGCTGGGAAGCTTGTTCAGGCAACCTGACACATGCATCTGTAACATATAAGGGGACCATAAATAAGATTTAATCCTACAGACACACATGGAAATATAGGACTGGAATGGGGAACATAATACATAACATAGGTGCTTGCAGTAGCATACCCTTGCTATTGAGTTCACCTATGTCATGTAATTACTATACACAAACTTATCAAGCATCCTCTTAACACAGAAGGCCAGGGCCTCACCCTTTTGATGGTTAGAAACCATCTAATTTCCAGACTCAATATTTTCATGGACACTTTAAACGATTTGTTCTTTTGCCAGGATTCTTTATATCATTCTTTTCTATCTCTGATGTATTTAGAGACAACAAGCACACCTCTTTCAGCCTTCATTTTGCTTGACTGAATAAACCAACCCCTTTCAGTCCCCTCTTGTATGGAGGGCTCTCCAATTCCCTGGTTGCTTTGCAGTTATTCTGTGCACCTAATTCAGCTTGAATTCTTCCTAGACAAGACTGGAATAATACACAGTGGCTATGTCTACATGAGACCCTGACTGCATTGTTGTTATTATGCAGTCATTGAGTACTTGCATACATGACATTACTGCACAGTAGCATCTCTGAGAATCTTTTTGATGATGCTGACTCCATAGTAGCTCATTACTTCTGTGCAATAACACTGTGTCACGCTTTGTGCCATGCCTATGCAGTAGTAATCAGCTACTGTGCAGTCAGCATCTCATGCAGATGCAGCCAGTAGGCCTGTATGAAATGGCAATTATTCAGTTTGGATTCAGATTTGGCAGATTCAGAGGGACAGTGATTCGATTTAGAGGTTTGATTCACTATCCTGATTTGATTCAGCTGAATCAGATCCAAAGAGTCGGTGCCACTTCAGAGATTCAGCAATAGACTAAACAGGCAGCAGTCCTTACCATGTGGGACACAGCTGCCTCCAGCTGGTAAGTCTGTTGTCGTGGGCAGAGGGGGTAGGGAAGGGGAGTGGGGGGGATTGGGGCTGGGGTTGTGACAAGCTGTCCAGTTGGGCTGGAGGATGTGGGACAGGAAGGAGGACGGGGGGGTGCAGGATGCAGACATGGCAGCACTGGGAGCAGGGGCTATGCCCAGCTGTTGCTTGCCTGGCCAGGGCAGGGGGGCAGTGTGATGCGGGCAAGGCTCACTCCAGGTTGGCAAGAAGTGGCAGGACGGAGCCCCCAGTCCCAGCACTGGTGCCGGTGTGACAGTACTGGGAGCAGGGGCTATGCCCTGCTACCACTTGCTCAGCTGGAGCGGGGGGGGGCGGTACAATGCAAGTGCAGGTCACTCTGGGCAGAAGGCAAGTGGCAGCAGGGCATAGCACCCCCTCCCAGTGCTGCCATGCCTCCATTAGTGCTAGGAGCAGGGGCTCTGCCCTGCTGCTGCTTGCCCAGTTGGGGTAGGGGGGTGTGGGATGCGGGCACTGCTGCCGCTTGTCCAGATAGGGTGGGGGGAGCCCTGGGAAGTGGGTGCTGCCACCACTTGCCCAACTGAGGCAGGATGCAGTCACTGGGAGTAGGGGTTCTGCCCTGCCACCATTTGCCCAGCTAGGCAGGGGGCACATGGGATGCAGGCACTGCCACCACTTGCCCAGGTGGGGTGGGGGGGGTCACAGGATGCATATGTGGCAGCACTGGTAAAAGAGGCTATGCCCTGCTGCTTGCCCAGCGGGGGCAGGGAGGGGCATGATGCAAGCAAGATTCACTCTGGGCAGAAGGGGGCAAGCAGCAGCAGGGCATAGCCTCCACTCTTAGCACTGCTGCTCCTGCATCCCATGCCCCTCCCACCCACTCCTTGAGTCCCATGTGCCCCTCCCCCCAGCTGGGCAGCTTGTCAGCTTGTTGGTTCCAAGACCAATCTTTGAGGAATTACATTAGGGCTTCTCCTTTCATCATTAGGCTGTCATATGTGAGTATTACACATCGTTAGCCAGATACTTACCTAACATACAGCTCTGATGCTAATTCACTTATTTTCCAGTTTAACTATTTTACCATGTGACTTCTTACCAAATGGCTGAAGTAGTTGCAGAGCTATTGGCTATTATCTTTGAGAATTCATAGAATTTAGGTAAAGTCCCATATGACTGGATATGACCTATCTTAAAAAAAAAAAAAAAGAATAAGAAAAGAAAAAGGATTTAGGGAATTACAGACTGGTCAGTCTAACCTCAATACCTGGAAATATTATGGTAAATATAAACAAAAATCTATTTATAAGTGCCTAGAGAAAAATAAGATGATTTGGAAAAGCCAATATGGAGTTCTCAAAATCAAGTCATGCTCAACTAACCTGACTTCTTTCTATGAAAAGGTGATAGGCTTTGTGGTTGGGAGGAAAGCAGTGGATGTGATATACCTCAACTTTATTAAGGTTTTCAACACTATCTCCCATGACATTCCCATTAGTAAGCTAAGAAAATGCAATCTAGACAAAAATTTAAATAGCTGATACATTATACCTAAAGAATAATTACCAGTGGCCCAATGCCTATTTGAATGGAGAATAAAAGCAGGGTTTCCCAGAGGTCTGTCCAAGCTCCAATACTGTTTAATATCTTAATTAATGACATGGAAAATAGAACTGAATGAACACTTAGTACATTTGCAGAGGATAACCTGAGTGGAGTAGCAGACACTTTGAAAGATAGGCTCGGATTCAGAACTCACCTGACGTAAAATGATATTCAATAAGGACAAGTGCAAAATCCTATACTGAGGCTGGAACAACTGCCAAGACAAATACAAATTGGGGGATGACTGGTCTGGCTGCAGTACTTCAAAAAAGAACATGGGGCAGGGGGTTAGTTAGGGTGACCATATGTCCCAGATTGGCTGGCACAATCCCAGATTTCAGAGGTTGTC
This sequence comes from Crocodylus porosus, assembly GCF_001723895.1. NCBI lineage: Eukaryota > Metazoa > Chordata > Crocodylia > Crocodylidae > Crocodylus > Crocodylus porosus. Next base: position 47,321,175 of record NW_017728918.1, on the reverse strand, counting down.
TCAGCATCCCAGATTGGTGGGACCATGACCACATATGCCCAGCTCCTCAGTTGGGGACAGGGCACATGTCAGCAGGTTCAGGACAATCCGTGACTTCTGCTTCAATTTTCTCCAGGGAACCCACCCAGCGGGGTGTCCTGTCTGACCCTGCTTTTGTAAGCTACAGGTTGGGGAGAAGGTCACGGGGTATATGTGTGTGTCTGCATCTTGCACTGCCCTGCCTGTCCTCACTCCTGGGAGCCACAGGGTTGAGGCTTTCTGTGTGTGCATGTGGGTTGAGGGCAGGAAGGGTTGCTCTGTTGTGCCCAGCCCCATTCCTAGGAGCCCTGCTCCTTGGGCTGTATAAGTGTTCTGCCCGACTCCACTCCTGGGAGCTGTGAGGTTGGTGCTGTGTGTGTGTGTGTGTGTGTGTGTGTGTGTGTGTGTGTGTCCCCTGTCCAACCCATTCTTGGGAGCTGTGGGGTGGGGGAGGAGGCAGGGGTGTGTGTGAATGTGTTTGTGTGCATTCACGCCATACTGTCCTCCCTGGTCCCACCCCCTGGCAGCCCCCATCTTGGATTTTCCTCAAATTATCATGGTCAGGCTAGCTTTAGTGGATCGTTAGTTTAATATGAGCCAACAATGTGCATTAGTATACTGAGTTGTATTAGCAGAAGCATCACTTGCACATCAAGGGAAGTGATTCTTCCAGTCTATTTGGCACCGGTGAGGCTTCATGTGGAGGCCTGTGTCCAACTTGGGGGACCACACTTTGAGAACCATGTGAACAAATTAGAAGAAGTGAGGTGAAGAGCACCAAAATTATTACAGACTGCTTACAGGAAAAGGTTGGAAGAACTGGGAATATTGAGTCTGGAGAAGAGAAGACTGGGGAGATTCAACAGTAGTATTCACATGTCTGAAGAATGGCTATGCATAGGAGAATTTTAGACTATTCTCTACTACAGAGGACTGGACAAAAAGTTATGGTCTTAAATAGCAACATGAAAAATTTACTTTGGATCTAAAAAAGAACTTGGTAATTTTCAGAGTAGCTAAGCAATGGAATAAGCTGCAGAGACTATGGAATTTTCATCCTAGAATATTTTAAGAACAGATTTGATAAATATATGTCTGAAATGGTTCAGATTGGTATGATCCCACTTAAGCAGAGAGGGTTTGGACTACATATCTTCCTGAGGTTTTTTCAGCCTTTCTATGATTCTGTGATATTTGGTAAATTCATGGTGAATTTTATCACATTTTCCATTATCTTCATGTCTTTAATTACTCTTCCCTTCAAAATTTGTTCTAAACCTTCACGGACTACTGAGATCAGACTTATAATCTGTAGTTACTTTCTGAATAGAAATGCCAATACTGTTGCTAGGCAATTCATTTTAAACTTTGGATGGAACAAGCATCAACTTGTGTACAACTGCATCACTGTACCCCCTGGATCTGCCTCTATTTGACTCTGCCCCTCTCTCTATGCCACTGCTGGAGGGAAAAGCAGCAGAAGCCATCTTACACTGTCTCCATTCTTCTTTACTGGACAGAAAATCAGCTTCCCTGCTCAATACGAACACTCCAATTTTAGAAGGCTAATTTTCAGAAAAGTATTCACATAGCACATGAGCTAATGTGTTTGTTTGCTTCCTTGCCCCTTCCTCCCCCTCCTGAATTAATCATTTTTTAAAAGAAAGAAATCTTCTAGTACATGAAAGATTGTTATAAAAAGTACAGTGATAAATTGTTATCCATTTTTCCACTGAGCATAGAACAAGAATTAATCAATGTAATTTGCATCAAAGATGATTTAGGCTAGATATTAGGAAAATCTTTCTAAATGCACAGATAGTGAAACACTTGACCAGGCTACCTAGGGATGTTATAGAATCCCTTTCATAAACTATTAAAAGTATGTTAGACAACAGCTTCTGGGGATGGTTCAGGTATACTTAATCCTGCTTGGACTAGATGACATCTTGAGGTTCCTTCCTTACATTTCCACATTCAGGTACCAGATGTTCCCTGCTATAGTATCTTTTAAACCGTTTGGAGCACAGCGTAAACAAATCTGTAGTAGGATTCCTCATGGATTTTCCTAAGTACCTAAGATCCGAAAATGCCATATAATGAGAAATATAGTGTAGACCAGTGGTCCCTAATCTGTGGCTCATGGGAAGCATATTTCCAGAAAGACCACATGATTATGTTCACAGCCACAGGAAATCAACATGTTAAAACTGAGATTGACAGGAAGAGTAATGTATATTTAGTGTGACTATGTGGGACAGAGTAATATCAGGGACACTGTTCCCCCCTTCCCCCACAACTCAGCAGTGCTGTTTCAGGCAGAGGTGGGAGCAGGATGGCATGGTGCAGCTTTGGTATTACTATTCAGGCCGCTAAGGGAGCAAATGACCTGTTAATGACTCACTGTTCTTTACTTCACAGGTGTTAACAATCATCTCCCCTTTTTATAGTCATTTCACTAATGAAGCTAACCTATTTAGTGCAATTTTGCTGTCTTTTAGGGCTTCCTATCTCACAGCTCATGCCACTCCACCTCCCTGCCAGACTGTGCCCCATGCCTGGGATACTCACTTTAATTTTTATCAGCTGGCCAGGATTGGCCTCCAAAATCCAGGACTGTGCCAGCCAAACTGGGACATATGGTCACCCTATGTATATTAATGGCAGTTCATTATTTGCTTAACTCTTGTCAATGAGAAATGGGGACTACTGTTACCAAGTAAATGATATACCTGTGAATGAAGCCACTGATTTCTTGCACATTCCAGCCTAGTACCAGCTGGAAGATTGGAACCTAAATTTGGAATGAAAATATCATTCACAATGAATAGTTCAGATAGCTCTTCTAAAATTTAATTCACTTTTACTCTTAACTCTAATACTTGAACTATTCTGTGCAAGTACTATATCTTCATTATGAGAGGAATTTAAATGTGCTGTGTTCTGTAGAGCTCATCTTCTGGGTTATGTGCCCTCTGACTTGGAATGTATTAACAAAAAATGCCTTATTATCTTAAACGAAAGTTTCTAGCTAACATGGAAGTTGAAACATACTCATGTTAAGAAATACTAATGAGGATGTGGAGGCAGTGGGAAACAGACAACATACTATGGAAATAAGGACAGTCAGGTGAGAAAAGAGAGGATATGGGGCATCTAGAACAATGCCTCATCTGTTCTTCATTCAAATAGTTTCCCCCAGACCCAGAAAATGCCGTATTATAATGCGAAAATGCTCATCATAAATGAATGATGTTATCAATTTTTCAAAATCAAACACAAATAGACAGAGCTGCCTTCCAGATAGACCGCACATATCTAGAAGTCAAAAAGTCAGTGCTTTGATTTATATAGTGCCTGTTATTCAAGAATCTTACAATGTATTGCAATTGTAATGACCTATGACATAAGGGCAGGTAGGTGTTTTGGCATTATTTGAATATACTGTATTTACTTGATTCCAAGATGAGGTTTCCCATACACCCCCACCCCCACCCCCATCTAACATGCGGCGGAAGGCCCCTCACCTTGGAATTGAGAGGTGGTAGGAGAGGGAGGCATAAAGCTGTTATAGCTCCAGTCCCAACCCCAGTTCAGGGCTAGGACTGCACCTGCTGCCTGTTCCCCCCACCCCCAACTTATGTATCCCCTGCCTCTCCTCCTGACAGCCTTGGGCTCCCACCCTTTCTCCAGTTCCTATCTACAGCTACCCTTCTTCCCCTGTCTTCTCCCTCACCATCCTTGGGCCCCTACCCACCCCTTCCCTCACTCCCAGCCACTTATCCTTGCTGCGGTGCCAACAGCTACTATCCCCACTCCAGCCTGGGGAACAGAGCATGGCCTGGGCTCAGGCTCGTAGCAGCAGCATAGAACCCCATCATTGGGTGTTGTTTTAAATTCAGTATTCATCTTGGTAAATACAGTATAAATGTTTTATTGAAGGAGAAACTACAGCAAGACAAGATTGAATATTTTGCTTAAAGCAGTAGCACCACCAAAAATAGAAGTTAGAATCTTCCTCTCTCATACTTTAACCACTAACTTTTTTTAAGTTTGTACGAAGACAGTTGAATCATCTTTCTGTTAAGGCAGGAATATACACAACCACATGTACCTTCGGTAACAGTAGAAATTACAATGTTATATACATACTACATTAAAAGGGTGTTGAACGTTCTGACTGATTTTGAATCCTGAGACCAGAAAAAACCATCCTATTTATCATGCATGCAGGACAAAATAGCAGAGGCTTAACAAATACACTGTAAGTTCTAACACAATAAATTATGCCAAATTCTTTCAAAACATTGCTTGAAAACAATGAACCTGTTAATGTTTCTTAGGGAAATGTATTCTTTCACCCACCTAACGGACTGAGCATCTCCAGTAGAATAGTGAAAAGTAATTTAAAACTGAAAAGCTATTTTAGTTCTTCAGATTGAAAAACAAATATAGTACTACCTATAAATTATAAAGAATTCAACCAACATTCAAACAATAAATACTGTACGGTATTTTGTTGGATTTTAACAAGTAGAACATAAAAAAATTCTAATCACTTTGGACACTGGAAGTTGTCAATCTATAATACTGAGTACATGTAGTCAGCCTTGGGCACATCAGTAGTCTAATTACAGAAAGTCTGGCTCTTCACCAATGTTTTAACACTTGATTTATTTCCTGTTCAAGTTGTTCAATACAGCCAGAGTTAATTGGTTTTCCAAATGAGTGTTAAAAATATAAAGATCTAACTTCATTAAGTGGAGGCTGTACTTATTATGCACCACTGAGTTGTAAGTCCATGTAAAGGTTAGTAGGGTAATTTTTCAGGGCTTTATGTAAAAAGCCACAGCCTTGAATTGGTTTGTTTTGCCTACAAATTATAGCTAATATCAGATAATTGCCCCTGACGGTTTTTTCTGTTTTCAGAAAGATGGGTGAGATAAAAAGAAATCTCTAAGCCAAATGTGGTTATGTTGACTAATTTTAATATATTTGTAGGTATTTCTTATAAGCCTCATCATCTAATTATCATCATCATCATTATCTGAGCCTCTAAAGAATTGCAGCTACTTTCTCCAGTTCCAAATTATTATTTTCCTCCATAAAATAGGACAGTAGTTTATTTTAGAGCTTTTCTGAAGCCTAGAAAAAAAATTATCCAAGTATCTGTGATATTTTTGCAAATTAGCAAAGTGTTATGTTTTTTATTTCTATAGTCTGCATTCTGCTGTAATTCAATAACATGCTTAACTTGATATTTGACGCAATAAATTACAAAGCAGGACCCAGAAAAAAATTACAGGCATTAAGCTATTTGCAGACTAAAGGTGAAAAAATATTCAGAGATGAAAGGTGGAGGCAAGTGGTATTACTATTTTCTGGAACAGCTAATATATTTTTTCCTTTTTATCCCAAAAGTTGTTATCTACTATAGTTTTAATACTTTTTAAAATCTTTAAACAACAGCAATAAGGAAACAGGAAACCTATAAGAAAATTACAGACACAAACATTTATTCTTGTGGTAACTTGACTTGAACGCATGTTTCCCCAGATATGAATTAGGCTCACATTCTGAAAATACAGAAATTTGATGCTAGTATTTTGTAAAATATCTTGAAAACTGTGTAATGGTGGGCACCTCTACACATATCCCTAGGGTGCCTTTGTTATTGCACCATCATTTAGTACATCTTTTTGGAAGTACTAAATGATGATGCAGTAACAGTCTGTATTGTTCTGTGTGTGCTGTGCATGATTATTTTTAGCTGCTATATCTCCTTAGCAACACACTATAATGAGGGAGCATATTGCTACAGCGACGTAGGTGTGAAATCATGGTTTGACTTATGTCGCCCTTTATGACTTATGTACTTTAAGTTACAGTTATTTGCCAAGACTCCAGTGGCAAAAATGGGTCACTTGGTTTTCAAGTCTCAATATATATGTTTTGGGAAAAGTCACATGTTCAGTCTAATTGCTTTTTGTACAAAAAAAAAAGGCTCATGACCATTTTATAATGAAATTATTTTACAAACTCTTGACAGAACTAACCAAGAGAGAGGAGGTCAACATACATAGACTTCCAAAAGGCCTTTGTCTGGTATCCCATGATGTTCTCACAGGAAAATTGGAGGACTGCAGGCTTAACTTTGATGATTGGGGGTCATCATTGACCACAAGATGAACATGAGCCTTCGATGCAATGCTGCAGCTAGTAATGGGAGCAAAACACTGGCTTGCAAACATAAATGCTTCTCAAGCAAATCCCGGGATGTCATTCTCCCCTTGTACTCTGCCTTGGTGAGGCTGCAGCTGGAGTACTGTGTCCAGTTTTGGGCTCCACAATTCAGAAAGGATGTGGAGAAGCTTGAGAGAGTCCAGAGAAGAACCACGCGCATGATCAGAGGTCAGGAAAACAGACCTTACGATGACAGGCTAAGAGCTATGGG
>NW_017728918.1:47273865-47314603 GCF_001723895.1 Crocodylus porosus | reverse complement strand
GGTTATAAACTACTGCAAGACCATTTCAGGCTGGATATACAGAAGAATTTCTTTACTATCTGAGCTCCCAAGGTCTGGGATAGCCTGCCATTGGAGGTGGTTCAAGCACCTACATTGAACACCTTCAAGAGAAATTTGGATGCTTAGCTTGCTGAGGTCCTATGTCCATAGCTGACTTCCTGCCCTTTGGGCGGGGGGCTGGACTTGATGATCTTCTGAGGTCCCTTCCAGCCCTAATGTCTATGAAATCTATGAAATTTGGATGTGGAGGTGAAGAGCTCACTGGCCAAGTCCGCGGATGACACCAAGTTATAGGGAAGCATGGTCACACTTGGAAATAGGCTGCAGATACAGGCAGACCTAGACAGGTTGGCAAATTAGGTGGATTGGAACCAGATGAAGTTCAACATTGAGAAGTGTAAAGTGCTCCATCTGGGGATGAACAATTCCCAACTGTCAAGATACAGCCTCCCCAGATGTGATGTCCCTAGAGCCTTGTGACCATGCTGGCTCTGCCCTATGAGCACCTACTAATCTTTCCTGCCACATCTTGCTGGTTTAAATAATGAATCAGGAGACTTCCCTTGAGTTGCTGCTCAGTCAGTCCTAACAGACTCCTCTAAACCCTGTGGGTTGTTGGACTCCTTACTGGGTCCCACACTCAGGAGGTGCCTTACGATACCCACAAGCCTTATGGGCTAGATGCATGGTATTCACACATTGTCCCTTTGAGGCCTTAATCTATCTCAGCTTCCTGTCATCAGGGGCCTTTGGCCCCTGTCTGTGCACCCTCACTGGCAGTGGGCTCTCCACAGCCCTGTCTGTGCATCCTCACTAGCGCTGGGTTCTCCACACTGTAGTGTGCCCCAGTGAGACCTCCTACTCCCCAGCAGCCTCATCCCAATCAACTGACATAAATAACAATGAAAAACAGAAGCCACTGGGTTACAACACAACGGTAGCCTAGGGGTCCACACTGTATCCCTTTTTAGAAGGCAAGCTTCTCTCTCAGTATTATGTGCCTCCCACCCATGAGTACTTAAAAGCTCCCCCTAATTCTACCAGCAGCGGAACAGACAGTCAAGCAACTCCAAGTAGTTTTCTCTATGAGAACACCTCCTCCCTTGGTAGCTGCCAGAAAACTAACCCTTTAGTCCCAGCCCTGGGGCTTATATGTGCCCAAGGCCCTGCCTCCTTCCAGTCAGCTGACTGGGTGCAAGTGTATGCTAATTCCCTCATTTGCCTGCTGCCAGGGCAACCTGCACCTGTGTGGGTTCTACCTGGCTCCTAGGGCCCTTGCTCTCTAGGCATTTTCTGCCCTTAAAGGAGCAAGCATATCTTAGTGCCCTGTGACACCAACATACTTACAGGCTCAGTGGCACCAAACTGACTAGCACCATAACTGAAAGGGGCCTAAGGATAATAATAGAACATAGCATGAACATGAGCCATCAGTGCGATGCTGTAGCCAGCAGGGCAAACAATACTCTGGCATGCATAAACCAATGCTTCTCAAGCAAAACCAAGGAAGTGATTCTTCCACTGTACTCAGCATTGGTGATACTGCAGCTGAACTACTGCATCCAGTTCTGGGTGCCACAATTCAACAACAACATGGAAAAGCTTGAGAGAGTCCAGAAAAGAGCCATGCATATGATCAAAGATGTGCAAGGCAAGCCATACAAGGAAAGGCTGAGGGACTTGGGTCTTTTCAGCCTAAAAAAGAAAAGACAGAGAGGGGGCTTGGTAGCAGTTTACTGCTATATCAGGGGAATATATCAAGAGCTCAGCAAACAACTGTTCACCAGGGCACCCTTGGGGAAAACCAGAAGTAATGAGGACAACCTCCTGGAAGACCACTTCAGGTTTAACACTAAGAAAAACTTCTTCACAGTTAGGGTGTCCAAAGTCTGACGTAAACTCCCTCCAGAATTGTTGCAATCACCTACCCTGGAAATCTTCAAAAGGAGATGGCCTAGTGCAGTGGGGCTGGATACAATGATCTTGCAAGGTTCCTTCCAGCCCCTTACAATATATGAACGTATGAATTCTTCTGTATATAGGAAGATGAATAATAACACAATTGCCTAAAATCAAATATATCAGTGAACAATTGTACAAAGTCATAATAGGCTCAGCATGGTGTGAATCCGCTAATATCTATTAAAATGGCCTATTAGAATAGGTGATGCATATATCACTTCTTTACTGTAAAAGCAACTAAAAAGTCAAAAGTTACTGAAGTTATTAACATGCTTGATTGTGGGCCAATTGGGGTAACTTAATAAACCCAGTTTTGTGGGTGAATATTAAGATTCCAGAATCTCAGCTTAAGGGTGCCTATACACATAAATCAAGCCTAACTCATTCAATTGATTATTCTGGAATGTGATAATTACTGTGCTCCAACAGACTCCAGCATCACGTGTATCACTGTCCCTGCACTGAAAAATGGTGGCTCTTCTGTCTGCACCCAAAGGGTAACATGAGGAGTTTCTACAAGTATGTAAACAACAAAAGGATAATCAGGGAAAGTTCTGGTTCCTTACTAAATGTGGGAGGCAACTTAGTCACAGATGATGTGGAAAAGGCTGAAGTAGTCAATGCCTTTTTTGCCAGCTCCCACACTACTGCCCCTGGCAACACAGTTTGGAGGAGGTAAGTAGCTGATGGTACCAAAAAATAGGTTAAGGACTATTTAGAAAAGCTGGACATGTACAAGTCCATGGTGCCAGACATGATGCACCTGAGGGGGGGAAAGGGAGTTGACTGGTGTAATTGCAGAGCTGCTGGCCATTATCTTTGAAAATTCATGGTGATCAGGAGAGGTCCTTGATGATTGGAATGGGGTAAATATAGTACCCATCTTTAAGAAAGGGAAGAAGGAGAATCCAGGGAACTACAGACCAGCCTTAAGTCAGTCCCTTAAAAATCATGGAGGAGGTCCTCAAGGAATCTTTTTCTAAGAAGTTGGAAGAGAAGAAGGTGATTAAGAATAGTTAGCATGGATTCAACATGAGCAAGTCATGCCTGACCAACCTGATTGTCTTCTATGATGAGATGACTACCTCTGTGCATGCAGGCAGACCAGTGGTTGTGATATACCTTGACTTTAGCAAGGTTTTTGATCCGGTCTCCTACAACAGGAAGTACAAGTTGGATGAATGAACTGTAAGGTGCATAGAAAACTGGCTATATCGTCAGGCTCAAAGGGTAGTAATCAATAGCTCAATGTCTAATTGGCAGTTGGTATCAAGTGGGTACCCCAGGGGTTGCTCCTGTGGCCAATTTTGTTCAATCAGTGATCTGGAAGAAGGGATAGAGTGCATCATTAGCAAGTTTATGGATGACACCAGGCTGGGAAGTAATAGATATACTGAAGTGCAGGTCTATGATTCAGAGTGACCTACCATCTAATCCACAAACTGGAGGATTAGACGAAAATAAATCTCATGAAGTTCAATAAGGACAAATGCATAGTGCCCATGCAACAGTACAGGCTAAGGACCAACTGACTAAGCAGCAGCTTTTCAGAAAAGCACCTGGGTTTACAGTGGACAAAAAGGTAAATATGAGCCAAATTGTGCCCTTGCTGTGAAGAAAGCTAGCCACATACTGGACTGTATTAGTAGGAGCTGCTGTGCAGCAAACTACCTAGCTCAGGCTAGGTAGAGTGACTTAAAGAAACATTTGCCCAAAGTGGCATAACTTTAAGATGTTTAGAGGGTACTTAGCGCAGTTTAATACCCTTTAATGGGTGAACACTTCCATATTAATTGCCTTTTGAATGGTTTAAAGGTAGCCTGTAATACTACTCTAAATCTTCATTAGGTTATGCATTACATTAATATAATAACATGTAGATTTTTATGTACTTGCAAGAACACTTTCTTGATCACTTCCCTCACAAAGGAAAAATCCAAAATATGCTGTGCATGATGTTAGTCACCCTTTTTCTATTACATGCAATTGTAAATGAAGTTTATGGGCTGTTGATAGCCTGTTATATTTAACTCCAGTCTTTAAATGTATGAGATGATGTTGTGTGACATCAGAATGTCTTGCCTGTGGAATGTCAAATAAGCTTCATTGAATTTTGTCAGACAGTTGCTCCACATACCACTTGAACCTGACATTGCAAGAGATAATGAAAGGATTTATCAAAATGCATTAGTTTAAGTATCAGTAAAACATCAACTTTGGATTTTATTCATGATTATCCATTGGACTAACCAAATCAAAGCTATATTTGGATGGTAATTTTTATCTAAATACATATGGAAAATATTTCAGGAAAGTTTTATGAAAGTTGTCATGGAATAGTAACATCTTCACTTAAGAAAGATTTGTTTGGTAAAATCCATAATATGAAAAATTATACTAGTGTTTGGCAAACTAAATGTCAGTTGGGGCAGCAAACTAATTGTGGTAGTACATCTCATTAAGAATTCCGTATGCGGTAATAGCTTTTCTTCAATTGCTACTGAGTTTAATGAGAAGCAGCACAACACAAGCCACATTACTGGCCTGACAATTTGTTCCATTGATTTATTATGCCTGCTTTACTGCTGCCTACATGAAAGGACTGCAAAACATTTGTCAGATATTAGTGCTTTTTGACTTCTTAGTTCCATGAATATGGCAATAAAAGAATCACTTACCAATATTGCAACATGACTCGATATTTACTCTTCATTCAATCTCTTTTTTATTAAACACTAACAACAAGATTAGTCTTCTTTTTGTTTAGTTTCCTTCAATAAATTACACTGAAGGTTCCACAGTAAACTATCTAAGGAAACTATTTATACATTAAATAGATGTCAATAAGGTAGTGAAAAGGGACTGATTTAATTTTATACATGTTAGCCTTGGCAGGATTTTACAATATTTTAAATTATTGCATGTGATGTTTTCAGTTTGCACAATAATTTCCATATCATTATGCATATGCTGTATATGCAGTAAAAATGGAATGGAGTAAACATTTGGAAAATTTGACCCCAGATATTCGTAGTTTTTGCCTGGAAGAAATATGAAATATAGGACCATATCTTCAAAGCATTAAGCCACCAGACTGAGGCCTTGCATAAATATGATGTACAAGGCTTCACATGATTTTAGTAACAACAGCTTGCTTGCAAAATAAATGCCTTGAGACGCATGTAATTAAAGTGCCAGGACCAAAATTTGTAGGTAGTAGAAGGGACATGTAAGTGGTTTGGGGCCAGATCTTTTTCTTGCTACCTAAAAGGGACTTGTGACTTAAGTCACAAAAAATGATCCAGATCTATCCCAGTCTTACAGCTACAATGTCGCTTAGGCTTTGGTTTGAGCATATGGCATGTGAGATCCATATGAAGCATCCATTTCAGGTTAGATCAGTTCAGAAAGATGCCTAAATTCTACCTCAGACCCTGACCTCTTAGCCATATGTAAATTGTGCCTAATTGATAAAATAAGGACACTGGCTCCTTAAGAGACTTGTACAAATGTAACCAAGTTGGTTGGAGATAATGGCCTGTGAGTGGTTGATCAGAAGCAAGGACTCTAAGCAGTAGTGTCAGAGAGTTGCTTACTACTTATCCTTCTGCTTTAGTTTATTTATCAATATAGTCTAAACTTGTCCAGAAAGCTGATGATGTCTCCTTTGCTGAACCCTGTGAATAACACAAATTCTAGAAAAATCATGGTAGTTGAGAACAAAGCCACCCTTGGTCATCTATGACCATAGTTGACAAAGTTGTAGTTCTGTTGCCCACTTTTTCTATAATAACCTAAAACACAGGAACCACTCTTGGCTTTGGTCCCCACCTCTTCCAGTCCACATACCTCCTGTTCCTCACCTGCCACAACTTGATGGTAATCATGGTAATCAGTATTCATAGTATCACAGAAAATTAGGGTTGGAAGGGACCTCAGAAGGTCTACTAGACCAACCCCTGCTCAAAGCAGGACCATCTCCAACTAGATCATCCCAGCAAAGGCTTAGTGTAGCTGGGTGTTAAAAACCTCCAAGGATGAAGAGTCCACAGCCTCTCTGGGTAACCTGTTCCAGTGCTTTTCTACCCTCCTCATGAGAAAGTTTTTTTGTCTTAATATCTAACCTAAACTTCCCTGGCTGCAACTTGAAGGAGGCCACCCTTGACACTGGTATAGTTGTTTTATTGGTGCCTTAGGACTATTATCATGGCAGTTGGGAAGGCTGAGTTTGACTTTTCTGTCCTTAATTCCTTCTGCCCACACTATTTACTGTAAATTCTTAACTACCAAGTGACACAAATAATAATATCCTCACACAATATTTATTGTGCTTTGACTATCTCCACAATATTGGCTAACTGTTTCCCAGACATTTTATTTGCATTCATCCTTCTCTTCAATGTGCCTGTATCATTTTATTATATGCTTGCAGACATAAATTTGCTTTTTGAAATTGTGGCCCATTGTGTGAGCATGAGCAGTTCTTTGTAACATAATTATCATTGGTATTTATTATGAAAAATAGCGTTGAAGGTCTTACAAACATAGACAGGATGATTCAAGAAGTCACCAAGAATAAAATTTTGATTTCAGTATTTTGCTCCATTTTACATTTAATGAGAGAGAAATATAATATAATTAAAATGATTTATTTGCCATGTTCTATATTTAGTAGCAAGTGATTCATGTCATAAAGAAAAATCACACTTGTTCTTTGGTCAATAGTGTTTCTGAAATTAAATGTTGAGGTGACCTTTCCTTGCAATTAAACTAATTCCAAATGGAGACCAGATCTGTAACAGTATTGAGATTGATTTTAATATTGCCTAATATTTTATAATGCATTAATTAATACTGTACCAAGGGTTTCCCATTTACAGAACTATATTTTTAACCTGTGTATATTACTGTCCTTTAATTGTTGTTAAAGCCATGCTCTGTGCTTGAAGACACACTAGCAGTTACAGAGGAATTTGAAACCCTACTAGCTGCATAAATTCACATGAAAATCATTAGATATTAAGAAAAAACAAATCTGTACAAACTGAAACTAATTGGGGGTTCAGCATCAGCTATTAAATCATTATTTCATCTTTATGTAAAAAATAAGGGAAAAGATAGCTTACGCAAGGCAAAATTCTTCTTGAATAGAATGCCTACTGAGTTGATGAAATGTCTGTTGAAAGAGCATTCAAGCAAAAGCATTATTTTTCAGTGACTGAATTACAATTTAATTTGGTCTTTGAATCCCTACTACAGGGCAGAACATTTAAGAGTATTATCAAAAAGAGTTCTTGTGATTATGTCTACTTATTTACTATAGCATCCTGTAGTTTTTAATATGACCACACTGGATATCTGGATGCCTTGTATAGCTTATTCAAAACTTGAAGACATACAGATGCTAATTGCTACTTGTATTTTAGTACCACACAGAGACCCCATGAGAGGCAAAGTGTCTTTGTTCCAGGCATTGGTAGCAACTTATTAGAAACATTCCCAACCCCATGGGCCTACACCCTAAACAAGAACAGAAGGCAGCAGGTGTCATAGAACATAATAGAGTGGAAAGGTGTAAAGCGATGGACATGAATAAATAATTACAGACTTTCACTATATGTACTCTAGTTGCAGCTACAAAATATTTCTGTTTTTCTTTATTTTAAATGAACAAGACATTTTAACAAATATGCAACATGTTACATCCCAAGTATCTTATTAAGAGTGGTTTTACAACCTTGGGAATCAAGAAATGCTGACATCTATCCCTCATCTGTCACTGACTAATCAAAGTGACGTTGGACCTGTTGCTTTATTCTTTTGCTTAAACCATTTTATATTTGATAACATTAACACATGTTTAGGAAAAAATAGTTTTTTGTCATGCAGGTTGAAAATATATTTTAAAATATATAAACAAAATTTAAAAAAGAAATAGTAAATAGCATTGCTATTAGATGCAGTTGTTTAGTAAAGTACCAGAAATGTCAAGTGGTAGGACTGGTCTGAGAGCTGTTTTTTTGGTTGGTTGGTTGTGTTTGTTTGTTTGTTTTAATTTTGTTTTGTTTTTAAAGGGGTTTGGAAAGATCTTCCTTTAGATGGGTGTGTATGGGCATATTATTTTTCAGAATGTTCCTTAATTTTGCTTGTTTTGAAAATATTGAATAGTTTTTTAAAAAAAAAGCTATTTTAATATCTTGTTTACTGGAAAATTAAGCCTATTTACATTTAAAATATGTCAATTGATGACATATTTTACTAATAGTTTTTTAAATCAACAAAAGGGGAAACGGAAGCAACATTTTGTAAAATCATTTTGCATTGATACTGACAGTTTTTCACCAAAAAAAAATCATTTTGGAATAAAACCATTCTTCAAAAATAAAAAATGCTCATTCAAAAGATTTTAATTTTATCATAAAGCCTGTGACATGCTTTGATCCTGAATGCAGCCAGGTGCAGCTTTAAGATACGCTTCTACTTTCTCCCCCAAACCTCTCTCTGTTGTCTGCTGCTTGGCCCTTGAGAACAGGCTAAAATCCCTGACCTGTGGCACGTCAGCTTTATATGCATCACACAGGTCTTGCCAGCTCTTAGAAGAGAGGAGTTTGTCATCTAGAAGAAATGGGATGACAAAATGATGGGATCCCCCATTTCCATAGAAGCAGCCTGCATGTATGGTCAAATGCTCTAAAATTAAAGTGGGTTGTAACAGATAATTTTAAAAAATGTATTACGAAAACAAGAGCAAACAAAAAAAAATCAGCAACAATATGTTGAGATGCAGGCATAGCTATATGAATAAAAACATTCAAAAGAGAATATCAGAACAATAACCTGTTCTTATTCTGTAACCTAAACTCAAGAAGGCAGTTCCCAACAAGCTCAACAGGTTAGAAAGCAACTTCTGTCTTGGACTTTCTTGCCAAGGCCTCCTGTAATTCGTCCTGCCAGTCAGCTTTGCTTCACCTTTGGCTGAGGGCCTGCAGCCCTCCCTGTACCCAGGAAGACTAGAAACAAAAACTTGCTCTAAAGGGAAAACTCTTATCTGGATATTTACATAAGTCACTCATTGAATTCTTTTGGAGTTCACACTATGCATAAAACTTCCTGCCCCACCAAAGGTGCATGTGGTTACTACACAAAAAGTCTTTCCTGATTTAATTAAGACTCAAAAAATATTTGCATCCTTTCAGACATGAAAATTACTAATCCAATATTCTAAAAAAACTCTCTCACTTCGTCTCCTTGCTGTGAGAAATGACCTTCCTGTTCCCAGATGCTATTCATGTTAGTTTCTCCTTTTAAAATGTAAATTTGACATTGTCTGGAAGGGGCTGTTTCATGCGCCTCCGAGCATGTCTGCTAGGGTGACAAGTAAAAAACTTGTCTCAAATGCAAACTCCTCCAATGATTACCTCTCCCAGTTCATTTCTTAACAGTCCTTACAGCAGCAGCTCCTTCTGGCTGCTGCCACTGGACCCACCCCTGCTGCCTGGGCACCCCGGCCTGCCCACCCCCCACCCACCAGCAGAGACAGGACCCAGACAGGCAGGGTGCATGACTGGGTGGCTGGGATGGGCCCACAGTTGGGAGTGAGACGGACAGGGCTGGGGAAACCCTGGGATCTTGAGGCCCAGGGCAGAGCTGTGATCCACTGCCTGCATGCCCCTGTGGCAAGTGCAAGTTCCACAGACAGAGGCATACAGGGAGTATATTGCCACTCTGCCCCAGCCCGGACCCCAGGCTGTCACCACCCCAATATCCCAGCCCTGGAGCAGCTCCCCATGCAACCAAGTACCCTGCCTGTACTGCTCCTAGTTGGTGTCCATTGAAGCTCCGGGGCTGCTGGTTCTCCAGCCCCACTGTCCCACACTGTCACAGCCACATGCTTTCATGGCCCCATGCTCCCAGGGTCTCCATGGGGAGCAGCCAGGAGCAGTGTGGGCAGGGGGTGGTGGGAAATGGCGTCTGGCCACCAGCAGGATCTGCCATTTTGCTTACCTCTGTCCTAGCTCCTAGCTTCAGCCCTGCTTAGTTCGCTGTTCTGTAGATAAAGAATATGTTGGTATAAACTCCCATAGTGTGAGGATGCCATACAGCCTTGGCCCACTAGTTCTTAGGCAAGTTTTTCACTACTGATGCCCTGCCCAAGATGAGTTAGGTTTCAAGGCAGCCGTTCTGAACTGCTGTCTAATCACACTGACTGTGCAGCAGTTGGTTGTCTAATCACACTGACTGGATTGTAATCTACAATCTAAAACAGGGTTGTCTAACTTCTATGTAGCCAGGGGCTGCATGCCCCCTGGGCTGTATGTCATGCAACTCTGCTCCCCCACCTTCCTCCCAAGGTCCCCAGTTTCTCCCTGATCCCCCTGAACATGGGCTTTCTCAACCCTGCGGGCCACAGGGAAGCGGCATCCAGACCATGAGCCCAGGGTCCCAGGTTAACCCCTTGTGAGCTGCATGCAGCCTTGATCTATACATCCTTCATCCTGGATCCCAGCCTTGATCTATACATCTAGAAGATGGAATAATATCAAAGTCTTACACCAAGAGTGTCAATCTCAGCCTGAGCTTCAGCCAAATCCTGACCACAGGGGCTCCTCCCAAACCAGATCCATGGGGCTGCATTTGGGCAGTAATGTGGATCCAGGTCAGGCAGCAGCATAGATCTGGCGCCATGTAACTGCATGAAGCTTCATTCAGGCAGCAATGCAAGCTTTGGCTGAAGGCAGCTCCACGATGCTGCACATCCCTGGCTTCATACAGCTGCCTAGCCAGAGCTCTACATCACCACATGCCCTCAGCTCTGGACTACCACATGCCTAAGGCACTGCCAACCAGCCCAAATGCAACTCCATGCAGCCGTATACCTTTGGCTCCATGCCACTGCCCTGCAGTATAGTACTCTGGCCAGCCAGCAGTCTATATCAGTGCAGAGGCAAAGGCGTGCAATTCCGTAGGCCACTAAACTACCAGTGGACTGACCATGTGCTTGACACCCCTGCCTTAGCCCTTTATGTACCACTTAGATCCATATTAGCCAAACTGGGATCAATTCTTAAGTCTTTCAGTATAATTTTCATCACTTGTCTTACAATTAAGATTTCACCCTCATTGAGTTTTCATGTCTAATTTACAATCCTACTGGTTTTCTGGGAAAAGCCACTGATTATGCAATTTATTGATAACCCACACTACTCTATATGTGTACACTTCAGAGCTCCAAAGTACTTTGCAGCCAATAAATGTATGCCTCTGAAATGTGTGTATGCAAGTAGAAACATCATACATGCTCGTGCACACACACGCACACACACACACACACACACACACATTTCTCCTCCTCCCAGTAAGTTATTGATACTAGAAAAAAATCCTTAAATTTGGTCATAAAGAATCTCATCTCTGGTATTGTGCGACCAGTAGCTGTGTGGAACTCCTGTTGATATCTGTGGGAGTTCTTCATTCTGAGGGAGAGCAGACTATCTGAACTACGATCAATCATGCAGATCTAAGAGAAAAAACTGGCCGCTGTATAGAAAAGAATATACAGTATTACATGTGGGGGACTGTTTCACTTATACATTATAGATGACTGGTTTTTAATAGTAAAACTTTCATTCCGAAATTCAGATTCAATTTGTACTATGCACAAATAAGTATTTTTATTCAACATTCAATTTTACACTTGCTGTTGCCTTCTACATAACAGGATTATTTGTGCAATATCGTTTTTATTGCCTTAGTTCACGTAGGAAAAAACTCTATTGAGAAAGGCGAAATTCTCTTTGAATAAGACACCTGCTGTGTTGATGAGATGCCTGTTGTGGGATATTTAGCAGTGATTCATAATCATGCAGCATACTAGATCTGTTGTAATAATAAGAGACAAACTAACCCAGTCAAACAGACTTGCTACAGTTCCTTTAAAGCTCACATCTGACTTTTATATGTTCAGGTTGAAGTTTGAAGTCTCTTATGGACCAAATTATTCCATTAGAATATGTAGTCCCATCCATGTCAGGTAGTGGCTACAGACACTGAAAGAATTTGGTCCCAAAGCATGTTGTTGGTAAAGTAAAAATCTAAAGTTTGGTCCCCAAAACTAAAACTTTAAAAAATATATATCAGAAAAATCAATAGCAGCAGTTAACAAGAAACAGAAAGATGAAAAAAAGAAAAGAGAAATGGAAGTTAAAAATGGGAGCAAAAGGGAAAAGGCTCTAGTTAAAGCATGATGCAGCATAATAATATAATTAGATGCCCCATATTTACTTATTTATATCACTACATTATACACTACCTATGGCCAAGACAGATATATGTTCCAGTTGCAGAGGTTAAAATCCAAAATTGTAAGAAACAAATAGTAAAAATAAAACTTAACAGTCATTCAAATGCTAAACAAAATGAATGAACCATATACAGTGTCCCTAAAGATCATTAGACTTAGGCTCTAGAGGGAACCTATTCCACAGATGAGAATGGTACTAGCCCACTAAAAAGCACAAACAACCAGCAAATGTCTCATGGACAGTAATAATTATTGTGAGTGACAGTGTTTAGAGTTTATTAAGGGTCTATTTGTTTATACTTTCTGGGAGGTCTGTGTGACTAGATCTTAACCAAACAGAAATCAAGTAAGGATCTGGCAGAAACACCAATGACCACTGTATGATGCACAGAAAGACTGATGGCTCAATACCCTGCTGTTCTATAGACAGATGAGTAGCAGTGTTACTCTGTTCTCTGGCCAGCTGTGCCGCTGATAGTGGCAGTCACTGTCCCTGTCAGCTCCTCATGCCCCCAGCTTTTTTACACTATACTGTATAGATGATTACAGGCACTGTTGACCAATGTTGTTATATGAGAACAAACAAACAATGACAGCAACAAAATTAAGCCTGTCTTTTGGTAAAAGGAATCACTAGGTAGTGCAATGCACTCACTCCACCTGTCATTCCACTAATAACTTCCCTTTATCATCAAGTATTATTTTTTTCCCACTGGCATCCTGGTGAGACATTCAAGACTACAGTGACAAGGTGGAGAACTTAAGCATTTTAATTCTGTTGCAACACTGAAGTTTTAATTATCCTCCACCCAGTGGAGCTTCACAACTTACAGTAAGGTATCCATATTCCCCATATTGGCTAAGTACAGACATTACACATAAATCAGCACATGTGACCAGAAACCTCTATGCATCAAGGAACACTTGAATCATATTCGGCCAGAAGAAGATTAATTAGAATTCACAGAACTCAGAGTAGAGCTGCTGGTCTGCAGTTTGCAGATGCTATTACTAAGCAGACATAAAATTTTCTGTATATAATATAGCCCCACAAAGGGAATAGTAGTATTCTATGGGAGCATCTTCACATTGCCCTATGGCAGCAGTCGATTTGGAAGTACTAAAGCACAGCACAAATTCTGGAAGTACTAAAGCACAGCACAGTAACCACACTTACTGCGGTTACTGCTCATGGTTAGTTTTCATATGTGGCACACGGTTTGTTTTTGCCACTACTCTGCTGCAGCGGCATGCCAGAATGGGGGAGCGTGCCACTATGATGCAGTAGCTAAAACATGTAGTTTCACATGATCACTACTACATCACTGTAATGTGTCATATGACAACATTGTGTATCACTGCAGCAATATAGGGCTATGTGGAGACATACCCTATGTGATACAATAGATCACACACAGAGCAAGTGTTCCACTGCTGACACCCAGCTTCCTATATAATAGTGCAAATTAGGGTATTGTGTACTAAGGTTCTGATCATGTAAACTTAAAGTTTCTGGGCCTTCATTTTGTTGCATCAGTTTTATGCCACACTGGAGATTTTGTCTCTCTATCTTTCAGCCTGTACTGTTAGTAAATCAGCAGCACTACAACTAAAGCTAGGGAATGCTACATGTTTCACGAATGTTTCAGCTAATTTACTTTCTCCTGCATTAACCCCATTTTATTTTTGTTCCCACAAAGACTCCAGCAACTAAACTTACTGTGGAATACTAAAGAGAACAGAACATTTTAAGCAAATATCTCAGTGTGGTCACTGAAAATGAATTCTAAAATTTTAATTGCAAGTATTTAATTTTTAAAAGTCACATCCAAGGGTTAGGGAATGAATGCAGACTACATTTCCAGTCAAAGCAGATTGAATTTAAAATGCCAAACACTTCAATTGAATTGCTTGCTAACAAGGTAAGACCCAAGTATTACCCAGAGAAATTATTCAGCAAACAGTAATTGAATAAAAATGTTACAAATAAATCACTCCTTACAAATTCTGACATTCTCACAGTTCTAATTACAGCCTTAGGATTCTTCCTACTATTTCTTTTAAAGGTATGCTTTGAGTTGTAGGGAATAACTTTCCTCTGGATATTATGAAGTTTATGTTGGAATTACTCACATTAAAATACAGGAGTGTAAGTTGTAACCATATTGGATTAAGGGCATAGGCAGACAAGGTTCTTTGGGTGAATCTGATATATTTTATTAGACCAACTTAAATATTTGGGGGAAAAAAATTAAGCAAGTTTTTGGGCCGCACCTGATACATTGAGGTATGTAGAAAAAACATTTATAGCTGTGTCTGTGTCTGAATCACTGATTCTCTGAATCAGCATCAAATCTTCAGATTCAGATTCAGCTGAATCGAAACAGGGACAGTGATCTGAATCAACAAATTGAATCACTATCCTCGATTTGGGCTCAATCTGAATCGAATAGGGCCCATTCTGCACACCCCTAGCATGTGTATATATATATATATTTTTTTTTTTTAGGAACTTTTTTTCCCAAGTAACTTCACTTTTTCCACATTAGTCAGTCTTCCCTCTGCCCTAGTGCCCCACATTGCCACTCCTCCACACCCTCTCAAAATAAATACATGATATACTGTTAATTGTTCCAATACAAAAAAGTGTTGTTGGCAAAATATTAGGCTCATCAATGCTAATACCTCAAAAATCTCAGGCAGATTGTTATACACTTCCTTGATCTTAATACATGATCATAACTAATGTGATTGATAGGAAAATAATATTAAAAATCCCAAATTCTTGCCAATATGAACATGGGAAGGCCCATGAACACAGATCAAGGCAGCAAAATGCCAACATTTGTCCACTGTCTATTTTACCTAATATTCTGCCAGAACCTCCTATCTATTGCAGAGATTATTTCAGGCCATCTTGTTCCCAGGATGGTCACATATAACAAGAAACAAAACAAAAAAGGGGGAGGGAATTAAAAATACTAGAACAAACCAAAATTATTTGGTGCCAAAAAATGGAAGGAAATCACAGAACATTAATTACAATATTGGAAACAAATCTTAAAGTACATAAAATAAACTCATTGAGCCAATATGATAAGTTACTAGGAGAATATACATCTCAGTGAACAAATAAAAACAAATGAAAAAACCTTTAGTCACTGTCTTTCAGTCCAAAAGTTTGCTATATTCAGATAGTTTATGTTTGTTTTTTTTCAAAATACAAAAGTCTCTTTATTAGTACTCATATTTTTTAGATGATCTTACCTTGGACAAGTACTTTAGGTCAGTTTTCAGCTATGACTCTATATAAGCAAAGACTTTCACCTTTTTGTGTTTAGATGAGAACTTCAGCTAATTCACCAATTTATCTAGTTAATAGTTATATGCACAGTATAATGATTACAAATCTCTTAAAATTCATTTCACTTTCAACCTTCACTTGACGACTAAAGAGATTAGGCAATAGAACCACAGGTCAAAAGAGTTGCCCCTTTGTACACAAGTATTTTAGCATTTAACTTTCAGCTACATATTTGCATAGTTCCAGAAGACAACTGAAACAAATGGGGGAGAAAAAAGGAAAAAAAGAATCCTGGACTCAGATAGCACAGACTAGCAGTTAGCATTGTGTGTGGTGATCTGCTTAGTCTCCTGCCCTTCTTTATCACCAGCAAACTTTATAATTATTTTTAAGTTATAAAATCCAAAGCTCTTTGTTAACCTGTGGACCTATATAAATATAAAAAATATTAATCATAATATTTGCCTGCTTATGTAAGTTGCCTGTTTATGTACTGTGATATATTATTCTTTGCAAACTGAAGAAGACACTTAAGCTTTGCTTCACAAAGATTATATCCTTCAAGCATGGGGGGGCAATTCTGCCTAGGTTCTGGGACCAGCCGTATGGGATTCAAGAAAGCAGCTGTACTCGATACTTGTCCCAGCGATAGCATCTTTCTTGTATTCTTCTTCTCCAGCAGAGTGGGAGGGTGGGTAATGATCCAGCTCATCTTTAGTATCTGGATTACCTAACAAGGCATTAGGAGCATCATGTGTGCTGTTATTCAGTGGGGACAGAGTTGCCACTGCAGCACAAGAATATATTTTATATTCCATATAAAGTTATTATGTTAGGTTGCAAGTGCAGGAGGATCTCTGGTTTCTGATCTAGTGGTCGTCAACTATGCCCAAGTATTCACTTTTAAGAGTAAATATAAGTAATCAACTTTAGGTCCCTCCTGGATTCATAGATTCATAGACACTAGGGCTGGAAGGGACCTCAGAAGATCATCAAGTCCAACCCCCTGCCCCAGGGGCACGAAGTCAGTAGGGAACATAGGATCCCAGTAAGATAAACATCCAAATGTCTCTTGAAGGTGTTCAAAGTAGGTGCTTGAACCACGTCTTGCAGCAGTCTATTCCAAACCTTAGGGGCTCGGACAATAGAGAAGTTCTTCCTTATGTCCAGCCTTATGGTCATGGAGGAGTTTGTGACTATTCAACCTTATCATCCCTTGGGGCGCTCTGGTGAACAGATATTCTCCCAGATCCTGGTGAGCACCCCTGATAAACTTATAGGTGGCCACCAGATCACCCCTGAGCCTGTGCTTTTCCAGGCTGAAGAGTCCCATGACTCTCAGCTTTTCATCAGGTCTGTTTTCCTGACCTCTGATCATGCGCATGGCTTTTCTCTGTACTCTCTCAAGCTTCTCCACATCCTTTTTGAATTGTGGAGCCCAAAACTGGATGCAATACTCCAGCTGCAGCCTCACCAAAGCCAAATACAATGGGAGAATGACGTCCTGGGATTTGCTTGAGAAGTATCTATGGATGCAAGCCAGCGTTTTGCTTGCTTTACTAGCTGCAGCATCACACTGAAGGCTTATGTTCATCTTGCGGTCAGTCATGACCCCCACAAGTCCCTTTCATCCATAGTGCTAGCCAGCATAGCACTGCCAAGCCTAAGTATACTGCAGGTTTTTCTTCCCAAGATGGAAAACCTTGCATTTTTGGTGTTAAACACCATCAGGTTCTCATCCACCCAGTTCCTGAGCCTATCAAGGTCTGCTTGGATCACCCTCCTGTCCTCAGGTGTGGACGCTTCACCCCAGAGTTTGGTGTCATTGGCAAACTTGGCCAGTCTGCTTCTGACACCAATGTCTACATCATTAATGAAGATGTTAAATAGTATGGGCCCAAGGACAGAGCCTTGAGGGACCCCACTGGTCACAGTGCACCACGACGTTTGACTTTCGTCAACCACCACCCTCTGGGTCCTATCACGGTTTAATAAATGATTTAAACAAGATGCATTTTCAACTGTTCAGATACAAATTCCAGCCAGGGCTGTGGAAATGTATTTATATTAAAAGCAAGGGTATCAAAACAAATCTGGAATATTTTGTGGAACAAGCTTGCTTTTTCATATGAAAATCTTGTTTGCACCTCCCAGAAAATTATACTAAAACTGGGTTTAAAATTAGCAGATATAAATTGGCAGAGCTTCACAGAGCTGAGAAGATTATGGTCCTGTATTGGAAGATTCCTGAATCTCTGGCCCTGTATCTTCCTTGTTTCTAACTTTGCCCATTCTTACTAAACCACTAAGGTGCTCCATGGGGCTTTCTCACGTGTCAGTATGATCAGGACACAGCTCTATCTTGGACAAATGGTCCATAGCTACTGTCAGTAGCTACTGCTGCAGACACGGACCTTATTTTAACTTCCCCTTTCCAGGCACAAATTTAACTGGGAAAGAACAGTGTTTCCACCTTAATTTTGAACTTTCTGTTATATAGTCTTTTAAGCCTAGGATATATTTTAAGCTTATTTTATGTTCATAATATCTTTGTGCATAAGATATGTATTAAATATACAAATAACATTTAGCAGAGGTCTCTGTATCCGCTGAGAGCATGAACAAACTGTGCAAATGCATGTTTGTTTGTATATAGTTGACATCTAATTGTGAGATATTTATGTAGTGTCTCAAAAATATCCCCATCTTGTTTCTCCAACTGCATCTTGCATATCTTATGCAAATTTAATGTCCTCTTATTCTCAAAGATAGACAGCCTGAGATCTAATTAAGTCAAATCCTCTTGTATAATATAATCAGACAATGTTACTTTAGCTTAGAAACATACGTTTCTTCTTTATTCCACTATGCTGTTTCTGGTAGAGGGATTTTCCAGTAACAATACTCTTTTTATGGTCAAAATAACTAAATTACTTTCTAATACATTTACAAAGATCTCTAGGGCCCCAAGTGTGTCCTTCTCTACTATGGGTGCCATATTCGGGGAAACAAAATGCAAAGAAGCCTTTTTTTCCCACTGTGCAAAGGGTCAGATAAAATGATAGACCCTAGGGCTGGAGGATTATAGCACTGTTTTTCTTGTAGTGCCTCAGGCATACATACAAGTCACCATAACAGTGAATCAGGAAGGCAAGCTGAGGGCTCTACTCTACCTCTGCACTCTTCTGTGGAGCCAGCGGCACCAGGCAAAAGTGAAGATGGAGTATAGCCCCAGGATGTGCTTAGCTCCTGCTATTTCTATCTGAAGATGCAATCCATAGCTCTTTGCTTTCTTTGTCAGCAGGCAGAGTAGCAGATTGTATTCAAATTTAGAGTGTGCTCTTTGCAATTAGAAACTGCAGTTCAGAAAACCCAAGGTAGCATAGTGCCTGGGAAAGGGGAGGACCCCCAATGTGAGACCAGGGAACCTGAGTTTGCAAGGTCTTGGCTCCCGTGAGATAGAGAGAGCCCTGAGTGCCCAGTGCAGGGCACCAGGCTGTCAAGGAGAGCTGAAAGTGCCACTGGGGAGATGCTCTTGTGAGATTGGCCACCAGGGCATGAGCCTTGACTTCTCCAGAAAGGAAGTGTGAGTTGCTGGGGAAGCAGGCCCCGCAGCAGAGGCTGACACTGGTGAGAAGGATCTGCCACCTCCACCCTCCATTGCAGGAGGAACATGTCCACATCCCAGGGCCGTAAAGGGGAGGGGCTGCAAGGAAACCCCTTGGGGAGGTGCTGAGTGCACTCCCTATTTTGAGGTTGTCATGTTAACTTGAGATATTCTTTAAGGGGGTTTATACGGTTTGTGTGTTTTAATGTCTCAGTGTGTATATTGGTATTGTTATTTGTGATGGTTTAAAGAAATATTATAGTTAAGTTACTTGGGTTATATAGGTTAATATCCCTATGTATTAATTGTGTTGTCTAGGTTGTAAGTTATTTGGTTCATATTTGGGTATTATATGTGAACTGTGGAATATGATATACAGTATTATATGTTAAGCCTTGTAAATATTCTGTTTTATACAGTAAAAGTTCTGTTATCTGGCATCTTACAAGCCAGCATGCTTCACTAACCAGCATGCTGGCTTGTAAGATAAGGAGAAACCAGAAGTGCCCACCCTGACACTTCCGGTTTCTCCAAGCCCACATTGTTTGGGGCGAAGCAGCCTGCACTGCCAAGCCCCCACAGCCCAGGGGCATAACAGGCTGTGCAGGGCTGTGCGGGACCTGACTCCCTGTCCTGCTGGATCCTGTGGGCTCTCCTCTGCACTGGAAAACAAGAGTGCACTGTATACTGCACCCTTCCTGCACTGTATACACTGGAAGACAAGGGTGTTTCAAATTGGATCATGGGTAGAAGTAGATCTCATAGCATCCCCTGTTAGCATAGCTCCCTGGGGGCCCCACGGGAGTGGCGGCGATGCCACGGGAGGTGCGGCGATGCTATGGGAGGGGCAGAAGGATGCCACAGACATGGCGTGAGAAGCAGTGACTAGGGCCACTCAATTAACCAGCATATTTTGTTATCTGGCATCCCCCATTTCCAGGGGTGCTTGATAACAGAGCTTTTACTATATTAAGTGTCTGTATTTATTCTTGTAATAAATTGTACATAGTTAAGTATTTGGTTTTGGCCTAGCTCTATAGAGAGGGGTGGAAACCGCTCTGGTAGCTGACCCCTTCCTCAGCACCTTGCCTGACCACCACCACTGTCAATGGAGGACAGGGCATACTCCCCGGGTGAACCCAGGCTACATATGTATCAGCTGCATCAGACTAACTATCCAACACAAATATGGCTATGTCTGAGGTGGGATGTGAAAGAACATTCTGGGTCATCAGAGCTACACACAGAGATGTCCTTAGGGGTGGATGACATGGACAACTGCCCAGGGTACTGTGGTCAGGAGTTGCCAAATGCAAACCCACATCCATGCACACATATGAGCAGCCTAACTTGCCCTGGCTGATCCCTGCCCCAGGCTGGAGAGGTGCCCAGCACAGCTTGCCCCCCACCTCCAACTGCTGCTCAGAAGGAGCTAGGCCAGACGTGAGGGCAGGGTCGCACCTGCTCCAGTCCGCCTGCCTTACTCCTGGACGGCCTGCCCACCTGGCACTTCATGCTGACTTGGAGGGATGGAGAGTCAAAACATGAGTTTGCCCAGGGTACCACTTTCCCTAAGGCTGACTCTGACTACACAGGAGCAGAAGAGAAATAAAATTTTCAGTTTACGTTTGCTTCTAAAGCCCCAAACCTAAGTTAATAGATTCTAAGGGAAAAGCAGAAAGAACATGATGGCAAGCAGGAAACAAACCCATCTCTAGTCTCTCAACTGTTGTATAGTCAGGCTCTTCAGGAGCAGGAACAGAAAAGAAGGAAGCAGAGCCTGTCTCCACTTCTTTGGGCTCTCAGCTGCTGGTTCAATAGTGGGCACTCATATTTAAAATTACATCAAAAGTTATGTGACAGAAAAACACCCCATTCATGTATTTGCCATTGATCACAAGTCTGTTTTTTGTGTAAAAAATACATCTTTTTTCTTTTCTAAATTAAAAACTGAAGAATGATGCCAAGAATCAATATCTTCTTCAATTTTGGAGACCGGCCAAACAAAAATAAATGGACACAACTCAGAAATTAGTAACACAGACTGCAGAAACTTAAAGAGCAGAAACAGAATAAAAAATCTGCATCCTCTTTGTCTAAATGCCAAGGAACATTCTTTATAGGGCATAACAGCTAAAACTAAACACTACAGTACATGCGCCAAAGCACAGAAAGAAAACCAGCCTTTTCTGGCTGAAAGAAATGGATTAACCAATAATAAAAAAGAAATGCATAGAAATCACTTTTTAACAAGTCTTCTACTAAAATCCTCTTTTGTCTTTTTACCGCTGTCCACATGCACCAGAAAACCAGACATCTATCTAATGAACTCTCTCCTTCCTTATGTATTAATTACACTCACATTTTAAACAAGCAGTATTAATCTGGCCTTTGGGAGCATACAAGAAATTACTCTTAAAATCCTCGGCTATTTTCAGCCAATAAATATTCATCTTGTCTTCATGTTTTAAAGGTCATTTCAAATTTAATATGCTCACCTCTCCTGTGATTAGCCTTCCTGGCTATAGTACAGCTGTAGGAAAAAAAGGAAAACTTTTATCCCTCAAATATGTTCTTTGGGGATTCACAAAAGTGCAAAATGTAGGATATTTTCAAGCTAGATATGTAACTACTGCTGTCTACATTTCATTCTATTTTATACTAATCTTGGCATTATTATTATCTTAAATGTGTAAATCTGATATTATTTTTAAGTCAGATCTTCCCTTTGTAATAATGTGGAGAAAAGCCTACAGTCCAGTTGTTCATGGCTACAACCTTCAGAACTTGCAAACTAAGAATTGTCAAGGCAGATCACTATGTTGAATGGAAGACCTCTAAGGATAAAACCAAGACCCTGAAGGAATTACTGTTGACACCCATGTCCAGCGAATACTGATCCAATGTCTAGTGTCATAGTGTTAAGAAACACTAGACTATTGGAAGGTGCTTTTTTTTTAAGGAGATAGACCACTAGGGTCTTGATAAATTATTTTGCCCACATTCTCCACATTTAGTCTAACTGCCTTTGTATGACCCTTTTTCATTTGAGTTGAGAACCTTTCAAAAGGACCGTAGCTTGCTTCTGTTACTGCACATACCGAACTCCTATCCACCCCTTGAATGGGCACACATGCACAAAGTAAATAAGAGAAATCTATGTGCAAGCATGGAAAACAGTGTTTTACTGGAGTACCACGTATGTGTAATAACTGGAATTTGAGGGCTTTTAGTAGTAAACCGAACTGACAATCAGCACTAAGATTGATTATGATTTCTTGTTTGACTAAACAATTAATGTTTTTATGATATTATTTTGAATATATAAGATATGCAAGATATTAATCAATGCATTAAAAGAATAAAATACCCTTATTCAGGAAACTGAAACTAGACCTTATAAAATTATAAAAGCCAAGTTCCTTAAGTTCAAATACCCATAAAAAAACATTAGAAAGATTTTATAAATTGAACATGGATGGCCAAAGGCTTTTGTACACTTACAATAAATGTATTAGTTTCATCAGAGGATACCAAAACGAAAAATTTTTAATATCTTTTAGCACTGAGTGAATCTGTATAGCACTCAGGGTTAAGACAGTACAACTGCGATCTCTACTTAAAATATAAAATACATTTAAGTCTATATCATACAGACCTAACCCTACAAACTGTCACAGAAAGTATATCAGTATGATAATTTGATTATATACTGCTTCCAAAGCATAATCTATGATGCATAATAAAAGTTATAATTCAACTCACCATGCACTGTATGTTCTTTCTTTGAGAACAAAAAGAGAAGAGACATATTGGTTTAAAGGGTGTATTTGAGTAGAAAATCCTAGGTATTAAAATGCTAAAAAGTACACACAATATAAATTTAACAGTGAAAGAAATTAAGTAGATTTTGTCAAAACAAATTCTTCAATTAACCTAAAATAATGTCCTCCCCATTGGAAAGGATTCTGAAATGCTGGAGGTTATTTTTTTAAATTTGAAATGGACCCAAATAATGAGATTTGTGTGGCTCGTGAATGCTGCAATGCTGGGGTGGATGGAGTGCCCCACAGGAGCACAGGGAGCCCCTCATATGCTTGGTGGTGAACCTGGAAGTGGACTGAACGTGCTTCTGGTCAACTTCCGGGTCTGCTGCCAAGCATGCTGGGGAGCCCCCTGTGCTTCTGTGGGATGCTCCAGGTGCCGCAGCATTGCAGCATTCATGAGCCCCTGCTACCTAGACATATGTAGAGAAAAAATTTAAAGCTGTGTCTATATCCAAATCACTGAATCTTTCTGAATCTCTCCAAATCATTTTGAATGGTTCCAATATGATTCAGAGAGATTAAAGTGTCCTCTGATTCAATTCAGATTCAGAGATTCAGCCATCGAATCTGGTTGATCTCTGCTGAATTGAATCAGAGACTAAAACTTTGCACAGCCCTAATACATGCATCTTATATAGTCCCATGCTTGTGGTGTTGATTGTATATAAAAGATGCACAGTAGCAATGTAGGACAAACCACAGAGACTTTGAGGATAACAGGGGATGCTATGAGATCTACTTCTACCCATGGTCCAATTTGAAACACCCTTGTCTTGTAGTGCATACAAAAGTCCTCTGTTAGGTAAATTAATATAAATAAATAAAGATGACAACAAGATAGAATACACCAGCAGGCTAGTTCATCGTTATTTAAAATGATGGAGTTGTTTAAAAAAGCCTGATTAGATTTTAAAACAGGGAAGTGCTATTCAGCCTTAAATTAAAAAGTCAATTTTATTCTGTGCTTACTTTATATCCCCTGAACCATTCCAAACAAATCTTTTTTCACACATGGCCTTGTGTCATACTAAGCCTCAAATCTTCCTTTACCCATGGGTTAATTAGTATGTGCACAGTTGGTGGGTCTGGGTTTTTTTATTACCTTTCAGCTAGTTTCAGAGCAATAAAGACATGCTCGAGTAAATATTTTGGGTATGTATAAATATTTGGGGAGGTTAGGGGAGGTAAGGGGGAGGTTATATGGCATTAGAGGTAACCATTTTAAGGTAAATTAGGATAGGGGAGTTAGCAGGGGGTTGGAGGAACTGGAGTGAGGGGAAAGTGGGGTCCACAGAGGGGTTGGTGGTATCCAGGGTTTGGCAGAATCAGAAAGTTAGTGGGGTCCACAACAGGTCTTGTGGGGATGGGGCAGATTGATGGGACTGAAGAGGCTCCCTGATCCTGCCAAACCACCACAGCCTTTGCTCCCATCCCTGGATGCTGCTGAAATTTTCCCAATACTGTTAACCACTCCTGGGGCCAGTTTTACCAATCCTGGGAGCCTGACTGAAGTAAGTCAGGGTGGAGAAAGGGGCAGGGCAAGTAGATTGGGGGGCAGACTGGTGGCTCCATGGGGGGTTGGTGAGATGGGAGAGCCCTCTCCTCAATGGAACAAAGGGCTATTTTTAGCCTTCCTGACCCCCCCACTCACTGATGAACAAACTCCTTGAGTGCGCCTACCTCACCCCCCCATCCCGCCTGCTTCTCCCTTGACCCTAACTTACTTCTATCAGGTACCAGTGAACACCAGTAAAACTGGCATCAGGAGCAGCTTATGGGATAGGGAGTTTGGAGGGCTCAGGGAGGCTGTCTGGTTGGGAGTGGGGTTCATCTGGGAGTGGGGCCGGGGGTACAAAAATCACCTGGTGCTGAGGTGGGTAGTAGAAGTGCAGCCCTGGGGAGGGGGCCAGAGACTAGGAGCTGATAGGAACTGTACAGAAGTTCAGTTAGATTGATTTTGCTAGACCTGTTCTAAGTTAAACTACCTTTGAAGTATGCTGAACTGAGATCAGGTCATCCATTTTTAGATCAATCTAACCATGCTGAACTTCTATACAGTTCATACTTAGATCCACCGGATGATTTAAATGTTACATCTACACCTGGGTGAACTAAACTAGATCAGGTGTCCATTTGTAATGCCATCTAACCTACCCCTAACCTTCCTGAACATCTGTACCTAGAATTTGACTATACTTTTACTACTACTTTGTCCATGGCCCTGACAGAAAATTACAGCTGGCATAAGAATATAGATGTGGAGAGGTCATGTGACAACTATGAGGTATTATCAGCACCTTGGCCTCTAGATAATAGCATAGGGATTATGAAAAAAAACATCAGCCATCTGTCACAGTTATACTTCTGTTCAAACTGAAAAACATTTTCTTTTAGGTTGGTAGCACAACAAAACACAGGCACCTTGAGAATAATGCAATGCTAAATCTCACTTTTCTCCTATACATTGATCTTTCTCTTGGAATCTGTTTATGGTCACATCAATTCACAATGTCATTACATGCTTTTTAAAATTAGTGCATCTTTATAAAGCTCCCCTTTTGTGTGTTCCCTCCCCTCACCTCTAACATTTCTTGAAATTATCTATGGTGTTACTGACATATGTAGCAGAAGTATTGATTTTCCCAGAAGTTTACCACTTTTAGTATTTCTCTCTCAAATTATCCATATCAGGACAGAGATGACTTAAATCTTCGAATCCAGAGGGTTTCTCCTCCTTCCTCCAGACTTGCTCTTATTATTTCTGACTCCTTTCCTGCTCCTGAAATTGGAGATAATTTATGAAACTAGAGAGAGCCATGTTTAAGTTGAAAAATCCCTATTTGAATGCACGCTGGCCACATCTACACAAGACACTGACTAGGCAATAGCCCGTGACTACTACATAGTAGTGTCGCATGGCAGCAAGCATGGTGCAACACTACTGTGCAGTAGTCTCAGCCTATTCTGTAGTCAGTATCATTAAAACGCTCTTTAGTGATACTACTACGCAGTAACTCCAGTTACTCCCCAGTCATTAAGTACTTGTTTATATGACTGCAGAGTCAGCAGCTCATGTAGTCAGGGCCACTGAAAATGGAAAGTGCCAGATTTCAGGTTGTAAACAAGGACTCTGCAGCCGGTAGGAAAAAGAACATCTCCCAAATTAATAACTCTTGAGAAGAGCAAGTGCCTTGTGGATCAGTTTGGTGTTAAGTACAAGGTTCTGAGGAAAGGAAATGATCTAAGATTTTTTTTAACTTCTGTAAGAGTTGGGATTTGATGACGTACTATCCCAAAGATTTAACATTTTTTTGTCTGATCTTGCAGCACAATCACTAGAGTGTGAGTTGTTTTTTTTGGATGAGGAGGACAGCATCAGGAAAATTTTCTTGGTCTTTCCACAAGCAATATTGGCATAGCCCCTTACTATTTCACTGTACCATGTGGATAGCTAATTGCCAGTTTGAGGTTTCAGATTAAAATCTGCATGTAGCATCAATACAATGCTTTGGGGGTTTTTGCTACATCTAAACTTTATTAGTTGGAATGTAATGTTAATGTTAGTTTTCTAGTTCCAAATATGTCTGCTGTAATTTTAAACATATATTTTAAAATCTGTAAGGCCATGATTAAACTGCCATGATTATGAAAATTCTAGGTAAAGAATGTTTCTTTTCAGAAATCCTATATTAAGCAGTAAAATGCATTCATGTATTACTACTGCTACTACTACATGAATTTTTAAATTGCTCATGACCAATGGATGCTTTGCATTGATTGTAATGGTAGACCTGTAATCTGCTTCTAAGAGAAGTAAATTTAGGAAATTTCACAGTTCAAGGGCAAGGAAGTATATGAGAGAGACTGAAGTAGACAAAGTCTGTTCCTATACACAGTTATACATAAAAGTGCTAGCCACAGCCAGGTATCTGGTTTTTAGATTTTGAAAATAAGGAAAAAGTCCTTGACTTGAGCACTGAGTACTAGTTGGTAGCACAAGTTTTCTGTTGTATTCAGATTCAAACCCATGAAAACACATTGCAATAGTCTACCCTGGAGGTAATTGCTTTCTATAGGTAGGTCATCAACTGAGAGAACAGAGAACATTTGTTTAGCTAGTGCAGCAGAAAAAGCATTAAGAATCAGTCACCAAAAAGAAACAGTGAGGAGGAGAACCTTTTGTATTAATCCACCAACCTTTTGTATTAACTGCTTTTCCAGGGACTTAAGCCAGGTGAAATAGGTGAAATGCACTTAGGTGCATAAAACTATTTACATGTCTAACAGGTGAAGTAAAATCCAACCTCAACTGATAATCTGAAGTCAGGTTGTTTCCTCCACTAGTCACTATACTCTCTCTTGCTAAGTTTAGGTTTCAGTCAGCAGCTTTTCATACAGATGCCTAGTTTATATAAATAGCAGAGAAAACACATATTATCATATAATTGATGATGATAATGATAACATTACCATCTGAATACCCCTACATGTCATAAAAGATTCTGATATTGTCAGTGAGCATGCATAAAAGTTAAACATATATAAAACCTTTGAAAAGAGAAGCAATTACTCAACTCTACTATTTGGACTCTTTCAAAGAAAAGGAACCAGGTAGAATAAATGCCCTCAATGCTAAAAAGTTTTGTAAACAAATCCAATCTTAGACCGTAAGGTTGAACACAATAAAATGATCCAGTTACCTTCCATTCTGGAACTCATTTACTGACACACATCATTTTGAGAAATAAAGTACTTTTGAATGAAGAGTTTTCATCCTTATCTTCTAGGATTTCAATAGAAAACCCTAATACTAGCATAGATGATATGCATACCTGCATCTATCAAGAGGATGCTAGCCCCTCTATCTTGGACAGAAAACACTTTAAAGTATTTTAGATATGATGGGCTAGCTGGTGGCAGCTTGGGTCTTGAAAAGTTCAAAAATGATTGGTGGGGGAGATTTCCTTTTCCCCACCAATCAGGCCATGGAAAAAGAGAAGGCCTGCCCCCTCACCCAGGGGCCAGGTAGAGAAACTGGACCTAAGGGTAAACTCACCTATCATGTCTCCCAGTTGGCCCTGCCAGCTACCTGGAAGGGATAAAAGGGGCAGTACACCTGGCCCCAAGACAGATCTGTGAGGGACAGAGAAGAGGGGCCCTGAGGAGCTGGTAAGAGCTGATCAGCAGGATGGAGTGGTTGCCCCAGAAGAGCCCTGGAGCCTGGGAGCTGCAGGAAGTGGCTCAGCTGAGGATCGGAGCTGCAGGTGGAGGCTCGGCTCTGGCCTTTTGGCAAATAGGCGGTGCACAGTGGATCCCCTGGGGAACTAAAGCCCCAAACTGCAGGTGGTGGCTAGGGCATCCAACCCCCAGCAGGAAGGCCTGGAGCTCAGCATGCAAGTGGTGTGTGGCAGGGACAAAAACCCTGAGCTGCAGGCAGTGGCTCAGGTATCTGACCCCTGACAGGGAGGCTGGGAGCTTGGTGTGCAGGGGCAGCACAAAGTGAGTCCCTCACTTTGTCCCTATTTAAAAACATAGCTTAAAAATATCTGGGTCTGATTCCTACTTGAGGACCGCTTACAAATGTGAAAAAAGTGCTTTACTTTAAGCTTGGTGCGCTCCCATGCCCAGCACATGCCCAGAAGAGGCAGCATGTTAGTTCAACCCAGCTCTGAAGCATCTGTATAGATTTGGTGCTGTAGTGGGGCTTTTTGGCACTTTCATCTAATAGTTGATTTAATCAGCTTTAGGTAAAAGTGCCAAAAAGCCCTGCTGAAGCACCCGATCTACACATATGCTGCAAAGGCAGGTTGACCTTAATACACTGCTGCTTCTGGTAAAGCATGGGCTTTGGGGGTGTTTTTCCATGTCTGCAAGCATCCAATGGGAGAATTCACCATTTGGTGTCTGTAAAGTATTCAGAAGACTAAAAAGCATTAATCCAAAGCCTTGTGAAGTCAATGGAAGGGTGTGAGTGCTTCATGCAGTTGCTATTATTACACATACTGGGCATGTCCACACATACATTTATTCTAGCTTAAGTTTACACTGCTGTAAACTAATCGGGTGTCAACCCTTTTGGCAGGCATCTGCACATGCACAGATTATGGACAAAACTTGCACTTGGTTTACTGCAGCACTGAATGGGCTCTTGCCATCACTGGGAGAAACTTTAGGCTCCCCCTGGTTGCTAGGCCAGGGGCTAGCAGAGAGCACCAGGCCAAGAGACAACTGTCTCTACAATGTGGAGAACTAGATGCAATTCTCCACAGATCTTGAACAGACTCAAATCCAGAGCTCTTACCTACCTTGAAAATGCCCCACCCACCAGACAATGATTTGTGATGCCAGCACTTCTTAATCCCTTCTGTTGTCTCACTTTGCATAGCATGATTATATATTCATTGACTTTTTTAAAGTAGCCTAGCACTTTACAAATGACTGCAAAATTTTGCTAAGCACATTCTAACATTGCTTAGAAACACAATTCAATTATGATCTATGGACAAAAAGGGTGAGGTTTTGAATCGTAACAGCTCAGTTTAACATGACTGAAAAACCATAATAAAGTCCTCTCATGCTTTACAATATGCCCATCTTAGATACCTGCATATGAATGGGCTTTTAAGTCATGTTAAACTAATATCACTTAATTACATAATTAAGATAATCTTGTGATGATGTTGTAACAGTAGGGAGAAATAGGAGAGGCAAGAATTTTTGTCGGGAATGTCTTTTATTGCACCAAATGCATAGTTAGGAAGGATATAGACAAATTTTGTGGTATCAGGGACCAAGTGAGACCTAAGCAATAGTTTTTGGTATGTGAAAGCTTGTATTTATCCTCCCAACTACATAAAATTGAAACACATTCTTGTTCAAATCTCCCCTTCATACCAACACTTAATTTACGAACACTGGCACTACACATATACTTAGGAGAGAAATAAATTCTATATAAAATTGCAAAACATAAAGAAAAGTTAATGGATACACTTAATGGTGGCATTTATCAATCTGTCTCTGAGAATGGAATTAATACTTCACAATGAAAAATGTATCAGAAAGACTTAATCTCTTTTTGCATCATATTGTAGCCAGAGTGCAATTTTCTTGAATTGATTCAACATCTGAAAGGAAGTAAAGCTTGTTTGGCCAATTAATTTAGCTGGGTTGTTAGGCTGATAACTAGCCTTGGTTGTATTTGGTTTTAAACTTTATGGCACTTAGTAGAACTTATCAAGATAAGTCACATGTTGTTATTTTGGTTCTATGATGAGATGAGTGGATAAGTACTTCACACCGGGTTATCGGTGCATGCATATGTAAAATTAATTTCCTGTGAAAACTTACATATATGATTTTAAACCAACTTTCCAGAAATTATTGTATTAAATTTCACCAGAAACTTCAGTTTGCCCCCACACCAGGTTTTTGGAAGACTTTTGGAATTATTTCACACACCCCACTCCCAAATGTTGGAGTTTTGTTATAAATTATTCCAGTAGAAAAAATGCAAATAATTTTATTGCATATGATTTCAAAACAACATTTCAAAATGAAGATGTCTTGATAGTATGGAATTACATTAAAATACATTTTCTTTCATTTTCAAAATACTGTCCATTTTTTCCAACAGACAAAATGGGGTCAAAATAAAAAAAGGAAGAACAGAGAAAAATTCTAAAACCCACTACTCAGTTTTCAAAAACTGAAACAAAATTACATTTAAAATATTTTACGTATTTTTTAAATCATTTAAATTGCAATTTGATATTTATAATTTTCCTAATACAAACTGGAATAAAACGCACCAAAAACAAGTTTTCTGTGTAAATATGTATAACAGTGACATTTTAACTATGTCTAATGTCACTAAAATTTAATTATATAGTTACTCAGGAGAGATGAATTCATGCAATGCAAGCCCATAGTAGAATTGCACCAAATGTTCACAGAAAGGTTTCTGAAGATTTCTCCCAACTCCAGTTATGTAGTATCTCTCCATCTCTCCCTTTTAAAATCAAAGACATTAAGAATGGGATACCTTAGTTTGAGAACAGTGATTGTGTTTACAGTGAGAGACAATGAAATTAGACTCAGAACAGTTCGCACTGGCTGGTATCTGATGTGGGCTATAGAAAGAATGCAGTTGGATTAACCATGGATAACATATTTTATTCTCCTGTCAGAGTAAATTATACTAGTGCTCAAATGTACTGATAGAAACAACACAAAAGACATCCTTAAACAAAGAATTATGCTCTGTACCAGTGGTTTTCAAAATTTTTAGCCTCAAGGCTCCCCACTGCTGACGCTACATGGTCTCATGTGCCAGTGAGAAGCCCAGTGGCATAATTCCTAGGCCTGTGTGAAGTGGCTAGTATTCACTTCAGATTTAGATTCAGCTGATTCGAGGGACAGTGATTTGATCTGGTGATTTGAATCACTGTCCCGAATTGATTCCATCAAATCTGATTGAAAGATTCGGCTGCCACCAAACCAGCCAAATCCCGGAATCATACAGGCCACATCCCCTGCCCATTCTCCCAGCCTCTCAATGGCTGCCCTGCCCGGCCCCAGCGTCCCTGCTCTTTTAAAAAAAGAAAAGTCCCACACTCACTGACCTACTGCCCCACATTGCCATGAGCCCCCAGAAGCCCTGATGGCCACTGCAGCAGCTGGTAAGTGCAAGGCTTTATTTTTTTAAAGCACTGGGATGCTGGGGCTGGGTGGGGCAGCCATTGATGGGGCTGGGAGAGCGGGAAGGGGAGAGCAGAGCCCCCCATGCAGTGGGGGGCAGCGGGGATCGCTCCCCTGCCTGGCAGGAGCCAGTGAGTGCAGGCTTTTTTTTTTCTCTTTTAAAAAGCCAGGACACTGGGGCTGGGCGGGGCAGCCATTGACAGGGTTGGGAAAGCAGGCATAGGGGATGCCAGGCTGCAGCAGTGGCAGCAATCCCCAGAGGAGCAGCCACAGGTACCACTGTAGTAGCTGGAGCAGGTTCAGAGTGCCAGATGGGAAAGGAGGGAATTCAGCTTCTAAACATTCAGAAAAAGGGGATCTAAATAAATTCCCTTAAAAAGTTATGTTTTAAATTACTCAGAATAGCAAAACCACATTGCAGGGCAATAAATAGCACAGTACCTGCCATATGAATGTCAACGCTTGCGGTTTATACATTACGACATCTGCAATATCCCTCTGAGAAAAATGAGATCGCTCTCTCAGTACTTATGATATGGTTATTATTATTGTTCTTAAATGTTGCCTTTTTACTGATGATCAATGAGTGAATTGGTAGTCAATGGGCATGTCTACATGAAACTATTAACTTTGCATTAGCATAGTTTACTGAGAAGTAAGCATGTGTGTCTACACGTACACACTTAGTTTGCACTAAACCTTCCTAATCCCAAGTAAATTTGCTACCTGAAAATGCAAGTAGCAAATTTACTTAGGATTAGTAAAAGTGCCTTAGCACTAGTATAGATTCATGACCAGGAGCAAACTCTTCTCCCAGTTAGCCATCCATATGTGGGCGGCAGATACCTCCCTGGCGCTGGGAGCGGCCTGCTGCCAGCTCAGGCTCCACCACAGGAGCCTAGGAGAGGTCTATGTCCTCCTTCCCCAGCAGGAGGGAGCTCCAAGCCCCCTGCTCCCAGATCATGACTGAGGAGTAAAGACTAGGAAATTGTTATCTGCCAGTCCCCACTCTGCCATCATGAGCAGGGAGCAGGGGGCTGGGAAACCCTGAGCTCTGCAGTCTCAGGGCTCAGGCTAAGAGACCCTTATCCCCCAGCCCGAGCTCTACAGTTGTGGGGCTTGGGCTCGGAGACCCTTATCTCACAACCTAAGCTTCACTGGGAGGTAAGGGTCCCCCAGCCTGAGCCCCGTGACCATGGAGCTCAGGCTGGGAAATAAGGGTCTCCCAACAGCAGCTCTGTGGTTGCACAGCCAGTGCTGGAAGCTTCCTCCTGGTGGGGCCTCGGGAGCATGTTCTTTGCCCAGCTCCATGAGCTCCCCCTCCAGCTTCACACCTATGGAGCTGGGCAAGGAACAAGTTCCCCAGCCCCCATCCTCTGCGCCCAGATGGGGATAATGTCCCTCTTCCCTGGCAGCAGAGAACTTCCAGTCCTTGCTCCCCAATCATGAACACAGAGTGGGGGCTAGAAGCTTGTTCCCAGCTGCCACTCTGAAATTGTGGGGATGGAGCTGGGAACAGGCTGGGAGCTTGTTCCCAACCCTGACTCCATACAATGGGAAATGTGGAACAGGGGCTGGGAGCTCCCTGCATGTGGACAGTTCCCAGCCTAGCCTGGAGCTACCCCTGACCAGGATAGTTGCCAAGAAGCATGTGCAGCCTGGAGGTGGCTGAAGACTATTCTATTTTGAGCTGTCCCCAGCCACCTCCAGACTGCATGTGCAGACTTCCCCAGGCATGTCTAGTACCTCCAAATCAAATTTAGGCATCTTCATTGATTTTGGGGATTATGATGTTCAACCTAACTGTCCAGATTCTGCCTAAATATCACTCTGAACAACTACGTTGTGGGGGGGGAGGGGGGGGTTGGTGGATCTGGCCCATACCAAGTACTTCTGTCTTCCAGCCCTCTACCTTAGTTTCCTGTAAAATGGAATAATGATTCTTCTGCCGTAGTAAAATGGTCTTGTCTTATCTACAACACTGGGGAAATATTTCCATATTCAACAGAAGTTGTTGGAAAGAAAAATGTTAAAGATGATGAGGTGACCATACCTTACTAAAAAGGGTTCAGAACTTCATCTGCTTTATATCAAAGT
Organism: Crocodylus porosus; assembly: GCF_001723895.1. Classification (NCBI taxonomy): domain Eukaryota; kingdom Metazoa; phylum Chordata; order Crocodylia; family Crocodylidae; genus Crocodylus; species Crocodylus porosus. The sequence goes on along the minus strand of NW_017728918.1, from coordinate 47,280,785 downwards.
GGCTCAGTAAACTATAAGGAGAGAGTATAATATAGCTACATACCTTCTCTCATCCTTATCCATGAACTAATCCATTTTGAAAGTTCCTTCCGGAAAAGAACTAGATCAATTAATTATTTTAATGACACTGAAGAAAAACCTGGCTTCTGTGGTATTGGAAGTTCAAGATGGGCCTCACAGCTGAAAGGTACTTAAGTCCTTTACCTACAGGAAAATTGAGTTCAATGTGCCATTTGACACAGCTTTCATGTGCATGTAGGTCTCTTCCTGACTAAACCTGCACACCCTAACTACATTCAGCAAGTAAATGTTGCAACCCCCTCACACACATCCAAGTTATATGCACTTAACTTCTTCAAATCCTCATGAATGAAGAAATCTTTGGCCATCTCAGTACTCTGTCTCTTATAGAATAAGGAAGATGGAGAAAATACTGATTTGAATTACTGAAGTATGGTGTTTAGACAGCTTTGTCTACTAATTTTAGTTAATGCATGACTATAAATCAGTTCAGAATTAAATGGACTGGGGTAGGGCACACTTCAAAAATCAAATGTTGGCTTTTTGTTGCCACTGATGCAACTTAATAAAGTTTATTTGAACACTAGTAATTAGTTGAGCTACCATTAATTATATGATGTCTAAGCATTGTATAATGATTTTCAATTATAAAGTGCTATTGGAGTGCTTATTACTTATTTGAATTCTGAGCAAGGTTCTGGTCTTTCAGAGTGTTCAATGAGATGGTCAGGAGTGTAATAATAATGCCTAGGTTGTACCTAACACTTTTTATTCACACAACCCAAAGTACTTTACTAAGTAAGAACCGTTATCCCCAGTGACTACTTAGCTCCAATTTAATATTAATGGTAAATGTGCAACTCAATATGCATGCAACGTGTTGAAAATCTACTCTTGTGGTTAGTTGCTGGAAAAAGAATTTAATCTAGGACTGTAAAACCTTAATTTTGCCATTTTAATGGGAAACGGAAATGTAAGAAATTTGCACAGTTCACCATTATCATTAGAGTTAAATTAATCTCTCTGTTATCGTGAATGTATTAAGAGAGCATAGTTTTGAAACTAAGAGATAACAACTTCATTATAGGACAAGAAATTTTTGTTTACGTGGAGGCAGCTGCCAGTGGACATGTCTACACATGCCCCTATGGTGCCATTGTTACTGCGCTGTCATTTAGTGCTTCCTTTTGGAAGTAATAAATGATGATGTAGTAGCAACCCATATTGCACTGTGCAGTGGTGCATGGTTATTTTTAGCCTCTACATCACCATAGCAACACACTATAGCAAGGAAGCGTGTTGCTATGGTGATATAGCTGCAGCATCACGCTTTGTGCCCACTGAAACTATGTCGCCGTAGCACATTGCTATGGTGACATAGTGTCTTGTGTAGATGCACCCAGAGAGTAAAAGGAGTTCCTGGATTCAGCTTGATGTGGGCTTGGAGGTTTCAGGTGATAGCATGAGCCTGATAGGATCTTAACTGTGAACCTAATGGAAACTAGAAAAAAAAAAAAATCACAACTTACTTCAAGGCTGTTTTGGTTTAAGTGAATAAAAGAGCCAGCTTCCTTTCAACTTGACAACCCTGTCAGTAGCCTGATTGTCAGAGGTAGCCCATATGTTTTCATACCACAGTTTCCTTCTACCCATTGGAACTGAATTGTACAAAACAATACCTTGTGCAGTTTCTAGCATTGACCCTGGGCTCATAAAAATATGATCTCTATATGGGCTCGATACTACTACAAACTGTCAGTATCTCCAAGAATTCTGTAAAATTATTTGATTCATATTTGTGAGTAGTTGAAAAATGAAGCATATTAGAGACCTAGAACTATCTCAGGTTTATTTTCAAACCTCTTAAAAATTACCTATGACCTTAATGTGTAGCAGTCGAGATTGAAGCCTGGGGTAATCTTCACTTCTCTTGGCAGCCAGGTAATGTCCAAGTGCTTTCTAATCTTTCTTCTCTGCACTGATAATAAAAATTCAAACCCATACCCTGCTCATCTCTCCATATTGATTATTACAGTTTTTTCGTCTCTCGCCTCCTTCACATAAACGTTCTCTCCTCCCCCTTCCAACCTTTAAAACCATGCATTATATCATCTTTGCACTTTCCTTTTAGGAACTGATCCAAAATCCATTCAGGTCAGCGGAAAGAAGATCATTGATTTCAATGGGCTTTGTAGCCGATGAGGTCTGTCAGACAAAGACTATTTTTTTCTCTCTCTTGCATAATTCTGAGCTCCTTGTTTTTGCTAAACAAATAATAATTGGCAATTGCAATTTAAAGTACATAGATGTAAAATGTTGAAAAATATTTAGAAAAACATTGTCACCAAACCACCTATGTGCTCAAAGTTCCTTTAGCCATGCTCCCTTTCTTAAAGTAGAATTAGCTGCAATATATTGCTTCCTCCTTTATACAGTAAAATAGTACTCAATACAAAGGGATAACCTGCTGAAAATTGCATTAACAAGAATAACCAAAGACTGAAGTTAAAAGTCTTTCATGGTATACAAGGAACAATAATAACTGAAAGTACCAGGAGATACGACCTGGATGATAGAGTAGAAGACTTTTTATTTTAAAAAAATGTCCAGATAGCTGAAGAAGACAATAGAAATGCATTATCTAGAAATGTATATGTTTCTGCTCATATGTATGTGCACATGCTTTTCCTCCTTCAAAGATTAATGAGAACTGATTTACCATGCATCTTTTAAAATTAAACTATTGAAGACTGAAATTACATAAAATCATGTTTCAGTGCCAAGTATGCATCTGAAAGCACTCTGGGATTGGTAAGAAACTTTGCTGAATGACAGCAAAATTCATTGAGGGTTTGGGGTTTTTTAAAAAAGAAAGACAAAAAACATGAATTGCAAATACATAAATAAAAATTATCTGTAGAGTATAGATTGTGCTTCAGGATCTATGGCTAAAGAAAAGTCTTTTAACAGCATTTTCTTTTGAAAGGTAGTCAGGTTGTCACATCTGACTGTTTATCTAATATGGTTGTTAAGGAGAGATAGAAAGTATGTTTCACTGAGGATTTGAATTATGATGAACATCACTTTCTGTCTTCCACCCTTTGTAAGCAAGTAAAAAGTACAGCAGTCTCCAAATTATTTACATTCATACAGTATGAGTTAAGGAGATAAAAGATTTGCAATTACCCAAGAACAAGATACAAAGGTGTTAAAATATATGTATATTCATCTTCTGCTTACAATACAAGAATATCATAAGCTTGTTTCTTAAAAGAATTTGGCTCATTTTCTATAAGATAGTCAAGCCTTCAAATAAATCATCAGCATGACTGCTGTGACAACACAGTGCTATACTGTTGTTGCATTCCAGTACAATACAAAATATATATCTTATGTGCATGTTTTTTATGTGTGTGTGTGTGTGTGTATATATACATATATATGTATATACATATATATATATATATATATATAGGCTATATACCAATATTGCTATAAATTGTAATTCTCTTTGCAAATGGATAGAGTCAGAAAGTGGGTGTTAAAATACTTTACAATCCAGTATTATAGTAATTTCTAACAAATAATCCGTGCCATATTGAATAGAAGGAAATAAACAGAAAGCAGTAGAAGTCAGATCCTGCTAACTGGAATTCATAGATTCTGGAATCACTGTGGCTCTTGGAGCTGGGACTGTCTGCCTGGCCAGGCTGCCCTGGAGCCACAGACCACAAAAACATGCGATCTACTGATAGTTCATCAAACCTGAAATATGATAGAGAAAGCATTTTGGCTGAGGCAGTTATCCTATTCAACTGAAAAATTTCCAACCAACTCAAGTTTTGGGACAGGTAGTGCTTGAGAAGATGAAGATGACAAAGAAGGCCTTTGATACGGTATTGCATTCCCCTCTTGTAAATAAACTGACAGGCTGTGATATAAATTATTAGTTGGTCAGGTGGGTAGCAGATTGGCTTAGGGGTCACACCCAGAGACTGGTATGGATGAGTTGATATCAACCGGGAAACATGAGGGCAGTGGAGTCCCGCAAGGCTCAGTCCTTGGACTAGTACTATTCAGTGTCTTCATCAGTAACTTGGATGACAGCATGAACAGCACCCTGTCCAGGTTCACAGATGATACCTAATTATGGGGCAAAGTTAATACACCAGAGAGTAGGGAACAGATCCAGGGGGAACTGGACAGGTTGGAAAAATGCGCAGAATAAAATAGGTTGCAGTTCAACAAAGACAAATGCAAAGTGCTGCACCTGGGCAAAAAGGGCCACCAACATACTTACAGGCTGGGGAATGACCTTCTCAACAGCACAGCAGTGCAAAGGGATCTTGGAGTCATAGTTGACTCCAAGATGAACATGAGTCATCAATGCAACAAAGTGATCAACAAGGCTAACCACACTTTATCATGCATTAACAGTTGCATGATGAACAGGTCCAGGGCGGTGATGCTTCCCCTCTATGCAGCAATGGTTAGGCCGAAGTTGGAGTACTGCATCCAGTTTTGGGCACCTCACTTCAAGAGGGATGCAGAGAATCTTGAGAGGGTTCAGAGGAGGGCCACTCATAAGATTAGAGGCCTGCGGGCAAGGACCTATGACGAAGACTGAGGGACCTAGATCTCTTCAGCCTTTGTAAGAGTAGGCTGAGAAGTGCTCTTGTGGCTGCCTATAAATTCATCAGGGGAGGGCAGCAGAAAATAGGAAATTCTCTATTTACTAGGGCACCCCCTGAAGTAACTAGGAACAATGACCACAGATTGACAAAGAGTAGATTTAAGTTGGACATTAGGAAGAACTTCACTGTAAGGGTTGCCAGAATCTGGAATAGCCTTCCAAGGGAGGTGGTGCTCTCCCCTACCCCAGGGATCTTTAAGAAAAGACTGGAAAAGCACCTAGCTGGGGTTATCTGACTCCAGCGCTCTTTCCTACCCAGGGCAGCGGGTCAGACTCGATGACATACTGAGGTCCCTTTTGACCCTAATATCTATATCTATATCTGTGAAGCACTTGATCCATGCTAATGGTATTAGGCCTATTTACAGTCTTCAATAGGTGTGATCATTCGCTGCTATTTACCTGCTGGCAGACTTTCGCAGGAAGGACAGTACCAATTTGGCATGACTTCATTCTTTCCTGAATCTACATGTCAAATTTCAGTGTGGGGCAGTTGCTTCCTTCTTGCTAAAGAAGCTGTCATGGATTTCCATCTTTTCTCCATCTATGCTTTTGGGCAGACATTAGGGAGTTAGTACAGAGGCATGACCTGTAGTATTTCCAATATGCTGTTGACACTATGCTCTGTAACTCAGTGGGCATGTCTACATATATAATTAATTTAAAGTAGGCTAACTAAACAGTAAAAATGTTGAACAGTGAGCTTACTGGGGAACATGTCTACACGTGCTCCCTCTTGGGAGCAAATTTGCTCCTAAAGGGAGCAGTCCAGAAAGGACTCCTCCCACCCTGTTTTGGCCCCTTGTGGTAGCCAGGGAGAGCTCCAGGCTCCCCCTGGGTGCTAGCCAAGGGGCTGGCAGGGAAAATGGGGCCAGGAGACAACTGTCTCCTGGCCACATACACTTCAGAAGGGGTCCTGATGTCCACAGGGTTACCCCGAGAGGTGCTGCTGCAGAGCTCTCCCACCCTGTGCACTGGGGACAAGCTCTATGCCCAGTGGGGCTTCCCTGCATTTGGCTGAGACCTATCCCTATCTGAGGCAAGACCCAGACAGCTATGGGCTGTGCCCCTCCCCCACAGCTGTTTCCCAGCCCTGTGCCCCAATCAGGCAATCTGGACATGGTGCTGGGAAACAGATGTAGGGGAGGAGCAGGTCCCAGGCCCCTGCTCCAACCCACCAGCTAGCAGTGGGGCAGCTAGCAGTGAGTCCTCATCTGGGTGGGAAACCCCTGCCCAGCTGGGGGCTCGCTACTAGCTGCCCTGCTGGTGGATCAGGGTAAGGGGCTGAAACTTCCCTTCCTGCATAGTTCCTTCCAAGCCCTGTGCATTGATCATACAATCAGGACTGGGAATGAGTTGCAGGGATAGGACCTACCACTGGGATATTTCCCAGATAGCTCCAGGCTGCATGTGCAGACTTCCCCATGCAGCTTGGGACTAGAGCCATCCTGGTCTGTGGCAGATCCCAGCCAGCTCCAGCCTGAGTGGAGAACTCTCCCAGTACAGGGAACTCCCAGCCCCCCCCTCACAACTGGTGTGGGGGTTCAGAGATTGCTCCCTGCTCCCAGGAGCTTCCTGCTGTGGGGGCAGGGTGATCTTGTCCCAGCCAAGCTTCATGCTTTTAGCCCACCCTGGCAGCAGGCAGCTCCCAGGCACAGGGAGAAATCTCCCAGCCTCCACTCCAATTGCAGAACTAAGGCTGAGAGCTGGTTGTTGCTGGGGTGGGGACATTGCCTCAGCCCAGATGTGAACTTAAAATCTACCCCAGCACCAGGCAGCTCTCAAGGACAGGGAGCTATCTCTTCCCTCCCCCCTGCTGCCTGGCTGACTGGGAGCAAATTAGTTCCTTGTTGGCCATCTACGTGTGTGTTACTGTGTGGTAATTGCATTGCAGGTATCAAATTAACCATAGAGTAGACCAACTTACTGTGTAATAAGCATCTTGATGATGATGCTTATTGTGCAGTAAATTGGTCTACTGAACAGTAAAAGTGTCTCATGTTGACATGCCCAGTTGACCCTAACCCAATGAATGTATTGTACATCAGGTTCAAAACTGATGGATTTAGAATCATAGAATCAATGAGTCGGAAGGGACCTAGACAGATCATCTAGACCAACCCCCTGCCATGGGCAGGAAGCAGCACTGAGGTAGCAGGGGTCATAAGACCCCAGCCAGGTGCCTATCCAGTCTCCTCTTGAAGAT
>NW_017728918.1:47256255-47273765 GCF_001723895.1 Crocodylus porosus | reverse complement strand
CCAAGGGGGGCCCTGGTGAACAGACTTTCCCCGAGTCCCTGCTGCTGGCCCCTGATAAAGTTGTAGGCAGCCACAAGATCCCCCCTCCGTCTCCTCTTGTGGAGACTGAAGAGATTCAGGTCCCTCAGCCTCTCCTCATAGGGCTGGCCACAGAGACCCTCAGCCGTATGAGTGGCCCTCCTCTGGACCCTCTCCAGGTTCTCCACGTCCTTCTTGAAGCGCAGCGCCCAGAACTGGACACAGTACTCTAGCTGCGGCCTGACCAGCGCCGCATAGACGGGGAGCAAGACCTCTCTGGACGTGTTAGTGATGCCCCTGTTGATACATTACAGGGTGCGGTTGGCTCTGCCTATTGCTTCATCGCATTGGCGACTCATATTCATCCTGGAGTCAATCCTGACTCCAAGATCCCTCTCTGCCTCTGTGCTGCCGAGAGGGTCAGCCCCTAACCTATAACCATAATGCTGGTTCCCTCTCCCCAGGTACAGCACCCTGCACTTGTCCTTGTTGAACCACATCCTGTTGAGATCCGCCCACTTCTCTAACTTAGGTCTGCCTGGATGCAGTCCCTGCCTGCTGGTGTATTCACTTTACCCCACAGCTTGATGTCATCAGTGAACTTGAACAGGGTGCTCTCCACGCCCTCATCCAGGTCGCTAATGAAGATGTTGAACAGCACCGGCCCTAGAACCAAGCCCTGGGGGAGTCTGCTGCCCACACACCCCCAGGTCGACATCAACCCATCCACCAGCACCCTCTGGGTTCACCCCAGAGCCAGTTTGCCACCCATGTGACTGTGCATTCGTCAGTGCCGCAGTCCCTCAGCTTGCCCACCAGAATTGGGTGGGACACTGTGTCGAAGGCCTTCTGGAAGTCCAAGAAGATGACATCAACTTCCTCCTTCACATCTAAGCTTTTTGTTACCTGGTCATAGAAAGAGACCAGGTTAGTCAGGCAGGATTGGCCTTGCACAAACCCCTGCTGGTTACCCCTCAACATCACTTCTCCTGCATGGCTCTCAGAAATGTGGCCCTTGATAGTTTTTTCAAAGATCTTCCCCAGGATAGAAGTGAAGCTGACTGGCCTGTAGTTACCAGGCTCTTCCTTCCTCCCCTTCTTGGAAATAGGGACCACATTGGCCCTTTTCCAGTCCTCAGGGACTTGGCCCGAGCACCAGGAGTCCTCAAACAGCCGTGCCAAAGGCTCCGCAATGACACCAGCCAATTCCCTCAGCACCCACAGATGAAGATCATCCGGGCCCGCTGACTTGGACACATCTAAGCCCTGCAGGTAATCCTTAACTAGGTCTGAACTGTCGGGGGACTTGCATCCTTCCCGGGCCTCTCTACACTGTCACTCAAGAGCACCCCATTGTCAGCAGAAAGGAACACAGAGACAAAGAACTTGTTGAAGAGTTCTGCCTTCTCTCATACGTCCATCACCAACTGCCCTGCCCTGCCTTGTAGGGGTCCAGTGTTACCCCGAGACTTTTTGCTACCTATATACTTGAAAAAGGACTTTTTGATATCCTTAATCCCAGAAGCTAATCTAAGCTCCAGTGCTGCTTTAGCCTTTCTCACCAAATCCCTACAAGCTCGGGTCAGGGAGGTGTACTCCTCCTTTGTCCCTGCCCCCTGTTTCCACTGCCAGTACACTTTTTTCTTTGCCATCAGGCCAGCCTCGATATCCGCGCTCAGCCATGAAGGTTTCTTGGACCCTTTTCCTGCCTTCCTGCACAGAGGAATTGCGTCCTGCTGCACCCCAAGGATAGCCTCCTTGAGGAAAGACCACATTTCCTGGACCCCCATACTAGCTACCCCCTGGGCTCCGAGTGCTTCCCTGACTACTGCCCTGAGCACATCGAAGTTGACTTTCCTAAATTCAAGCATTTGTGCTGTGCTAGTTACCCTCCCCACCTTTCTCTGAATAGCAAACTGCATCATTTCATGATCACTGTCCCCTAGCCTCTCTTGTACTAGCACCTCCCCCATCAGGTCGTCCCCAGAAGCTAACACCAGATCCAGTATGGTATTTCCCCTAGTGGGGACAAGTACCTCCTGTATGAGGTGTAGGTCCTGTATGCACGTCAGGAACCTCGTGAGTGGCCCACCAGAGGAGGTCAATTAGCCTGTAAGAAAACAAACTCTTACCTTTGGGGGAGAGATGGAGACCATCACGCCCCAGGACACCCTCTGCTCTAAAGTGCGTGTTGTGGTCCTGGAAGCCAAATCCGGCGTGACAATACCAACTCCAGAGGTGCCAGTTCACCTCACGGATGCAGGCGCTCTGCCACTGACGGCCTCCACTAACCGGGAGGAGGGACAAAAAGACTACCTGGGCCCCCAACTCTCTAAGCTTGGCCCCCAGAACCATGTAGTCATCCATGATCTGGTCTGGACTACTCTGGGCCGCATCATTGGTTCCCACATGGATGAGGACCATTGGATAGTAATCAGAAGACCAGATGAGGTCAGTGATCTTCTTTGTGATGTCCCCAGTCTTGGCTCCTGGGAGACAGTACACTTCTATCCGTGCAGCGGATGGGTCCCTCCATTCCTCTGAGGAGGGAATCCCCTACGATGATGACCCGATGTCTCTTCCTCTGGGTCACTGGATGACACTCAGGAGGTACAGATGCCGGCTTGTTGGTTGAGAGCATGGCTTCCTCCCTTCCTCCTTCCTCACACCCAGTCTCCTCCAGTGCTGCCAGGGCTGCATACCTGTTTCCCAGGTGTACTGGGGTGACAGTTGATGCAGATTTCAGGATATGTATCAGACATAGCTGGCTGAAGTTCAGTTCAGATGAGACTGAAGTGAAGCAAGTAAAACATTTAACAAAGATGACTTCTCAATTTTAACCAAAAGAGTACCATCCCCTATTTCTAGGTATCAAATCTGAGAGTTCTCTCAGAATTCCATTTGTTTGCAGATGGTCAGATTGCAGCAGTGGCCAGGGACTTTTGTTACATTATGCACATGCCTACATGATTATGACTTTCTCTGTTACAGATATGTCTTGCTACCCTGATCCATAACTTTGCAAACTTAGATCAATCCCTAAAATTCACTTACAAATCTGATGCTGAATGTAGTGATTCAGTAGGCAGATCACATGAAACCCAGGCTCTGTGATCTCCATTGTATTACTAGGGTTCCATGTGTTCATTTTGACCAAAAACATAATGAAGAGGCTTTAAGCCTTCCTACTTGAGAAATTGCCTCCCTCCCTACTCTGTGCCTGACCAGGGACATTTATGCCAGGTCTCCTCTTCATTTAGAGGATGAGTCATTAAGTACTTTGCCAGTTTGGTCCAAAACAGCCTGAGGATACTGACATTATTCAGGGCATGCTGCCAGGTGCAGCTGTTTGCTCAGTTTAATGAAGAGGGAAGGGTTTGAAGGGGTTCAGTCTGGATGGGGAATTCTACAGGGCTTTTGTTTAAGGGCACAATTTTTGTTGGTTGTTGCTGGATAAGCAGCTTTTTAATATTTTTTTTCTTAATTGGGATAGGGAAAAGAATAGACTCTGGATAGATGCGTATACATTTTAATTAATATTTAATTATCTTTCTGAAAAAGAATTGTAAGGATGTGAACACCAAGGAAGTAAAAGAATGAGAATGGCACAAAGGGATATATTTAGTAGTATGGAATGAAGTGAAGAAAGGTATCCTGTCAGCAAGATCTATTAGACTGTCAAATAGTCTCCCAAGAGAAATGGTGGAATCCCTGCTGCTTGAGATGTTTAAAACTAGATTAGGCAAAGCACTAGAAAATGTGCTGAAAGAAACAATTTTACCCTGACAGGGGATTGTAATAAGTAATCTAATTCTCTTCCTTCCCTTATTTCTATAATTGTGTATTCCAAGTACTTACATTTGATGCAATAGTATCAGTTTCAATACTCTCTGTCATGAGTCTTGATCAATATTATTAGCTAGTCTTCATTATTTTGCTTATACACTATTATAGTCGCAATCACAAAGTTCTTTCCTATTCTACAGGTTTACTTTCAATTACATCTGAGTTCCTACAATAATTCCTGTACAGTGTTGCATTAGCTAAGTTCATTCTTTTTGTATATATTTAAAATGAAGAAAATTCTGTACCAAATCTAATGTTTGATTTATAGCTTTATATAGAGGAATATATCATACCAGAAATATATTTCCTAATCATCCAGTGATGGTATCCATTACAATATTATAAATGGTCTAGTAAAGAAAGTGTCACAATTAGGTGCCTTTTCCTTTAGGACCAGTAGGAAGTTTCTAGGTCTCCTTAACTCAAGTTTTGTAAAAATGATATTTTCAGATAAAAAGTGAAAGTATAGAAAAATAAAAAGTAGGATTTATTGGCAGTAATTCTGTGTTACTACATGGATCTTTCATCCACAGAGGTCTGCTTTAAGATCTCAGTTCAGCAAAGTATCTAATCATGAACATAATTTTAAGCATGTGTGTAATCCAATTAGCTTCAGTGGAAAAATTCACATGCTTTAAGTCATGCACATGCATAAATACTTGGCTGAATCAGGGCCTAAAATTCTGTCATATCTATTATATCTTGAGTAAAAGTGCTAAATCATCCCATTTTTTACTAGAAAAAGCCCTAAATTTTGGCATAATTCAGCATGATTGATAATTTCCACTTCAAATGGCCTACAGATGGGCAGGCAAAATAAGGAAAATGGCACTCTCTCCTCCATATGGCATCAGACATCAACTTACAAATCTAAAAGCCACTGTCTGGTATTATATTATGTTACTCAATGTGCAAATTTTATCTATCCTGTCTGGGCATTTGTAAAGATTGCAGCTTTTGATTAAGTGCTGTGCTGTTTGTTGGGCACCACATTCAAACAGGGGCTGTCCAAGATATTAATCTTGTGAAGTGTTGTTTTGAAACATTCATAACCATATCTATTCAGCTTGACCCACACTTCTCTGTCAAGGCCATGACCAATGGGGGACTCATTTGGTGTTGGTATAAAATGTTGTAGGAATGGGTCTGACCTTTCCCAGAGGTTGTCCCATTCTGTTGCCCATACATTTGGTTCAGCATCCCTAGGCTCTTCCAGGAGCTTGTGGATTTCATATATAAACCATTTGCAACTTTTAAGCCTCTTAAGCCTCCATCTGTTCAGGTCTTTGGTTAACCCTTGATAGAGTGGGTGATTTTCATAATCTCTTGCCTCTTTTTTCCAGTAATGATGTTAGGGTCTTATATCACTGGGTCTAATGCCCTAGAGTACAAGGAATACAATTGTGTGTAAGTTGTGCAGTACGGTTGTGCAAAACAGCAGCATTCTGCTTCAACTTCCATTTTGACATTTCAATAGAACAGTGTTTTGTTTCAAGTTTCATTTCATTTTGAAAGCACTGTTCTGTTCTGTTTCATTTAAATGGTTTCGCAGTTTCAACATTGTTTTAATGTTTCACCCATAGGTTATAATGGGGAAGCACGAAACAGCCTATAATGTTGTCATTTCTTCCCTGATTCCAGTGAAACTTGCAGAGATGGAAACTCCCTCATAGGGCATGAAATCTGCCAAGTTTCAATGAGATAGATGCAGGGGTTTCAAGGAAACTGTACCTCAAGCTGCTAACAAGCAGGAGCAGCGTCCTGTGAGCTGGCAGGTAGATTGAGGGCATACATCCCCAGGAAGAGTCCAGAAGATCCCCTGAAGCCTTCCTGGGGGTTCAGGTGGGCCCCTGATCTGCCTTCTGGATGACAGAAGGCTGCTTCTGCCACCTGGGACCAAGCGCTGAGGAACTGAGCCAGGCTGGGGGAGGTGCCTCCCGCCACTGGGCTTGGTTCCCAGAGGTTCCCAGAGCTCAGCTCGGAGATGTCTTCCACAGCCCAGCTGAACTTCCTAGTGCTGGGGACAGAGTCTGGGTGGGAGATGCATCTCCCCCAGGCTGGGCTGAGTTTCCCAGCACTGGCAATGGAGCCCAGCAGTGGGACACACTTCCCCCAGTTGTGCTGAGTTCTCCAGTGTTGGAAACTGAGCCCAGTGGCGGAAGGCACTTCTCCCCACCAGGCTCAGTTCCCAGTGACTTGCAGCCCCATGGAAGTCAGGCCAGTGGCAGGAGATGGAGCACAGCGTTGGCTCTGCCCGCCTTCCACCACTGGGGTGAGCTCCATGGGGCTGGCAGAGCCAATTGGAGCACAGCCTAGCATCAGGAGGTGGGTAGAGCTGGTGCTGTACTCCAATTGGTTCTGCCAGCCCCATGGAGTGCAGCCCAGTGGTGGGAGGCAGGGAGAGCTAGGGCTGCACTCTCCACTGGGCTGAGCCACGTGGGGCTGTGGAGCCACTTGGAGCACAGCCCTGGCTCTTCCCTGCTTCCTGCCACCTGGCTGCTTCTTCAAAACTCGAAACTCTTCAAAACTTTCAAAATGTTTCGACTGGCCTGATTTCATTTTGAGGCTGTTTTGAAGCCCTTCTTTTCATTTCGATTTTGCTCTTCTGAGCTTGAAATGAGTTGAAACAGCATCAAAATGAAACAGCCGGCAAAGCTGTGCACAGCCCTATTGTGCAAGCTATTGTATAGCTTGTTACAAGTCTCATCACACTGTTAAGTACAGTGCCAAGCTTTTTAGTGTGACAACTTCTGGAGCATACAGGAGCACAGTATTCTGCTGGGGCACAAACCACTGCATGTGTGGTGGTTGTGAAAACTTTGAAGTTGGCACACCATGTCAGGCTGACTAAACTTCTTAAGGAAACTACCCATGCAGAAACTTTATTGCTGACCTTCTGAATGTGATGGTTATAGGTGAGAGAATGGTCTAATATGACTCCTAGACTGATTTGGTTATGCTCATGGGGAAGGTTGTGTTTGCCTTTTCTGATATTCAGTGTGTTCTTGGCTCCATGACTGTCCACATGGAACAGTGATGATACTGATTTATTGATGCTCAACTTCAAGCTCCACTTCTGGAGATATCAGCAATGAGTTCCATTCAGTATCTTTTGCAATTCTGTCATGTCTGTTCCTTTGGCTACTATGGTGACATTGTCAGTGTACATGTATCGCTTAGATGTTGTATGTGGAGAAGTCTGAGATATATACATTAAAAAGTATTGATGTTAGCACTGACCCTTAGTGGACTCTATTCTTCAGAGTTTGTACTCTGCTTTTTTCTCCTTGGCTGATAATGAGTTTGAATGATCTGCTAGAGATCATGTTCATGAAGAAAGCGCATAGCATGTGCTCAGGTATCGTAAAGTACAGCTTGTACATGAGGTCTTGGTGTCGTACAGTGTCATAGGTGGTTGTAAGGTTGATAAAGACAGTGCCTGCTTTCTTTCTCTTTTCAAATCCATTTTCTATAAATGGCTGAACTGCGTGCAATAGATTGCACACCACCTATGAACAGAGTGCATACATCAAAGCAATGCTTCAGTCACAAACTCATTCACAACTGTAATAAGCGAAACACTATAAATTTGCTCATGTTTTCACAGTAAAATTTTAAAATGTGACCCCTTGTTGCTTTGGATTTGGACAACACGTACCTTATATATAGTTTCATCTGTTGTACATAATATTTTTGAACAAAATTTTCTTACTACAGCCATTTTAAAATGACTTGAAAGATACTAAATGATTCCTGAAATTGCTTTACTTAAGTAAAGCTGACAGCCATGGGGCTCTTTAGCCAAAAAAAAAAGTGCAGGTTCAGGGGTGATCTGATGGCCACCTATAAGTTTATCAGGGGTGAGCACCATGATCTGGAGGAATGTTTGTTCACCAGAGCACCCCAAGGGATGACGAGGTCGAACGGTCATAAACTACTACAAGACGGCTTCAGGCTGGACATAAGGAAGAATTTCTTTATTGTCTGAGCCCCCAAGGTCTGGAACAGCCTTTTGTCAGGGTGATTCAAGCATCTACATTGAACACCTTCAAGAGCAAATTGGATGCTTATCTTGCTGGGATCCTATGACCCCAGCTGACTTCCTGCCCTTTGGGCTGCGGACTGGACTCGATGATCTTCCAAGGTCCCTTCCAGCCCTAATGTCTATGAAATCTATGAAATCTATGAAAGTCTGTGACAGCTGAAAATTATGTCTGTGTGAGAACAGTGCTTGCTGAAAGTTCTATGAAGATACGACCAAGTGTTTTTCTGTATTTGTTTAGATATTAGATATCTTTGTTTAGATATTTGTTTAGATATATGTTGTTGCTAAGAGCCTAATTAAAGTTTAAAATGTAGTAAGGCCTTGTATAAAGTAAGGCCTAGTAAATTTAGCAAAGCCTTGAAGTAGTAAGGTCCTGTGGTATAGTTAAACTTAACCTTATCAAAAGGAATGCAAGGCTTGTACTGCTATTAGTCAGTCTAAGGACAGTTGAAGTAAAAAGAATCTAAGTGGCTGTAAGTTATTGGTACCGTTCAGAAGCTATAAATTGGCTAAAACATCTGGAAATCATTCAGAAGGAAGGTACAGTGAAAAGAGTTAGCTGTTGACCTGGATCAGTGGGCCTGTGGATGTCGAGGAGCCCAAGGACTGAATACTAGGGTCCTTCCCAATACCTCTCGGACAGTGCTGACCAGGGACGCCGGAATCTGTGACATCCTTCAAAAAGAGAATAGCTTTAATTTTTTTTTAATAAGGAAAGAAGGTTCAAAATTGTATTATTAACAAGAATATATCAAAATGTCAGGACAAAACATAGAGACCCAAAAGTTTAAAATTGACTCATTACCTAGATATCAAATATAGTTTTCTAGAACAGAGTTAAGCATCTTACTGAGCCAAATGTAAAACAGAGATGTTGCGTCTACACTAGACGCTGACTTCACAGTAGCTCATTACTGGCACAGTACTGTTGCGTGATACAAAACACGACATTATGTGATTGCACAGTAGTAATGAGCTACTGCACAACAGTAACAAGCTACTGTGCAGTTAGCATCACCAAAAAGCCATTCACGGACTTGTGTATGCAAATACTAAATATCTGTGCAATAACAACAGTGCAGTCAGCATGTTGTGTAGACGCAGCCACTAATGACCAATTCAAATCTAGAGTAATTGTGGAGTCATTATTCTGGCAAAAGGAAGCTGATATAAGTTATGAATGAGATCGGCATGGCATTTTACAAAGAACAGGATGTGAAAGGTACAAAAATAAGTTCATTTTGAACAAACAGAAAACTTAGAATGTAGACAGATGGGTATCTTGGACAGATGTACACCCCCTTTAAAGAACTTCCAAAATAGAAGAAGTGCTCCAAAAGTAACCTTGAAGGAAGCAAATACTATTTAGCACTTCAAAACAAAGTGCTCCCTGTTGCATATATTCACTTTATGGAACACAATTAAGCAAGGCTTGGTCCTTCAACATCCCACAGTCTTTCGTTCCCCCACTTCCCAAAGGGGGACAGAACAAGGCCATACGTCCTGTTTGCTATGTCTCAACTCTCTTAGAGCACCTCCAGCCAGGAATCAAAAGATCCTGTGTCTCTCATCAGAACTGGGAGACTCCAGAAGTGGGAGACCAGAGTTTACCTCCTCCCTTCATTAGAATGGAGTCCCAGCTCTCCAGCCACTAATTCCTACCTACCCCTGCATCTGGTTGACCAATTCTGGCAGGGGGGTGCCAGGACCTCCAATCCCAGTAAGCAGGGGTGATCCAGGAGAGTCTCACAGCGGGGGTGAGACATAGACACACTCCCAGGGAGACTGGGGCTGCAGAGCCACACCAGCACCTGCTCTGTTCTACCAGTGCCTGTTGGAGGGATGGGTTTGGGGAGTAGCATTACAGGTTACCATGTCCCCCTGTCACTCCTGCTGGCTGGAGAACATGCTGCTACTTGTGGCCATGGACATTCTGAACTACTCCAACTAGGGGACACAGAAAGATGCTGTATTAATGTTTAACCCTGTCTATGGTTAAAATACTCTATTTTGAAGCACTTCAGAGTGCAGTTGCACTTTTAAACCTTATGTCTGTCCCAACTCTTATTCAGACTAGATTCAAGATTTAAAACAAGCATTTGTTTCTACCATATCTTCTTACATTTTATTTTCCAGTTCCCTTTGAATTTAGGTTGTCAGCCATGTTTTAAAATGTAAATCGTTGCTACATGTGTTTCTGAAACTTTACAAACCTTAAGGTTCAGAGTTTTCCTAGCTGAAACAACTCAAACTGTACACAAGTGAATCTGCACTACTGTTCTCAATTATTGTGATATGGAACCTTAATATTTTTGCTGTTACTTAAGCTTTGTGTTTTAAATTTATTTCCACTATTGCAACTTTAACTGCTGCAGTACATCGGCTAGGCCTCATTTAATTTATTCATGTTTCTCTATTTCATTTTTCATTGTACCTTGGCTCTTGCTGTTATGTTTACAAACTGTGAGCCAGACAATCCTTTGATATTTATGTCCTATTGCTAGGGCTTGGAAGGTAAAAAGGGGAATTCATAGAAGCCAAATAGTGCAATTTTTCAAGACTTGGAAATTTAATTTGCTGGATTATTATAAAGCTTAGTTAAGGCTACAGTAGTTTATTTTTCAGGGATTTTTACCCAAGTGAAGAACTCTTCTGCAATGCTTTAACACCACCAATAAGTTGCTAAACCCAGATAGATCAGTTGTCAGTCTTTTAGACTCTTCAATAGATACCTGTAATGATTTTTCTATCTACTATATAAATAATGTTTCTGCTCCATTGGCAGATTTTGTGTCAGATCAATCTACTGATTATACAGTTTCAGTTGTAGGAGCACCAGGATGTCCAACAAGTTCACTATCTACCTTTCTTGAAATTTTGAAGTCAGATATACAAGGTGTGATAAAGGGATTAAAACCAATAGTGAGTGCATTAGAGTCAGTTCTCTCTTGGTTGTTGCTAACTCTACTTTCAGTTCATAGTAAAAATAAATCTGTTGTTCCATTTCAATGCCAAAGCTACCTGGCACCATCAGTCTGGTGTTATTCAAGTCCTGACATTGTGTTACATGAGAAACTATTAAAATTTTCTTCCTTCA
The DNA here is from genome assembly GCF_001723895.1 of Crocodylus porosus. Taxonomy (NCBI): domain Eukaryota; kingdom Metazoa; phylum Chordata; order Crocodylia; family Crocodylidae; genus Crocodylus; species Crocodylus porosus. The sequence continues at coordinate 47,262,759 of NW_017728918.1, read as the reverse complement.
GTCCTCTACAGTCTAAAAGATAAAAAAGATAACAGAAGCCTTACTGGAATATGAAGAGGAATATTAATTTAGATATTTTTGCCTTTTTTCTTAATCATGTTGTGAGAGATGATGCATTTGATTAACAGTGGAAGAAGTGGATCTAGGTTAGATTTACAGTGGGATTAGTGAGCCATTCTGTAAAAAGGAAGCAAAAGAAAGGCAGAGAGATGAAGTGGGAGAAGAAATAACTGGTGTGTTTGGCATCATTCCTAGAGAAGAGGAATACAATGATGAAAAAAGGACAGAGGAATCACAGTCAGAAGTAAAATGGAACATGTAGGCTATAACAGATTATACGAGAGACAGAATACATGAATAAGAATTTTATATTTGATTCTCTGGTTAACGAAAAGCAAACAGAAGGCTTCAAAGAGAAAAGGGAAATGTTTCAGGGAATGAATGAGGAAAATGATATTACTAGCAAACTGAATTATTTGTGAGCTTGCATTGTACAAATATTGGGGAAAAAATCTACTAGCAAGGTTTCCTACAAATTGTCATAAAAATATTATTCTTTTTAATTAGCTATATAAAAAAAGAAGTGATGATTTTTATTTAGGCTCTAGGAATGGCATTAAATTAAAGTCTTCTCTGTTAGAATATCAAAAAGTCTGTTAGCTGCAATGCCTAATATTTTTTGTTATCACTGGAAGGTTGCAGACAAACAACATTTCATATCTTTTAAATCATAACAGGTTTGAGAGATAGAGAGACGTACCATCTAGAAGCTGCAGCTCATACAGAATGCAGCAGCCCATTTTCTGATAGTAGGTATAACTCCAATGCTCCAGAGTCTTCACTGGCTCCCAGTAGCTTCCTGGTTCATGGTGCTGGTTTTGATCTATAAGCAGGTTTTGATCTATAAATAGTCTGGGCTCTATGTACCTAAGGGATTGCCTTCTCCCTTATTTCCCCTTATGCTCTGTAAGTTTAGCCAAGAGGAATGTCCTGCAAGTACCATCAATAAATACGCCAAGTTTATTTGGTGAAAACAGGTAAGAGGTCATGCCTCAGCTCTAGTACTCCTTCACTACTGCAATGTACTATAGTGAACAAGTAAGATTGTCTTCCAAGGATCTTAACAGTGAGTCTGCAGGTGTTTCCATAGCCCAATGCTAGATGCACGTCTTGTCACAGTGAGGACAGGTGTTTCCAGAAGGGATGGATACTATGTTGCTGCGTGTGAGGTCCTAATGTTCTTCTTGCCTGTTCCTATTTTCCTCTTCTGCCTGTCAATGAGCTGTTTCAAAGTGTTGAGGTCCCTCCCAAAGAGCGTTCCTCCATTTTGGTATGTCCTGAGCAAGGGTCTCCCAAGTACTGATGTCCATGTTACAACTCTTCATGTTTGCCTTCAGGATGTTTTTGAAGCACTTTCTTTTCCGTCTTCTACTTTGCTGTACACCCCATCTGTACATGAGCCTTCTGTAACATATTAAAAGCTGTTTGAAACATTTCAAATCCGATATCCATCCGCACCCTTAGTGCTATTAAATTGATCAGTAATGTTTAACTTAGTATCCTGATTCAAGTCACCTGTTGGACACTGGCATAAGGTAATGGTTTGGTTTGAATGTTATTAACCTAATTGCCTGGTGTTTGGTTTCTTAAGGCAAGTGGACCAAAGACTTTTTTTTTCACTTTTTAGATTCCTTTTAACAGCTTTAAGTTCTCTCTTTTGCATTCACAGACTCCTCCTGTCTGAAAAAACAATGGTATTGTTGTTGCCATGCACAATGGATCCAGCTATATATCCCTTTATAATCCAGTTGTAAAGATGTTCTTCACTGTTTGTCTACCTAGTTACATAACACTCTGGAATTAATAGTGAATAGACTCAAATGTATTAAAACTAAGATTTTTTCAATCGGCCCACAATGTCTTTTGGGAGTTAATCCTTTCTTCTGGCAGGTATTTCTCAGACACTCAGCCCTCTATTTTCTATCCACTGTAGAAATAAAGGATATATACACACTGTATCCACAGCTGTAGACGGGTCCCTGCTCTCTGTACACCACCTAGCAGGAGTGGATCCAGCAGGACTGGGGGTGGGAGGTGCTGCAGTTGCACTGCCCATTCCACTGTGTAATGCAGTGAGCTCTTCATTAAGGACATGTTGGTGGCTCCAGTTCCCTGCAAAAAGGAGAAACCTGTCTGACACTGACACTGTCCCTGTCTGACCTAAGCGCAGGGGGAGTCCCATGGCTGCTGCTTTTTCCACTCCATCTGTAGAAAGTAATGTTCTTTGGTAATGGATACATTCATAAGAACTGATGGTGTTTATATGAGGCCCCTTGCATCAAGAAAATGATACCTCTGCTTATACTTATATCAAAAATTTTTGGTGATCATATATCATAGGCTGTTCCTGGATGCATGGTTAACAAATGTGTTCAAGAACACCTTTCCTAATCTAGCTGGTGAAAAGAATGGCAACCTATTCTCTTGGGTGCAGATTTTACTCCTGTTTGTGCCTGTCATTTTAAGTTTAGTATCCTCCTGTACTACTCAGACTTACACCTTAACATCATTCTGAAACATGGGTGGCAGAAAGCAGGGTAAAATGCACCTTATAGACTAACAGCATCAAATATGCATAAGCTTTTGTGAACAAGAACTTACTTTATCAAGTGTTCTGAAAGGTCTTGCAACAAGCAGGCTATCAAATGGAGAGAGTGATTTGAATACAAAAGATAGGGAAGGGAAGGGAGGGAGGGAGAGGGAGAGGGAGGGGAAGGGGAAGAGGGGGCAGTGCTGAGAGAGGCAAACAAGTAACAAACCCATAGGGGCATATGGTCAAAAAAACTAGTCCAGGTAGTGGGATAAGAATTGGTAGCCCCTCTTTAGACCATACTTCTCATTATTCAGTCTGTGGATTATTTCTTGTCCCACAATTTTGAGTCTGAGTCAGCTTTTAAAGTTCCATTGTTTGAGATTAGCTACTCTGAGGTCAGCAATGGACTATCCAGGGAGGTAAAAGTGTTCTACCACAGGCACTTACATTTTTTAGACTTGATGTCAGATCATTGTCCCCCTCATTCTTTCATACAGGGACTGAGCCATCTGTCCAATGTAGACAAGAGAGGGGCATTGTAAACAGGTGCTTGATAGATGCACCTATGATATGCAATATATGCAATATGATATTAGTAGCAAAGTAGATGAATTAACTTTGGTGAAACATAACTGCACAAGTTGCAGATATTTGTTTATAATTTGGTTTTAGTTAAGAGCTACAGAACCGTAGATTTTGGCTTTGTTTTCTTTAAGGATTACTTCTTTTCCCATGTGCTGCTAAGCCAAATGAAATCAGCAAATCCAAAATATGCTGACAGCACAGCAGGATGTATAAAAAGTACTTGACTGTTATTCCTTCTCGATTTACCAGAGCCAGAATTGGTTACTCTTCAGGGCTTACTGTAAAACTGTCAGACCTTGCAGAAAGGGGCTGAACTATAGACTTAATAGGATTAGATGTGTGCTGTTATTGTTTATGGTGGGTTTTTAAAAGTTAAGCAGACAATTTGAGAGCAGGTTGGACTATAAGGTCTTGATTAGCAAGGCTATTGTTTGTATTTTTAATATTTCTATAAGCATCTAGAATTTGGAAAGGATTTCAATAAATCTAAATAAATAAAATAAATCTTCCTGTGCCATGTATTCCCTAGCTATGCTCCGTGTGCTGAATTAGATGGCTATTTAATTTCACCTGAGGTGGAAATTATAAGGCTTTTTTCTATGTTTTCTTTCTCTGGAACAGTCTTTCTTTTCCTAACTGTAATTTTCAGTATCAATAACAGACTGAAAAGCTGTTTGTTTGCTGCTTAATGTGATTGTTCTGTACTGTGATTATTCTCTGAAAGGGGGAAAGGTTCTGGAAGTAAATTGTTGTTGTAATTATTCATGAGATTCATCTGTAGTTTCTCATTCTCTTCCTAAGAATTTGTTAAAAGAAAAAGTGTGTTTTCCTTTTGAAATCTGTGAATTATAACACCTCATGGTCAATTTGTTACTTAAAATCTTTAGTAACTATGTATATAACATTTCTAATCCAAATACAATTATTTCTTAATCAGTGATCATCTTAGTGCCTAAAAAAATAAATGTTTGCTCCATCCCTTCTCTGCCACAAAGAACATTTAGAGATTTATTTTTTGTTTACGGGGGAAGGATTATTTTTTGAATGAATCTGAAAATAAGGCAGAGGTTGGCAATTATTTCAGGCAGAGGGCCTCTTACTGAGTTTTGGCAAGCCATCACAGGCCGCATGACAGGCAGCCTGGAGCAGATAAATATTAATTTTCTAAATTTTTTAGGGGCCCCGTGGACCAGGTAGAATGGCCTGGCAGGCCGCATCCAGCCTGTGGGCCTCATTTTGCCCACCCATGAAATAGGGGAACTATTTTTAAAAAACATGTTAGAGAAAGCAACTTATATTTGGCTCTGAATGAGGTAAATATAATTGTCAGTCTTTCTTCTACTAGCTATATAAGTTCCCTGTCCTTTTGCCCCATCTTGTCTTCTTGCTTCCACAGGCATAAGTGTGACTGTGCTGAGTGACAGAGGATGCAGCTGTCATAGCTATGTCATACCATACCTTAGAAAGAGAGAGGTGGTTACTCAGGCAACCAAAACTTTTCCCAGGGAGAACTTTGAAAATGAAATGTTATCAAAAGTATTTTGAAATTCTAAGAAAGCTATTTCCACAGTTTTCCTAAGTGTACTTCTATTAAATGTTTCAAGGAATTCTAATGGTTTAGGGAAATATTATTTCCTTTATGGAAAACATGTGGCTAAACCTTATCCATTTTTAAAGTGCTTTAAAATTAAATTATTATAATAGGAACAGACTTTCAGCTGATGTACGTCAATCTACGCTCAGTCTGGCCCTATGTCTCCTTCTCCCTCCCTGATCAGCTGCATGCCACACACACAGGCTGCCTGTGTCTGTTGCCTTCCTACCCTTTCTATCTGATACCTCCCAATGTAAGTGAAGGAAGTTAGAAAGTTTATTTCCATAGTTTTGAGAGAAATGTAGGTGAAATAAGTTATAAATTATAGAGGAAAAATTCTGTTCATATCGATGGTTGTAGGTCAGGCCTTAAGTAAGTTTCCCCTTTCCCATAATAATACAGACTTGGACTTTATGGCACTGTTTTAAAAAAATTCCAAGAATGGAGGTTCTGCAATCTCTCTGGGTAGCCTGTTTTAATGCTTAGCCGCCCTTGCAATGAGAAAGTTCTTTACAGTATACAACCTAAATTTCCTTTGCTGTGAGTTGAGACCACTGCACCTTGTCCCTAGCAGCCATTGAGAATAATCTGTTTCTATCCTCTTTATAACCACTGGTCAGAAATTTTAAAACCATTGCATTTCCCATTCTTTAATCAAATTTTGTTTTTCTCTGCTGGGTTCTTTCTAGTTTGTCCATGTCAGGAAAGTGAACAGGCCAGTAAGTAGAGCAGTTTAGAGAAAGAGGACCAGGAAGTCTTGAATGCCTGGGGAGAGGGTTTCTGAGGTCTGGGGAATGAAGGGCCTGCCTGGCTTGGGCTCAATAATCCAGATTCAGTTTGATTGTTTGTTGTTTGGGGCAGAGAGAAGGGAGTGTTGTCTGGGACAGAGAGCATGAGGTGCTCTCATCTGATGGTTTCAACTACTGAAAGCAATTTGAACAAGGAGGTGGGGTTAGCCTAGCCAGATTTATGTCTGTATTTTATTCATTGACTGCAAAATGTCTAAACAGTCATGGACACAGAATCCAGAGCTTCTGGTGAGTGCTAAGTTATAAAGGCATTCTCCCTTCTCTGTTTTCACTTTATGGCCACATTAATATTGCATTTCTGTCTGCACTGTAGCACGATTCAACAAAACTACTGAACTTTCCACCCAGTCTTAACTTTAACTTGACACTCTCATGGGAGGTGGGAGGTATACCTCTGACCCCTGAATGGGTCTTTCTGAGGAAGTGCTTTAATTACTAGGCTGTTATAAAGCAGCAAGGTTGTTCTGATGTGCCATAATTACAGTGAGTCAGAGAAGTCTTGATTAATTGAGTCTTCTGGAGCACAGCAATTATGGCTCTGTGGCAGACTCCAGTGTCATGTGTGTCAGTATCCCTGCACTGGAAAATGGTGGTGTCAGGGCCTATCCCAAGGAGGGCCAGGAGGGCCATTTGGCCCAGGCCTCTCATTCATGGAGGGCCTCAAATTTAGACTTTTGACGTTATCTCCAAATGAGGTTATCCATACAGACAGAGATACACTGACAGGATTCATAGATTTCATAGACATTAGGGCTGGAAGAGACCTTGGAAGATCATTGAGTCCAGCCCCCCACCCAAAGGGCAGGATGTCAGCTGGGGTCATAGGATCCCAGCAAGATAACCATCCAATTTGCTCTTGAAGGTGTTCAATGTAGGTGCTTGAACCACCTACAATGGCAGACTGTTCCAGACCTTGGGGGCTC
>NW_017728918.1:47199221-47255831 GCF_001723895.1 Crocodylus porosus | reverse complement strand
GAACCTATAATGATGCTGCAGGTTTTTCTTCCCAAGGTAGAAAACCTTGCATTTTTTGGTGTTAAACACCATCAGGTTCTTGTCTACCCATTTGCTGAACCTGTCCAGGCCAGCTTGGATCACCCACCTGTCTTCTGGTATGGATGCTCTGCCCCAAAGTTTGGTGTCATCAACAAACTTGGCCAATCCACTTCTGACTCCAATGTCCACATCATTAATGAAGATGTTGAACAATAATATGGGTCCAAGAACAGAGCCTTGGGGGATCTCATTGGTCACAGGACACCATGATGAGTGGTTGAAAGAAGAAGACATTCATCATACATCTTTAAACTTGTGTCCCATTACCAGGCCACACCACCTGAAGTGCACTATGAATTAATATTTTTTTAATATACAGGGAGCCTCAAAAAATGGAAATGGCCTGGGCCTCTCTCGACCTCTGAGAGGGCCTGGGTGGTGTAGGTGCTTTAACTAAAGCTCATTGAATGAGCTTTAGTTAAAGTGCTCCTGCTGCCATTTTCCAGCACAGGGATGCTGATACACATGACGCTCCAGGCACTTTAATTAAAGTGTGCACCCCCATACTCCCAGAGCATGTCTATAGATGCCCTTAGCTACACCTCCTACCTTCCTTCTAGTGGAGTTAGATGGGAACTAGGTGCCTTCCCATTTAGCCAGGGGAAGTTCTTTTCATGCACAGAAGATAGCACTTGTAGGTGCCTCAGTAATTTAAGGTCAAACTGGGGATTTGGCGTTTAGGCAAAGAGAGGATGAAGTGAGGGTGCATGAAAGGTGAAGGCTTGCATGTCAATTTTAGACATAGAACTTTAAGACTTCCTCAGTCCTATTTTAGGTGCCTAAGACTTTTTTGGATCTGACTCTCATATAGTGTACTTAACTATTTGAAAATGGTGCCAAAAAGTGGAAATACATAACATGAGGATGTCATTCCTTTCTAAAAATATCCCTTAAAATGAAGACCTCGATTACAGAGAATAGTAGTAAACAAAAGATGCTCCTTGGAAGGTCTTTTCTGCTTTATATTCTGTTCCTATTTTCCAGCTTTCCAGTTTGAACCATTCGCATCATATTGACATGTTATGAGACATTAGGGATGCTATCCAAATCTTTAACTTGAACTAACAACAGTGTCAAGTATTAATAAGTGATTTTTGCCTTAGTGATGTTGAACATTTATCCACCTCAAGCATTAGGAAATGGTGCCAAATCACTTACACGTTTCCTTATCTTTTCTTTTTTATACAGTAGGCAAGTGCACCAAGATACCTTTACTCTACCAGTTGTATGTTAAGTAGACTTTTATATCAACTCATAAGCAGAGTATCTTAGCAACTTCAGTAGTACAGTGGTTTCATATTCATAGGGCCCCAAGGACCAGCTTCATAGATTTCATAGAATTTAGGGTCAGAAGGGACCTATTAGATCATCGAATCAGACCCCCCTGCCCTGGGCAGGAAAGAGTGCTGGGTTCAGATGACCCCACCCAGGTGTTTATCCAGTCTCCATTTAAATACCTGTAAGGAAGGGAATAGCACCATCTCCCTTGGAAGCATATTCCATATTTTAGCAACCCTCACTGTAAAGAATTTTTTCCTGATGTCCAATCTAAATTTGTTCTCCTTCAGTTTATGGCCATTGTTTCTACTTATCCTGATGGGCACCCTGGTAAACATTGCATCCCTTATTTCCTGCTGTCCCCCCACGATGAGTTTGTTGATGGCCACAAGATCACCTCTTAGCCTTCTCTTGCAGAGGCTGAAGAGATTCAGGTCCCTCAATCAGTCCTCATAGGGCTTTTTTCTATAGGTCTTTAACCAGATGGGTGGTCCTCCTCTGAACCCTTTCCAAGTTATCTACATCCCTCCTGAAGTGCAGTGCCCAAAACTGGACCCAGTAGTCCAGCTGCGGCCTGACTAAGGCTGCATAGAGGGGAAGTATCACCGCCCCAGACCTGTTTGTGATGCACCTACTTATGTAATAAAGAGTGTGGTTAGCTTTACTTATTACATCATCACATTGGTGACTCATGTTCATTTTGGAGTTGACTACAACTCCAAGATCCCTTTCTGCAGATGTGCTGCTTAGAATGGTACCGCCCAGGCTATAGGTGTGTTGATGATTCTTTCTCCCTAGGTGCAACACGTGGCACTTATCTTTGTTAAACTGCATCCTATTCTGTTCTGCCTGCTTCCTCAGTTTGTCCAAATCAGCCTGGATTCTCTCCCTGCCTTCTAAATTGTTTATCTCCCCCCATAGTTTGGTGTCATCTGCAGACTTGGATAGGGTGCTTTCTACTTCCTCATCCAAGTCACTAATGAAGATATTGAACAGTACTGGTCCTAGCACAGTCCTTGGGGGACTCCGCTGTCCACATTTCTCTGGGTAGAAACTGACCCATCCACCACCACTCTCTGAGTGCGTCCCATAAGCCAATTTTCCACCCACTGAACTGTGTAATAATTGACATTGCAACTGTTTTGTTTATTTATAAGAATTGGGTGTGACACTGTGTCAAAGACCTTTTTTAAAATCTAAGTAAATAACATCTACCTCTGTGCAATCATCCAAGCATTTTGTGACCCAGTCATAAAAAGAAACCAGGTTACTCAGGCAGGGTCTGCCTGCTATGAACCCTGGCTGGTTGCCCCTTAGCATTATTTTATCTGCTGCCCCCCCACAAATGTGATCCTTAACAATTTTCTCAAAGGTCTTGCCAAGGATAGAGATGAGGCTAACCAGCCTATAGTTACCTGGTTCCTCCTTCCTCCCCTTCTTGAAAATGGGGACCATAGAGGCCCTTTTCCAATCCTGAGGGACCTGTTCTGAGTGCCATGAGTGCTCAAACCATTGCATAAGCGGTTCTGCTATGACTCCAGCTGATTCTCTAAGTACCCTAGGATGCAGATCATCAGAGCCTGTTGACTTAAATACATACAACTGCTCCAGGTGCCCCTTTATTAGGTCAGCACTAACAGTTGGTGGGTTTGTATCTATCTCATGCTTACCTAAAGTCCCATTGGGATGCATATTTGTATTTGTGTCCAGGAACACAGATGCAAAGAAATCATTTAGGAGATCTGCGTTGGCCATCCTATCTGTTACCAGTTGCCGTAGTCCATCTTGAAGGGGCCCTATGTTACCCTGCATTTTCTTTTTGCTTCCTATGTATTTAAAGAATGACTTTTTGTTATCTTTAACTTTTGCTGCCAGCCTAAGCTCCATTTCCACTTCATCAGTCCCTCCCTAACTGATCTCCTGAGCTTTTTCAAGTTGGCCTTCCTGAAGTCTAACACTTCAGCCTTACAAGTTTTCTTCCTCACTTTTCACCGGATAGTGAACTCTATCAATAGGTAGTCACTATCCCCTAGGTTACCTTGTTGAGTAGCACAGGACCAGTTGAAGGGCCAGGTGACTAGCATAGAACCAGTCTGCAGGCTGGATTGGGACCACAGACCACTTCTGTGCACCAGACCTATCTGCAGAGCAGCTGGGTGCACTAAATCTAGTGCAAGCACCACATGCAATACATGCCAAGCTAGCCCTGTGCACCACATGCAATGCCCTTACTGGATCCACACTGTATGATACAGTGTGTTGTTTTGACAGAGCTTTATTTTTTGTTATTGGAACCTATCTGCCAGGAGAGCTATGTTAATGTACATATTGTGGTGTTTCTGTTAGAGAAAGCAGATTGAAGTGCACGTTGTACCTGGAAAAGAAGATGAAGAGGCTTCAATCTTCTTTCTCTAACAGAAACACCACAATTTGTACATTAATGTACCCTTCAGAGTTCATTCTTCAGTCGCAAGCCAGAAGCTGAGAGGATTTCATCTCTCACACAAATGAGCCTTACTTTTATTATGAAAAGTTCATAGTGATATGTAGTATTGTCAACCAAAATCTTCATCCTGGAACTGTACAAAAATATTTCAGATATGCTTGGTTTAGGCAACTGAATACTTTGGAGTATGAGAGACCTTGATCTTGACACAATATTAAATAGCTAGTGAAGGTAGAGAAGGAAAGGCAGGTTTGATATGCTCATGGTACTGCTAAGGAAAAATGTTGAAGCCTCTTCCTTTCCTACCAGGAGTACCAGTACTAATGGTGCAGGATAAATTCGGTAAAATGTTCAATTAACAAAATATAAAGTAACAAAGAGCTTCTTCTCTGAAAGGTATTAAGCATCTCTAACAATTTGTGTTTTTTAATGACTTATATGTCATTATATGTTTCTACTTGTGGATCCCCTAGTGCTACTGACCTGTGGGTAACTTGTAAAATGTCAGTGCACTCCAGAATGAGGTGCCCTTGTAAAGCCAAAAATATTTGGAGGTAAGGATATGACAGATTATCCACTCCCCAGTCACTCTAGTTTCTTCCCCTTAATGGATATCTGTCTACTCCCAGAGACATAGAGAAAAAGATCTTTCAGGTTTCAGTGATGTATTTCATGCCATTTTTATCTTCCTGTAGTTGTCAGACCACCGCCTTGGGAAAACCACTCCCTGGTTCTTTTTCTCTTCATATGATACTTCTATAAATCAGTCCTGAAAGAACAGACATATTTAACTTCAGGCATTTTTCATAAGTGAAGCTTATGAAAAGCTTACAAAAACAGGAAAAAAGAGCTCACTGCTAGGATTAGCCTCTTTATGTGCATCCAGCAACACTGTATTTACTTGCACACCATACATACCCAAAGAAGACAGGCACCTTGTTTTTCAAAGGAAGAATGCTGGGGGGGAGGCAGATTTTCTAGTGTTACGGACTCAAGGTGGTTTTTTTCGATAGTCTGGGTTGCAAAATGGCTGGTGGCTTCTATCTTAGCTAGCAAGCAGAGAGCAGCCATGAAAGGGTTAATACTGGACTCTACCTCAGAAAGAAACTTCTTCTGTTGTTGTTAGTTTTATATTTATGTGAATAATAGCAAGGACATCCCCTAATCTTTTTGTAAATGCTGGAGATCAGTGTAAATGGCATAAGGTTTCCATTAGATGTAGTAAATATAAACCGAAATGTATGTCTGACTATTTCTAGTTTAACTGGACTGGAAGAGCTTATGCTTATGCTTATGCTTATGCTAAGTATAATGTGGCCCTTATGATTTACTTCCAAAGGGGTTTTCATTACAGAAACCTGTAGAGCTGCTACGTAGTATCCTGTACACACCTTTACTAAAAATGACTCTGTGGAGTTGGCATCTGGAGTGACAATTCAGTTTAGGAGAACAGTTTTGTACGTCTAGCAGCCTGTCATCAGGTGGAAGTTATACAACTAACTAGAATCCCATTAAGTAAAAGAATATAAAGAGGCCATCTTAATGGAGCAAGAAAAATCAATTTCTAGTAAATGTGGTTGTTTGAAGGTGTTGCCTCTCTACATGGACCTTATATACATCTAAAATAAATAAATAAACAGTGTTTAGCATGCCAACCTATCTTGCTCTCTACCTTGGAGTTCTAGCATTCCTCGATTTAGCAGAAGGAAATGAAGCAGCTGGGTACCACAGTCTCTTACAACTGGTTTTTGATTGGTTTTTGATATTTGGTGTCCTGAGGGTGAAAAGAGAAGGCATTAATTCAATCTTGAGTTGCACTATTTTTTCTGGAAAGTTTCCAAACCCCAACATCACCTAATGGTATATCTCCTAAGGGTGACTATGCAGTTGCTACTGTGAATCTTTTATTTTCCTCTTTCTATTTACCATATACACTTTGCTAATTGAACTCATGCTAGAAAATCATGTTGTAACTGCTGCAAAAAAGCCTGAAATGATCAATAATACAACATATACTCATAGTAAAACTTATTTATGAAGGTTGTTAATTATGGCTTCTATGCCAAATCCAGACAACTTTTTTCCCCTTGAAAAATAAAAATGATTTTCAACAAAAAGGTTTTATACTCAATAACAACATCCTTAACAGGGATGTAAGATTGATATTATTTAATTACTATTTATTCATTTTAATGGTTATTACTCACCATAGATATTTACAAAAGCATTTGTATATTGAACTACTGAAGAAACAATTTTCTTCATTAGCATCTGTCAGTATTCCAAATGAATAACACTGAGGTGCTATTGTTTGAAACTATGCTCTATTTTTTTCAATGGATAAACTAAGTTCTTAAATTAATAATTGATTTCTCCACTGTTACATCATACTGCATGATTGTTAACATATATATGCACATAATTCTTGTCAGTAGGCTGCATAATATTTTAAATGGTGCTTTGCAAATTTAGCATGAATATATTAATACATAATTACTTTTTGCAACCTAATAAGCTTCTGTATTTATCAGTCTTCTAAATTAAGGCATATTATATTTCCTCCTTAGGGATATGATGATGGATATGGGGGTGAATATGATGATCCAAGCTATGAGGCATATGATAACAGTTATGCCACCCAAACACAGAGGTAAGCTTTTGAAATTTTTTAAGACCTGTTTTCCACTGCATTTTTTCTTTTTGTAATATGAATTTCAAATCTTGATTTCTAACAACAAGCAGCTTTTCATAAACTCTCCATATTCTTAAATAGCTATTAAAACATCTCAGCGACTTGGACAAGGGGGGAAAAGCACCTTGTTCAAATTCACAGATGACAATAAAATGTGGGGAGAAGTGGGTATGCTGGAGGAGAGGGACAGGCTGCAATTGGACCTAGACAGGTTACAGGGGTGGGTGGATGAGACTAGGATGGGATTTAACACTGACAAGTGCAAGGTGCTGCAGCTGGGGAGGAAGAACCAGCAGCATACCTACAGGCTGGGGAACTCCCTTCTTGTCAGTACAGAGGCAGAAAAGGATCTTGGAGTCATCTTTGATGCCAGAATGAACATGGGCCGACAGTGTGGGGACGCGGTCAGGAAAGCCAGCCACACCTTGTCATGCATCCACAGATGCATCTCGAGCATGTTCAAGGCGGTGATCCTCCCCCTCTATGTGACACTGGTCAGGCTGCAGCTGGAGTACTGCGTCCAATTCTGGGCACCGCACTTCAGGAGGGATGTGGACAGCATCAGGAGGGTCCAGAGGAGGCATCCTTTCCTGCCCAGGGCAGGGGGTCAGACTATATGATCTACTTAGGTCCCTTCCATCCCTGCCAAACAACTATGAAACTATGGAAAGTCAGTAACAAAGACTGTCAGAGCTGGCATGGAAGATAACCCAAATTAAGCCAAAAGCATAAAATGCAGTTGTAAAATAATTTCACATCATAGCCTCATTTTGGAAACAAATCCAACTGACTTTCTTTCTGTTTTTCTTTCTTTGTTTCTTTGTTTCTTTGTTTCTCAGAATGTTAAGGCTTCAAGGCAGTGGATAAGTCCTTATTTTATTACTGCTCTTAGCATATTATAGACACCACCAGAAACAAATAATAGATAATGATAATGATAACGATGATGGTAAACCCTTCTGACTGGTTATCATAGATTTAAAAATAAATGTAGAACTTTAAATATTCTTCAATCTTGTAAATTTGATTTGAGTTTACTTAAACTGAATGATGCAGTTTGATCGTCTGAGATGATTCATGATCATAAAATGAGTTACTGTTATATTATTGCACCATTTTTCAGTTGTGGGGGAAAAACATTGATTCTTTAGTTATTGCAGAAAAATATCTCTTGTAGAAAGTTTGTATACTTCTTAAGTACTAGAAACCATTTCAATAACTGAGGCCCCCTCTGTGCATACAGGTAAGGCATGATTGGATCTAATGTGTGATACACATGCTTGTTCCTCCTGCTATGCTACACTTGCATGGCAAGAGGTGCAACTGTGGGATTGTATATTAGATCCAATCAGACCATATTGCCAAAGCAAAGGGAGGCCAATCCTGGGCTCCCCCTACACTGGCAAGAAGCAAGAAGCCCCCGTTGCTGACTTCCTCATGCATAGCTGCCACTGAGAGCCCCACAACTAACAGGGCTCCCGAATCAGGCTGCGCCTCATGCACAACAGGGTCCAAGAGCCCTGTCAGTTGCATGGTTCTTGGTCTCAGCTACATGTGAGGTGCAGCCTAGACCTGGAGTTCTATAAGTTGTGGGCTCTCTTGGTCCCACTGAGGGTGAGAAGGTGGACTGACAGTCCCATGTGGGCTGGGAGTTTCCCACAACACCTCTCCCAGCCTTGGGAACCACAGAAGCTGCAACTCCCAGGGCTCAGGGTTTTCACATTGGGCAAGGTATAACCCTGCAGCTGGGAGCCCTGTCAGCTGACAGGGCTCCCAACCACAGGGGAGACCCTGTTGCATGTGTAAATTAAAGCTCCAAAACAACCAACTATAAAGTTAGTACACATTTTGGAGGTTTAACTTGATAGCTAGTTGGAGCTTTTTATCATGTGATAGTTACTTTGTATGTGTAGCTGGTCTTAAGGTCATTGCAGAATTAACCAATTAATTGCACAATATCTGTAACATGTAGAGGGGGCCTGAAACGGTTCAATCGAAATACCTACCTCAGAGTTAATTGGTTACCTCAACTTATTTACACCCAGCTCCTGCTCCACCTATTAAGCATCTAAGGCCTATTCTAACCTCTTCATATCCAAGGAAAAAAGTTTCACGTGCCTACATTTCTAACTTAACTTAAACACTGTCTTCCTTACCTAAGTCACAAAAAGAAAGAGGGACCTGGGTTCTAAGCTCCACCCAGACTGGAAGGATTTGACCACACACTTCCTATTACCCAGGGGGGTACACTAACTACTAGGCTATAAGATAGGCAGGGCTGAAGACATCCTTCACCCATTCTGAAACCAGACCACTGGAGAGAAAGGAGTACGAGAGTATGGGACCAAAAGGAGATGGAGTCTGAGTCTATACCACATTGAGATGAACACTCTCTGGGAGAAGAGGTGTCCTGGATTCTGTCTGCTACTCTAAGAGCTGTTTATACTTCATGATTTTGTAATGAAAAATCCTCTTCCTCCTCCTCCATCATCCTGGTGCATGTAAGCACCTCCATTCTAGGCAGCTGGGATCAGAGACAATAGAACCACATAATGAACGGCTCTGAATCTGGTTTTTGAACACACCACACATACCTCATTTCTTATAGGTTGGCTGTAGGTGGCCTCCAGTCTGTTGCTTTTGCTGTTTGCCCATGTATGAAGCTGCCCATTATAAAAAATGGGAGAACTGTGCACCTCTTTGGCTGAAGTAGAATTGTTCCACAAAGGCAAGACCCATATTTTTAAGAACAAGCAACCACGTAGGCCTAAACTTCTAATAGGTACATGTGGAGTTGGGTCTTAATGTCTCCAAAATAGGGAAGGCCTGAAGTAGTTACTGAAAGCAACTGATTTGCTGTTAGTTACTCTCTCAATAATATTCAGAATCAGTATTTTAATATGAAGGCCATAAAACTACCCAAACTGATTTAAGTCTGTTCTATGTCCTCACAGAACAAGTGTAAATCGGCTTAGGTACTTTTATTGTCCTTCATATTCAAATAAGGGAAATAAGCCTCATGATACAGTGATGGTATGGTTTTATATGACTGGGATAGCTAAAAAAAAAGATAAATTTATCCATTTGATTACAAGACACAGCGGATTTGGAATGAACCTCCATGAGACATAATACATATCCTATAAATATAGCTCGGAATTTCATCAAGTTGAAATCTATTTTTCAACTGGCCAGTCAGAGGACACCACTAGTAGCAGTGAAAAAACATTATGAAGCATCAAATGAAGGTTTAAAGGGAAAAGAATAAATCTTTCATTGAATTAGCATAGTTTCTAGGAAACAACTAAGGAAATAAACATTCATGTACAAAGTTGTGTTCCTTAAAGGTTGTGGGCCTAAAATTACTAAGTTTGCAAGTTGAGTATTTTACTGAGAAAGAGACCCCTCGACATTCTCTTCAGCTGCAGAACTGCTGTAGTGCACTTAAGATGAATAAAGCATTGTCTTTTGTATTTTGCTAAAACTAGTAGAGATTGTTAAAAGTCCTTGGTTACATCTGAATATGTACCCTCTCATGTATGCTTTAACTGCATGCTTTAGTACAGCAGGGTACTTGAGAAGGCCCTACGGGCTATGTGCAGGTGGGTGGGCAGGGACGGCGCACTGCCACCCACCACCCTGCACTGCCACCTCCCAGGAGCAGGGCCAGGGTGGGGTGAAGGCAGCAGCACTCCTGTGCAGGCCACACAGGCATTGCCCAGCCAGCCAGATGCCGGGGGGAAGATTGTAGGCTGTGGTGGCCACTGCTACCCACCATCCTGCACTGCCACCATTCCACATCTGGCCATGCACCACCCCCACCCCACTCCGCCTCCATGGGTACACTTCATAGAATCAGTGAGTCACAAGGGACCTAGACAGATCATCTAGTCCGACCACCTGCCATGGGCAGGAAGGAGCACTGGGGGTGGGAGGGGTCATAAGACCCCAGCCAGGTGCCTGTCCAGTCTCCTCTTGAAGATCTCCAGGGAAGGTGAGAGCACCACCTCTCTGGGAAGCCTATTCCAGGCTCTGGCCACCCTTACCATGAAGTAGTTCTTCCTAATACCTAAACCTATCCTCCCTCAGCTTGTGGCCATTGTTCCTGGTGACTCCAAGGGGGGCCCTGGTGAACAGACTTTCCCCGAGTCCCTGCTGCTGGCCCCTGATAAAGTTGTAGGCAGCCACAAGATCCCCCCTCAGTCTCCTCTTGTGGAGACTGAAGAGATTCAGGTCCCTCAGTCTCTCCTCATAGGGCTGGCCATGGAGGCCCTCAACCATATGAGTGGCCCTCCTCTGGACCCTCTCCAGGTTCTCCACGTCCTTCTTGAAGTGCGGCGCCCAGAACTGGACACAGTACTCTAGCTGCGGCCTGACCAGTGCCACATAGAGGGGGAGCAAGACCTCTCTGGATGTGTTAGTGATGCCCCTGTTGATGCAGGACAGGGTGCGGTTGGCTCTGCCTATTCCTTCGTCGCACTGGTGACTCATATTCATCCCAGAGTCAATCCCGACTCCAAGATCCCTCTCTGCCTCTGTGCTGCTGAGAGGGTCAACTTCTAACCTATAACCATAATGCTGGTTCCCTCTTCCCAGGTACAGCACCCTGCACTTGTCCTTGTTGAACCGCATCCTGTTCAGATCTGACCACTTCTCTAACTTATCCAGGTCTGCCTGGATGCAGTCCCTGCCTGCCGGTGTATTCACTTTACCCCACAGCTTGGTGTCATCAGCGAACTTGGACAGGGTACTCTCCACACCCTCGTCCAGGTCGCTAACGAAGATGTTGAACAGCACCGGCCCAAGGACCGAGCCCTGGGGGAGTCTGCTGCCCACAGCCTCCCAGGTCGACATCGTCCTGTCCACCACCACCCTCTGGGTTTGTCCCTGGAGCCAGTTTGCCACCCATGTGACCTTGCATTCGTCAATGCCTCAGTCCCTCAGCTTGCCCACCAGAATTGGGTGAAACACTGTGTCGAAGGCCTTCTGGAAGTCCAAGAAGATGACATCGACTTCCTCCTTCCCATCTAAGCTCTTTGTTACCTGGTCATAGAAAGAGACCAGGTTAGTCAGGCAGGATCGGCCTTGCATGAACCCATGCTGGTTTCGCCTCAACATTACTTCCCCTGCAGGGCTCTCACAAATGTGGCCCTTGATAATTTTTTCAAAGACCTTCCCCAGGATAGAAGTGAGGCTGACTGGCCTGTAGTTACCGCTTACTAAACAAGGTTGAAAAACCCTGCTTTAGTACATTAGTAGATTAATCCAGCAGGCATATATGTGGGCAGATACTTCAGTTGTACTCCAAAATTAGAAATAATATATCTTAGGACATCTTTAGCTACAGAAGCTACCATAGTTAATTGTCACAGCAAAAATTATTGAAATAGCTACATTGAGACTGTTCTATGCAGTCCTTTGCATATTGTAGTCCTCAGCAACTGAATGAAATCCTTGTCAAAATTATAGGTGTTATGCCAAGCTAGAACTACTAGACATGTTTTAGGTCAAGAAGTAAAATTTAAAGAATCAAGTTAATCATAAATATACATTTAATTAATATGAAAATACTCTAATTAACATAATCATAATACTACTATATTAATTAGTAGTAAAGTAATAAGTATAGCATCCATAGAGTTTTTCACAAATATGAACTAACCACAGAAGATTCAAACTATATAAACTGTTCCTAATCAACAACTAAATCAATTTTGGGAATCAATTTTTCTATTATTGTAGGAAAATAGGTGTGGAAGGGACCTCGTGAGGTCATCTAATCCAGCCAAATGTCCCCTCAGTCTCCAGACTCAATTACCCCTTTTTTTTTTCTTTTTTTTTTAGCTTTTCCTCTTAAATCTTGCTTTTCAGGCCCTTAATCATTTTTGTTTCTCTGTGCTGGACTCTTTCCAATCTGTTCACATCCTTCTTGATGTACAGCAGGGTACTTGGGCACAGTACTCTAGGTGAAGCCTCACCGGTGCTGAATGAAGCAATTGCACACTGTTGGTTTATATTCAGCTTTATGGTTTACAATAATCCTAGTATTCTTTTCCACATCACTTCAGCCTAGCCAATCATTCCCCAGTCTGTATTTGTGCATGCCATTATTCCATGCCAAGTACAGGACTTTTCACTTGTCCTTGCTGAATCTCATCTGATTGATTGTGGACCATTTTTCCAGTCTGTCAGGTCATTCTGTGTCCTAGCTCTGCCCTCCAGACTGTCTGCAACTCCAACCATCCTGTTATCATCCACAAATTTGTTAAGCATGCATTTGATGTCATCATCTAAATTATTAAAGAAGAAGTTGAACAATACCAGATCCAGGAGAGACCCCTGGGGAGTCCTACTTGATACTTCCCTCCAGAGAGATATTGAGCCATTGAGCCATTACTACTCACTGGGCATGTCTCCATGTGCCTAGTGTAACTCTAAGTGTGACTAGATTTACTGTGCATTAAGCCAATTAGTAATCAGTACATATGCAAGACCCTGACACTAAATTTGGTGCCAGGTCTCTCCAACCCTGCCATGTGCCTCTGCCTGGGAGGAGCTCCAGCCTCTAGTCCCAGCTACCAGCAGCTGGCAGTTTGTCTTTAAAACACAGCCCCATTGTGTGATCTCTGGGCAGCTAGTGGCACACACAGAGGCAGCACTTGGCAGCTTTGTTCATGACCTCTCTGTGTTCGTGAGCTGTGGCTGCCCCAGTCCCTGGCCCTGGCAGTAAGAGACAGGATCCTCCAATCCTGCTGGCCACCTCAGTCACCCTACTGCCCTGCTGAAGTCACCATCACCTGGCCTATGGCAATCTT
Source organism: Crocodylus porosus (assembly GCF_001723895.1). Lineage (NCBI taxonomy): Eukaryota > Metazoa > Chordata > Crocodylia > Crocodylidae > Crocodylus > Crocodylus porosus. The sequence goes on along the minus strand of NW_017728918.1, from coordinate 47,242,519 downwards.
GCTCTGACTGGATCCCCCACATGCAGCGACTGCCTGCCTACTCACAGCACACCCTCCCAAAGTCCCCACCATCATGCAGCTGCTGCCGCCCATCACACTGACAAGGGGCTCCAGGAGGCCATTGCCAGGGCCACCATCATCCTCCTGGCCTTCCAGCCCCACTGCCTCTGGACCTGCCATGCCAGTCAGGACTGGTGGCAGTTCCTGGTGCAACATGACTAGGATGACAAGTAGTGTGTCCCATGACCCACTCTGGCACTCGACCTCATGGATGCTTCCCCCTCTAGCCTACCTGCCCCGCCACCCCTGTCCACCCCCAGCACCACTCTCATGCCAAGCACCTGTTGAAGCAAAAATGCTTTGTTCCATTTACAGCATCCACCCCCATCACTCCTCCCTCAACACCCCTCTTCCCCATCACAGAGCACCCGACGCCTCAACCAACAGATCCCCCTCCCTGCCCAACAGAGTCCTTCCACCACCCTCTTGAGGCTAGGGTGTGGGAAGCCGATCACAGTGCAAGGGAAGGGAATTGAGTGTGAGCTCAGTTCCCCTTCCCAGTGCTATGATTGGGCTGAGGAAGGGAACTGAGCCTGGTCGCCCAGTTTCCCTCCCCAGCCCTAGCATTGTCTGAGTTACCATCCCCAGTGCTAGATCGGGCTGAGCCTATACTTAGTTCCCTTCCCCTGTGCTGTGATCGGCTTCCCGCAGCCTGGCTGTAGGAGGCGGAAAGAGCCAGGGCTGCACTCCTGGCTGAGCCACGTGGGGCTGTGGAGCCACTAGGAGCACATCCCTGGTTCTCCCTTGTCTCCCAGCTGCTGGCTGCTTCAAAACTCAAAATGTTTTGAAACTTCTGAAATGTTTCAACTAGCCTTGTTTTGTTTTAAGTCTGTTTTAAAGCCCTTTGTTTCAATTTGAGTTTGCTGCTTCAAGCTCGAAATGAGTCAAAACAGTGTCGTATCAAAACAGATGGTGAAATTTTGCACAGCCCTAACAAGCAGCCCCGGGCAGCTATCAGGGCTGGCTAGGGGGTGCAGTAGGCTGCAGCCCTTTCTAAAACCCACCTGGCCCAACAAGGCTACTCTGGCAGCTGTGTGGCCCTGCAGTGGCCAAGCAGCATCTTTGGCTCCCAGACAAGGCAGGCAGAGAAAGCCTGTGTCCCCAGGGGCATACAAAGGGCATGCAGTTCTTCTGAGGAGTATACAGGCTCCTTTAGGCTCCTATGAAGTGTGTCCCAGGGCACAAACTGGCTGCTTGCTTTTATGGCCTGTGGCTAGGGGCTGCCACAAAGGCAGCTCAGCCCTAGGGCAGGAGAGGCTCCCATCCAGGAGCCCAGAGCCTGGGCTCAGGCCAGCCTCCTAGTAGCAGGGCAGACCAGGCACTAAACATAATGCTGGATCATGTCTACATGTGTGTTACTGTGTATTAATTAATCACGCCTTCTTTTGCGGGTATCAAATTTAGGCATGACTAGCCATTTTTACTATGCAGTAAGGGTACACACGTGTAGATGTACACCCACAACTGTGCAGTAAACTAGGCTAATGCACAGTAACATGTCTCATGTTGATGTGTCCACTGAGCACAAAGATACAACCAGTAAAATTTCTATGTTACAGTATTTTAATCTAGTCTGTATTTCCTTAGCCTGTTAATGAGAATTTTGTAAGAGAGAGTGTCAAAAGCTCTGCTAATGTCAAGGTATATCACATGCACTGCTCTCCCACAACCCAGGGAGCCTGTCATCTTATAGTTATATATGTAGCCACCTTTAATCATACAATGACTTCATTATCCATGACTTCAGCAGGAAGTCTTGCAGATTGCAAAAAGTTTAAATCCATAAGAGATCATTTGTTCATCTTGTTTGATCTCCTGTATGCTAAAGGCTATTAAGTTTCAGAGGGATATCCCTCTTCTTGAGCCACAGTTCTCAGTGGACTAAAACACCTTGATTTAACTAAACTGTTGCATGCCAATCAGATAAAAGGAAGATACATCTCTTCCACACTATCTAGTAGTCAGCATGACCCTGAGTAGATGAACAAGACTTAGCAGCTGGGCATCTAAGAAAGAAGATTTTTTGGCCCACCTCAGAGCATTTAGTCACTCAATCCAGTGTCTTGTCCCCTACTACAGCCAGTCTTCGGTACTTTAGAAGAAATCAAAGGATAAAAAGATCCCAAAAAACCTGCAAAATTTCATCTGGCCAGTTGTGTATAAGAATATAAGATTCTGCTGCTTCCAGGTAACAGCTGGAAGCTCCAAAGCAAAACAGTTGATTATAGTCATTACCTTAATGCAGAACTGCAAGTGTTAGGAGTATGTTTAAGGCAATTCTAGTCTCCCAATGGCCCAATTTAAAAAAGCTGGACACATACAGATACCTAGGGCCAGACAGGATGAACCTGAGGGTGCTAAGGAAGTTGGCCAATGTGACTGGAGAGCCATTGGATATCATCTCTGAAAACTCATGGTGATTAGGAGAGGGCAAATATAGTGCCCATATTAGGAAAGGGTAAAAGGGGGATCCAGAGAAATACAAACCTGTAAGCCTCACCTGAGTCACTGGAAAAATCATGGTGCAGGTCTTGCAGAAATCCATTTTTAAGTGTTTGGAGGAGGAGGTGATTAGAAACAGTCAGCTTGGGTTCACTAAACTCAAGTCATTTTTGACCAACATGATTGCCTTTTATGATGAGATGACGGGCTCTGTGCATGTGGAGAACAGTTGATGTAGTATACCTTGACTTTAGCAAGGCTTTTGATGCAGTCTCCCACAACATTCTTGCAGGCAAGCTAAAGAAGTATGGGTTGCATGAATGGACTATAAGGTTGATAGGAAACTGGCTGCATCATTGGACTCAGAGGCTAATAGTCAATGGCTCAATGTCTACTTGGCAGTTGCTTCAAGTGGAGTGCCCCAGAGGGTAGTCCTGGGTCCTGTTTTTATTCAATACCTTTATCAATTACTTGGAAGATGGCATAGAGTACACCCTTCACAAGTTTGCAGATGACACTAAGCCAGGCTGGAGGGTAGGGTTAGGATTCAGAGACCTGGAAAAATTGTAGGATTGGACCAAAAGAAATCTCATGAGGTTCAATAAAGACAAGTGCAAAGTCCCGCAATTAGGATGGAATAATCCCATGTACTGGTACAGGTTGTGGGCTGACTAGCAAGGCAGCAGCCCTGAAGAAAAGGACCTGGGGGTTACAGTGGACAATAAGCTGAATATGAGCCAACAGTGTGCCCTTGTTGCCAAGAAGACTAACAGCATACTGGGCTGTATTGGTAGGTGTGTTGCCTAATTTTCTATGATTCTATGAAAAGATTGCAAAAGAATCATTACAAAACTAAGGACCGTATCTGCAATTTCCAGATATTGGATCTTGTCTGGAAGATTCAATATCACCAACACTGGAATTCAACCAACTATCCAATCTCTTTTACATGTGTAAGTATCTGTACACAATAAGCAAGTCACCTAATCTCATCAATACGATAAATCATAATACTCAAAGTATAGTGGCAAAATGTAGCCCATGTTTTGAAATTAATTGTAAACTTTTCTGCTATATAACAGCCAACAGGTAATTGCCAATATGAATTTAGCCCAGAGTTTTGAAGCAGAATGGGAAAAAAAAAGTATAGTATCAGAAAACTACCATATACAGCTTTCTGGTAACTAACTATGCTAATTTTAATTATTTGTGGCTGATCCTGAAATTTACCCTTATATAAGTAAGCTCAATGGGCTCCTATTTATCAGCACTACTACTAATAAATATATATAATGCAAAAATAAATTTGATTTCAATAATTATATACTCATGCCCATGCTCCTGTTATGATATTAAGTATACTCTGTGAGTATTTGTTATGTCTAATTTGTTATTTCTTGAGTATTTCTTAAGTCGAGATTAATACTCTAACAATATTTATACTAGTAACTGCATCACTGTATTAATATCTCATTTTATTCATTCAAGCACAACAGATATTGCACATCTGACTTGTTCTCATTTAATAACTCAGGCCCACTAAAAATTTCAAGATTGTGTCTAAATATTTACAACAGATTACTGAATATAAGGAGGGATTTTTTAAATTTTTGTTTCTATTATTATATTATTCATGCCATCTACAAAACATATGTATGGCTTTTATTCATATTGCAAAAACATTTCCAGATTATCTAACAAAATAGAAATATAGCTCTTTCTTGGTGTTCTCCTCTTTTAGAACCTGAATCTACAGCACTGAATTCACAGCAAAGCTTTCATAGTTGTAAATGAGGGGTTATCAGCTCCTGACCTGTGAGGCAGAACTGGCCTGCAATTTTGTGTCATTCAGCTCACCTGGGGGCTTCCCATGATTCTTGAAATTTGTCACTACCGAATTTGATGGAAATTGGGTGCCACTGCTCCCACTTCTGCCACACAGGGGACTGTGAGGGGGCAGCATTGGGCCCCGTGTCCCAATCTCTGTGTGGGAGGCTTGGATGGGCTGGAGCCAGGAACCCAGTGCACTGGGATGGAAGAGGGTAGTACCAAGCCTGGGGGAACCAATCCCAGTGGGAGAAGGGAGGGTGCTGCCCCTCTGGAACCCAATCCCTGCACGCTGGGGTAGAAAGGAGGAGGGGTCAGGTCCCTGGGAACCAATCATAGTGCATGGGAGGGAGGGAATGGTGCTGGCCCCAGGTCCCAGTCCTGGTACACAGGGCTCAAGCCAGCCTGCAGACCAGCCATCCCAGTCACCTGGCCGGTGGAGCCAAAAGGATGAGCACCACTGATGTAAATGATGTACCATTGGATCTACAATAACTTTTTGTCATGTCAAATATTATTTGCTTCACTTGAATGGAACTAGTCCTACGTGAGAGACCTGCAGTATGAAGTATGGTATCATAGACTTAGAAGAACTATAATTGTCCTATATAGAGAAGTAGTAGAAGAATATTTCAGTTTTGGTGCTGTGGTCCAAGATTTGTAAGCCCTACTACGGACTTGTTCCAAAGGAAGATCCACTTGATCCAACTTGAAAAAGAGATCTGGTCATTTGGATTGGGGAGTCAAAAGTTCTTGGCTGTTGTGCTAGCCCCTAATATTCCCTTGCTTGCTGCTGGCTGCAGAAACTGGTGTGTCTTAACCTTGGGATACTAAGCTGGGGAGGATCTTTGACCCTGATTTTTTTTATTTTGATATAACAAGAAAGGGGTCAAGTTCCTTACATGTGGCAGTGGGTAAACATATAACTGTATTCTCTTATTGATTTTTAGCAAAGGATGACTTTTGTTTATGTCTTTAAAATATTCTCAAAATTTACATTTGAGTTGTGGTACACTGAAGGGGTTTGCAATGTCTAGGTTTCATTGTTCCCATGTTGCATAAGTTTACTTTGCTGGCCCAGGCTCTCTGGTGTGCCCAGAGGCAAAAGTGCTGTCAGATAGATGATTGTGGAGCTAGTGGTGAGCCATCATGAGCAATTGCAAAATTTAAAGCAGGCCAATGGATGCTCTATCTTGCTGCAGGTGGGTGAAATCACTAAAGGCTCATATGGTAATTAAGAATAACCGTATCATACTGCGGTCTGTCCATGTCCCTAATCATGCAGTATACCTGAATGGAAAGGGGACTAACATGAGTTAGTGAAATCTGATCTGCACCTGTTCAGTGTCATCGCACATCAAGTGAAATATCTCCTGACAGTAGGAAGAAAATCTGATATAACATCTATCTTACTCAGGAGTCATTTTTAAATACATTTTTAAAAATATAAGATTTAAAATATATTAGGTCAGAGTCTCTATTTGCTCCAGCAGCACAAAGGAATATGAGCCTCAGGTCCCTAATGACATACTGTAGGCTACTGTACAGCAAGCTACTGTGCTGCATGCAGTTCTCTTCTCTCCCAGTGCTCTTCAGTAAGGCATATATGTCTGTCAACCAGTGGCCATGATGGTAGGCAAAGCCTTAGTAGCTATAACCATCAGCCAGAATGTAGAGCAACAGCATAAATGAGGCTATTCCCTATCATGCTAAATTCCTCACATTTGATATCAGAATAATTAACTGGTCCAAATCACCTTCAAAAGTTAGTAATTACTATTGTACCAAGCATTGCCATTATTAATCCCTTACATTTATACAGTTTCATTCATCTACACAGATCCTAATGTAATCCTAATGGGAGGGACATGTGCGCAAAAGCTACTTATGAGATAAGTGATGGTGTTGTTTTACAGCATAATAGTTATTCCATGGCAACTGCATGCTATCTATGTAATCTAAGAAAGAGAGTTACCCAGCAGATTCTCGTGACAAGTACTGTGCCTCTCTTCATGTAGCGTAAAGCACCATATACACTTAAGGCGCCTTCCAGATCATTAAAAATAATGAAGTTCAGCAATTTCACCTAACAGTGAATTTGGGGTAAAATTGTGTGCTTGCTTCCAGTCTTATGGCAGAATTTTACATTTTCAGGAGCAAATGAAAAAGCGGATTGTGAGTGAGGGACCCAGTTTCTGTAAAATATACATTATGCCAGTTCTTAGTACCTAATACAGCAAATGACTTCAGGGCTACAGAGAGATGAAATTCCATTCCCTCCCTGTACCTGCTCCCTTCTCTCTGCTCACCTGTGCCCTTGTGCAGGCATGTAGCATGGTCCACGGTTCAACTATCAGTCACTTGTGTTGTGTCATATGTAATTATTTGGCAGCGCAGAGGTCCACAACAAAATAACCTAGAAGCCAAAGCAAAGATAATCGCATGCAAATGAATCTTCAGGAATTGTATACAGAGGTATAATGTGTTTACTTCAAATTTTACCTTGACACTAAGGCCCACACTACATGTTACAGGTATTGTGAAATTAACTAGTTAATGGCGCAATTACCTTGAGACCAGCTACATGTACAGAGTACCTATCACACCATAAAAGCTCCAAACCAGCTATAAAGTTAGACTTTAAAAATGTGAACTAACTTTATAGGTGGTTGTTATGAAGTTTTAATTTACACAGGTAGCAGGGTCTTCTCTGTATCTGGGAGTCCCATCAGCTGATGGGCCCCCCAACCACATGGGTGAACTATGCTCAGCAAGGGCTGGGCTGGAAGTCCTGCAACTAAGGAGACTCTCGGTTCCAGCATTTGTTCTGGAACTACCTGGCACTACCTCCTAGCTACCAGAACCCAGAGTCCTGCAGCTGGAGAAACTGGGTTCTGACAACTCCTGGCAGCGTGCCTCCTGGTGCCGGGACTGACTTGGGTCACTGTAGTCACAGGACGGCTGCTACAGTCTTCCAACCTCAGGGGTTTCACACATCTCCAAGGCTGGGAGGTCACGGATGTTGCAGCCTCTTAGCCCTGGGGGCTTCACATACCCCTGGGGTTGGGAAATGGTAGCAGCTGTATTTCTTAGCTGTCGGGGTACATTGGGTGCCTCTGTGGCTGGGAGCCCCTCACAGCTGAGGGGGATCTCAGCTGTAGGAGTTTGCTTCTTGCTGCTGCAATAAGGCACAATGGGATCTACTGTGCAGTCCCACAGTCATGCTTTCTCCCATTCACATGTGACATGGCAAGAGGCACGATTCTGTGAATCGCGCATTAAATCTCATTGTGTCTCTACCTGCATGTGTAGAGGTATCTTAAGGTCCTTTAGGGACCGCAATATCTCAAGATCAAAAATATATATCTAGTTCTAAAAATGACACATAAACACATTGCTCCAAGTAACATGATTCTGAGGGATTAGTACATCCTTAAATTCATCAGTACATGGTCTTAGAGCACTTATTTGCTGTCTCAAGTACTCGGTGATTGGCTTAGCCAAACACGTGGGTTGTGAAGTATAGAGGAACATAGCACAAGATAATGAGGTTGGAGTCATACAACTATCTTATTACAGATAAAAAGAAAAAAAGACGTTTTTATACTTCAACTTGATTTGTGGAGTTCTGTCAAAAAAGGATTAATATAGCAGTTATAGGGAACAATTACAAATGAATTTAACATTTCCAGCACTAGAAAAGCAAATGTATTGAATGTATCTTTAATATGCTGGGACACTGGCTTGCATATATTTTGTGTATTGTGCAGAAATTATGTTAAGTGACCCATGTCCATTCCTTCAGGATAATTTCATAATGGAAATATCAATTTTTATTCTTCCTGATATTTTAATACAGCTGCAGAAATGTACATATGAAAATATAATATGTCTACTATTTCTACACAATACAGCAGAAGTTTAATTTTTTAGTGCACTGCTTTGTCTCTCATTTCTGCACTGAAGGGGCAGGAATAGCTAAAAATATTAACCAAATTAGAAATAAGATAGCTAGTAAGAGCATTTTAAAAACAGAGACAGTCACATGGACCCACCTACACTACATAATATTAAAAAAGAAAGAGACTTAGCAGTAGCCATATCACATGGAACTACTTTGTAGCTATATTAACAAACATGAATTTTTATTTTTTAACAAAAACCTGTGCTCATTATTATAATAATTGGGTGGATGCTGCAAAAGTTAACACAAAAATCTTGCCAGTCTTAAGCCTTTATTCATGGATGAAATAGGTATTGCACTGCCTACCGGCTAAAATTAGCAAGAAGACAAGAACAGGAAATTGTGTCTTTCACCAGATCACTAAGGAGGACTCTGGCAGACTGCAAGAGGGGATAATACTAGAACCAAGACTGACTCACTAATGGTTAAGCTGAATCTTAGGGAGCCTTGTTGAAACCAGGAGCACTAACTCAAAGCTGTCCAGCTTCTGGGCAGGTAGGGGCTAAATGCAAGTGGGCTGTAGACCTGGCCCTCCCTTACTGTATGCATAGCCTCCTCCATTGCCATATGCAATACAGCCCAGCTACACATGCAGCACAAGCAGCCTAGATCCCTCTCCTGCATGAGCTGTCTGGTCTGAACCGTCCCCCGCCTCCCCACCACCACCCCAGGAGTAGGGGCAGGAAACAGAAGCTGGGAAGAGATGGGGAGTCTGGAAACCGCAGCTACCACTGCAGCAGGAGCAATGAGGGAAATCGCAGCCAGGTAGGAGCCTATGGGCCACGTGTTAACCCATTGTGGGCCATATGCAACACACAGGCTGCCAGTTAGACAGACTTCTTCTAGCAAATCACATACATCGTATCAGCAGAGATATTCACAAAGATACCAAATCACAAGTTGTCCATGTCTTGTAGATACACCTAACATGATGATGATAATGATATGCAAAAGCCACAGTCCAAGACTAGCATCCCAATAGAGCTAAGTGCTCTACATACAGAACAGAAAAGTCGATCCCTGCCTCAAAGTTCAGAATCTAAATACCCAGAAAGGATTTGAAGCCTGAACTACAATACAAGTTGAAGAGCCCAGTACACTCTCAGCCAGTGCTCCTTTCTATGGTAACTGTATTGCCTCAGCATTTTCTACAGAAAGGAACACTGTCTGTGTCAGGAGCTATCTTTATCTGTGCACAATTATGTACATTGATGTTTGAGCAGTTTTATATGGAAAAACAAACCTAGTATTTGTCTGCCAGACAGAAGTAAATCTCATACTTATGTTCAGTTCTACGTTATGGGGGTTCTAGATAGATAAATCTTAAAGCTGGAATTGCAGGCATCTTACTAAATATTAAAATTATACTAATCTTTCCTGAATGTCAACTGATTTAAAATAAATTCACAGATCCCCAGAGCCTGACATACCCTTATTTTTATGGAGTATTACTCTGCAATTAGCTACCTTATGTTTGTGACCAACTATCCCATGATGCACTACCATATAGTAGTTACAGAGTAAAGGAAGCAAGAGTACGAGTTTTTCTCGTAAATAAGAGACAAACAGGATTCTGAAAAACCTGTAATTTGCGCAAATTTTTGCTTACTTAAATCCCCTGATGACACATACGTAACCATTTTGCTTTTGTCTGATCATCTCTGAAAATTACTGTGTAGAATAATACAAAGATAAAGCACTGAAGATGAAAAGACTCTGTGGCTACAGAGGTTTTTGGTAAATAAAGTATACTCTATAATTTTTCTCCATTGTACACTCTCCCTGTTTCAACCAGCACGCATTGTATTTATACTTTGCTGTATTACATTTTGGCTTTGTGCTTATATCCACCTGTTCATAAATAAAGATTTCCTCGTATTTTATTTCCAAACCATTGAAATCAATCAAGTCAGCAAGCCTAAAAGATGACATTTTATGTATCTTCACTGCAATCCACTTACGGCATTCATCATCAGAAACTGTTTTCAAATGCCGCTTCTCATTTATTTGATTCAATGAGCAAAACTGAATCAAACTCAGTTGCTGTGAAGAAGAGAGAAGTTTTTCCTATAAATCATTTGAATCCTCTAGAATCCTTGGGAAATTTTTTTCCCCCACATGTCTGACATCCTGTTAATACAAATTTGGCCCATATCCTACAGTGTTAAACATTACCTTCATCTCTTACCTGCAGTCTAACTGAAGAGAGACCGTGGGATTTTACACCACGCCAATGGAGAGTTGTGTCTCTGCAGAATGCAACATTTTCTAGGAGGTTTCAAAGACCATGTTCAAAATACCATATGTTTGGGCAGGATAGCACCAGCAGCCATTTTTAGACTATAGCAGAGATTTGCTTTGTGGCCTTGGGACCTGAATGATAGCTCATATCACTTTTACACTGGTGTTATGCTATTGGTCTACATCGGGGTGGGCAAAATACTGCCGGATGCAGCCCACCAAGCCCACAGGACCCCTAAAAAAGGTAGAAAATTAATATTTAGCTGCCCCTGGCTTCCTGTCATGCTGCCATTGATGGCTTGCCAAAACTCAGTATAAGCGGCCCTCCGTCCAAAATAATTGCCCGCCCCTGGTCTACATGATTAAGAATAGTATGAAATCAGAAATTTAAAAAAATATCATGAGGTAAAAAAAGTACTGCTGTGATTATCTAGTCTAATTGAAGATATATTACAGCTCACCGAATTTACCCAATGAATCCTGCAATTCAGAGACTTATTCTTCCTTGTTACAGACATGAACATTGTCAAAGCCCAGGTCTCCGAATGAGACGCTGTCTGCCTCAGATTCCCTTCCTGAAAAACAGAGGGAAAATTAGAACTGAGTGGGCGCATCTACACGTGTGCTTCACTGTGCAGGAGATTGATGTGCTGTGGTGTAAAGCAAATTTTTAGACCACAGCAAACTAATTTTCACCTCAGTAGGTTAGTATTGTTGGGGACAGTCACACTAATTTACTGCAGCAAAAATAACTGTGCCTAAAGGTATGGCTAACTGGTTACCCGAATGTACATTGCACCCAGTCAGCCCAGGCAGCAGGGAGACCTTGGCTGCCACCTAGCCACAGGGGTCCACACACTGGTGCATTTTTGTGCCCCAACCAGGCTCTCTGCCACCTGTCACCGTTTCTGAGAGCTCGGGGCAGACCCTCCAGACCCCCTGCCAGACCAGCTCAAACTGCTGTGGGCCTGAGCACAGCATCTGCACATGCGCCCTGGATGCCAACAGTTTGAGCATCTTGACATGCCATTAATGGCACATGTAGATGTGCCCACTAAATTGAAATTTTTCTCTAATAACATTAGCTTATTTATTTATTTCCTTAGCCCATGGTCCTGTTGTGTTAAGTTTTGGGGAATTGCCAGACTCTATGGCTTAATGCAAACCAAACTTTGAATTAATTTATATCCAGGGACAAGTAAACGTATATTCATGCAACCAGAACAGAATGATATTAAGGTCCATATTCTGTAAACACCTTCGTAACTTTAAACATGTGAGTGAGAAATTGATATTTTGTTTGTAAGAGAACTACCCATGCTAAACTTAAATGTATTAAATTTTGTTGGTTTGACCTAACCAGCAAATCTGAACAATCATAATTAAACAAGCCAGCTAAATTGTTAATGCAGAGCATAACTGTAGAGTAATAAGTGGCCAAATAAAAAAAAAACATTTTGTTTGATGGAGCATTACATTTTCTGATGGGTGTTTATTCCTTTTTGTCATTAAATTCGGCACTTTTGAAAATGACTGTGCCATTTTTAAAGAAATAATTAAAAATATTAAAAATATCTCAAACTGTCACAACAAAACATTTATAAACTTTTTTGATCTCTTCATTTTTATTTTGGCAAAATCCATTTGCCGAATTCTCTTCAATACAGCATATAGTTTTAGCTCCCCCCAAATTTATTTTGAATCAATTGATTTTTAAACAATAAACTATTTACCAAAAAGATTTGGCCTGACTCTCCTACTGAGTGCTGTACTGAACGTACATGGAAATGTCTGATAAATTAACAATTTTGTATAGTGCCTCACACTATGGGAATTTGATCTTAACTGAAATCACTGGGTTCTACTGCTAAACAAATAATGATTAATAAAATAAATTTGAATAATAAATACACCTTATGAAATAATCCTCTGTTCAATATTCCATGAGCAGAGGAGGCTGAATTTGAATTTTCTCAGTAAATTATTCATTGTATATGAATCTTTCATCTCTAGTTATAATCCTTGCTTGGTGATTCTTTTGATAAAGGATGATTCCTGAATCTCTTGCCTCCAGCAAGAATTTTACAGGAACCACCTGCACTTCATAAAACGTTTTGGCCTGTGGTGCAGATGCAGGTTTTCCCACTGAAGATTTCAGGTACCTCAGAGGCCTCAGAGTATTCTCCCAGCTGATTTATATATTTGTTGAAGTTAGCCTTTTTGGAAAACAAAAATGTTCAAAATATGTTTTCATTTTTTTCAGTTTTAGATTTGTGGCTTTCGGGGGTGGGGGGTTCTATTTACCGCACCTCCTTCTTTTACATTTTTAAAGTTTTTTACTTCCAAAATGGAGATGTAAACAAAAAAAGGGGGGGGGGTTATTGGGAAGAAAAATGAACTCCTTAATATTTTTTAATGAATTTTCTATAAGAAGAACATAAAAATCATTTTTAAAAGCCCTGGGGAAAAATACTTGCTGGGTTTTAGGCAAAGAAATCTTCATTGTTTTTTTAATCTGCAACATTTTTTCTCTGTATTTTTTTTCTTCCCTAAAATATTAAAGGGAGCTGGCTGTCCCAGAAAAGAGAATGAACAATGGAGAAATGAGCCTACAAAGGTTAAACTTAATCAGTTGTATTCCAAATCTTCAGGGGTAAGTGGGTGGTGATTGTGTGATATAATGATGTCTTCACTAAAATAACATTGCAAGGGACATAACTTTACAATCTCTAACGATGTGCCTATATGAGATTCTTATTTATGGAGTCTAAGTAGATCACTGAATATCTCCATAGGCAATAAATCCCATACCCTCCACACTGATGCTCCATTCTTAGAAAGTGTGATGTAAACATAGATACTGAACATTTTGTATAGTGCCTCACACTGAAAGTGTGATACTGAAAGTGTGATGTAAACATAGATACATTGGTGTGCTACATGGTGGTGCTGGGAGTATTTCCACACACCAAACCTGCACCCAGCACTGATGAATAAAGTTGAAGGTTTCTGAGAATGTTGTAAGGAACAAAACTCTTCTTCTGTATCAGTGAGTGATTTGTGTGGATGTGCCAAACTTTGGGAAATCCAGAAAAGATACCAAGGTAGGAATTTGTTTGTACACTTCTTGGAGTTTTACATTGAACCTCTGTAAGAAGGTAAATTCTCAGGAGCCACAAGGATGAGTCTCAATACAGCATTTAGGAAGTCAGATTGTTTTGGTAGAAGGCTTTGAACAGAAAAGTGATGCTTTGATATGTTTGTAACTGAAATAACTTGAAGGTGGGGAGAGAGACAGAGAGAGAGAAAGAGAAAAGAAGAAGAAGAAGAAGCAACATTAGAAATGAAAGAGGAATTCATAGGAAGTCAGGGAACAGAAAATGGATGCCCACTCCCTAGCCAAGAAAGCCATCAAACCTGACACTATCTGAATTGGAACCATCGAACAGCTCCTTTAATTACTGTGGTTGGGAAGTAAATGACTTAACTGTTCACAGCATCTCAGGTAGCTGAAGTTAGAGCATGGGTCATGAAATTCTTCTTTTGTTCAAAAGCTTCAAGAGTGAAGGAGGTGTGCTGGATAATTAATGCTAGGAGTCATGAAAACCTGAATTGTGAATTTGACACGATCATATTTTCATAGAAACCAAGTTATGGTATATTTTTCCCTTATACACTTTTGTATAAAATGTTGAGTCCCTTGATGAAAGGTATTAGTAAGGGTAGCCATTGTTTCATGTTACACTATGATTCATACAAATGTTGATCATTTTTAGAGCTAGTTCAAGTTTGGAACAGCCACAGTTCAGGCCAGCAGGGGCCTGGAGGACTAAAATGTAAGGCGCTCTTCCCCTCCTTCCTTCACCCCCATTCTGGGCTTCCCCTCCCCTCAACCTCCCAAGACTCCCCCAGTTTCCCCCTACCCCTGGGGCTTCCCCCCATCCATTGGGGTTCCAGCTGCCCTCCTCTCCCTGCCACTTACTTGTGGCTGCCTGTTAACCCTTTCCTGGCAGCCAGGGTCAACCTTTCCCTGCCTACTCCTTTGGACAGACAGCATGGGCAGCCACAAGTATGTGCAGGGAAGGAGTGGGGGGAGGAGGGCAGTAAGTGGAGATATAGGGTTCTGAAGGGTGCAGGGGAGGGCAGTGGGCGCAATCCAGGCCATCTGGGGGGAGAGACTGCAGGCTGCTTACACTAAGGTTTAGCCTAGAGTGGTTATACCTTTGCGTAACATGAGCTGGGTAACACAGATCAGAGATAATCCTGTCCTGGAGTGGCATAATCTTCACCTCCTAACATGCTTAAAACTAATTTCAGGTGTTAATGAGCAGATAGTTCAGGTGTTAAGCACTCTAGGAGCCACCTAAGGTTACTGTGTAACAAGGCCCTAAATCACAAGATTATTAATTTACTCTATGGGCTAGCCGCTCAAGTTATACAAAAGGATACAGTACATCTGAAGTTAAGGGAGCTATGGCATTTTTTGCCCATTGAGTAACTACTTTATGCTAGGAAAAAATTGTATTATGTTGTTCTATTTTCAGCAAAATATTGAAATATGACTTGGCTTCATATAAAGCTGTGACAATTACCCAGCTGCTTCTTATTTTCAGTGTTAGAAGTTATGCTCTCCCTGGGTGTTTACTTTGATAGCACAAGACCCTCCATACATTTTACTATTTATTTAAAAGCCTAATTGTGAATTCCCAACTACGCATTGAAATTCCAGGCTGAAAATATTGGAAAAGTGTCTGCCTATAACATGTGTCTTCTTGGACAGAACCCTATCTACTATACCATTAATTCATCCATCCCTGAAATGTAGACATTCAGTGGTAGAAAATGACAGCTGTTTATCATTGGACAGAAGTATTTCCCCAAAGTTTGCAAGAGGAAATGAAAAAGACCATATCCTACTGAAACTGTAACTACAACAGACTAATCCAAATGAAACATGAGGTAGCTTACCTCCTTCTCCTGAACCACATGTGAAGAAATTCAGCAATAGGTCCTGAAGATCAGGGTCCTTATTAAAACTAATACAGAAAGAAAATAAAATCAGGAAAATCTGTCACTAAATGTAAGATATACTAAGTACTTTTAAACAAAGAATGAAATTCCAACTAAGCTCTCAAGCCAGGATCAAATCAATACAAATTTCAGTTCAATAGGCTCAATATTGGACTGGAACAAAATCATCACTTTATTTAAATTGTTAGTAATTAATGCAAAACATCAACTCCTATAAATGCTAAATAGGGATCTAAGCAGGTGATTGTCCATTTGCTTATAAACTCCAACTTAACTATTTCACACAACTCAATGGAATTTGTAACTTGGCACAGGTTAAATATTCTGAAGCCAAATAAAATCAAAGTATTATCTAATATCTAAACTTCCAGAACCAATTAAAAGCTTAATTTTGAAATTTCAATTCTTGTGTACTTTATAACCTTTTCAAAACCCCTGCAGAGTTAATACAACTCTTACCACAAAACTCTGATGAGTCAAACTTCAGCTGATGACTGATAAAAATCTTCAGACTTCTTAACCCTCTTAAGGGCAGAACGTGGAACACACTTTACTGAGTATCTTTGAATATCTGCATTTTAAAGTAGCTTAAACTCTGAGAATTTTATTTCTGTACTTTCTCACTTCGGATATTACTGTTATTCCTATACAGATGTATGCCTGAAAACATACTTTCATACCTATAGAAGATAAAAAGGCAGCCACATCTCCAGCTAACAAAAATAAATGGAAAAAAAAATAGAAAAGGAAGATAAGATAATAAGTTTTCAGCTCTGAGCACAATGTTTACAGAATGCAACCTGAAATGGCATTTAGCTGAACAGTGATGTTGCAAGCACATCACTTCTTGCTAGAGGTTTCCTTTATGTGTAATAAGGAAGTGGCAGAAGGCTGACATAACATGTTGATGTGGTGATTTATTCTGATGTAATTAATCTCTGGGTTTGGGAATGTGAGTCTTCCTTCACGTGTTGACTCAAAAGGGAAGAGTTCTTGGCCTTATCCTTGGTTCTTTTGGTTTCTTCTCTCTGATTAATTGACCTTGCAGAACTTCTTTCCAAAACCTTTTGACAAATCAGCTGCATGGTTCTTTGGTACCAAACAGTTTGCTCCAGTCAAGTTCAAACTGAGCCATCCTTAGCTGGTGCCAACTTGTCTAAACTAGAAGCATTAAAAATGCATGCTAACATGGCATTTTTCCTCGGAAAAGGTCACCAGCTGGTAGAACGTTCAACTCAGTTCCTATAAAATATTTTGATTAAAAAAAACCAACCAGTTCTTATCATCAGCAACATTAAAATCAATTTAAGTATCATATGTCAACATGTCATAATTCTCCTTGTAAACAAAACAATTTAGTAACTCTGTCCTTGGACCCATATTGTTCAACATTTTCATTAATAATGTGGACATTGGAGTCAGAAGCGGACTGGCCAAGTTTGCCGATGACACCAAACTTTGGGGCAAAGCATCCACATCAGAAGACAGGCGTGTGATCCAGGTTGACCTGGACAGGCTCAGCAAATGGGCGGACAAGAACCTGATGGTGTTTAACACCGAAAAATGCAAGGTTCTCCACCTTGGGAAGAAAAACCTGCAGCATCTTTATAGGTTTGGCAGTGCTACGCTGGCTAGCACTACGGAAGAAAGAGACTTGGGGGTCATCATTGACCACAAGATGAACATGAGCCTGCAATGCGATGCTGCGGCTAGTAAAGTGACCAAAACGCTGGCTTGCATCCATAGATGCTTCTCGAGCAAATCCTGGGATGTCATTCTCCCCTTGTACTCGGCCTTGGTGAGGCCGCATCTGGAGTACTGCGTCCAGTTTTGGGCTCCACAATTCAAAAAGGATGTGGAGAAGCTTGAGAGAGTCCAGAGAAGAGCCATGCGCATGATGAGAGATCAGGAAAACAGACCTTACGATGACAGGCTGAGAGCCATGGGGCTCTTTAACCTGGAAATTCGCAGGCTCAGGGGTGATCTGATGGCCACCTATAAGTTTATCAGGGGCGACCACCAGTTGCTGGGGGAACGTTTGTTCACCAGAGCGCCCCAAGGGATGACAAAGTCAAATGGTCATTAACTACTACAAGACCGCTTCAGGCTGGACATAAGGAAGAATTTCTTTACTGTCTGAGCCCCCAAGGTCTGGAACAGCCTGTTGTCAGGGTGATTCAAGCACCTACATTGAACACCTTCAAGAGCAAATTGGATGCTTATCTTACTGGGATCCTATGACCCCAGCTGACTTCCTGCCCTTTGGGTGGGGGGCTGGACTCGATGATCTTCCAAGGTCCCTTCCAGCCCTAATGTCTATGAAATGTATGAAACACTAGTGTTTGGGTGGTAGCTCATGAATATATTACCTTGTCTTTTAAATTCTTCATTGTGCTAAACAAATATGATTGTAAAACTTCCGAAAGTTAACTTCCTTAAAAAAAATTAAACTAACTAAAGTTTAAGATCTGTATACATTGATTGCCACTGACAAGTAGTACCATTGAAGTTACAAGCTAAAGGTTAGCAAATCAAAACCACTGAGTTTTGGAAGTCCTGTAACTAAAATAAAGTGCAGTACTGTACTTGGAAAATTTTGGAGGAAAAAGTGAAAAATTGTTAATGAGCTAATCTTGTCTGTTTTATAAAATGCATTACTTCCTGCTTTCAGGTAGATGCATGTACTTAAGAAAATTACACCTTGTGTTGCTTGCAAAGTAATGAATGCTAATAACAGATAATGGTGCCTTGTTTTCAATTAACATGAGCATGAGCAAGAGAACCTGGTGTTTCTAGAACTCATGATCACTGTCGTTTCTAAATTATGTGAACTCTAAAATTAAATAACCAGGTTTTGTTTATGCTGACTTCATTTGCTGATTGTTTATTGAAATCTTCCGCAGCTGAACATAATGTGAATGAAATATATTTATCTCTAGCTTAATACATTAAAAAATCCTAAGTATATAAAACCACTTTCCACAGCCCAGCTTTCCTAAATATTATTTAGTGCTTGGAGCTTAATAAAATACTAGACAATGGGTTTTTTATAAATAAATGTGTAACAGATTGTAATGTATATTCAATGGATTTTGCAGTAGAGTAGAATAATGAATGAGGAGTCTGTCACAAAAACTATTAATGTTAAGAAATGAATTTCCTTCACTTACCTGCCATGCAAAACACAATCTAAATCTGCGTTAGCATGAAATTTTAAATACCATTTCAACTTAGATCTGTTGAAACAAATATATTATATGGAGAGAAAGTCCTGGAAAGCTTGGATTCCAACCGTTTATTTTCTATAGTGTTATGAATTAGGCCAGCAGTCCTGAACACTGTAGCTCACATCCAACATACTGCCTATGAGACCATCCAACATTGTTTATGAGCACAAAAAATTAAAATGTTAAAACTTAGGTTGATGGGGAGAGCAAAGCTGTTTACAAAATATTATTTACTCGTGTATTGTTTCTGGGCCAGCAAAGTTTGGGGACCACCAAAATAGGCATCTTCAGAAACCTTTCTTCTCACAAACTGTGTAGCATGCCACAAACTTCTCTACCTCTGGTAATATAATACATCTTGCTTCTCTCTTTAATGATTAGTAAGTTAACATTTTGAATTCTGTTTGATAGCCATTCAGGTGTTACAGATTCACAGTATTAGTGTGTTTATGATCATGTGATTTTTTTCTAACAGAATAAAATAATTGTAATACAGTAACATTTTCTAATCATTCCTGCAACTGTTACATGAAATTTGGGTGCCAACAGACAAGAGCTTAATCCAGTGTCCACTGACATTCATAGGAGTTGTCCTGCTGATTTCAGCAGCCTTTGTATTAGATTCCAGCATTGTATGAATTAGAGTCAGATTGTTTT
Source organism: Crocodylus porosus (assembly GCF_001723895.1). Classification (NCBI taxonomy): domain Eukaryota; kingdom Metazoa; phylum Chordata; order Crocodylia; family Crocodylidae; genus Crocodylus; species Crocodylus porosus. Next base: position 47,223,070 of record NW_017728918.1, on the reverse strand, counting down.
GTATAATGTACCAGAGGGGAGAGAATTATTTAAGCTCATTATTGGAAATCAGTTTTTTCCCTCCTAAATTTGCTACTCCAATAATATCCAGTCCCAGGAGCTGCAGTCAATAAGAATTTTAAGTCATCCCTAGAATATTTAGCACTAGTAAGTTTGTTGAGTGTATTTTTATTAAAATTTGCCTGAGTCTTTTAAGTAAAATAGGTTACACAGTAAGGGCCTTATTACACCTTATGCTGAAAGCCACACATATGTTAATTGGCTTAGTGTTGATAGGCTTGGTGGAGTAGTCACACCTTAAGGAGACAAACCATCTGCCTTTCCTTCACCTCCACAGCTGTTACCTGCCCTTAGAGGCTTGGTCAGCAGAGGCAGGGCTAGGAGCTGGGGGCAGGACCAGCTTGCTCCTGCAAGGCAGAGCAGGAGGCACTGCAGCCACTGGCAGGTACCCTGCCCAGCCCAGCTGTACTCTGGCATCCCGGCTCACCCTGACTCAGGAGGGGTCATTGTATCCTGGCTTGCTAGAGGACTTCAGTTTGGGTGGAATAGCTGTGGAGAATGGCCACAACTTAATGGGACAGGAACAAAATTAGACAGATTAGAGATATTCCTGCCCTGGAGTGGTGTACTTTAAGACGAATAACAAGTGCTTTTAACCACTTAAAAGTTGTTAATGTGCAGCCAATCCAGGAGTTAAGAGCCCTAGAAGCCACCTAAAATTACTGTGTAACAAGGCCCAAAGACAATGCTGTTCTGTAATTGTATTGCTGAGCACCGAAAACACAGCAAAAAATCTTTGAATGAATTAATTTTATTTCAATTTGTGTCCTTTGTGTCCACATTAACACATACATTAGGGCATGACAGCACTGTCTCCATGCTGCACCAAGGAACACCACCATGAAGGTTGTCCCATCCATTTATTCCCACTGCACATGCGTCAAATCCCAGGCAAGGCAGCTGCCTTAGGGCAGTGCTGAGCATGTGCCAATAGCCAGGATGAGGCAAGAGTAGAAAAGCATTGCTTGGAGCACAGTGTCACTCCAACACAGATAATCTTCTCATTTCCTAGAGTTGGCATACACAATAAAAGCAATAGGTGGAGCATTAACATGCATAGGTGTTCCCCAGTGTCAGCCTTAAGAAAGTGTAAACAGACTATGAATCAATTTAATTTGCCCAAGATGCTTCTATGGCCACATCAGTGTAGGGTCTGAGCATCTGAAGAAACACTGGCTAAAACAATGTATTTTCCAAAAATTTGTGACTTTAGATGCACGGTGAATTTTTAATCCTAATTATTTGTATTAGAAACCTGTGCTCCAGTCAGTGGGGGAAGAGTCATGTACAATAGGGCCAAAATCAAAGCAGTTAGACTGTGAACTGTGAAACACTTGCACTGAATTGCTCTTAGATAAACTGCACAGCATGATTTTTTCTCAAACCACCAAATAGTCATATGTTACTATAAATTCAGGACACTCAAAATCTGACAGCTTCCCCAGCCTGTGTAACCCCCACCCTCCCGCAGCAAAAAAATGAAAATAAAAATGAAGAATGAGTCTGTTTGTGCTTAATTTGTAGAGGATGGAATAAATACAATTTATGAAGAAAAAAAGTTTGCAGTGGGTGGGGAAACCATGGGAGACTTATAAACTCTGGTTAGATCCTACAGGGTTATAGGTTGTAGCCGTTGTGGTCTAAGGACATAGGCAGAAAAAGTTCTTTGGGTAAATCTGATGTCTTTTATTAAACCAAGTCAAATAGTTGAAAAATGTCTTCTTTGCAAGCTTTTGGGTATAAATGCCCTTTGTCAGGCTGAGGAAGCATGTGCAGTTGACGTGTGCTCTTCCATCTATGATGCTGTATGATGCCTTGTACAATGGGGCAATGATCCTGACTTGGAGACTATTAGGTGCTAACTGAATACAAATTAAAAATAATTACGATTAATTTTACCACTTGTGTTTGTACTGCATGTCTGCTCTGCACAGGCATAAGTGATGGCACAAGACATAAGCCTGTGGAGATTCAGTCTTCCAATTTCTAAGCAAAGCAAGAAAAGCATCTTTGCAGAAAGCATGACCAAAAAGTCTTGTGTAAAAGCAACTGCCTTGCAAGCTTATTATGAGAGGCAACAATATTCTGGGGAAATAAAAATTTAAGTGAATATCAATATTAGAGAAATTTGGGTAGTTAAAGTCAGTCAGGCTAAGAGGTATATGATTTGGTACTTTAATCCCAATGAATAGTGAAACAGATAAGTATACTTGACTTTGTTCATCACATTTTTATGTGTTTCGTATTTAAGAAAAAGTTTTATTCTGTAATTAGTAGATAAATGAAGATAACAAATATGCTGAACTAAAGCTTATATTTTCATGGATTCATTTTTCTTTGTAGTTTCACAGTCTGACTGTATTTCATAACTAGAGATAGCTGGTCTGCTATGACAGCATGTAAAAGTGACACAATGCATTTTGCTTTCATATACTGTTTAAGCTTTTGCACAGATCCTTTCTGATTATAGTAACATTGTTGCTATCTGAATCTGTTTCAGTGCGCCTGAATATTATGACTATGGTCATGGAACAAGTGAAGATGCTTATGACAGCTACGGTAAGGCTTATTCTGTCTTAAGTAAAAATGTGAAATGAAAAAAAACAATCAGTCACTGACAACTCAAAAATTACATTTCTCTTCTTTTTTCCCTCTGCTTTCACAAAGGCCTACACTAAATTGATTTCTGTAATCCTAGGGTGAGATTTGACTTGTGGAACTAGGGCTAGAAAATTGGACAGATCAATTTTGATCAAAATTTCAAAAGCAATTAATCACAGTCATATATCAGTTTTTAACAGCAACAGTGGGCATACTGATTAGTGCCTGAGTATATTTCACAATGTCAAATGTCAGTCATACTGATGTGATGACAGTACTGTGCCTGTCCTGCTGTTATATACATTTCTTCAATCAGCAAGCATAACAGAGTCATAGTCACTTTTTTATTATTGGAATGCCTGTACTAATAACTCTAATTAAAATGCATAGTTTGAAATACTTTATTGGAAATGCTATATAATTTTTGATATCCAGTAAGTTATATCTTGCCCAAAACTCACCAGCCACAGAAAGCCTGAATACATCTCTCTACCCCATAGGTTTGAGGGAAATTAAGGTAGCTCTGGTAGATGACTATGAGGATTACAAGCAAAGCTCAGCAAAAGACATATGAAGGGTGCTGCTGCCCCTTTTAAACTCAAGCTTTGTTGAAGTACTGTGACTCAGAAGAGGCATTCACTTTTCACCTGCCCACACACTGTTCCACACAGGCCATTTAATTGGCCTGTCCTATATCTTTGAACGTGGTATTCAAAAATTGATTTGGACAGTGCACTGGAATCCTTCCGTGCTTACTTCTTTTGAATATTTTGCCATAGCTTTTACACTTATTTGGCAGCTCTAATGAGCTGGTGTAAATCATTATAATTTAAATCACATCAGTAGGGCCACACTGACTGACTTAATCTATTATGTCAAATTACTATTTATAGACTATCATAGGTGTGCCTGGTACTTGCAAAGCACCAACAAGAAGAACTATTGAGAAGGACACTAAGTTAAAGTTATTAAGGACACTAACCCTTAGGTTGCTGCTTGAGAAAATATTTTAATTCATGCAGCTAGCAAATGTTAGTGTAATACTATGTTGCAGTTTCCTTAGTATTTTTACTGAAATCATGCTTACTTAATAAATGATTATCAAAATAATTGAATTGCATAATTAAAAATCATTATTTTTTCTATATAATTGGTATTCCTGATGCATGTGCATAATCTAATGTTCAGTCAAGCACATTTCAGTGCTAAGCAAGTAATAAGAACGTATACATATGTGTGTGTTAGCTTCAGCTAGCCTTTATTTTGTTCCTTGTATTTATTGGCTATTATTATCTTCAATAAAAATAAATGTTTCTTCTTTAAAATCATGCCAGAGGGGTTGGGTAAGACAGACTAATGACTGAATTTAGAACTGAGAACAAGGTAATCCTAATTCCTTTTCTCTGACCCCAAGTCCCTCTGTCAATTTACTCAAATCATTTTATGGAATATTACTCTGCCTCCATTCCCTCATCTCTAAAACTGCAATAATATAACTTGCTTTCCTAGCAAAAATAAACCTTAACTAGGTAAAATTTAGAAATTGTTCCTTAATAATATATACTGAATTATGCATTATTAGGTCAAGCAATTGACACAAAAATTGAACATATTTAGGCTCGATGGGCACTTTTACATGTGCTCCATGGGTGGAGGGCAGCACTTTAATTAGAACAGCTCAATTAATCAAGTCTTCTCCAATGCACTGGAATTCCAGCACATCAGAGCAGCTCCACGCTCATGTATAAGCACCCTGTTTGCTAGAGTTAAAGCTCTTTGTTTATTATGGAGCTGTATTCTATCCAAATTATTTTCCTAATCTGAATTTTTTGCATAACTTTTCAAATTATTTATTCTGTTTTACTAATAATTTGGTATAAACCTAGATTAGAAAATATTTTCCAATGTTACGACTTTGTATCCGGAGAGAGGAGACTTGTGGTCTATCTACGGATTCACACAGAATAGCATATCAATGAGGTTGTTTGTGCTTTGCTCTAGAGTGTTTGCATTCTTTTTCCTTCTTCCTAGACAACTCACTGTTCTAGTGGATTGTAGGCAGACAAGGTTATTTGGGTAAATGTGATATTTTTATTAGACCAACTAAATAGTTGGAAAATTGTTCTTTGCAAGCTTTCCAGCACAGGGACTCTTCTTCAGACACAGAGAGAGTCTGCCGGTGTTTGTCTTCTCTCTAGGGTGGAATAGAAGCTTAAGCCAATATGTAAAATGCAGGACTGTGAAAATGCAAATGCATTGCAGGGAAGATCAGGGAGGATAGGAGTTAATGGGTGTGAGACAAGTAGGTGGAGGGCAAACAGAAGAGGGGAATGTCAGCAGGTGACAAAACGTAGTTGAGAAAATGTAAAGAGGTTACATAGGGTTATCGTATGCCAGGCAGGTTATAATGTGCCATAAATCCAATGTCTATATTTAGTCCATGATTTTTTGTATCCAGTAGATTTATGAAGTAAAGTTTTTAGACTCATCTACAAAAGGTGTTTTGTAAAATCCCTTTGAGGATTAGAACAGAGATTGGAGAGACAGTAGTTGTCTTGTGACAAATGAGCACCCACATAGATAATTAGGTAATCTTGTCTTTGATAGATTTTCAGTGTGTGTTCATTCTGGTATGCAGTTCTTGTTTGCTTCCTCCTATGTAGTTTCTATCAGGGCATTTAATATACTGGATGAGCTATATTACATTTCTGGAGAAGCAGATGTAAGATCCAGGATTCTGTTGCAGGGTGTAGTTACTGTGGCAGGTTTTACATTTTTTGTCCTGGCATGATCTGGATCCATTTGGTGTGCTTTGAGGAAGTTTGCTTCTGGTGATTAGGTTGGCAAGGTGTGGTGCCAGTGTTTAAAAACTAGGATAGGTGGTTCTGAAAAGATCTCTTTAAGAACTCGGTCTTCTTCTAGTATGAGTTGCAATTGTTTGAGGATTTTCCGTATAGGGAAGGATGGTATGTTGTAACTAAAAGTGTGCAATTTGTGGGGATTTTCTTTTTGTACTGCAGCAATTCTTCGTATGGTATCCAGGTGGATCTCTCCAAAGAGTGATCTATTTCTTTACAAAAGTGTCCTTGTTGTATGAAAAGCGTTTTTGAGATTTGTGAGGTGATGATCTTGGGTGTTCTCCTCAGTGCAAGGCTGGTGATATCAGAGGGCTTTCCTGTATATCACAGCTTTCTTGGTGTGTTCAGGCTGATTACTGGTTCTGTGTAAATATGTGTTTTATTCCATGGGTTTCTTGTATATGGTGGTTTCTATTTAACCATTCTGGATTTTGACTCTAGTGCCTAAAACTGAAATGTTGGTATTGGAGTATTCCAGAGATAGTCTGAGGGAGGGGTGATGATTGCATTAATTGTATTGTAAACTCTGTTAATATTCTGTGGGCATATCTACATGTGCATTTACACCAGCTTAAATTTACTCCACAGTAAGTAAGGATTGGGCCAGCATCTACATGTGCAGGCGTTAAAGCATATTAATGCAGTGTGTGGACTGACTTGGGACTAAAGTCAGTCCAAAGCTAGTCCACACACACTGTTACTGCACAGAAAGAAGTCTACATGCGTGTTACTGCGCAGTAACTAATTGGTCGTACATTTGATACCTGCATCATGTGGGTATCAGATTTAGTATCAAATGTACACTTAAGTTGGTGTAAGTCTCAATATTTACTGTGCAGTATAGGTGTGCACATGTAGAAGTGTGCCCATACTGTGCAGTAATTTTGGTTACTGTGCAGTAAATGTGCATGTGTAGATGTGTCCAGTGTGCATATTTTTTACTGTCATACTTTGCGGCAGACAAGCAAGCTCTTTTCTGTATCTCCTCCCTCCCCACACAGTCTGGCTCTACCTATTCTCTATGTACTCCAATTTTTATTCTAATACACATTTATTGCCCATTTCATTTCAGTTTACATAATCTGACATAAAGTTCGCTTAACACTGCAGCAGTTCCACCTTGTCGTTGTTTCTCACCATCCTACAGAAGTCAGGACTATCTTTCTCTTCCCCTACTTTGTAACTTGTAGTAATTTCCTAATTTCTTGTAGTTTCCCAAACATAACCACTCCCAACTGTCTCTTTAGCCAGTTTCTCTACAATATTTGTGTAAGACCCTTACAAACCACCACACATACAATTCATTACTACTTTTTATAATGTCCATCTTCTTTTTTCTCCCAGGTATGTGATATGGAATCACATAATTTTGGTCTCCAGGTTAGGATGTTAAGATAGTTTGTAGTTTAGAAGACAGCTGGTTATCCCATGCCCCAGGGCTTTGCTGGTTGCCTGTTGAGACCAGGCAGCATTTTAATCTTCCCCGAATGAATTACATTGTCTCCTTGGAGCGGAGGGTTCCTTCCTGTCAGGTACTGTGGGGCACTGGCTACAGTTAAGGCTGTTTGGGGTTTTTTGGTTGTATGTGTTGACACTCCTGCTGATACTAGAAACCCAGAGTTTTCTGGCTTTCTATTCCACTCAGCATCATAATGATCATCAAATTTTGGGTCAGGAAGGAATTTTTACCAGAGGTCAGACTGATAGAAACTCTGGGAGTTTTTGGCGTGGTCCTTTTTTTTATTATCTTCAGAGCATAGATTAACTAATGACTTCCCTGTTTTTGTTACAATGCCCTTGTCTTTTACCTGTAGCATATTATGAAGTGTTTTGGTTCTTCCTGAGATTGTTCCTTGCAGTTTTTGGTGAGGTTCAAAGTGAAAATTTGGGCTATTTCCTTGGTTAATAGTAGCCTGTGAGCATGGAGGAGTGGGTTTAATGGTCCAGTGGAGTACCTCTATCCCTATGTTCCAGTGCTCAGGTTTTATAAAAATATGTTTCTGTTTACTGCTCACAGCCAACCCCACTTTCCTTGTCCTCCCCTTGTAAATATCAAGATTGTCCTTTCCCCTAACTAGTAAGTCCCTACCTTTGTAATTCTCAAGATTTGTATATCTACATTTCCATATTTTCTCTCATGCAACATGTCAAAATTTCACCTACAAGTCAATATATGGGGATGGCTGTAGAACCTGAAAAGATTAATCTTGGTCTTCCCTCTCATGATGTAGATTCAGGCAAATAATAACAATAATGATACTGTGTAGCACTTAAAGCTTTTACATGATGATATATAATAAAGAGCTGTCATGTGTTTAAAGTGCTGTGCAAGCAGTACAATATAACCTCCTTGCCATGGGAGCAACTTTCCAGGACACCTTTCCTGGGCTCCTGATAAGTGTTATTTCCTCAGGAATAGGAAAAATATAGATAATTCCATGTTTCTTTTAGAGGAGTTTAGGAACCTAATTCAAAAACGGAACTAGTGCATCACAATAGTCAGTTGCGCTAACTCCTGTAGGCAAAGTTTAAGAGAGTAGTATGCCTTAAATCCCACCCACCTCTAGGACTTCAGAACATCACTCCTTCAAATTCATGGCACTAAATCCTCTCTGGCAGCTATCTCCTAAATCATTTATTAGGAAATAGGGGTCAGGGGTCTGTCTTTCAATAGGCAGCCAGAAGAGCTGGAAGCCTTCAATCCCTCTTCTTGAAGGTATTCCTTTATTCATTAAATACATGAAAGCCCAGCTGGAGCCCTAGGGCTGTGGTGTTCTTACCCCCTGACCAGGCTATTCTCCCACCCCCTGACTATTCCCCCCACCATAGAACTGCCAGTCTCCCCTCCCTACCTTTCTGTGGACCTGCTAGCACCACTGACCTGGCCAGCCTCCCCCACACCAGCTTACTTACCCATGCCTCTACCAGTAAGCAACAAATGCGTGCAACTGACTGTCTCTGTCTTGGGGCAGAAGCAATTCCCAGCTCCATATTGATTGTTTCCTATCCATAGTCTGTGATTTTGTACGTGTTAATCCTGCTCATTAACTCGTTATCATCACTAGCTACTGTGTTACTCAATTGATCATGATTCACTCAGGGACCAGCTCAATACACAATTTAGGCTGCAGTTTCCTCAAACCCCTGCATTTATCTCCTTGAAACTTGGCAGACTTGATGCCCTCAAAAAGGGCTACCACTCCTGCAAGTTTCCTCCAAATCAAGCCAGAAATGACAAAGTTATAGGCAGTTTTGTCCTTCCTCGTTATATCCTATGGTTGAAATGTCCATACAGTTTTGCCATTTCAACCCTGTTTTGATGAAATTGAATGGAACAACTGTTTTGAATTGACACAAAATTCAAAATGAAACACTGTTCCATCAGAAAGTTGAATCACTGGTCGAAATGGAATGCTGCCATTTTGCACAGCCCTGACAACTAAATCTGAGCTGTATCTCACAAATACTTGTTTGTACCTTTACAGTGCCACAAGTTCACTAAATGAGAGAAAGGGAAAATGTGCTAGAAGGGCATTTTTCACCTTTGAAGGAAACTAATGAGAGTCATTGCACAAGAACTGTCATTTCTTAGCCTGTCCTACATTAAAAAGAAGCTACTTAAATCAAGGCAATGAGACTTAATAGTGACGTATAAGCGTTACTGATCATGCCTGCCCTGTCAGCCTTATCTCTCAGACTCTTGTTCCCCTAACTGGAAACTGCCCCCAACAGAAAACTTGGGGGGTTATTTTCTACTGCAGTCTTTTGTTTGGTTTTTTCAAGGCCAGGGAAAGGAGGTTGAAAAGAAGGTCCCTAAGACATTACAATGATGATTACTTTTTATGTAGGAATATTATGAGATAAGGGGGAATGTTATACTGCAATGTCTTGCTGTACACCTATGCATGGCTATTCACTGTGTAACTCTTAATGTGGTGGTAGTAGGATCAAGTGGAGTTTTCTCAGCTAATAAATTCATCAGAAAATGGAGTTTTCAAGGAGACTGAAAATATTTATAACTTTAGGATAAATTTGGCAAATAGTGTCAGACCAAAACAAGGTGGAGGAGACATTTTCCAAAAAGTAAATATTTTATTTCAACATTTTCAAAATAAAATGGTTCATTTGACATTTGCAAAACAAAACCTTTGGACTTTTCATTTAGAAACAAGATTTCTCCTAAAATACATAGTTAAACAAAGACACCAAACTTGAGTTCCTGTGTGACCCAAAAATCAGTGTTTTATTGGGTTTATTTTTCATTTCACTGAAGTTCCTCCCCTTCCCCCACACAAATCTGCTTCCTTTTCACTTGGATTTTTTTTCCAATTTTTCAGTTCAACCACTAATTTGAAAAATCCATTTTTTGCTCAACCTATAACCAGTCTTAGTCTTTGACACTGACACAAATTTATTTAGAACCTAATGACAGTGATAGTTTTTGGACTGAACTGACATAAAAAGGAAACCGCTTAGGTGTTCATGACAATAAAAACAGGCTGCTTTTACATTGGAATGCACATATTTGCTTGACTAAAATAGTGCATGATTTCCACTGCCATTTAGCATTAAGTATTTAGCTGTAAACAACTGGTTACTCAATTTTAGGATAATTCCATCCTTAATTGAAATAGGACAATGTAAATGTTTGACATAATTCTCTTTAATGTAAGACATTATCTAAGTTCTAAATTGTTGTCAAAGTGATTTAAATGTCTATTTTTGTAAAGAATTCTCAGCCAATAACTCAATGGGAATGTTTTACAAGGATGAAGTCGTTAGTGTGACTAACAATGCTGTACAGAGGCAACACTGTATAACCATATTTTTGTATGACCGACAGCTAAATAATGGACAGCTATTTTCTAGTACCTTGTGAAGGCATTGTTTCTATACCAAATATGGGTTTAAATTGAAGAGTTAGTTGCATATTCGTTCTTTATTTGGAGTAAAAATGGCAGCTTGTACTGAACAAGAGAAAATCAAATGAATATCAAGATCTGAAGTGGAGGAAAGAATCAGTGAATGGGACACAATAAAATAGGTATTCTAATATCTTAAACCACAATACTTGAGTATATCAGTTCAGCTTAATTACAGTCCATAATTATGCTCATTTCATTGAGATGCTTGAGTGATTACAATCCCACTATGAAAATAAGCTTCTCATTGATTAGTCTATGAAAGTAACAAAGCAAAATGAGACAGACTATTCTAACCTTGTTCTATGCGATACTGGACAAACATTTTTTCCTTTTTTAATAGTTACGTCAGTTGATCCAATTTGTTTTGCACATGAAGATGATGAGTTCACTCTGATAAAAGTTGTCAAATCCAAGCTTAGTGTTCATTTCCAACTATAATGCAGATATTGTCATTCATTGATCCTAAAATTTAATTAATGTGTAGTATTGAGAGTTTGCTACTGCGTTTTACTTATTTATTTATTTTGGCTGTCCTCATTAAAATGTTCAAATGCAGGAAATCAAGTCCTCTTATGAGGTCATATGTTTAGATGGTTACAGATTTTCAGGCAGTTGGGAAACATGGGTTTTATCCTTTGCTGCTATAAGACTGCTGTAAAAGGCTCAGTGACTAAAGACCTGTAGTCTCACAGGCTTATTAAAGATAGAATAGTTAGAGATTGGCTTATCTCTGGAGCTGACACATTTGATATCTGTTTTACATTTCTTTTTTTTAATAATTATGTCTGAATATTCTTTATTTCTAGAAGTACCCAAATATACTTGCAGAAAAAATAATCAAATATTAAGTAACATAATTCTATTTGATTTTGGAAAGTCTTGGGGAACTCAGGTCTAAACAGGCGTTTTAAGGAAAGGTGTCATATTTCATTCAGCTTCTGCAATACTTACACAAGCAAAGCTTTAATTTAAATAGTTAAATTTTTATCATTTTTAGCACTTTATGCTTGCCAGTCAAATGCCACTCAGGCTGGCAATGCTAGCTGTTATGCACATTGTCTGTCCTTAAGACACAAAGTAGATCATCTTGTAAAAGATTAATCTTGTTTGTGTTAAAATGTCTTAGATTCCTCAAAGTCAATTCCTAATGTGAGGTGATTTGTCTGCAAGAGGTCTCTATTTGGAGTGTTCTAGGTTTCAGACATCCTGAGTACATGTACATATGATATGAATATGACACAATACACTCTGGTGCAATTTGCGCCAGAGTTTATTGCTCCCAGATGTGATGTTTACACCTGGGCCCAGGACCACAGCACGTGGAGCCAGGGCAGCACAAGCCCAGCTGGCAGGGGCCCCAGAGGGTCAATGCTGTGGAAAGTCTGGCTCGTGCACAAAGGTGCTACACTATGGGGCTAGCCAGCAGGCAGCTCTTGCACTGTAGCACCCTCATACTCCAGCCAGCCCTAGTTACTGTCTATATGTGCCCTGTGGCAGAGTAAATCTCTCTGCTGTAGAGTGACAAGATTAATTGAGTAGATGTGTTGTCTTTTATTAGACCAACTAAACAGTTAGAAAAAATGTTCTTTGCATTCAGGAACAAATACCCTTCTTTGGGCATATCGAGAGTCTGCTGGAGATTGTGTTCTCCTGGGTAGAATAGAAGCCAAAATGCAAAATACATGCCTATGAAAATGCAAGTGCTTGGCAGTGAGAATCGGAGGGTTGGAAGGCAATAGGTGTGAGACAGGAAGGGAAAGTGGGGGAAAGGAGGAATATTGAAATTGTGATAGAAGAATGTAGCTTGTAAAATGCAGCCAAATTACCTGCGGTTATCAGATGTTGGGCAAGTTATAATGTGCCATAAATCCAATGTCTATATTTAGTCCATGATTTTTGTATCCAGTAGATTTATGAAGTGAAGTTTGTAGGCTTGTCTATGAAAAGTGTTCTGTAAATTCCCTTTGAGGATTAGAACTGAGAGACTGGAGAGAGAGTGGCTGGAGAGAAGTGTGCACACAGGTAATTGGATATCTTTTTCTTTGATAGATTTTTGGTGTGTGCTCATTCTGGTACAAAATTGTTGTTTGGTTTCTCCCACATATTTTTCATCCGAGCATTCAGTGTACCGGATGAGACATATTACATTCATGGAGGCTCAGGTGTAAGATCTGAGAATGGTGATGGTTCTGTTATAGGGTGTAGTTATTGTGGGAGTGGGGTAATGTTTTAGCAGGTTTTAAATTTTTTGTCCCAGTTTGGTCTGGAACCATTCAGTGTGCTCTGTGCCATAGGAAGTCTGCTTCTTGTGAAGAAGTTGGTGAGCTTCAGTGCTTGTTTGAAGGCTAGGATGGGTGGTTCTGGGAAGATCTCTTTAAGAATTGGGTTTCCTTCTAGTATGGGTTGCAGTTGTTTGAGGATTTTCCATATAGGTTCTAGGGTCTTCATAACTAATAATGTTCGATTCGTGATGATTTTCTTTTTGTACTGTAGGAATTTTTCATGTGGTATCCAGGTGGCTCTTTCAAAAGTATAATCTCTCTCTCTGGAGGAGTGTCCTTGTTGAGTGGTCCAAATGATGAAGATATTATACATTTTAAATATAGTATGGGTTTAATAGCGTAGTTATTGAATAATTCTTCTTCAAGGTGGGCCATGGAAAAGTTAGTATATTGTGGGGCCATTTTGGTGCCCATAGCTGTGCCCATGATCTGGAGGAAGTGTTGGTTGCTAAAACAGAAGTCGTGTGAGGATGAAGTGTGTAAGGTCAATAATATCTTTAGGTCTGTACTCTGATTTATAATCTTGTTCTTATAGATATGTAAAACAGGCTTGGATGCCATCCTGGTTTGGGGTGTTGGTATATAAGCTGATAACATCCATGGTGGCTAGGAGGGTATTACTGGGAATGTGGTCTATGTATTTAAGTTTTTGTAGGAAATCTGTTGTGCCTTGGACAAAGCTCGGTCTATGGGTGACAGGAGGTCTTAGGATGGATTCAACGAAACCTGATATTTCCTCAGTTACGGTTCCATGGTTGGATATTATAGGTCTTCCTGGGTTCCCTTGTTTGTGAATCTTAGGGAGCATGTAAAAAGTCACTGGATTTGATAGTGGCAGGATCAAGTTTTGTTGTTTTTCTTGTAGTCCAGATGGAAATTATGTGATGGTGGTTTTGAGTTTTAAGGTGAAAAGGGGAGCTGGATCTTCCTCTAGTTTTTCATACTAGGTGATGTGAGAGAGTTCTCTATTGGGTTATTTTATGTAGTCTTCATGGTTAAGGATAACTATAGCTCCTCCTTTACCTGCTGGTTTTATTACTATTTGGTGGTTGGTTCTTAGAAATTCTATGGCCCTCCTCTGTGAGAGGTTGTTATTGTGGTGTTCGTTGTTTACTGTTTCATTGTTCATTCTTTCTCTGAAGCAGTCAATATAGCAGTCAAGGTTTGAATTTTGTCCACTGTGAGTTGTCCAATCTGATGTTTTTTGGTGTTAATCTTTTCCTCAATGTTTCAGAGATTTCATAGATTTTTAGGGTTGGAAGGGACCTCAGTAGATCATTGAGTCTGACCCTCTGCCCTAGGCAGGAAAGAACGCAGGGGTCAGATCACCCCAGCCAGGTGTTTTTTCAGTCTCTTCTTAAAGACCTCCAAAGTAGGGGAGACCCCCTCACTTAGAAGCTTATTCCAGATTCTGGTAACCCTTACCAGAGGGTTGTCACAGGATGAAGTGTTGTTGAAAGTGGATTCATTTTGGTTGCAGAAATATTCTTCAGAAGGAGACATCAGAAACATTCTTCTACTTCTCTTTATTGTAGTATCTTATTGAGCTATTTTTCCTGGACAGAAATTAAGGCCTTTAGAAAGGACAGGTTTTTCAGTTTTAGTAAATGTGTACATGGAGAGATTGATAATATTTGAGGGTTGACTGGTTCCATCAGTTTCATTGGATATGAGGTTGGAATGTTGTACAGTAACGGAGTTGTTTCTCTGATGGTTGTTTTGTGACTGGGAAGGCTGTTCCTCTAGTAATTGATTTCATTTCTTCCTTTTATGCTGGATGGATATTGTAAAAAATATTTAGTAGTCTTTTTGTATACATTGTATAATGTTTGGGAAAATATCCAGATTTCTCTGTTTTAAGTTGTTGTACCCTGTGTTGTTTTCCTTCTGGAGTTGATCTGTCTTGGAGAAGGTTATGTGAAGAACATGATTTCTAAGTTTTTCTGAAGTTCTCCTGCATAGTTGTAAAGCATATTTGGAGTTGTGTGTAGTATTCAGAGGATTATAGATGTTCAATCCCTTGGGAATGATGTTGTGTTTGTTGCATAGGCTTAGAAAATCTATTTCACTGTTGAGTTTGGCTTCTTTCTTTTTCATGTTGTACTAGCCCGCAGAAGAAATGGAAAAATCACTTATGTCAAGCAATACAATCCTAATGAGGAGTTAATTAGTTTATTCTGGCCTAATAGGGGTGTAAAGTGACACCACCTACACATGCAAGGTAGCTAATTAGTCAACTCCACACTAAAGCATCTTGTGTAGGTGTACTCTCTGCTATTACAAGAATTCCTCCATTTACAGTTTCCTGTTTATTTCTGTGTTGATTTTTAGCCGTGATCCACTCCCCACTTGCCCCTGTAATGGGTGCTGGTTCCACTGGGAGGGACATGTCAGGTGGGGACTGTAGCTCTGCTCCAAGCCCTATCCCCATGCTGTCACCACCCTGCAATCCCAGCCCATGCCTTCTCATCCCATTCCCAGACACTGCTCCCAGTCCTATATATTTTATATACATAGATATCTATATAGGACAGTTGTTTGGGCTGAAGGGCCACTTAAGGAGTTTTGGTGAGTTGTTGCAGGCTGGAGAGGCTGCAGAACTGCCCCAGTGGTGGGGAGTGCAAACCCAGCCTGCTGGAAGAGGGTGATACTGACCTGGCCTCCTGGCAGGGGGCAACTGATCCTATATAGTCCCAGGTCAATCCACCACTGGGCACCGGACAGAGTGGGCAGGAATAGTCTCCATGGAGACTGCCCTGGGACCCATGCAGGCAGGGCAGGCTCAGCCAGGTGAATGAAATGGAGTCATCAGC
The DNA here is from genome assembly GCF_001723895.1 of Crocodylus porosus. Classification (NCBI taxonomy): domain Eukaryota; kingdom Metazoa; phylum Chordata; order Crocodylia; family Crocodylidae; genus Crocodylus; species Crocodylus porosus. Next base: position 47,207,531 of record NW_017728918.1, on the reverse strand, counting down.
AATCAGAGAGTTGCATCCAGGATTGGGATGCGCAGGCAGAGCCAGGATCGCAGAGCAGCAACAGCGCAGGGCTTGGGGTCGAGGCATAGCCATGATCCACTCCCGCTTGTCCCTGTAATGGGTGCTGGTTCCACTGAGAGGGACATGTTGGGTGGAGACTGTGGCTCTGCCCCAAGCACTATCCTCATGCTGTCCCAGCCCATGCCTTCCCACCCATTCCCAGACTGCTCCCAGTCCACCCGCAGTCCCATCCTGTTCCCAGATGCTGGTCCCAGTCTAGCCCCATCCCATCCATCCAGCTGATTGTGTCTTGTCCATAGGGGTCTCCAACCAGTCTCCATGGAGACCCTGCCTGCCCAGTCTATCCAACGTCTCTGGTGGCAAGGTGCCTGGACAGCAGAGTTGGGTCTTGTGGTGACTGTGGAGACACTGTCAGTGGCAGCTGGGCTGAGTGAGATGCTGCTGCAAGGACTACCAGAAAGCTGAACCATGTACCCAGGGGCAGCAGGACCAGTCACATGCACCACAGCCTAGACTGCCCCACATGCCTGGCTTGGGCACAGCCATGGAAGTTGTTGTGGGCCACATAGAATCTCTTGGCAGCCCAAGTTTGGCCCACAGGCTATATATTGCCCACCCCTCTTCTGCCAATAAAATGAATGTTCCCTGTCAGATCACATTGTCACTGTTTGGACTCACTGTTATCTAATTAATCCATGATATCTGGATAAAAACTGAGAAAGGGAGTTTACATAACATGTTTATGATCACTGTATGTTAGTATTAGATGGCTGAATTATTTTTTAGAAAGGAAATGAATTGAAACGAATGGAAGAGACATAAAAATATTTTTAAAAAAACAATGACTGTTATATAGAAGGTAGGTAAGAAACTTCTTTCTGTTTCCTAATACAAGAAAAAAGGGACATTCAATGAAATGAAAAGGTGAGAAATTATATACCAATATCATTTAATATGACTATGGAACTCATTGCCACAAGAGATTGTTGAGGCCAAGAACTCAGCATGATTTACATAGAAATAAAAAATATTCAGACAAAAATCAATAACAGAAAACATTTTGGAAGGGATGCATAGGTGGTGGAAGGTTGGGACTAAGAGGGCTCATCCCCACCAGATGCAAGGCAGCGGGTAGGGTCCGTCGCAAAGCAGCCCAGTCATGGGTTCCAGGAGGTTGTAGCAACCCTCACCATGGGAGACTTGATCTGCCCCCATATCCCTTCCCCTGTCCCCCACAGACTTACCCGTAAGTCTGTGGGGGACGAGGCTTGTTTATGCAAGTACTAAATGACTGCACAGTAACAATTGCGCAGGGGATAGCTCGTGTAGATGTGCCCCCATATCCTTAATTTTCTGCAGAATTTCCTCAAATCATTTGACTTGAGGCATCACCTTAGCTGTCTCCAATGTCTTCCTGTAGAAAAGATTTATAATTCTTATAGGAGTATGATTTTTAAACTATAAGAAAAGTGAGAGCATTTTAAATCCATATATGAGGGCTACTGTGCTGATGATATTAAATTTAGTACCATTTTGTCAAACCACTCTTTTAATTAGGTAATAATTCTTTAGGAAGTTCCACATTTAAAACTGTCACATGCCTTGAACTTATTGCATATCCTAAACCACTTGCACTTCAGTTATATCATGCTAGTGCACTGCCAAAAACATGTGTAACATAAGAAAAGAAGTTGCTTTTAATTTACAGAGACTCCCAGTATTTCCAGTATTATTACATCATTTTTATATGACAATATACAAATTAGTAAATCATGCAAAACCTTCTTATCTGGTATAGTATTGCACATCAACCATTTTGCCTCTCTTCATTGGAGAAGATTCACATTTTGAGAAACTAAGAAACATTTTCCTGTAGTACTCTGGCATATGTAGTGACAGCATATGGCAGAATAATTCCAGGCATGGTGCATTATATCATTCACCATGTCACAAATAATCAATTTAACATTACTAAAAAGCTTATTTCTACTAAAAAAAAACAAAAAAGGAAAGTGGAACCACGTCCATGCTGCTCTGTTAATACTTATATCAAAGTACAATAGGTAATGGCTTGTCTGATCACTGGTGTATTGTAGAAAAGTAATTAGAATTAGAATTAAACTCAGGTAACTACATACTCAAATTTAATATCAGTTCAACACATTTTAGTTTATTTTAATGTCATATCACTAATGACAGATATCCTGAAGTTTATATGTTTTGAATCCTCAGAACTGTGTGATGTTATATCATTTTAAGTTTTAATAAAACATACTATTTCACGGTATCTTTATAGTTACAAGTTGTAACACAATTGACAAAGTCATAATTTCTGTCATAACTTCAGGATAAAACCTGTCACTTCATTGCATATCACATCACCAAAATCGTGCCTGTTTCAGTGTCTTCAGTGCTAAAATCATTCATGTCAAAACAGCGTTAAGGATTTGCTGCAAATAATTTATTCAATTAATTGTACTCGTTAGCTCTTTGAAAATTAACTACAAGAAAACCTTTATATTTATGAATATATTTCTTGTCCCTAATAGCTCAAAAATATTTTCTTATTCCTACTAATCTATCTAGCCTTTAGTCAAATCTTCCTTTTGCAGCACATTTATTGCTACTCGTCTCACCCATTAGATTTCCCCAATTACTCTTGCGGAAGTCTTTTGTTTTTCACAAATTTATTCATACTGCTTCTTCTATTGAAGTTGGACTCTCACTTCTGTTCCCTCTGGAAAAGCAACTCCTTTAAGAAATTCTTCCTATCTTGATATCCTACTCAATAAACTAACCCCAGTTTCTCTTACGTGAAGTGCTGTCCTGTGTCTTATCTTAAATTTAATGATTTCTTAGACTATAAAATGTTCACATCTCTTCATCCCTGTAAAGAACTAGGAAAATGTGAATTTCTTTAAAAATGATTAATAAAAAGTAGTAATCAATATATTAAATATATGGTAAGTGTCCCAGGATAGGGTCCCTAAGGATGGCCGTGTTACCCCTAAGGCCCTTTCACAGTGCCAATTCGGCCTGATGGGCACCCTCTATTCTCGCATGCCACATTTTGACGTATTTTTGTAATATAGGGAGGCTGCCTTCACGTCCTGTTGGACACAGTCAGATGGATTTCCCTGAACCCCATTGGTCCCATTTCAAAATAGGTGTCCTGGGACACCCCAGCCTTATGGGCTATATGCATGGCTCCAACCACCCCTTTACCGTTGCCTCACAGATGGTACCAACCTTGTCCAGACTAGGCCTTGTTGTAATTTGTCTCCCTCGTCTTCCTGGGCTCTCTGCAGCCCTGCCTTACTCTGCACCTTACTGGTGCCTGGGCTCTCCTCAGCCCTGTCTCTGTGCCCCTTGGTGCTCAGCTCACCACAGCCTTGTCTCGTTCTGTGCTGCACTGGTGCCTGGGCTCTCCGCAGCCCTGTCTTGCTCTGCACGCCTTGGCGCCAGGCTCTATACATCCCAAATGCCACACCTTCTCTGACACTGGGGTCTGTGCAGCCCAAATGCCACACCCTCTCTGACACCAGGTTCCCCATGCTGCAGTGGGTCCCCAATGAGGCCTCCTCCTTCCCCAAACAGCCTCAACCAAACCACCAATCTTATACAACAGCAAACAAAACAGAAGCTCCTAGACTGTAACATAATACCAAAGGTCAGGGTGGGCTCTGACCCTTTAAAAGGATCAGGTTTAGTCCCTGGCATGAAGGGTCTAATAGGCAAAGGTACCCATGGAGCTCATGGAGCCCCCTTAGCCCTAGGTGCAGCATACCAGGCAGTTGCAGCATCACTGGGCACTTTTTCCCTAGAAGCTCCCTCCCCTCTGGCTACTAGCAGGGAACCACCTGCCTAGCCTCAGCCCTGGGGTTTATATATGAGACAGGCCCTGCCCCTTCCGGTCAGCTGACTGCTGGCAGGTGTGGGTTAACTAGCTCATTCTGACTGCCCTGGTAACCAGCAGCTGGGGGCTCCCAACTGACTGCTAGGGCTCTCTCCCTATCAGTTTCAGCTCTTTAAAGGAACAGGGCATCTAAGTGCTCTGCGATAGTACGGATAGTAAGATTAAGGATGCAGGTATTTGAGAAACGGTTTTGTGTTCTGAAATAGTGAAGTGCATAATTATCAGGTAGGAAATTCATGTACATCTGCCAATACTATACCATATCTACCAATACTGTACCAGTAGTACACTAAATACTTCAGATAATGAAAACCTAAGGCTAGAATAGTGAAAAACTAAGCAAAAGCTACCCCTGAATAGACCAACTACCCTTGAATTTTTTAAACCATACATTTTTGCATCATAATTAGAGAAATAAATTACAATATTCTTGAATATTTGGTGAAATCCTGGCTTCATCAAAAGTCAATGAGATTTGGTCCTTGAGCGGGCTGGGATTCCATCCTTTTTTTTTTTACTTCTACCCAACATACTATCAAGCACAATATCATTATATTTTCCTTTGGTAGCTTCATTTTCAAGCTAATTTTCTGACTTTCATTGTATATTCTACTCTGCACATATTTCGTGCCTATCTGTTAGCTCTCAAAGTGCTTTACAGGCAGTTAATTAGAGCTCATAACCCTAAGGTAGGTATTATTATCCCCATATTACCAATAAGAAAATCAAGCCACAGAGAAGTTAAATAATTTGTCAAGGTCACACAACAAACTAGTAGTAGAACTAAAAATTGAATCTGCTGCTCCTGATTTACAAGTCATGCTCTAACTCCTAAACTGTTTCCTTACTAAATATCTGCAATAAAATATACCTTGTAAAGTATGTTTTGGGATTATTTCCTTTTTGTGGAAAGGGTAAAGTATGTATTTTCTTTTAAATTACAATGAACTACAGTTCCAATAATATTAATACCTAAATGACAATCAACATAAGCTGTTATCTTAATTGCTGTCACATACATCTTAACTAATCAAACAGAATAGCTTGGCATTATCACTTTCTAACCACCTGTCCTGAAGTAATTGACCATGGAATAAAACAGCCTCCAAAAAATGAGAGCAATTTTCAGAAGTTAAATAAATTGCCAGTAAGTATAAATGATCACATCTCCATTACTGCTAGAAATAAGTAATGAATATGAGTTTAATTCTTATTATGAAATATCTGTATAAGTAAATTACATACTGTTAATACTTTTTATTGTAACACAATTTTAGTCTGTTAAAATGGCCTGCCTATTTATATTACTGACCTTTTGCATTTGCAGAAGAGCTAGCTATGATACTGAATAATTCAGTTTGGAAGTTTCTAATTACTGAAAGAAAAGTAAAAAAAAAAACATGGTTTTCACTGTGTGCAATACTGGACTCTGACAGTAACAAACATTTAAATCTCTGAAGCATCTAGTTCTGTTGGAGACAAGAGATTGGACCAGATGGACCATGAGCCTGTTGCAGGCATATGATTCTTGTGTTCTTAATCTTAGTGCTAAATAACACAAAGAAAACAATTTCATTTGAGTAAATGTCCTGTGCAACAGGCATAAGCATTGCATGCTAATAATGGAAGCATGGTTTATAAATTCCTAGGGATTAACAATTTAAAGAAACTAAGGCCTTTTTTTCAGGCGGGGTGTTCTACCAAGACTAAAATAAAGTATAAGGTCACACAAAGTCACATAAAGAAAACAGTAGAACTTTCTACTAACAAGCACCACAAAACTAACCTTAAAATATATTTGAACTGATATTTAAATAAGCAATGCTTCTAATAGACACAGGACTCATACAAAAACCACTGAATATAGTGGCTAAGACACAATGTAAATTTTGAGTAAAAATGATGAAATGCTAATACAGAATTGTCAGTTGATCACAAACCAAGAATACTGGCAGGTCGTGATAATAACAATTAACTTTAGTTTCCCATTAAATGCTGTCTTCCAAATATTGATTCTCTATATAGCAAACCGAAGGAAGTATCCAGTTTAATTAAAAAGGCTCTACTCATGTACTCATACACAATCCCACAAGAAAACCATAAAATATATGTGTATGTTTCCTTAAATGCCTTTACCACCAATATGGTCACTAAAAATCAAAGAACTTGTGTGTTTGGCGCAAACACATCACCAAACCGCCTCACACTTTCAAAGTACACATATTTAGTTCCTGAAATAGCATACAATTACACATACATTCTTGATTTTTACTGAAGTATAAGGTTTCTCCTGATAGGGTTTAGATGTCTGTTTGGATATTGCAATGTGGGGAGGATGATGTGTGTTAGGGGTGATACGGCTATTAAAATTATCCTAATTGAAAATATACTTTACTTTTAGTAATTGCATTTATAGAAAATTCCTACAGCAACCATAATTGTTAATTAACACAGTTCTTTGTGTGCAATTTCTTGTTCTTTAATAGTCAATAAAATGATATACATTTACTCCCTTATTCCTACAATGTGTTTCATTTCTGTCCTTTTGTTTACTTCCTGTAACTTACATTTTTGCCTCCTAAATTTCTACATGCTCCTCAAAATCCTTTCCCTTGACCTTTTCCGTATAAGTGCCAAACTATGATGCCTCCCTGCTTCCCCTTGGCCTTTGCATACTGCAATCTCTTTTCTACATCTCTGCACTTCAAACCCATCAGTGTCTTCATTTTTATGCTTGCAATCTTTCGTCCCTCATTCAATTTTAAGAGCTGATATTTGATAGCATAGATGATATTAGAGGTGAAAAGTGGAATGGGATAAAGGCCTTCAGGGGGCCAAGAAAGAAAAAAACTGATTAAAGCAGTGAGATTGAGGAGGGAAGCTGGGCATTGGTGCAGGACTTGTCAGAAAGGAAAGGGTTTCGAGGAAGGAACTTCTATAAAATTCTGCCACATTGTTCATCTCTTCAGCCACTGGGCATATACCCCATGCTCTTTGTTATTGCTCTCCTAACCACCATTTTGGTTCCTAAACTAAAAGCTCTTCTCTACCTCACATCCTAGCACTTTGTTGCTGTTCCTCCATGGTCTTTTTTTAAATATTTTTTTAATATTCCAGACTCCTTTAGACACTGTAACCTGTAGCTGCAAAAATCCTTCTTATTCAAACTATTGAGCTTGTTGGGAAGTCCCCAGAAGGGGTAGGTACCTCCCAATTAGAAACTGACTTATAAGAAAATGTTGCTGCAAGGTTTTCCACTTCCTAGTGCTCTCACCATGTTTCAACTGTTAATGAAACATGTTTCAACTGACATGGGGGACAATTCTAGCAAATCACTAGAAAACCAATGCTTAGCCGTCTGGCAGGTCCCCCCCTCAATATTACAGTGGGCATGTGTGCCTCCAATGAACCAAATCATGTTCATGGACATAATTAGTTTCTCTTTCATCTGCGAGTTTTGCTTTGTTTAGAGTTTCTCACTTCAGCTATGATATATAAGAAGAATAAATTTATTTTAAATGTTTCACATTTACAAAAGAATCAAGGTAATAGATTTTGAAATGTTTGTTTGGAGGAAGGGGTTTTAATTTTGTTATATGGACACAAAACTGAAATTAATCAAGCAAAATTAGATAATATTCTGAATAAACGTATTCTTCCTCAACTCATTAAATACGTACTATAAACTCACTTACTGTCATTTTTATATGAGTGTTAATTCTGGATAATTCACTGCAAAATAGAGTGTGATAATTCTACCTTTGATGTAAATCCCTGTGCACTTTAACTGTCCAGTCATAACCAAATCCGCCACATTAAATCACAACAGAAAAAATAGGAAATTACTATCTTACAATGAAATTCTAAATTTGGAGGGGCTACCCATGTATGTGCAGCACAAAGTAGCTTTTGAGTAACAAGAGTAGCCCAAAATATGACTCTCCTTTGATCCTTTGACTAGAGGCTCTTTTCCTTTCCTTTTACTTTTCCAAATGGGCTGCAATCCGCTATCATCAGTAGCCTGTACCCAAAAAGTGAGACGTACATTGTCTCTCAGTGTTGGAGTTTCTTTCTTATGGTCTTCACACCACACTTCAAAGTTTTCTGCATCATACAACTCCCTCTTTTTTTTCCCTCTTACACAAACTTGGCCGAGGTCATTGCAGGACCCCTGGCACAGCTCTATGAGCACTCGTGGTGCTCTGGTGTGGTCCCAGAGGACTGGAAGAGGGCCAAAGTGGTTCCAATCTTCTAAAAGGGGAGGAAGGAAGATCCAGGAAACTATAGGCCAGTCAGCCTTACCTCGATCCTAGGCAAGCTGTTTGAGAAAATTATGCTGGCACACATCCATGAGGGGCCAGCAGGGGACTGCA
>NW_017728918.1:47164242-47198816 GCF_001723895.1 Crocodylus porosus | reverse complement strand
GTCAGGGCGGCTAGGATCTGGAACCAACTTCCAAGAGAAGTGGTCCTGGCTCCTACCCTGGGGGTTTTTAAGAGGAGGTTGGATGAACATCTTGCTGGGGTTGTATGACCCCAGTATTGTTTCCTGCCCTGGAAGGGGGTCGGACTAGATGATCTACTCCCGACCCTTCCGACCCTGGAAACTATGAAACTCCTCCTACCTGTGAGTTTCCATCATCAAGTTCAGCTGTTGTGCTAATCTCCCTGCTCGGCACCATATGGCACTGTTCAAATTACTCGGTGCCAAGGATTGACAATCTGAAACCATTCTTATTTGTACTGTATGTCAGAGCATACATCAGAAAGCTAGAATCAAAACCTTAGAATCAGGCCCCTAGATTGGAACAGCATATGTAATCTCAGATCCAGATTTTGTATTTTGTTTTGGAGACATGGCACATTCCTTCTCATGGGTAGTGGCATTAAATAAGCTCCAAAAAGAAAGACTGAAGAATGGAAACAGGTGAGAAAGGCAGCTAGGTAATGGGCAAATGCTACAGGGAAAATAAGTCAGAGTCGGTATTCTACTGTAGAGGTAATTACTTTTAAAACAAATTTTCCATATTTCTTTAACAGATGTGAAATAAACTTACCTGGATAAAATCATGTTGTCAACAAATGTATATTTCTTACAGTAAGGAAATTGCAAGAAAGTTTCATTTTTAATTGCACAATCAGCTATGCCCCTCTAATACCAAACTTTTCCCTTTACTGATAAAATAGCCCAAATGTTGGTCTTCACTTAGTATACATGATAGACAAAGACTGGTCTTTGAGACAATGCACAGGATTGGAAGAATGAAAAAAGTATTGTCCCATCTACATGCCCATGCCAGGACAATCATATTCTCTCTGGTCCAGAGATTTTAAGGACTTCCTGTCTCAACATGCCTGGGCCAGTCTAAAGGAGTCATGGAGAATGTAAGACCTTGACTGTATTATAGCCATTGAAGCTAGTAAAGTAAGCAGGGAGCTAGTTGGCTGAAACAAGAAAAGAAACATTGTGTATACTCCTCCTGCACACTGTTCTCTAGGGCTGGAGAAATGTTGCCTTATATGTCAACTAGCTCTATGAATGTTTTAATCTGTTATTTACTAGCAGGTAGTACCACACAGGATATGGTATTAAGTTTGTAAAGCACCTCGTTTGGTACAGATCTTATCAAAAAGAAATCTTCATCCCTTTCTGCACCAAATGCATGAAAGTGTTCAAAGTTGAATAATTTACCAGCATCACAGATATTTCAAACTCCTGGTATACAGGGCAATTTACAGAGTTTTCCAGCATCATGCAGGCATTTTGTTTTTCATTGAGGATGAAGAAGTCCCTCATTTAAATATGAGGTTTGCTGTGGGACTTTTAAAAGCAGCTTTACTGGCTACCTTATTTTTCTTAAATTTCAAAAACATTCACTTGTTTTAAAATCATTTTCTGTCAGAAGGGAGCATAAAAGAGAATTGTTCCGTAATATATTATTCCTTACAGTACATCAATCAGAGCAGTTCTGTATGGCTCAAGTCAGTTAACCAACCTAACCAAATTCAGTTATTAATAACTTCCCCTTATTTGAAATTAAATAAATAAGAATACATTAACACGAGGAAACGGTTATACTGCAGAGACAAGAGGGACTACCATGCAATTTGGGAAAGGTAGTGTATTTAAAGATCACTGCAATGTACAGCTTTAATGGCAAAGTGTTTATGAACAGAAGAGAAGGGAAGGCAACTGGTATCATAATATTGTCTCAGCTATGTGAAATGCCATAAGGAGTTTAGGTCTTTGTACACATTATATTGTGAGCTACACAAATGTTTTTTGACTTAGTGCTAGCTTTTTATCAGACAAGGTTCTTTGGGTGAATCTGATATCTTTTATTATACCAACTTAAATAGTTGGAAAAAAAAATTTAGCAAGCTTTTGGGTTTAAAAACCCTTTGTCAGGCTGAGAAAGTCTTTGCAGTTGGTGTACGCTCTTCCTGGATCACACCTTCAGCTTGAAGGACATATCTGTGAGGAGTGGCTGGGTTATGCAGATCAAGAGATAATCTTGCCCTGGAGTGGTGTAACTTTGAGCCGCATAATGAGTGCTTTAAGTCACTGGGAGGTGTTGATATGCGTGCAGTCCAGGCATTCAGAGCTCTAAGAGCCACCTAAAATTTGCATGTAACAAAGCCCTTAGTGTATATAGAAGCTAATGTATCTAACTTGCACGTGCTTAAGTTTGCATATGATCTGCACAAGCAGCTGTGCCTTTTATTCCAAACATACCACATCTGTTATTTTGCCACTGACCTGTGAGAAAGGGAATTGCACACTCTCTTGTTGACTAATTGGTGTTTCTACCTTTGGCTGATTGCCAATTTTCTAGAGCAAGTCCTTAACTTAGATCATTGGTTTGATTCATTTAGGACTAAGCTAGTACCCTTGTACCATTGCTCTCCCATAATTATGTGTGTGTTTCACATCCTTAGATTGCTAATCACAATCTGTTTTGTTGACACAAGGTCTTAAGACTGAGGTTGTATTCCATTTCCTTCCTGTTGACTGGTTAGCCTTTTAATGAGACAGTCAAGGTAACCTAAGATAAAGAAATCTCTTAGCATTAATTCAGATGCCATGCTGTATGTAATGCTTATTTATGTGAGCTAGTACAACATAATATTTCATACAGTTGGGCAATATTTCAAAAATAATTATAATATAGAAGATTGATTAGAAAGGCAAGAATAAGGAACTACTCCATTCTAATCTGAGCTCTCTGGTTAACTCTCTTTGACATAGAATATTGTGTGGAAGGAAAGATTCCATATTGAAATCCACTTATGCCATTAAAATAAAAGGTGAGACAATTTTTCATACCCAAAAGGGTGATTGAGTGGCCTAAATGCAGAAAAAGAGTTTGTGGCTGTGAATCTGAATCTCACAAAGGCACTTAACTAACTACTGCAGATAGGAGTATAAGTCTGGAAGAGGTGGCATTTTAGATGGAATCCTCTCTTCAGCATTTCCTATTGAGTAATTTAGGTGTCTCTCATTCAGCATGTTGCCCGTACTGAATTCCATTAATAGATGTCTAACTCATGCACTGGCACTGCCTAGGAAACTTTGGTAGCATACACAGTACTGTTAACCACACTCAGAACATCCAGCACCTATATGTATTTGTGGATCTGGCAGCTCTGGAAAGCAATAAATTAGATGATTTACTGGTTCTTATCCACCTCCAGATTTTCATTTCCAAAATTATTATCTATAGAGATGATCGTGCCTTTGTATGAATGTCTACTAGTGTTGCTGGCTTTTGCATAATAACTAAGAATGTTCCTTATACTGCATTAATGTTGTGGATTGACAAATCTTGCTAATGTTGACCCTTGTGTCTGAATTGGTTCATAAGAAAAATACTATCAAGCAGCCTTTTTAGTCCAAATAGTAAAGATCTATTTTTTCCAAGTTGAAGGTCAGCCTTCTTGTTCCAGAATCCCCTGTGTGGTTCATATGGAAATGTCTATTTTCTGTAACATATGGATTGTAGACTCTACAGCCTAACTCAAAAGAACAAGAGAGAATCCTCAAGTGCCATACAAGAGTAATTACTAGCTGCTGTTCCCCAAGGACTTCCTCTGTTGGAGCATGCTACATATAGCTTGGGAGTGGCAGTGACATTACCAAGCAAGTGAAACTAGAGTGTAGCTACCATGTATCTCTATGTGGTACAGTGAACAATAAAAAGGATTGTTCTGTAAATCCTGTAATGATGTATAGCAGTGGTGACCAACCTTTTTACCCAGGAGGCTAGATTGTCAATACCCAATCCATCTGCAGGCTGGATCCAGCCAGTGCTCCCAGTCCAGTGCCTGGGTAGGCATGATGGACTTGACCCTGCAGAGAAGGGGTCATGGCCCAGCCCAGATGGGAGGGAAGGAGACGTGACCCATCTCTGTGGGGAAAGGGATCATGGACAGGTCCTAACCCACCGCTATGGGGAGGGAAGGAAGAGTGGCCTTCCCCCAATCCAGAAGTGGGGGGGCATGGGCCAGCCCCATGGAGGAAGGGAACATAATTTAGCTCCAGCAGGGCATGCAGAGATTGGGATTTGGGGATTTGGTAGTGGGGAGGATAGCCATGTGACTGGCTGCTACTTCCCAACTACCAAATTCCAGACCTGTGGGGAGCCCCTCAGGCCAGATGCAATGACTCCATGGACTGTATTTGGCCCACAGGCCAGAGGTTGAGCATCCCTCTCTTATAGGAGTCAACATACTCCACCATGGTATGTTAAGGGTGGATTTCCCCCTCTCACAATGAAGTATAGGATGGTAGAAATTAGTTATAACTTCTTAAAGAGATTTTTTTTTTTAAACAAGAAACTGAGAGGATGTGATCTGGGTCTTAGGCCTTCAATCAGGGCATTTCTCCACTGTCAAAATTAGATGCGGGTACAAAAAGACACAAAGATGTGAGTACAAAAATCAGTTAATCATTTGCATGAGGCATTGTGAACTATATCCTATGTGAATGCTTGCCTATAAGCTCTAGATATCTGTTGTAAATGAAGCAGGGCTGCCAATGCAAAACAATTATTTTTACTGACAATCTGTACATTTTTTACTGATGACCAAACTTTATTACTGGCATGGTTTTACTGACATATGTTTTATACCAACCTCTAGACAAGGGCTGAGTTCAAAGTTAGGGCTTAACACAAACCATGGTAAAAATGTGAGATTGCCAGTAAAAACCTTGCATATTATCAGTTAAAAAATATATATTGAGTTGGCTGCTTGACTGCAGCAATAACATACACCATGCAGCTTCCACCACAGGAGTTCCCTACTCACCCGCATACACTGATACCCCTGACTGCCCCCCACACCATGTTGCCCCCACAGCCTATCCTCCAGCTTTATACCCACTGGTTCTGCTTCTTCCCCCTTACCCCCTCCCCCCAAGCATGGAGTCCCAAAGGACTACTGTCTGCCTGCCTGCAACTAAGCATCCCAGTGATCCCTGCATCCCAGACAGGGGTGAGACTGTACTTTCAATACAAATTCTATTTAGCCTATCTAATTATTCATTTGTTAACCACAGAAGTCAAGAGTATTAAAAAAACATGGTCATTAATTAAAATGCCTTAGTTAGGTCAAACTAAATTGTTTCATATACTGCTGCTTCTTCTGGAGCCTCTGAAATATAATTTACCTACTCAGTCACAGTATCTGTGCCATGATTAGATGTTCCGATTAATCAACTGTGAAAATTGTGGGGATTCTGACGTTATGAGAGACTGAAGCCATCTTCCAGAAATGTTTGTAGTTTCAAACAAAATGAAAATGCAATAATAGCTGTTACATGCATACTAAGCTGAATATTTTATGAAATATAATGCACCTATTTTTGAGGACTTTAAAAATGTTAATGTTGTGTACAATAAGCTATGCACAGTAAACTGCAAAGGCAGATCACTAGTAAGTATTCCTTCTGAATTTCAGGAATTACTTTTTTCTTTTTAAGAAATAAATTAAGAAAACTTAGATCCCAGAAGAGATATAACAGTTAATTCCTGTTAGTGTTTATATCCCATACATTTCCTTTAGCTGTTCTGTTTGGAAAAAAGTTGGATTTAAACAGGAAGAAGTATTTTATGGTATAGAAATAGAAGCTCCACTTGAAAAAAGTGAACTTGAAAATAGAGTTTGCCGCATCTAAATAATATGTTCTGAGGGAAAAATTAATCCCTTGTGATAGTGGAGCACAACAGAAGTGATGCAATTTACCTCTCTGGAGTTGCCTGTTTATATAAAGTTAGATGAACATGTTATAGCTTTTATGAGTTAGCAGTTAATGCAATGACTTTTTAATATGAAAATAACCAAGCACTAACCATAAGAAACTATAATCATTCATTTTTATAGTTATAGTCCATATTTTTTCTTGTAAAAAACAATCTTCCATGGTGTTTATCACACTATCCTAATTTGCTATATGGTAGAGCCTCAGTTATCTGAACCTCTTTGGAAGCAGCTACTTACAAAACCTCTGGATTCCTGAACTTGCTTGGGTTAGGTAACCTAGGGTGTACGGTACCTGATATTATTCTAAGGCAGAATGAGTCTGTAGTTCTGGTCTCTCATGCTTAACAGTATATGGGCCAAAACTTGCCTACTTTAATGAGGCAATCAGCTATTCTGATTTCAGAAATACTTTTAAATTCTAAGTGCTAGGCAGAGCCTGGAGAAAGGAGCAGAGCACAAACCCAGGAGTAGAGCTGTGAGCCACTGTGATTCAGAGAGCTATGTCAGCATTGCCATCACTAAACCACACAGATACCATTTAAATTTATATTTAGATCATTTAGAGCTAGTTTGGTACCAGAAACAATATAACCATGTAAGCAATTTACCCAGCTACGAAGGGCAGTATGGCCATGCTACATCTAATTCCTGAGCGAGGTTCTGCATTAACCTCATTTGTCAAAAGAACCTGTTTGGATCTCGTACTCAGCCAGTATGCTCTCTGAGTCACAATTCCCTTCCTCCTCAGTCCAGGGTTGTGGATATATACAAAATCTATACTTTCACTAGGAACCTGTTGACTTCAGTAACATTTCTATTTTGAAAAGCAAAAACAAGATGAGGATTTTCAATAAGGTTTCAAATGCTCTTTATAAGAGTGTAATGTCTTACTTTAACTTTTCAAAACATATATATATATGAAGTCAAAATTAGAATGCAACATTTTGATTGATCTATTTTTTTTTTTTTACCCTTAAAAGGCTCTCATTTTGCAGGAAATATCCCATGAAACTGAAATTCTGGTTCCCACAATTCGAATCAGCAGTAAATTTCAAATACTGAGAGCTCTGGCTAATGATTCAGACCCTTCTCATCAGTTATCTTTAAAAGGGAGTAGAAGGGCCTTCAATACCCACTCATGGATCAACTAGAGGCCATGTGGGGATAATCCAGACGAGCATGGATGTCTGGTTCCTCAGGGACAAGTAGCAGTGGTGCACCTTGAGCCACCGTTTCTTGTCCCCAAGGAACACCCGAGCCATGTGTGCTTTGGCGCATGGCACGTTTCCCTGGGCAGTGTAGGGGTGGCTGAGGCCAGCACTGTCTTGGCCCCAGCAACCTTACCTGGAGTCCTGGGGGCCTCCCAGAACTGCAGCTATGGTGATCCTGCAAGGCATAGCCTGGCCAGCAGCCACAGCACAGCTCTGAGTGGCCTGGCTCCACTTTTTAGCAGCACATGCTGTGCAAACTTGCACTGCTTCGGGGTTTTCTTCTACTTTTTTTCTGACCCCTAAATATCCAAAATACCCACAGAAAAAAAGAACAGAGCAGCGCACACTCGGGCAGCATGCCCTTGCAGCATGGAGAACTCCAGACTGTATGGTATATGGCGCTGCAACAAGTTTGCCTGGATGAGTCATTGAGTCCTAACTCTCACTGCCCACTCACTGTCCACTCACAGTTTAGCACAACACATGCATACACTTACTTTGTTATCATATGTATTCTAGGTAAGAGTTTTATACATCAAAGTTTCAGTTAAAAAGGTTTATTTTATATACAACACTTTCTGTGACTTCTACCCTGTATTATGACTAGGAAGTATATTATGATTAGGAATTCAACAAACAGGAGGAGGTCCTGCATTTTATATGACCTTAAGAGGAACACCTAGAACACACTACTACAGATCTATGTACTACCTTACATGCAGGAAGAACCCTGACCATATTTGACACAAGATCCTATTTGTACTCAGCCACATACAAAAAAAGATTTTCTAAATAAAAAAGAGCACTATAAGGTGCAAATGTTACTGGACTGGTAGCATCCAAAATAAAGCTACTTTTCTCTATTATTGTGGAAGGGGAACTATTTGTTTTTTTAACATAAGACAGGATTGAACTTCTAGTTCTGTTGTTTGTCACTTTATTTCCTCCCTGGATAGAACATGCAATAAACTATTAAAAAAAAAAAAGAAAAGGCAATATTGAACATCACTGACAGACACCACAGTAGTTAAAATATGAGCCTATTACTATGAGGTTTTTTTCTATTCTAGAAGTCACATTTATAAAATCTTTACTTGAGCTGGAAGCTTTCCTTATAGCTCTAATCATTCTGGTCTAAAAAAAGAAAATCTTTCACATTTCTAAATGGAGATTCAGGTTTTTTTACTTGATATTTAAGAGTATCATTCTATTAAAGAGTAGGCTAACTTTAAGGCAAGAGAGTTATATTTCTTGGAAATCTATAACTAATATAATTTAAAATGTTAATCTTCTCCTATACTGGTCTGTACATCTTTTTTTATATATAATATTTTATTATAATTTGGTAATTTAAAAACAGAAAGAAAATGACTTTACAATATTCTTTTCTAGTTAGAGATTGCCTAAAGCCCAAACCACACATTTACACAAATTGGCAGATCATGCGTCAGAGGGACCTGTACATAGACAATGACTTGCTGTTTCCCAACTCAGTCACAGAATGATAGCATCATGGAGAAGTAGGTCTGGAAGGGAACTCAAGAGGTCACGTAGTCCAACCCCCTGCCTGAGGCAGGATCATCCCTACCCAAATCATCTTATACCATCCTATACAGTTTAAACTCTTCATAAGACTAGCACCAACCCTGACTCAACACAAGACATCATATCCCAAGCTGCCACAGGTAAATCAAGGGTACCATAGCAGCCAATGTTCTGCTTCTATAAAAGGTTGTTAATATACGATCAAAAGATCCTAGATAAAGGGCTATGCCCTGCACTAAAAAGGAAGGCAAAAACACGCACTGTCTTTACCAATCTAACCATGGAGGAAAGTTATTTCCTGACCCCAAATATGACAACCAGTCTAACCCTTAGTGGGGGAGGTGGGGAGCCTGAATCTCCTGTTTTAAGTCCCAGCAGGAATACTGGCACATTCCAATCAAAATACCCAGCCTTGGCTACAAACAATGCCCGATGCCTCTGAGGAAGGCTTGAAAACACCCTGACATGTAGCAGAAAGAGGCGAGGGGACGGAACAAAGCCCAGAATCATAGGAAATACCCATTGTAGAACATTGGCATAACTATACCTAGATTATCCCCAGCTAGTAGCTGTCCAACCTCTTCTTGAACTCATCCAGCGTCTGAGAGTCCACAACTTCCCAAGGCAGTCTATTCCACTGCCTCACTGTTCTAACAGTGAAGTGTTTTTTTCTGATATCCAGTATAATGTAAACCTACTTTGCTGCAACTTCAGGTCATTGGTCTGTGTCCCCGACTCTTCAGCAAGAGAGAAAAGGTGCTTTCCCTCTTCTTTATGGCAGCCCTTCAGTTATTTCAAGACTGCTATCAAGTCCTGTCTTAAGTGCCTTTTCTATAAGCTAAACATGCCTAGTTTCTTCAGCCTCTCCTCATATGATTTGCTTTCCAAGCCCTTTATCATGTTTGTTGCCCATCTCTAGACCCTCTCTAACTTCTCCACATCCTTTTTAAAATATGGAGCCCAAAACTGCACACAATATTCTAGGTGAGGCCTAATCAATGCCAACTAGAGAGACACTAAGAGAGTCCTATCTTTTCGGTAGTGGAAACACAAGGCAAAAAAGTAAAGGTTGGATTCCCATCGCAGCTGAATCTTGGGCCATGTAAGTCTTAAGGAGAAACCAGTTTGGCTTGTTAGAAACTTAGAAAATTTACTAGAGAGAATGTACATACTAGCTAGATACAAACATTCAAAAAGGCCGAGGAGAAATCAATCTAAGTTATGCAGTTTTCTATAAGCAGCATAGTTTAGATCTGTATCAAACAGAGCACACATTCGCCCTTTGCTGTGGGGGAATGAGGGAAATATTAAACCAGGTTCTGCCATTCTAAAACCAGTCTATGTGTGCTATATTTCTGTTCTGTTATAGGTACAGATCAGTTTCCAATCCCTTAGAGCAGTAAAAGTGATTACACACTTTTAACCTCTACCTGGCCACTATCTATCAGGAAGCAAGGCTGCCATCATGCTCCCAATAACTAGCGTTCCTTACGTTGGTTCTTGGCTCACTTCCTTCCTGGGGCCTGATCTTGTTAACAAGTTAGGAAGGAAAACTTAAGCCCATGTCTCCTCCCCATGTTTTATTGGTTCTAGGTTCCTCCTCTTAGTGCAGCTTAGACCCATAAACTAGATTCATGTGCATAGGATATCATTCTCACCAAATTTAAATCCTGAGTAAGTGAACCTTGTCTGCCATACCAAGCCAAAGGAATTCACCTGTCACCATGCTGCTGGTCTCCTATACCTATGAACAGAGTGGGTCAGTAGAAGAATCAAGGCACCCTATTGTAAGACATGATGGATGAAAAGAAAATCATGTTCATATATGCAAATAAAAATCTTTAACTTTTAAAACAAAGGGGATGAGATCTCCAAAAAATTATGATCCCCATTAAAACCTATTACATTAAATAGTGCAATATGTACCACTACATTGTCTCTCGTAAGAAAAGAATTATATTTTCATTTTAGGCCCTGGGAATAAGGTATAATTTAAAATAGCAAGAAATTAATTATTTTATGACAGCTGTAGTACAGTCCTCCATTGTCTCCCTTTTACAGTTCTTGCTTACTGCATAGTGCACCCTGACTTTTTCATGCAGATGTCTCTTCCTATTTTTTTCATTTAGCATTTTTTCAAGACACTGTATTTTCCATTCAAATTCCTTTGCAGCATTTTTTCCAGATCTCCAGTTCTTGATGAATAGTCAAACTGTGTTATTTTCACCCCACAACAGTAAATTAAGAAGCTTACCTCATACAATAATGTTTTGGAAAGGTCAGACTTCAATACATACTTGTAGTATAAGTTCAATGATCATCAGTGAAATATTAAGTAAATAAACTGTGGTTTCCAGGATACTGTCTTACGCCTTTGCAAAAGAGAAATAGGGGACCAGAAACAACCATCTAGTAAATATTGACCTCTTAATACTGACAGACATAATTGTTGTATGACTCCTTGAGTTTCTTGATGAGGAGTGAGGTAGAGAAGTCAAATGATTTTGTAGTATGAGATTTGGTATCAGAGCTCATATGTTTGAGTCCTGGCTCAGTTTCTTAACCATAATACTGTTTTTCTATCATTCTTTCTGTTCTTATTGGCTCTCAACTGCCTGTATGCTTCTTTCATAAACCCTTATACAGAAGTTGCCTTCATAAACCATTATGCATAAATATGGATTAACATAGTCTTTGTACCAGTCTAACCAGTTTTATACTTAACTTTCCAAACTTACTTCATTGCTATGAATACAAAATTTGCTCAAAAGTTGACATAAATTCTTCTATACATAATAAAATCTAGACGGCAGAACTCCTTTGCCTGATATACTTGCCTTATTCTCAGTGATTTT
Source organism: Crocodylus porosus (assembly GCF_001723895.1). Lineage (NCBI taxonomy): Eukaryota > Metazoa > Chordata > Crocodylia > Crocodylidae > Crocodylus > Crocodylus porosus. The sequence continues at coordinate 47,187,368 of NW_017728918.1, read as the reverse complement.
CCTTCCATCATTTTCTGTCCTTCTTTTGGTCCAAAATGGATGTAGAAAATCAAATCTATTTCAAGTATCCTCTTATGATTCAACTACTGATCTCTTTAACATACAAGATGTATAAAGTGTTGTTGACTTTGGTGCTTTAGCTTAGATGTTACAAGCTCAATATAAAATAAGTTCTGGGCTGGCAGACTAAAGTAGTGATTTTTTCCATAGATAATTGAATTACTGGTAAACTGGATATTCATACTCTGCTGAAAGTGATGGAATGCGATATGTTAATTGTTACTGCATGTTTCATGGGTAAACCATTAAACCTTTTTAATAAGATTCCTTAATAAGGAAGTATGGGTTGGAAGAAGAGACTTTAAGGTGGATAGAAAACTGGCTGGATTGTCAGGCTCAAAGGGTAGTAATCAATAGCTTGATGTCTAATTGGCAGCTGGTATCAAGTGGAGTGCCCCAGGGGTTGGAATTGGCCCTGGGGTTGGTTTTGTTTAGTATCTTTATCAACCTGGAAGATGGGATGGAGTGCACCCTCAGCAAGTTTGCAGGTGACAACAAGCTGTGGGGGAGTAGTAGATACACTGGAGATTAGGGCTAGGATTCAGAGAGACCTCAATAAATTGAAGGATTAGACCAAAAAAAAATCATGAATTTCAATAAAGACAAGTGCCAAGTTCTGCACGTAGGACAAAACAGCCCCATGCACTGGTACAGACTAGGGACCAACTGAATAAGTAGAAGTTCTTCAGAAAAGTTGCTGGGGGTTACAGTGAACAATAAGCTGAATATGAGCCAACAGTATGCCTTTGTTGCAAAGAAGACTAACAGCATACTGGGCTTCATTAGTAGGAGTGTTGCCAGAAGATTGAAAAGAGTGATTCTTCCCCTCTATTTGGCACTGGTGAAGCCACATCTGGAGCACTGTGTCCAGTTTTGGGCTCCTGTACATGGCCCAGGTGTCGGCATGGTGTATTCACTTTTGTATCAACTTTACAGAACTTCTTTCCACCGTCCTCCTTGGTCCCTCCCTGTTTCTGATCATGCTGATTACATTGATTACCAATTTCTGATCACTTATACCAATAAAAGTGTAATATCTGTACCTGGCCTAAGAGTTGCCTGCACTTTTATGATTTTGTTTTTCCAGTTATAGATTTACAAAAACTGTTCTCTTCTTCTGTTTTAGCACAAGAAGAATGGGCCACAACCCGTTCCAGCCTAAAGGCACCACCTCCAAGGTCAGCCAGAGGGGGTTACAGGGAACACCCCTATGGTAGATATTGAAGGTCCTCCTCATCTGTGACCTCATCTCAAAGACAATTAATAGCCTGTGGTCTCCACATAAACAGCAATGAGACAAGTAATAGTCCATTTCTTTTCTATCCTAGGAATTACTGCTCATTATTATCCTATGTACTACTTGTATTTCCTATAACACTGGCGTGACATTGGCATTAGTATTATTTTATAACACGGACTTAAAAAAAAAACAAAAAATTTTTTGGCAAGCATTGTCTATAAACCATTCAAAAGATGATGTTCTCTTGGTTGTTATTCATTGTTGTGTGTATCTTTAAGAAGCATGATGCTGTTACAGATCTTGAGCCTCTCCATACTAGCTAAAGGCTGAGTTTTTGTTTAGGGTTGCTAAAAGACTGTAATATGATTTTTTTTTTGAATCAGACAATAACCAAGCTGTAGATAAGATGTTTTAACCTGTCTTTTTTAATATATGTTAGTTAGATTAAGATGTTCTATATTCAGTTTGTAAATTTAATTTTAAATGCTGTTTCAATGGGGTTGAAAACAAGCAGCTACTGTATGTATGTAGCTAACTGAATTTGTTCAGTGTTTTAACCTGTATTTGTTAAAAAAAATCACATAAAGTTCCATGTGTAAGCTTCTCTAAATAGGAAACCATAATTTTGTCAAATATGTTTGCCATAATTTGTCAATAAAGCTGAAACCTTTTGTAACAAACTAAATTTGGAATTACTTGTTTTCTAGCTTTAAATGCCTGCTTTATTTCTTTTTCAAGAGATGCCTAAAATGTTTTATATATAAAAATTACAAAAATGAACCCAAGCCTGTTTTAAGAATTTTGTGTAAGACTTTAAAAGTTGTATTAATAACTTATGGTTGTTAAATAATTTAAAAGTTAACAAACTAAACTGTTACATGAATCATGGTTAGTAACCACTAATGTATAACATGTTAATGGAAAAAATTGCTTTAGAACAATAAATGGATTTTAAACTATCCTCTAAGCTTGATCTTGCTAAACACAAACTCTGATTGACTTGTTTGTATTAGCATGTCTCTCGTGAGAATGTAATGGAGTTTAAAGAGGTAAGATTACTACTTACCACTGTTAGACTGTCTAAATGCTAGTTCTTCAACCTTTGAGTTTCCCCGCACATTAAATATCCCATTCAACATGTAAGCATTGCATAGATTCACATATTTGTTTTCACTCAGAGGAGTGCGTTGCCTGCATTTGCGTAGTATATAACAATTTGTCTTGACAAACAAATCATCAGTGTCACTGCCCAGTTGTTGCTATTCAACTTCAAAAACTCTATTTGTAATTTTCAGTGCTAAATATCACCGCCCTTGAAGGCAGTTTAGAGGGCTGATATTTCTTTTGAGACTATCAGACTTGATGGCTGATGATTGTTAAGGAAATATGTCGCAGGACTCAAAGGATGACTAAACGTTAAACAGGTAACACTAATAGTAACTCTGTAATTTTGAGTATGCAACAGTAATGTTAAATATTCTCAGTTAAGTTACTGATAGTTAAAAAAGTAAACCTACCAAAAGATAACAAATAGGTTTATAGGCTATTTAAAAAACTAATTAACATTAACTAGTGACAACAAAATTATTTTACAATACATAACCCTCAAGGTAATAAACAGAACTAAAATTAACAATAATAGTAATGCAACTCTTGCTAACAACAAATATATAACCTAAATTTTGATGAAAAAAAAAAGAACAGAAGACTTGATGGTAGGGATGCCAAAACTGTTAATCTTTTAAATACAGTTTTTTTGTTTATGGTGGCTTTTTGTCAATGTGATTGGTTTACTTTTTTGATGAGAATAAAGCATAGGTCTATTACTGTTCAGTTTGTGAAAAAAATCTTTTGCAGCTGGAGTTGCATGCTAACTTTTTAATAGTTTTTGAAGCATATGTCCTGACACTTGAATCTGAAATATTGTTGAAATAGAGTCAGAAGGTTACATGTTGATTATATTGAGTTTGTTCTGTCTCACATTTCAGGGACTCTCAGGCAATGGACAACTAAGCAGCAGATGAGATGAGGAGTGTTTAGGTAAGCCACACCAAAATTCAGTTGTTGGTTTAGGGGGGTTACTTTTCTTTTTCTTTTCTTTTCTTTTCTTTTTTCTTTATTTTCTTTTTTGATGTTTTTCAGTGCAGATTCTTTTCCTCAGTAATATTTTTTTATGTTTTTCTTAATATATTTCTTTTCGTGAGCAAATCAAAACACAGTAAAAATAATTTTAACATAATTCTTTCCAGCAATATTTGCTTGCATAAAAGGCTGATGATGACAGTATTATTTCAATTAAGAATTTGCTTCTGTGTCATATTATACTTTTCTGTCTAACCAGTCTGTCTTTTCTGATATAATGTAGCCCTAATGTAATATTTTTGTGATAAATATCAATCTGAAATTCTTGGTAATTTCTTCCCTTAAAGGTAGGGTATCATCTTTATAAAAAGCATATCTATATTTTAGAAGTAAACTAATCATTCACCATACAGTGTATTGTGAAAGGATGCCATCCTGGCTTAGAAACTACTTTTCAAAATATGCACCATTACTTTGAATGACAACGAAAGTATCTACATGATACTATGTCACCGTAGCAAGGAGCTATGATGACATAGCTTATCCTTGTGGCAAAGTAGCATAGGTGGGCACAAACTGTGATGCTGATGCTCTTCACCGTAGCAACAAGCCACCTCACTATAGCACATCGCTACAGCAACATAGCTGCTAAAAATAACTGTGAGCAGCCAGGACAATGCAGAGGAAGAACTAATGATGGCATAGTAACAGCTATGCTGTGCAGGCCACGTGCCCAGTATGTAGGAAGATTGTTATTAGTTCTTTTACAAAGAAGTATACATTACATTTTGGAATGGATAATAAGGTGATAGACTTGAATCACTGCACACTTTTCCATAGCTTTCTGCTCACCATATTTAAAGGAAAAAATATTTTAGTTACTTTTGTTAGGAGGACTACAGTTGTGTTTTATTTTATTTTAAGATGTTGATTTAAATTCACATTTCTTTCTGCTAGAGACATCAGATAAATTTGACTTTGTCAAATGAACCAGGAGGGTCATGCTTATCACACACAAAATACACAAAATGTATTATGGCTGTTAAATTCTGTGCACATTAACAAAATAAGATGATGACATCTCCCACAAAATACATAAAACCAAGTGTTCATCTAACAGCTTTAAACAGCACAAGGTAAAAAGCTGTCTAAACTTCTTTGTGAAAAGGTTGCATACTTTTTGCTAAATTCTGTTCACTTTCATAATAGGAGTTGTCTCACTGATGTCAAAGTATTCAGGCATTCAGTATATTCAACATTAATATAAGTACAGCAGGCATTGGCCTTTTGTCAGATTATACAAGATCCAGGTTGTTTTATATAACAAGGAATAAAAGGTCAAATTTTGATTTATACTAAGTTTCATGTATAAATGGAAAACAGAAACAGAAAACATTTATACCTATTCCAAGGTTTAATTGTGAAATCAGAATGGAATAAGATGTTTTTGGAGCTTTTCTATGCTTTAAAATTACACCATTTTAACTATAGGGTTCATCCCACCTAGTGTGGATGGAGGTGTACTGGTGCAAGAAGGTCATTACAGGATAGTTTATTCCTTTACTAGGAGGAGAATCAATTTTACTGGGTTTAAGGAATCATTACACTGGTATAACCATGTACAATTTGTGTTTTACTTTGTTACTATCTCACTAAAGAATGGCACTCCTCACCAAAACTGTATGTAGATATAGCCAAGCAGTGGGTCAAGTCTGTAGATAATGGAAATTGGAATAGCACATCTGAGGATGTAACCCAATACATACAATTTGACAGTAGCACAATGATATCTAATATTACCATTTCAAGGATCAGTTTTGCAACCTTTACCTGTTAATAGTAAAAAACTTGCATAATGCAGCTGTCGTGACACTGATGTGCTGTAACATACTGTACTATTTTATAAAATGCCTGTGATTTGGAAGTATATAATCTAACAAGTCTGTGTGCAAATATTTGTGGAAACACTTGTTTGCAGTGTTGGTTCTTGGAAAGAAAAAATGAAAAATTACACTGTGATGACAGGAGTACAAATCATATTAGTCACATGTCTTCTCAATATATGTTTTATTGCATATATAATATATATCCTTTATAAAGAATCCATCTTATTACTAATTTACGAAACTGCAATATGAAAAATTTGTTTATTTGAATTAACATGCATCTTTAAATGTTATATGATCACTACTATGAACATTAAGCATACAACATATACTAGGGTTAGCCAAGTTTATATAGCCCTCAAAAATGATAGACATTGTTAGAAAATGCATGTGCTTCTGTGTGGTGTTTTAATCACTTGCATGGCATTAGTCAGCAAACAAGTTTTATTTGGCTAGATTCAAATCCCAGTGAGGTTTTTTATGTTAACATTAAGGAAATTAGTTTTGGTCATCAGAAAAAAGTATGTTAAAGTATTAAAAAAATTCAAGAACTAAAAAATTGGAATTCTATTAAAAACTTTACAAGACTATTCATCAAAACGCCCTCATCTTTAAGATAGTTTAATCTTTTAAAGAAATTAATACATTTAATCTGACATTCTGAAATAAAAATGTCCTGTCAGGCTAAACTGTATATTATTTTACAATATTATGCAAAAATATTCCTGTTTCTATCTTGGTAATATAAAGATGAAAAGTCTTTTATTACTTTGTCTTTTAACAGAGAGAGACAGTTTCTTTCATGAATTTCCTCTTCTTTAATCATATACTATCTAACGCATGCTCTCCAGGTCTCCTGGTTAGAAACCTTTCTTTCCCCAGTTAGGAACTCCTTAGGTAGACTATTGAATTGTAAACACAATCAAGCTGCCTTCAAAGTATTGATGGTTCTTAATGGATTCAGTTGGATTGATGCAAAGCAGAGGTTTCTGGAATCATAATGTGGAGAAGGCTACAACGTGGAATTGTTAGTAACAATTGTCAGTGGAAGAGAGTTACATCACAAGTGCTAATTGCACCTCTTTGTGCCTATTAAAGCAACTGTGCTTGAGGGGTGAATTATTCCAAGGATGGGATACAGTTTTAAAAATCTGCCTATAGCTCCATAGGGACAATGACAGACAAAACTGCCTGGGGGGGATTGGTGTATTATCAGGCCTGCCAAAATATCCATTGGTAGGGATCAACAACCATCTATGGGCTCCAGATACAGTAAAGCTTTTCTTGCTTTTTGATTGACTTTCTGTTTAAGAGCCAGGGTTCCAGGGCCTCATACCAAAGGAACTGCAGACATCAATAAATGTCTCAAGACTGACAAGTATTTTAACACAGAAGGTTAACTAGGCCTATGTAAGCATTTCTTTTCCATCAAAGTTCATCTTGCACTTAGAAACTGTTTGATCTGACTTAGAAACTGTTTGATCTTTATATTAATAAACACTGAAAATCAAGATCTGTACAGCATGGTCAGCAGCATCTGCTGCCTCTTCAGAGCCTTCCACAATCAATGCAAGTTATGCTGAAAACAGTCCACAGTCAGACATTCCTCAGTGCTCACCCATTTATGCTGTAATGCAAGGATAATTACCTGAATAGACTTGGAAATATGTGCATTGTGCATATAGTACAAACTCCTCACACTAGCCAGGCTCAGATCTTACTCCATGTCTGTTGTGAAAATATTGCTCCTTCCTAAGACAAGGCAGAGAAGGTCCTGTCAAGAGCTCAGGCTTATTTTTATCAATTAGAAAATGTCGTCATAGTTAGGTGCAAAAGCAATGAGTGCATACTCTATATCACCTATTTGTGGTCTGGTGTGCAGAAGACAAGTAGGGCAAGTTATTTTGGTACTGTGCAGACTGGTCATGGTCTAGTTACTGTGGCTGTTGAAACCTTGCAACTACAATTGCTACAGTTCCTTCTCTACCAGGAGCCACTCAAAGTTCAGACAGCCGCTGATCAGCATAAATGCCAGGCGAGGGACCTGAGATTTAGTTCTGAACTTCCATAACAAACAAGGCTAACATAACATATTGGAGATGCAGCTCGACAACAGACTTTACATTTTAATATAAGCACATTAATTTATAATAAAAAATGTGTTAAATATTATTCAGGATTATACTTACATATGCTTTCTAGAATAAAGGAAGTGTTTTCTTTTCTTTTGTTTTTGTTCAGTGGAAACAAAGACTTTGGGCTATGTTAATGAGGTTTGCTCATTTGAATATAGCAATAGAAGTTTTATTTTGTATGGCCTTTTTCTAGCATACCATGCCAAAACAGCTGAACAGAGTTAAATAATACAATTGTAGAATTAAAAAACAATGGCAGAAGAAGCAAGTGAGAATTAGAGACAAATACAATGTTTATTAAAAGGGGAATGTGAGTCAGAAAGGCATAGAGGTATTAGACAGGTTTTCTCATCTGGATTTTGCTGTATGGGAAACACTTGTATGGGTAAAGGTATGACAATGTGATGTGTAAAAAAGGGATACCAGTATTAAGCTTTATTGATCTATATGCAACCCACTGAGTCTCAGTGCTAGCACCTTCCTAGAAAAATTCCATAGAAAATGTACCAGCCCAGCCTCTGGCTTCTTTACTTTTCATTCCATCCAGGAAGAGCACACACCAACTGAAACTTCCTCAGCCTGACAAAGGGCTTTTAAATCCAAAAGCTTGCTTAACATTTTTTTCCAACTGTATAAGTTGGTCTAATAAAAGATATCAGATTCACCCAAAGAACCTTGTCTGCCTATAGAAAATGTAATAAATGTAAAAGCAGGGTTCTATAGAAGCTACTTTAACCACCCTATAGCTTTTAATAGAGAGCATTTCCTTTTTAATTATAACTTTTAAGCAATCCCATAGAGCCATATAAAGAATTATATTCCTACTACAGAATTTTATGTTGTTTAACATTTCTATAGCAAAGCTATTAAAGGCAACAGGATACTTTTACAAGAGTAACCTGAGCTGTTTAAAAGAGATTATGTAAATACTTCTGGGAACTGAAATGGCAGTAAAATACAGTGATCTGGACACATTTTGTGAGGCAGGACTTGAATAACTTTATCTTATATGCAAGTCAATAGTTTTAATAGTATTTTTTCATTATATTAAAATATAAACCTTAAATAATTCAGTATGCAAACATTATTAAGGACAAGACATCACAGCTTGCTTGCATGTTTTAGTAGTGAGTAGTATACCAATTACAGAAATTAACACCCCTCCCTCCAAATTATGTATGCCACTTTTCATAAAACACATCATAAAAACAAAGACCACCATTATTGTAACTGTCACAAGCAATTCTTCGTAGTCCCAACATTAGACAGAGTACAAACCAGCCCTGCTGAATAAGCAGAAACACAGCAAAGTCAGAAGACAATCGCGTGAATACTAAATATTATTGTGTTCTGAATTTTTCTTCACTAATAGTAATTTGATAGGACCTTGCAAATTGCTCCAAATATTGGACCCTGATTTCTATTAGTAAGGATATCCTATCCAACCTTACCTGTCATGCTGTGCCTCAGGGTTTGGAAAGGTGCTCAGGTAACTATCTCAAACCATTTAAGTCTTTAAAGATAGTCAGCAGCAGGTGCCATTCCCTGGGCTATTGTAATATTTAATTCTTAAAACTACTATTACTGTATCTCATTATGGCCATTATCTAAAACCAACAAGAGGTGAAAGTGCAAGTTAAAAATAAATGCAATATTTGCTAAAATTTGGCAGGAGGGAGGGTAGATTTGCACCTTATAGACTAACTAAATCAGACATATGTAAGGTTTTATAAGCAACACCTTGCTTCATCAGATGTTGACCATAGCTATCTAATGATCTCTATTAAAGTTTGGAAAGGAAATGTGAGTCAGGGAGGCAGAAAGCCATTAGAAGATTTCTACATTTGGAATTTGCTTCAAGGGAAAGGTTCTTTTATCAACAAATATCACCTTATGAGAAGTAGAAAAAGTCAACACAAGTTTCTCCATTTACTTCAGTACTTGGGTCTAGTTCTACATGTTAAATTCCAATACATGGTTTGGCACTTCAGAGAACATTAAAGAAGATGGTTTCTACCCAGGACAGCTTACAGCCCAAACAATAATTACAAGTATTTAATAAGCTTTTCCCTTGAATTTATTTATTATTTATATTTTGCATTTATGTTGCACTAAAAAGGAATGCATACCCTAAGTAGTTGCTGGAGTAAAGGAATGCATAGATGAATAGTGGATCCCATACTGGTTTAGTATGATTTTCTTAAAAGTTTCCAATCCATAGATAATCCTTAGTTGAATACATAATTTACTATAATTTCCAAAGCAGTGAAATATGTGTTGGTGCATTCCCCTAAATCTATAACATCACCTACATGTTGGAACAAGGGGCATTTTCTCAAACATAATGAGATTGTGACTTTAAACAGAGGACCAGACCTTTTTGTTTAACCTTTACTCAAAATGTATCACTACTTCTCAGCTCCATTATGATTATATAATATTGTTAAACAGGTGCATTAAATAGTTATTGAAAAGCCTGAATGGTTCTTTTTTCTAAAACAATTGAATCACCTTTGGAATCTAAATTTCAATTTACTAGGGAAAACCAACATTCTTGAGATTCAACAAGCATGAAAGCAATTTCAGGCTTTCATACTTCAGTCTGTAAATCAGAACTCAGGTGCATAGAACAAAGGTCATTTCAGACCCATGCTATCATTGCATGGGGCAGGCATTCATGTGTCAAAAAGAATAAATGAATGGAGAAAATCTTTCAATGGTGATTAAAAAACAAAGTGTTGTCTTGCACAAAGAGATTGCAAAGAGCCTGAATGGATACTGCCATAACATGTTGATGTCCTTAGAAAAATATGAATTTTATATGACGCAAATAAGATATAAGAAGTGTTCTAGCACCCTGGTGGGAGTAAATTTCATTTTTAAAATAATATTTTATATTTTCCCTTATTACCATTACCCTGACTTAGTCAAAATGCAATATTATTCTGGAAAAGTAATACATAAAGATAGAAGATGTTAGGATTTATAACTGCATCATTTTTACATGGTTCTTGCCATTTTAAATGCACTGCATGATGATAGATAGATTACTTACAGGAAAACAGTGACCACATTTGTTACAGTGCTTTACTTTTCAGGAATTTCACATTGTCTCTCAATAACTTTTGAAAGAGTCTGAGAGCAAAACAGCTGATCTGTGCAGTTTGGGTTTCTTAGTTTTCAGGTTTTTCTCTTCACTTCTGTAGAGTAAACAGAACAAAATGCAAAGATAAAAACCAATGGTATCATTGTTCACTGTATTCATTTGCTATTTTGTATCAATTGCACAACTAGTAATTCTCCTTGGACTTTACAACAATTTTGTACTACCACCAGTCAAATTGAGTTGAAAGGTCTGTCACATGCAGCTGTTTACTTTTTTTCTTTTGTGCTTCCCAAAGGAGTATGTTCCTCTATACAACTACAAAAGATAATCAAGGACTTTCTCATTCAAATGCAGTGCTGATATTCCCTGATAAAACATAGAACTGGACTGAGCATCATAATAGTATATTAAATTGATAGCTTATTGCTTATTCTATATGGTATTTTGAACATTATATATCTTTTTAATGTCCACATTGGAATTCCTGATGTAAAGGTATAAACAAGTGAGAAGAATATTATATTATGCTGGATTCCTTTCACTGAAAGTTACCTTGTTGATGAAGGGTCAAATCCAAATGCCTATACTTCAAGTGAAAGTTGCTTAGGAGGCAGTGTAGAGCAGCACAGCCCCATGAGAGGCAATGGGGAATCATTTGTTTCTCATTGCTACTCACTTCTCACAGTGGTGTCACAGCACCCCAGTGTGCTAAGGTCCTTTTAAGGGTACCATACAATATTCACATTGTTAGGTGTGCAAACACCTGCACATAATTCACAAGACAAACCTAGATATTAAGAAGGAATTGATTGTATGAAAAACATTCTGAAGTGTTGGGTTCCATTTGAATTATTTGCAACAATTGATCCATTTTTTTTATAGTCAAAAAGAAGAGTGAAAGCTAAGATCTGGCATCTTCTAAGGGGAGCTTTGAGCCTAATAAAGTTGAAAACTATTGGCTTACAGGAAGAAGGAACTCAGAGCCATCTGTTAGGTTAAGGCAGGTTACTCCCCAAAGCTAAGTACAAACGTTCAGAAAGCCCAAGGAGGAGTCAATCTAACTTACACGGGTTTCTGTAAGCCGCCTAGTTTAAACTGGTAGTGAAAATAACACATGTTCACCCTTTGGTGGAGGTTGTGGGGGCGGGGGCACTTCTGCATGAGTTCTAGCATGCGGCATGAGCTTCCTGCACTGCCAGAGATTGTTGAGAGCAGACAGGGTCAGAGAAAGGGGCTCTGCTGGCTCAGATCTGGGCAAGCTTGGGGGTGGGGCCCACTGGGCACTCTGCCAGAGGAACTAAGTGCAGGCTGAGTGCCAGCGTGCCTCCCTGCAGGGGTGGAGGGATACCAGGGGGCCATACAGGAGGCTGGGTTGCTGGCTAACAGTGATCTAACTTGAATTGATAAGGGATCTGGTGTGGAAGTCCAAATCACTGGGGTAACCTAAATCAATGAAATCTGAATGCCCATTGATCCAGATCTACCTTAGATTGGGTTCTCCCATTTTTAGACCAATCTATGTGCACTGAACTTCTGTACGGTTATGGGTTTATATAAATTTCCAATCATCTAGATCGGTATAAGTGTAATGTCTGTATTTGTAAGTGTGCCAGCTCCAATCCACAGACCAATGTATGATTTAAGTCCCCAGTGGGACTCAGTTCTTGCACCCCACAATTCAAGAGACTTCTACTCTGAATGATCCTTGTGTACAAATTAAAGTAGAAGAGAAACTTCCTAAATTCCTTGATCCAAACCCCTTCAGCTTCCCACAAAACCTTGTTTCCAGCGTTGCCCAGATTAATTTAATCAATTTAATTTCAGATGCCCATATGTTCAGTAGAGAAATTATTTGAAACTGTGTTTCATGTCTTTGTATAGTATTCAGGTGAATAAAATTAAATATTACATTTCTTCAGCCATTTCTCTTTATTTAATAAAATTATAGACCAAACTGTATCAGGGCAAGTAAATTAATCCAGAGGTCATGGTCACAAATGCATTTTCATGGAGCAAGAACTGGCAGATAGATTTCTTTGTGAAGAAGCGACATGTATAACAAAGTGAGAAAGTGAGCAATACTGCTGAACCCTTTGCCAAGCTTTCCTACTACAAAAGGAGTGAGGTACTAAATAGAAAAATTATCTGAAAGACATGCCCTCTGATAATGTCACTGGTCTGAGGAGAACCAAAGCTGGTAGTCATTCTTAGCTCTTTATAAAGAGCTAAAAAGTGGTTCTTAGCTCTTTTTTCACTCATAGATGCCAATGTGTTTTTCAGTAGAGGTAAGAATAATCCCAACCTCAGTTATGGAGAAGTTTAGGAACAGAGAAGTCAAATGCCTTGCCTAAGGTCACTCAGCAGGTCAACAGCACTCAGTAGAATGGAGACAGGAGTAGCAAGGCATCTTAGCCTGAAGTTAGGCAGAAGCAGCGCAGGGTAGACTATTTCATAGCATCTGACAAAGCAGGCTGTAGCCTGTGAAAGCTTATGCCTCTGAATGAGTCAGACCATAAGGTGCCAACCTGCCTAACAGAATGTAATCAGCAAAGAAGCAAGTAACAATGAAAAGTTGTTTTAAAATATAAAACTCAGAAGGCACTTGAGTTTTGTATGGGGAAATGCAGAAAACATTTGAGTTACCATTATTCGGGAGAATGAAGGTCCCAAAACAATTGATTAATGCTTTACCTGCTTGGCCCCCTGTACATCAGTAGGAGTGCTCACAAGGACAAGGAGATGCCCAGGCAGACAGTGTGTAAGAACAGGACATCTCGAACACTTCTGTTTGCTTGCATAATTGTATCCAAAGAATGTGTTTCTGGTGTGTTTTCATGTCCTGCATTACTTAGTCTGACATTTACTATCACTTGTACTAGGTGTCTGATGCTTTATGTTTCTCAAGGGCAAGGAATAGGAATGTTATATCATGTGAAAGGGCAAAACACTCCTGTAATACAATACTACCCCACTGGGTTTTGGCCCTAAAATATCTCAAAATATCATGCTTTATACTTGTAATAATTCTAGATCTAAAAATGCTGGAAATGTTATTTTAGGTCTCTTGCATGGGTAATTTCAAATTCATTAGTTATATTTCCCCTCCTTTGAGGCATCTAAATTTGGATATATGATAACAGAGACATCTAACTTTACAACACTGTGTACTAGATAGTCCTAAAAATATTTTTAAACACTTGTAAAATGATTTTTATATAAAATTATTGTTGTATAAACTTTAATCAGTACTTGTTTAGAGTGACTCACTACAGTTTGGGATATGTCTCCTGTCCTAAACTCATGAAAATAAAGTCTATAAAACTCCACATTATCATGTGTCATCTTTTCACACTCTTGCTAAATATACTACTAACGGGAATGGTAATATTTCCTATTATTATTAGATTGTCTTACACATTTAGACTGAAATTTTCTAGCCTCAAGTTTTTTGGTAAATTTCAGAGCAGCTCAACACTCACTGTGCCAACTCCTTTGCTGACTAACTTGTTCATATGCCATGCTTAAGTTTATTCTAGCCCAGCACGACAAGGTCATAGAAGTAATTTCTCAGTAACTGCTACTCCTAACTGCTTGAAGCCAAAGTGGATTTGAGCACTGGAACCTTTGTTCCAAGGAGAAATCTTGTTTTCCCCGTGCTGTCAAGTGGCACATAGGCATTCTATGGGTAGCCATTAAATTCAAACGTAGGGAGAAAAAAAGCTGGATCAGAAAGGAAAGTTATTACAGAAGAGGTGAATGAGGCTGGTTGGGTGAAGAATTTAGGAATGGGAGCTATGACAGAAGCCTGGGAGTGAAGCAATGTATTACAGTGAGTAAGGAAGGAAAGATGGATCTGATAATGAGCAGAAAAATGTGGGAGTCTGACAGGTCAAGAAAGGGAAATTGAGATTGACTGTAGGACTATGAAGAAGAGATAGGTATTAGCCAGATGCCGAGGGAAAGACTGGGTTGAATCAGCAAGAAAACTTGACATACAGGAGAGAGCTATGAAACTGAGAGTGACTTCTAGGGGGGAAAAATTGGGAGTTGTGAAAGTATTGGGACTAAGGCAGAGAGCCTGGAGGGAAAGAGTAGAATTGTCTTGCCAAGGAGTTCGAGACTGGTAGGCAAGAGGAATGAGGCCAGGACAAGGAGGGTAGGACTAGGATTCAGAGTGAACTTGAAAAATCGGAGGATTGGGCCAAAAGAAATCTCATAAGGTTCAACAAGGACAAGTTCATCCTGCACTTAGGATGGAACAATCCCATGCACTAGTTCAGGCTGGGGACTGACTGGCTGGGCGGCAGCTCTGCAGAAAAGGACTTGGGGGTTACGGTAGACAATAAAATGGATATGAGCTAGCAGTGTGTCCTTGTTGCCAAGAAAGCTAACAGCATCCTGGACTGCATTAGCAGGAGTGTTGTCAGCAAATTGAGGGAAGTGATTATTCTGCTCTATTCTGCACTGGTGAGGCCACATCTGGAGTAGTGTGTCCAGTTTTGCCACAATATAGAAGGATGTGGACAAGTTAGAGGGAGTCCAGATGAGGGCAACAAAAACTGGTGAGGGGGCTGGGGCACATGATGTATGAGGAGAAACTGAGAGAACTGGGTTTAGTCTGCAGAAGAGAAGACTGAGGGGGAATTTGATAGCAGCCTTTACCTATCTGAAGGCTCATTCCACAGTGGCTGCTGCTAGACTGTTCTCAGTGGTGACAAATGACAGAACAAGGAGCAGTGGTCTCAAGTTGCAGCAAGAGAGGTTTAATTTGGATATTAGGAAAAAACTTCTCACTAGGAGGGTGGTGAAACACTGGAACAAGTTACCTGGAAAGATGGTGGAATCTCCATCATTGGAGGTTTTTAAGGCCCGGCTTGACAAAGCTCTGGCTGGAATGATCTAGTTGGGAATGGTTCTCCTTTGAGTAGGGAGTTGGACTAGATGGTCCCTTCCAACCCTAATTTTCTATGATTCTAAGGAGCCATCAGTGCTGAAGAGACAGGATGGGACCTGGGACAGGTGGGAGAGAAGCCAATGAGTTCAAAATTGTAAGAGGAGAAATAAGCAGAATAGCTGTGTATACCAAAACAGACTTCTTCCAAACTACTGGAACTAAAGTTCCAGAGGCTTATGGTTCCACTGCTGTCACCAAACACTTCTGAAAAAAACATTGGAAGAATGTGTCTCAACTCTGTAGTGCTGATCAGCCAGCTATGTCTATTAGCTATTTTATTGGCTTAAGTGGCAGAAGACTGTGGCTATGGACACATGTAAATTTGGGTAACAATTTCAAAGGGCAGCAGATTTTATGTGTTAACTGTAATATGTGGAAAAGCTGAGAAGGACACAAGGCCATGACCAGATGAGCATGGGAGTGCGGTGTGCAAATCTGCAGTGTGGCAGTAAAATTTGCTACCAGGATTTCCAGGTAGCAAGAAAAAGCAGCACAACACATGCAAAAAAAAGTGTGTGCTGGCAAAAATGGAGCCTGGGCTGTTCAGAGCAATTGTCTGGCTGCTGGCCTGGCCTCTGTCCTGCCCTGCTGCTCCAGCATACAACCAGTATACCAAGTAAGACTGCTGGAGCCAGCACAGGTGCTGGCCCCAGCTTCCAGCTCTTCTTGGTTGAAGAGTCAGGAGGAGCCAGGCAATGGTAATTGGGCCCACTGTGGGACAGTTTTTCCTGCAATGAAGCACATGTGCCTGGGCTTGCGCTGAGACAATTTGTGCTGCTGCAAGTGCATGCCCTTGCCCATCTGGATACAGCCAAAAGTAGCAAATTGGCTCCATCTTTAGCTCTAGATGAACAGTGGTAAACATGAAGCAGTTTTGATGCATTTGTATTATTCCTAGCTTGAAGGCAAGTAACAACTAGAATATAACAGTTGCCACTGTTTCCCTTTTGAAATGGCTCCATATACATATGTATCCATTCTTGGTGTGGTAGGTATAATAGAGTGGTTCTCAACCTTTTTAGACTCAAGTCACCCTCAGAAAATACCAACTTAGTTCTCACTTGTTTTTTTGACTACAGAAATTTTTCTGTTGCAAAGAAGTCAGGAAGACCAAAGCAGGTTAGACTGTTTTTAATACTATGTATTCCTATTTGCAAGCTCTTGCTTTATCTTATGAATCATGTTTGCAGACCTAAGAATGCTAATATTTGAATGGCACGCTGCATCTCAAAGCACCATAGGATGTGCAGCACCTTGGTTGAGAATCACTAAACTAATGGTTCTGATCCTACTGATGAATCTTTTATCATGATATCATGCTATTTGATAGCGGGGGTTCTCAGTTAGATTTAAAAAATAAAACTTAGCATAATCATCTGCCCAAACCCTACCTCCAAAGCCCTGTGTTATAATCATTTTATTAAAGATCCAAATAAAACACTCAGAATTTTAGAAAGGCCAGAATTAAAATTGTTTGTATTTGTACAACTATTGAGCCCCCTTGCTGATTTACATATCGATATAGTCTTTAATGACATGATCTCGTACCAGTTTTTTTATCATCCTTCATTCAGTGTACAAAATGGACCTATTCTAGAAATGAATAAGGATTGTGTAACAAAGGAAGGTATTATCTAATAGAACCACTCCCTCATCTATTTGCAGAAGTTGGAAAATATCCAGTCAATGAGACAGGAGGTTGCTGATAAAGAAGTGACAGTTTAAATCTGAGGGTTAAAACAGGTGACTTCTGGCATGAATTCTATCCCTTATTCTACCACAATTCCTATGTGGAGCTAAGCAATCTACCTGAACTAAAAGATTACTGATTGTGCTTTCCTCATTTTCTGGGTGCCTAACTTAGGAACTTTTGTTCTCACAGTTCATAGATTCATAGATGGTAAGGCTGGAAGGGACCTTGGAAGACGATCGGATCCAGCCCCCTGCACCAAGCAGGAAAGATAACTGGGGTCAGGTGACCCCAGAAAGGTGACTGTCTGGTCTCCTCTTGAAGATTTCTAGGGTAAGTGATTGTACCACCTGCAGAGGGAGCTTACTCCACAGTCTGGACACCCTGACTGTGAAGAAATTTTTCCTAACGTTGAGCCTGAATCAATCTCCCAGGACTTTGTGGCCATTACTCCTAGTTGTCCCCCTGGGTGCTCTGGTGAACAGTTGCTCACCAAGCGCTCAATGTAGTGCCTTACTGTAGCTGTAAGCTGCTACTGGGTCCCCTTTCAGCCTTCTTTTATTCAGGATCAAGAGTCCCTTAGGCCAGGAGCGGGCAATTATTTTGGGTAGAGGGCCACTTACAGAATTTTGGCAATCTATAGAGGGCCACATGACAGGCAGCCCAGGACAGATTAATATTAATTTTCTAAATTTGTGGCCTGGTGGGCTGCATCTGGCCCTTTGCCACATTTTGGCCACCCCTGCCTTAGGCTTTCCTCATATGGCTTGCCATGTAAGACTCTGGTCATACGGGTGGCTCTTCTTTGGACTCTCTCAAGCTTGCCCACATCCCTGTTAAAGTTTTGTGCCCAGAACTGGATGCAGTACTCCAACTGTGGTCTCACCAGTCCTGAGTAGAGTAGAAGAATCACCTCCTTGGTTTTGCTGGAGATGCATCGACTGATGCATGCCAGAGTATTATTTGCCCTACTTGCTACAACATCGCACTGCCAGCTCATATTCATACTGTGGTCTATTATTACCCCCAGGTCCCTTTCATTCGTGGTGGTAGTTAATTTGGTGCCACCAAGCCTGTAGGTGTGTTGGTGGTTTCTCATTCCAAGGTGGAGCACTTTACATTTCTTGATGTTGAACTTCATCAGATTCTGATCCACCCAACTTGCTAGCCTGTCTAGGTCTGCATATATCTGTAGCCTATCTTCAAGTGTGACCATGCTTCCTCATAACTTGGTGTCATCCACAAATTTGGCCATTGAGCTCTTCACTCTCGTATCCAAATTGTTAATAAAGATGTTGAAAGCACTGGACTAAGCACTGACCCCTGTGGGACACTGCTGCCCACTTCTCACCAGGATGGCACAAATCCATTCACTACGACTCTCTGGGTCCTATCCTGCAGCCAGTTTCTCACCCACCTGACTGTCTCGGAGTTAAGTCCACAATCCCCCAATTTTCTCATGAGGACATCATGGGATACTAGATCAAAGGCCTTTTGGAAGTCAAGGTATAGTCAACTGCAATTGAATAGTAGTTGTGCTTCCTAAGGCTAACACTGTTAAAAATAAGGTCCTAGGCATCTAGAATTGGAAACAAAACATTATTAACCTAATTTCTTCAGGCCTTAATTCCCTACTTGTAAAACAAGGTTAATAATACTTCCGCAGTTCCCAGCTGAGTGAGCATCCATTAGTTGTGACTGCGAAGCACTTAGATCACCGGTAGGCAAAATACAGCTGTGAGGCTGAATCTGGGCCACCAGACAATTTCATCTGACCCATGGGCAGGTGCCTATAAATTCTCTGTATCTGTCCCAGCCCCAGGCTGCCCTGCTGTGCTCACATGAGGCCAAGCCTCACTCACTTCCATGGGGGCAACACACACTGCACTCCCACCCATGCCCATGGGATGGCCCTGACCTTGTCCTCACAGGTAGGGAAGCAGCAGTAGATGGCTGGGGGCTGGCAGGCAGGCAGAAATGTAGGAAAGCAGCAAGGGAAAGGTGGTAGATGTAATAGGTGGGGAGAGGGGAACCGGTGGCAGTGGCAGTGGCAGTGAAGGCTGGGAGCAGTGGTGGCAGGGGTGGAGTGGTAGTGGCAACAGCAGTAGTGGGCAGGCATGCAGGTGGGCAGGCACAGCAGTGAAGTGGCAGCTGAACAGGAGTGTGGGGCCTGCGCTGGTGCTCCAGGGCCAGGGATGAGGCCAGGGCTGGAGCCAGCAGCAACCAAACACAGGGCAACAGGAACACAGAGTCCAGACCAGTGGGGGCACAGAGTCTGCCTGGCTACATCACACAGGGCTCGCATGCAGTTCCTACGTTCTTTGCCCAAGACGTGCCTCTGGGGAGGAGCCCTGCATCATGGAGCTGGCAGCCTGGCCCCACTCAATGCTACAGGCAGGTCATGGGGAACCATGGGAAGCTCTGCGCTATGGAGCCAGGCTAGCTCTGCCTCTCTACTTGGTGTCATGGCTGAGCCGTATGATCTGCACCACTGGCTTCACCACGTGGGGCTCCTACCAGCAGCATGGGGCTCGGGCATGTGAGCTCTGTGCAATGGAGCCAGCAGCCCAGTCAAGTGCAGCCCTGGGACTGCACACTGCCAGGGGGCTCCCCCTGCTGCTGCTGCTGGGGTAACAGCTTGCTTGACATGGTGTTGGCCACAGGGGATGACCTGGTGGGGAGACCTGTGGATTCAAGGCAACTTGGGGGACAGCAATCACCAAATGATAAAATTCAGTACCCACAAAAGGGCAGGCACTATAAAAGGATGCAGGTGCTAACTTTAAAAAGGCTGACTTTAACAGGCTCAGGGTATTGGTTAGCAGGTTATTAGGAACCAAGAGCCTAGATGCTTTGGGGGTCCAGGAGGGGTGGTAATTCCTTATCGATATTATTCTTTGGGCTCAAAGTGAGACAATCCCATGGCAGAAGACAGGGGGAAAAGGGGCTAGACAGCCCCTTTGGCTAATCAGGGTCATCCAAGACACCTTAAGGGCAAAATGTAGCATATAGGAAGTGGAAGCAGGGGGTAGCTAGCAAGGAGAAGTACGCTTCCTTGGCCTGCACCTGCAGGGAGTCAGTCAGGAAGGCCAAAACAGCTCTAGAAGTCAGGGTAGTAGCAGGGATTAAGGACAATAAAAAGTCTTTCTTTAGATAAGTTGGGAGCAAAAAGAACGTGCAGGGTAGCATAGAACCCCTACAGGATGGGCAGTGGGGCTTAGTGATGGATAGCAGGGACAAGGCAGAGCTCTTCAAGAAGTTTTTTGCCTCTGTCTTCTTAAATAGGAATCTAGATAAACCCTCAATACGTATCATGGACATCAACAAGTGATTGACCAACGGTCAGTGCCGATATGGTAAAAGGACACTTGGAGGGACTGGACATGTTCAAATCACTGGGACCAGAGGGACTTTACCCATGGGTAGTGAAGGAATTAGCAAGTGCCATAGCTGAACCACTAGCAAGGATATATGAGCACTCATGGTGCTTGGGTCAGGTCCCAGAGGATTGGAAGATGGCCAATGTCATCCTAAACTTTAACTAGGGGAGGAAGGAGGAGCTGGGGAACTATCGACTGGTCAGCCTTACCTCTATCCTGGGGAAAATCCTAGAAAAAATTATCAAGGAACACATCTGTGGGAGCCTGCTGGCTAATGAGATGCGGAGGGGTAACCAACATGGGCTTATAGTGGGCAGGTCATTCCTGACTAACCTAGTTTCTTTTTATGACAAGGCCACTAAATGTTTAGATGCAGGAGTCAAATTGGATGTTATCTATCTGGACTTCAAGAAGGCCTTTGACACAGTATCCCATACCATCCTTATTAATAAACTGGGGAGATTTGCCATAGACGATTATACGGTATAATGTGTAGCAAACTGGCTATGGGGTTATACTCAGAGGGTGGTGGTGGATGGATCAGTGTCAGCCTGGAAAGATGTGTGTAGTGGAGTCCCTCAGGGCTCAGTTCTGGGGCCGGTGCTGTTCAACATCTTCATCAGTGATCTGGATGAGGGGCTGGGAAGCACCCTGTCCAAATTTGCAGATGACACTAAAATATGGCATGAAGCTAGCAACCTGGAAAGGAGGAACCAGATCCAGGCTGACCTTGACAGACTGGGGAAGTGGGCAGATAACAACAGGATGCAATTCAATAAGGACAAGTGCAAGGTGCTCCACCTAGGGAGGAAAAACTGCCATCATACGTATAGGCTGGGGAGCGACCTCCTCAGTACCACTGAGGCAGAAAGAGATCTTGGAGTCACTGTTAACTCCATGATGAACATGAGTCATCAATGTGATGAGGTAGTCGGCAGAACCTATCGCACCTTGTCGTGCATCCATAGGTGCTTCACAAATAGGTCCAGGGAGGTGATTCTCCCTTTCTAAGTGGCACTGGTCAGGCCGCAGCTGGAGTACTGTGTCCCGTTCTGTACGCCACAGTTCAAGTGGGATGCAGACAACCTGGAGAGGATCCAAAGAAGAGCCACTTGTCTGATTGGAGGCCTGCAGAGAAGGCCTTATGAGGAAAGGCTAAGGGACCTTAACTTTTTCAGCCTCTCCAGGAGAAGGTTGATAAGGGACCTTGTGGCAGTGTACAAATTCATAAGGGGGGAGCAACATGAAGTAGGCAATGATCTGTTTACCAGGGCACCCCCTGGAATAACAAGAAACAATGTTTAGACTGAAACAAAGTTTAGACTGAACATTAGAAAAATGTTCTTCACGGTCAGAGTTGCCAGGATCTGGAAGGCCCACTGAGGTTCCTTCCGACTATGAATGTATGAATCTCACCATTCACCATCTGTGATCTGGCGGTGTCAACCAATGTTCTGCTCACAGCTCCATTGATAAGCATTCCTTTTTGCCTGTGGGAAGTGGCACTGGACTGGGATCAATGGGACATGAGTTATAGTTTTTTACTTTACTGACTGGCATTAAAAAGAGTTCCTTTCACAGCCAGTATGATTATAGGATTCTATGCAATTACAACCCAATCTCTGTTATGGCAGACACATGCCTCAGCCACACTTTCCTTGAGAAACAATTTCCTAAATATGTGTACTTAGATATGTTGCCTGTAAAATGAGGATGCTAAAGGTTATGAAACTCACTGATTCGGTGTATTACACATCTTCCTGTCATGACACATTCACACACAACAAAAGCCTAGTCCTTCTGTTACCCATTCACCTTCATCTTTTATCTCAAACAACAGAGGTCTGTGCCGATGACAATGCGTGTGCAAAGGAGAGTATTAAAGTAGCACATAATAGAATTTGCTGGTTTTAGAAACCTACATTAAAATAAAGCAAGCATAACAAAGCCAAACACCCAAAATACAGAAACACCAAAATTTAGGTCACTTGTGTACCCTGAATTTTGGCCTCTTGTGTATCAGTATGATGCAGCATCTAATTGGATATTCACAGGCTATATTTAACAGTATCCATATCTACCCCTGTGCAGAGGACGGTCATTCACAGGGAATGAGTCAGTTCTGGGTGACCTAGGTGCTTCCTTGTAGTTGCTTTATCTTACTTGTTGCAGTATTTCGAAGATGTAGACTGAGTCAGAGGACCACAACAGGAGGCAGGCTTCTCCTATGATTAAAACAGTTGACTTTTTTAAAACAGTTGAGCACTCGCATGATCAGGGGGCAGCAGGGCAGGCCCTACGAGGAGAGGCTACGAGACCTGAACCTGTTCAGCCTCCACAAAAGAAGGCTGAGAGGGGATCTGGTGGCTGTCTATAAACTGTACAAGGGAGACCAGCAGGCAATGGGAGAGTCCCTGTTCCCCCGAGCACTACTGGGAATAACAAGGAATAACAGCCATAAATTGATGGAGAGTAGATTCAAGCTAGATATCAGGAGGCTCTACTTCACAGTCAGGGCGGCTAGGATCTGGAACCAACTTCCAAGGGAAGTGGTGCTGGCTCCTACCCTGGGGGTCTTTAAAAGGAGGCTAGA
>NW_017728918.1:47137384-47164142 GCF_001723895.1 Crocodylus porosus | reverse complement strand
TCTTTCCTGCCATGGCAGGGTGTCAGACTTGATGATCTGCTCAGGTCCCTTCCAACCCTACCAACTATGAAACTATGACTTTCATCTGGCTTAAGAGAACTGGATTCCAATACTTTTTGCCTGTCAAAAATGTTTGACTGTACTTAAACCAAACTTTTCACATGTATACACTGATTGTATTGGCTATCTACCCTGATTTAAACATTTATGGCATCATTTTCTAAAAAGACACAGGTACACATGAAATCAGAGAAAGCTGGGACTGTGTGCCATCTTTAGAAATAACACAATGTGCTCTGGAGGTCTTATCCCAAGGTTGGAACTCTGATAAGTCTTGTTCTGATGATGACTCTGCTATTGACTCATTCTGTGGCCTTGGGCCTGTCTTTCTGCAGTTAATGAAGATAATAGTCCATCAAATTTCTCCTAGAATAAAATAATCAGAGGATGTGTCATGTTTTGACCATAACAGTGGTTATTAGATTTAATCACTGCTAAGTACTCTGAAAAATCAGGCCTTAGAATCTGAGGTCATTTAGTGAGATATGCAAATTGAGAGAGACATTTGCAAATATCAGCCTTAATCTCCTTCTACTTCAGTTACTCATGTGTGAAACCTCACCCTATCATGCCAGGGTGTTGTGAAAACACGTTCATTAATGTTTCCAATACTCAGATACTATAGCAATGAGTCATAGTGAAGCCCTCGAGGAAATGAAGAAGTCCATGTTCAATAGAGGACTTGTATGGAGAGAAGTAAATCTTGAGGTCTACACAGTGAATGGAAAAGACAAAAATAAATGTTTGAGCATCTGTCTCACTCTCTCTGGATTGGATCTTGCAAATAAAACTGCATCCCAAAACAGACAGATTCAAATTTATAAACTTTTAACTGCTGCTATTTTTCCAAATAGTTAACTTGTCAAATAGTTTATCCACTGTAGCTTCTCCTTCTTAAAATAATTTAAATGAGAGCTCCACATTTGAGTGGATTAAGTGATTGTGTGATTTAAGGGAATTAAGTGATTTTACCCTAGCATAACCAATTAGGCTACTTATTGCAAAAAGTAAGGGCATATAGAAGCAACCACCTGTCACCCTAGAATTGTTCTATATCAGAATTAATTAGGTTAATTAAACGCATTGACATTTTGGGCCACACTAGCATTTTTACATATCAAAGTATTTTCCTGAGGTGACTACCATATTTACCCAAATCCAAGACTATCCAATTTAAGATGCCCCACACTAAGTAGATTCTGTATATGAAAAATTGTAACTACAAACCATCAACCACTGCAGTACAGAAAACAGTAGGGGGTCAGGAGCACATAGCCCCGCCCCCTTTGCCCCCTCATAGCTATGCCTGCCCCCTCTCCAGCCATTTGCTCACTTTGCTGCCTATCCCTGCAGCTACTTGCCCCACCCCCATACTTGGTTGCCCTCCAAACATGCTTCCCAGACCTTGCCTCCTCAGCCACTTTTCCCCTCCCCTGCTGCCTGCCCTTCCCAACCTCTGCTCCCCACCAGAACTAAAGGTAATCAATAACAGGGTGGATTGGGGATAGGCTGTGAAGCCTCCCCTTGCTTCCCTTGAGCCACATGCTGTGGGTCTTCCCTGAATGCTCCTCAGTCACTGTGTGGTCTCCCCTGCCCTCCCTCCACTGTGTGCCCCCTCTTCTACAACACCAGTAACCCTAACCCAGGGTAGGCACCTGTTCAGCTTTGGCTTCAGAGTCACAGTAGCTAACTGACTGTGTCAGCTAGTACCTGAATCCAAGATGAGGCTTTTATCCCCCAAGTTGACCGGGGAGGAGGTAAAAACTTATCTTGGATTCAGGTAAATACAATAATATTATTATTCCTATATTACACACCAGGAACTGAAGCAAAAAGGTGAAGTGATTTGCCCAATATGACACAGAAGGTTACTGAAAGAGCTCATGGCCCCCTGAGTAGCCATGTATTGGGTACATTTATTTGAAATTTACCTTGTAGCTTTAATAAGAAAGAATCACATGGCAATTTAACACTAACTAGGGTACACTTTTTCTCCAAATGACATCAGGGTCTAGCTATTGCTGTTTCTGCAACTGAGGTAAGGGTTAGCTTCCATTTAGCAGGTAACTGTTTAGACACTGCAGCCCCTAAACAGTTACTGGCACTGACATATGATTTTCATTTCTCTCAAAACCAGATCTGTAATTAAGAGCAAGGCCATATATAATGCTTTATACCTGAATATACTCATGAAAATCAATAGAACACTTTGTGGGTTGGGATACTTAATGTGAGAAAGGTTAGCATAATGTATTCTATAATTTGTGCTATGAGGGTGCATCTACACATGTGTTTTACTGCAGAGTAGACTAATGAAACAGTATTAGGGTGAAGTCAATTAATTAACTCCACTGTAAGACAGTACTGTCAGGGACAGTAATATCTTAAGGCACAGAAATTTCCTGCATTTAAATGCATGTGTAAATACTGACCATGGGCATAAATTGCATCCAGTCAGCACAGCCAGCTAGGGATCTGCTCTGCCCAGCTCAAATTGCTTCTGTTACAGGCACACATGTAGATGTTGCACCTGGGAGCAGTTTCCTCCAGGTTATAAACAGCACCAGAGTTTATTGTGTTGCATTAATTGCACATGTAGATGCACCCAGGTACATCAAAACTAGTTCAGAATTTAATATGCCAAACCTTGTAATATTGTTCATACGGGTAATCATCACTGGTGCAAGTAGTCACATCAAGTTCAGTGGAATTAGTTTTGTGATGCATTATTGCCTTGGCAAATGAATATAAAGTTGAGTATCAGAGGCCATGAATACTAATCTCCCTAGCATTAGCAATTCTACTGTAGGCATATGGATAGTTTCTATTTTAGTTTCTCCATCAGTAACAATGAAAATACTAGTATACCTCTCATGGATGTGTTGTTAGTACTGTCCGTTTAGCACTGGGAGGATTTTATGTGAAAGCATGTGTTGTCATAGGGATTAACATTCCTAAAATGTAGACCAGATAGCAGGAAAATGGAACATGTACTCATGTTCCGATACAGCACTTCCCAATGCTGACATTCCTTTTCAACCTTAAACCTTTCCAAAGCGTAGGTAACATTTCTATGATTTCCACCTAGCACCAGGTAATGTTGCTAAGCACTGCTGCACTGAGGGACACTTAACTACTCTTCTGAAGTAGAGATAGCATTATTTCCAGGGAGCTGAAAATGCACATTTTCCTTGTAAATTTTGTGTATATTTCCTAAAGTGGAAAATTGCATAAATAATAGATTAACACTTGATAGGCTCTGATGCTTGGAACCTGAACCTTTGGATTGAGCCCTTGGTAATGAAAATTTTATGTGAAAAGGATTTTCAGTGTAAGTAGCTGCAAGACAAAAATCAGAATTGATCTGCATGATACCACCTGAAGCATATACATATTTGTGTACCATAGTAACAAACGTAGGGTTCGGTTCTGCAAGAAACTAAATGCCATACTCCTATTAAAAATACGCTGAAAAAAGGAAGCTGACTGCAAATATTTATGAGGGGCTAAGTCATTGTCCAGTCTACACAGATCTGCAGAGGTAGGGAGAAGACTTGTGATCCCACATGCATTTGCCCAGAAATGGATCCAGGATTTGCAAACGGGAGGTGCAGTTGCAAGCCCCACTCCCTGGCTTCTCCCCCTCCTCCCCTCCCATGGGCACAGGCAGACGGTGCTACAGGAGCAGCAGCTAAGGACTAAAGTCCCAAAGGTAAGAATTCCCCCACTACCTTCCTCCCCTTCCTCAGAGGCACATCCTCTCCCTTACCCTCTCTTCTCCATCCTTTCCTCTCTCTCTCCCCCTCCTCTCCTGCTTGCCACTGCCAAATGCCAGCCTGAATGGTGAAGGGAGCCCACTCCACCTGGACTGTGCAGGGGCTGCAGTAGCAGTGACCAGGGAACATGTTCCCCCTCCACACTCCTGCTCCCAGGCCACCAGGGAATCCCTGCGGGGAGCAGGCAGAAAGAGGGAATGTACTTGTCCAGAGCCTCCACAGCTGCAGTGCCAGGCTGAGCACAACCCCTGGGAAGTCCAGCTGGAGCAGGCAGGAGCTCCCCTCACCCCCTGGGTGTTGTCCCAGCATCTGGCAGGAGAGAGGGGTGGTGGGAGGGGAGATAGAGGGAGAGGGGACAGGACTTGCCTAGGAGCATGAAGGGGAAGGGAAAGGGGAGGGATGCTTACCTTCTTCAAGATATAAGCCCCTGGTGTCGCTCCTGAGGCCTGGTTGGGAAGCAGGGTGGCTGCACCACTGCATCTACTATAGCTCTGGCCCCAAGTGAATGTGGGAGTAAGTGGGTGTTTCTTGCCTGCTGGTCTTCTCCTGGAGGAAGTGACTGAAACATGGGCACCAGAGAGTGCACAAATGCGTGGAACCTGTCTCAATGCACCACATGAACCAGTATGATGGACTGGAAATCTTCTACTGCTCAAGATTAGTAGCACGTTACTCACTGCCTAGGAGCAAAGGAATTTCAGGGAAGACATTTTGCCTTTTAGAGAAGAATTGCACTAAAGTCCCTACACCTTATGGATAGTAAATGCACCATAGAGTTAGCACCATAGCAAAGGTGCTCTCTACTAAGAGGTAGGGCTTACTATCTGGAAAAAAGCCATGGCTGGAGCCCTGCTGTGATACATGCTATACAAACATACAGTCCCTATCTTTG
Organism: Crocodylus porosus; assembly: GCF_001723895.1. Lineage (NCBI taxonomy): Eukaryota > Metazoa > Chordata > Crocodylia > Crocodylidae > Crocodylus > Crocodylus porosus. The sequence goes on along the minus strand of NW_017728918.1, from coordinate 47,159,414 downwards.
AAAGCATATCATCTACAAGCTTCATTTTGCAGTTCCTTCACCCATGCCCAAAAATTATATTTGGACAATAAAAGTCTTCTGTATTCATCAATATTTTATGTAGCGCAATGGTTTCACTATTTCTTTCCCTTTTCCTCTGTTAAGCTTTGGAAGGAAGCATTTTTATTGACTCTAACTGAGATTTTCAAAAATAAGTGCCTAAAATCAGGCCTATGTTTTGGCATTTAAATAAGTGGATTCTTTCTCCAAAGTGCTGAGCAACCAGCACAGACTTCAGCTACATCCTCAGAACTTTTGAAAATCAGAACACTTCTGTTTTTGAAGTTCTTGGCCCATGTACACATATTCCCTTACCTCACAGGTGCCTTGTGAGGATAAAAATAAGTATTAAGACTATGAGGCACCCAGATGGTATGGTATTAGGACCATATAGGTCTTTGCCTAAAAAGCCTTAAATGGCCTAGGTCCTACATACCTACTGGACTGCCTCCTTCCTTATATTCCATTGTAATTCCTAAGGTCAAGTGAGAAAAATGTCTGGCATGTACCATCTGGGCACCAAATTCACTTGGCAAAAACACATGGGAGGTTGTTCTCAGTAGTCACTCCTCAGCTTGGAACTACCTCCCTTCAAGCTCACCAAAGCACAAGCCTGGCATGAGACCTTCACAGGTGGAGTTAACTTTGGGGTAATGTCTGAGGAATTGTCTTATTATTTATTTTATCCATTTTCATGACTTGTTTTCATGGGAAGCAGCCCTCAGCCTTTTTGTGAGGAAAGTGACACAGATATGTAATCTAGGTCAGTGATTTTCAAGCAAGGATGCTACAGGTACCTGGAGTGTCACAAGATATTTTTAAGGGTGCTACATAATATTAGCACTGTTAGTGTGCAAACATCTACATGATTCACAAGATAAACCCAAAGATTTCAAATAGGAATTCAGTGCTAATGACATGCTGACCTGATATGGTCTTTCTGAGTTCTCTGCAACAGCTGTATCATTTTTCTGTACTCAAAAAGGAGTGAAGACTAAGAGCTGGCTTTTTCTGAGGGGCGCCTTGCATCTAAAAAGGTTGAGAACAACTGATCTAGGTACACTAAGAAACTGTTTTGGCCTTTATGCTGTGCACTTAACTCTCGCTTGCCTCAGTGATCTTAACATATATTTTGACCCTACATGGTTTTTAACTCTTCTTGACAGAGCGCAATGGTTTTATAAACAGTTTGACACCACTCAGATTGAAATGTAATCCCTTTCTATGGCAACAAAACTGACCAATCGGAAAAAACTGTATTCTAAAATGTTCACCATTGAAGACTTCAGCGCAGATCAATGGACATTATGTATTAATGTAAGAGGACACAAAACTGAGAGACTGTCAAAAGATAAAAGTGCATCTAGCTTCCCAAAGCATTTGATTTTTTTCTTGTGAAGTCAGACAGCATTGAAATAATAATGCAGTGCTTCCCACATTTCCCTGTGGTGGCCTCGTTCTTTTAGGGAGGGCTGGTTGTTGAAAGAATCAGTCAGAAAAACTACAGCATACAATTGAATACAGGGGTTTTCTGTTAAAGAACTGGGTTGTTACGCTTACCACTGACTTTCTTCCTCTCACAGAGGTTAAGTCACATGTCAAGGACACAAATCTTAAGTAGATCTTATTGCTTACTGTACAGTCTTCCAAGTGAAGCAGACAAGAACTCATATATCAATGCATGTGGAGTAGCGTCCGACAAGTATTCAAGTAAAATACAAGTGGCATTGTTAAAATATATTATTTTTAAAATGTCAAGCAATAATCCATGAGAAATAAAAATAAGTCTGTCACCCTCCTAAAATGTTTCTTAATGTGTAGTGACACCATAAAAGCTACCTTTATTTATTACAAATTGTAAAATTGTGGCGTTGAACTAATCAAATTCAAATCAGTTCAACTGCATAATTTTCAGTGAAGAGGTGCTTATGAAACACAAAATGAACTCCAAACTGGAAGGCTCATTGCCTCCTAATCAAAAGCAGTCAGCTTTAAACATCAGCCAGTCAGGTGATAAGTTTGTCATTTCTCTGCTGCGTTCTTGGTGGGAAGTTGTCAAGAAGGCTTGACAGCCCTTAAACTTGCTATCACATTTTTCCCTGTTTATAAACCTCATGTTGATCTACTAAAATCATTGGGAGGCTGGGAGGAAAGGCACAATAACAGTAGTTCTGTTAAACTATATTTGCAGCAGTGTATGTCATGCAGAATTTATGGAATGAAAATATGTATAATTTCTGAAAAGAAATTTTCACCACCCCTCATGTCTGGTTCTCTCTTGTCTAATTGTGTCCGGCTGCATTGGGGGGACTGAGAAATATTAATGATTAATTGCCTAGGTGTCAGAGAAGTACAGACTTGTAATACATCATTAGAAGCCAGAGATCAGGGAGTCTGAATTAAAATGAGAAGCTCTGGATGAATGTATTACTGCTATATACAATTAACAGCACAGGCCAGAAATCATTTACTTTCATAATTTAGAACAATGGCAGCTCTCCGCTGAAAACATATTTACGGTAATTTTACATTGCTCTCTGCAGGCTTGGTACAAAAGGGAGAGAGATGAATTAATATGCACCAAAGCAGCAGAGGAGAAACCTGTCTTTGAACTGTTCTTTTCTTTTTAATCAGCGCAGCCTCTTCTGAAAATGAGACAGGATTATGAATAGGTGGAGAGCATCCAGGTTATAAAGGGCAAATCAGCTTTACATGATTTGCTTCTTCAGTGTGATGAACTGAGTTTGACCTTTATTTGACTTGGGTTGACCAGGTCTTCTCCATTTTAACCCAGGTCTGATCAGCAATTTCAAGTCAGCTAAACTGAAGTTACACCGACCATCTGTCTTACAGGTCTGATTTTCCTTCACTCTTAGTATTAATACTTCTGTCCTCAAAGAATTCTCTAATGTTGATAAATGTCTTCCATTTCACATCCACAAGTATGGGGTTCCACAGGAACCGTAGTCATTTTAATACTGGTTGGGGTCCCATTAAGCTTTGGAGGTTCTTAAATTGCTTCTTGGAGTTTATTTGTCAAATAACTCAGGGTATAAAAGTAGCACCATAAACATTAATTGAACAGCCATTAAGCAGTATGGCTGTTTGTTTTGGGTTGATAGAGGACATAAAACTTCATACCCTGTGGTGGAAAACAATTAGATCTGATGATGAACATGCTATTAAATATACCATTACCAGACTTATATCAGTTTAACTTTACAAAATAGCAACCAGCTGTAGTAAAAATAATATACAAATGATAGAAAGTCATATTTTGACTGTTATGTCACAGCCTGTTATAAATATTGTAGTTTCTAATGTTTTATGCTAATGGCAGTGACTAATGGCAGTCATTATCTCCATTCATTCTCATAAAAAACATCCTCAAGAGAGGATGATCATAACTAGAATGCTGTTTAAAATTAACTGTGTTTTTCTAAAACACAGAATATAAAAAAAATACAAGAGGTTGACTGGTTAATTTATTTTGTTTTGAGTATGTTTGACAAATACAGCTGTTGTTAACTGTGCCATGAGTTGAATTGATATCCCTTTTAGAGCTGTTTTTGGCATGCTAACACGTGTACACATGCCTTGTTTCACAGAACTCTCTGAAGAGAGAGATGTAGGTGAACCTTACAATAGAAAACCAATGGCTAGAATAAATCTGACACTGCCCCTCTAGAGGCTTAATATTTTTTAATAAGGACACTGAATTTCCTCATCCATTTCTTATTTCAGTTATGAATTCTGCTTACTTGACAGGTACAGAGCACTTCATTATGTGCACGAACAGAAATGCTTAAACGGATGAAGCAGCTATTTGCGTCTGATAGGAGCTAAGTGGGACATTAAATTAATGCCAAACAAGTGAGTGCTCTTTTTAGTTTCATTATAAATGGCTGCAGTATAGCAGTAATGTGTTGACTCTTATGTGCTGACAACTTCCATATTTCTTACAAACTTCCCTCAGATCTAGACATGGAAAGATAAATTCCTACTCTGCATGATAAAATTAGCAGTAGATACATTAATAATTGAATAAGGATCTCCTGAGAAATACCAGAGTCCACCAGGAGTGTTGGCGACTGAATGGTTTTAAATGAAGACTGCTGTCATATACAAGTACTTACATAAGCCCCGAGTTAAGAAGCAATGTCTGTAGCCTGTTTGGTATCAAGTGAACATCTTGCTTTTCAGAAACCTGAAGTCACTTGCATAACTGCATTTTCTCATGTCATGACCAGACTGCCTATAATTCATCTTGGCAGTGTACTTGCCAGCCCCCTAGTTCTGTGATTGTACTCTCCAGCATATAATCAAACTAAACTCAGCAACACACACTCTCTTTCTCTAAACCAGTGATTATCAACCACAAGATAAACCCAGAGATTTCAAATAGAAATTGATAGTGTTAAAAACATCCTGATTTGTTGTGATCTTCTGAGTTCTTTGTAACCAAAGAATTGCTCTATTATTCTTTTGTAGTAAAAAAAAAAAAGTGAAAATTAAGAGTGTGTATTTTCTGAGGGGTGCCTTTAGTCTAACTCTAAGTGCCTTGAGTCTAAAAAGGTTGAGAACCAGTGCTCTAAACAATGTTTTGGATACAATTGAATATAAGAACTGAGTACTATATAATGAGACCCAAACACACTCATCCCTAACCACACTCTTTTGAGCACAGTGAAAGCCCTACACTTGATCTATGTGCACGTTAGCTTCTTTAGTTTGAGACTTTGTGGGGCAGAGAGAAAAGAAAACTATATATAGACAAGTGAATGACCTATGGAGCATCTGGGGCCTACATGATGCTTGGTAGGAAACACGGCTGCCTGGTTTCTCCTGTAAAGGCCTTGATATCTAAATTATAGATATTAGTATGTAAGGATTTTTGCTGTTGATCCAATCTGTCAGCATTACTCAAACTAGTGATATGTATTTAGTGTGACTTCTAGTGAACTATAGCATTAGTCAGGTGGTCAAGTTATCTGCTGGAGTAAATCAGCACATATGCTGATTTGTGTCAATGGAGTAGCAGAAGTTTGAACAAGTAGGTCACACTCACACATGCAGGCACATGTGCTTGTGGGGTGGGTGCAGGGGTATGTGAGGGGTTTGTGGGTGGATTGATGGGGGTATGTCAGGGTGGGAGTTTTGGTTGGGGGCGTGGGGCTTGTGGGTGGATTGTGGGGGTTCAGCTGTGTGGGGTTTGTAAGTGGGTATGTGAGGAGTTGCAAGTGGGTATGAGGGGTTCATGGGGAATTGTGGAGGGGCCATCACACACCCACCTGCCCACACCCCCTACAGCATTAGGCAGAATCCAGCAGTGGGCTGTCCGGGTGCTCATGGCCCACTGCAAGTCAAGCCTTCTGGTGGTGGACGTTGCTGCCTGAGACTCAGGGGCTGCACTTTGCATATGAAGCGAGCCTGGTCCGCTGATGCACACTTTTAAACAGGATCAGGATGGCTTCTGCCATGACCTAGGGATTCCGGCACCACACATAGGAGCTGTGCGCCATCAAGCCAGCCTGGCTCCTGCCTGCATGTGCCCCATGTTTCAGTGGGCCAAGCCAGCTCTATGGAGGTAGGAGCCAGTGCAGCCCCATGGCACATGGATCCTGTATGCAGTGCCAGGATCCCTGGATCTCAGCAGGAGCCATCCCAGTCCCACCTAAAGGTATATCCCAGTGGACCAGACTGGCTCCATGTGCCATATGTAGCCCTGGGTCTCAGGTGACACCATGCGCCACTGTGGGGGCTTGCCTGCACCGGACCATGAGTGTCCCGATGGCCCACTGCTAGCTTCTGCTGTCCAACATGGTGGGGGCCTGTGCACCGTGTGAGGGGGCAGGCAGGGGACCCCCCCTCCCACATATTCCCCTCTCAGCCACAATCCCCCTCCACCCCCACACAATCCCGCCAACCCCCACATCCCTACTTACTGGGAACAGAGCCTGGGTCTGAGCCACTGCTGCAGCCTTGCCCTGCTTCTATTTCCCACAGCACACTGAGGCAGCATGCTGGAGTAGCAGGAGCATGTGGCAGGCACAGACCGAGCCTCTGATTGCCTCCAGCATGCTCCAGGAACATGCCCTGCACCGCTTTTTTCCTGAATATTTGTTTTTTATATACTGGGATATCCTGGCATCAAATTTAGAGTCCGCACTGCAAATATGCGGTGTGGGGAACACTTTATGTTTCCTGGTGTGCCTCCTGCAGCATCTCAGACTACTGCAACAGGCATGTGCTCACTCATCTAGACAAGGCTGTGGAGGGTGTGGCTAAGAGTGAGTAATAGCAGCAAAGTCAACTTGAACTGAAGAATCAAGTTGGACTGCACAGAAATGTCATTTCTTCCCAAGCAAACTATTGTCTGGGATTTCATATTATATTATGAGTCATAGGTTTGACCTATGTCTTTTCACTTAATTGATTATCAGTTAATTTTACAAATCCCAAAAACTAAAACACAGTGAACTTTACTATGGCTATCTATATCAGTATTTTCTAGCACTTCATATGTGATTTTTCATCATCTAAAAAAGAGGATAGTTGTAGCTTAGTTTCTGAATATATTAATGTCATCTTCTAACATTTTGAGTAAACTATGATATGATCTGATAAACTAGTACTGTCTTTAAACAATATTCAATATTATAAGTGTACAGTTCAATTTCTTCCTTTTATGCATGCTACTGTTGTTATTCAGCAAGGCTAGACTATTGTGGTAGCTCCATATACAGTCTGGTATTAATCTTACTCTGTTTAAGATATTGGATTTGAAACCTTTTTAGTGTACGAAACACTTGAACAGTTTCTGTTGTCACTTGAAGAAGAAGATAAGTCCCACAGATTCATATTCATATAATGAAGTATGTCTCTATCTATTAGACATCCTTGAAACATCCTGAAATTGACTCAAGCTGAGGAAATAACAGTACTTTTTCTTTTCTTTGTGGTATCAGAACATGGATGCAGTTGTTAGAGATCAGTGTATAACAGAAGAAGGTATAAACATGCTAAAAGAATATATTTAATGTATACCTATATTAGAATGGAACTTTATATTCTGCTGCACATTAATAGGATGTGGAAAGTATACCAGATGTAATTATTATTAATCATTTCTGAACAGAGAAAATATCTCAAGGATGTATTTTCAACTTAATGAACATATAGGCTAAGTACACATTCAAAAAGCTTGAGGCAGAATGGGTTCAATCTTTGTAGGTTTTTCTAAACTGTGTAGCTTGAACCAATAAACTGAACTGATGTTCATCATTTGGATGGCTTAGATAGGCAGAAGCCTGCATTAGCCCGGGGCAGGAGTCTGGGGGTGCTCACATGCACCACCCCTCATGGCCAGCTGCTTAAGGCTCCTCACCCAGCCCAGTGGCAGCTCACACCTAACTGGCTGGTAAACATACACCACCCCACCCCTGATGTCAGCTGCAGGGTGGGGAGGCCCAGCAGAAACTATGTCCCTACCACCGCCTCTTAGAGGGGGATGCAGAGGGGGGAATGCAGTACCCAGCCCTAGGCCCCAGCCGGGGGCTGGCAAGTGTGGGAAAAGCTCCCACCAGCAGGGTATGCACCCCCTGTAATCTGGCTAGCAGGATTCCAGTTGGCTTAGCCCTGCCCACTTCCTGGGCCCCTGCCTGTGAGAGGGGATGGGGGGAACACACATACCCAGCCCGGCACCGGTCCCCCTCAGCCAGGGTCTGCCTAGCATAGGGGAAAGACCACACTGGAAGTTTTTTGCTCTCCTTCAGCCCATCTTATGGTGCTGTAATAAGCTCAACCTGCCCCCCTCCCCTCCCCAGACCCCACCTATGAGAGGCAATGGCCAGGGGGTAAATACATTGGGCCAGCTGGGCACTGGCCTACCCAACTGGGGTCTGGCCAGTGCAGAGTGGGGAAGCCCCAACCATGGGCTTTTCACTCTCTTGCAGCCCAGTGCCCCACCCCTTCCTCAGCCCCCCACCTCAAGAAATGCTTGGATGCTTATTTTGCTGCAATCCTTTGACCCTAGTTGACTTGATGATCTTTGAGGTCCCTTCTAGCCCTAACGTCTATGAAAAAAATCTAAGAGATGAGGAGGAGTAGAGGGGGAATGTTCTGGCCTGGCCGAGGACTGGACCCCCCTAGCTAGGGTCTACCTGGTATTGGGGAAGGAAAGCCCTCATTGGGGGCCTTTTACTCTGCCACAAACCAGCCCCACCCCTTCTCCAGTCCCCACCTGTGAGAGTTATAGGGTGAGGGAGTGAACACAATGGCCCAGGCAGACATTTCCCCCCCAGCCAGGGTCGCAGAGAAGCCTCCACCAGGAGCTTTTCACTCCTCTGACTTACCAGGCTGACATGGGCTCAGACCTCTCCATCTTTGAGAGGTAAGGGGGTGAGGAAGGGAATGCACCAGCCTGGCCTGGCACCAGCCCCCCAAGCCAGTGTCTTCCCAACATGGAGAAGTAAAAGCCCCCACCAGCCCAGCAAGGTTTAGCCCTGCCCCCTCCCCAGGGGTTTGGGACACTAGGGGGCTCATTCCCTTGCCCTCCCCCATCCTGCCAGGCTGACAGGTGCTGTCCTGTCAGGGAGCAGAGGCTTTAGTTCCTTAGTTCTGTGATAGCTATGGGAGGGGCCAGCCTGCTCTGCTGAAGCATACAACGTAGCACAGGGCTGCAAAGCATCCTGGGATGCTGATGGACTGTGAGTTAACTTAAATTGGGAAAGAATCTGGGACAGAATTACCATAAACTGGTTTGACCTAGATCAGTGGAGTCTGATACTACATCTAATCAGGTTCATTTTACATTAGTTTTGCCATTTTGAAAGTGGTTTATGTGCACTGAACTTCTGTCAGGTTTAAATCAGTTTCAGATCACTTAAACTGGTTTATGTGTAACTTCTGTCCCTAGCCATATTATTTCTTACACAACTGTTAATGATAATGACATACATACTTTACAAGATGTCTGTACCTTTATAATTATCTGACTTTTTGATGAACTGGCTAGATACAAGTATAGCCGCATGATTTCATTGCTTTCCTTAGAGGTGAATATTCCTAAATAGATACAGGAGAAAGGGGTAAGAAAACTTTATAAAAACATTCATGTGCCATTTAGCAAGGCTTTATGCTTCACCAAGTGGGCTTAATCCTATTCATACAGGAAATTACTATCCCATTTTCTCAGCTGCTCCCTGTGTAGTTTCTTATTCCTGTGAAATTTAGTTTCTAGAGTTTGCTCTAGTTTCATAGTGAATGTGATACAGCTGGTAACTTTGCATCTTTTGCTAGGGTATGCCAGTCACTTCAGAGGCATTATTGTTTATCCTCTGTGTTTGAAATAATCATCAGATTTGCTATCTCCAGGCAGTTATCACTCCTGCAGAAGCAAACACAGATGTTTCTAAAGCCTTCCAGTAAATGAACAAAGCAGTGGCATTTATCCAAGCTTCACAGGTCATTGGATATTCAAAACAACAAAGCAAACCAAAAGAACCCTCTCCACACCCTGTCTCCTTTACTAGCATGATAATTAGGCTAAATAACCATGTGCTTTGGTATTTCAGGACTTCCTAATATGCAGTACTGCTGAGCAAGATCAAGGGTGATTTTCCTTTCACTCATTGCTTTATAAAATAGCAGTGAGTTTTGCCTTAAACTACAGTTCTAGATAAGAAGTAACTCAATAAAAATTTAATTTCATTTTTTTTAAATTACTCCAGTTCAGATTTAATCTATTTAAAGTGTAAAGATGGTTTGGGCCTGAAACCTTAACCTGAAATCTTGAAGTCAAGCTGTGTTCTTTTGGGTTTCTGTCTCATGACCAGTACTGATGTTTGCAGTTTTGTCTTCATAGCTCATCCTCTGTTGCAGTTGTACTCTTGATTATACCTCTCCAAGATGGTAAAAAAAAGAATTCTGATAGCAGAATTTTTATGTGCAACTGTGACTGAGTTGATGCTTCTATTCCTATTCCTATTTTCCCTTGTACCCAGAGGAATAAATTATGACTTAGGCTTGGATACTTGATGTGTTTACAGCAGTGTAAGCAGCCTTTTCACCAGAGTACAAGGGGAATTGCAATATAATATATAGCTCTCTACCACTGTAACTTCAACAACCTGGTATAATCCTAGCCCAGGAAAAGTCACGGTAATTCTACCCAGGTAGCAGTCACACCAGGCTAAGTGTCATAAGTTTGCATTATCCAGGATAGCTGTTTGCCTGTTGAATTGAAAAACTTTCATCCAGTTTTTATCAGAAGAGTATTGGGCCAATTCAATATCATACCTAAGCATACTCTTGTGAGCACAAATGTAAAAACCCTACAATTGATCTATGCGCATCTAAGTTTCTTTGGTTTGAGTCATGGTTGGGCAGAGCAGAAAGAAGACTATGTGCAGTACAAGTGAATGACCTATGTAACATATAACACCATATACCATCTGGCCCATGGGTCTCCAGCTTAGCTATGAATGTTGCTACTGCTTAATACCAGGATCTTCCCTACCCTAGTTTCTACTTCCTGACCCCACTACCTTGGGGGTGGTTCAGTGCAGCCCATGGAGTCCTACAGAACGCATGGCCCGAACAAAAGGTGGGGGTGTCATGGGGCAGGACACAGAAGGATGTCTTACAGTGGCTCTGTACACACATTCAAATAATCCAGGATAACTGTCCTGGGTGGGTTTTTTTCCTGAGATAAAAACTGACCTGTACAGAAGTTGAGACAGAGAAGCAAAGAGCCTTCAGTGGGGACACTGGGCTGCCAGGGCTCCCTAGACCATACAGCCCAGAAAACTTTGCAAGGGTGTTTTTAAGTGAATGCAGACATGGATCATCAGGATCTAGGAAGACGGGGGCAGGGTCTGTGCCATGCACAAAAGACTCCTCCAGCCTTTCTCCTCCCCTCTGCTGTATTGGGCCTAGCTAAGGCAGGGTAGGGAAAATGCTTATATGCTTCCCTTCACCCAAGTGCTACAGTGTGATTCAGGGAAGGAATACGCCAGGAACAGAACATGCCCCCTAAATGCTTCAGCATTGTGCTTTTGCAGCTCAAAGCACTGAGGAGGTGTGCTCTGCTCCCTTCTTGGCTGCGACTGACACACACTTTCCCTTCCCCTGTGGTATTGGGAGAGAGAAGCAACAAAGCACACTGGCTGCCTGTACAGAAGTTCTATCTTCTGAAAGAGTTTCTCTGGGGAGCCACTTCATTCAGGTTATTCCTGAATTATTTTTCTCCCAGAGCGGCCACTTTTATGAACTTCTGTACACTTGTGGTTTCTCCTGAGAAAGCAAGGTCTCTCCCTGGAGAAACTGAACATCCAAGCCCTGTGTCTATGTTGCCTGTAGAATGAAGGTGAGGCCTCAAGGGGCCTCCAGCTGCTCAGAAGTCAGACAGCCCTTTATTAGGCAAACATGCTAGAATCTGCTCCCTGCCATCCTGTGGCAAAGTATTAATGGTACTTTTTATTAATAGCTACCCTAGAATAGATGCTTGTCTTCCTGTTCCAGGTCCTAGTGTAATTTACATCAGTGTACAAGATGGTTGTAAATTATGTTGGTGCAAATATGTTCTGTGTCCAGGGACTTTTTGCTATCTGTCTATGGAAAGGAATAACAAAGAGAACCCACTTTTGTCTCTACCCAAGTTATCCAGACCTTGTACAAGAGCATGCAGGAGTTAATGGGTGCCCAAACACCTCTTGCTCCTTTTGTAGAGAATGTGGGCAGGATGGCCAGTATAAGTGAACCAGAGCAGGAAAGTGAAAGCTAGTAATTGTCTACTATTATGAGCCAACAAATTCATGCCTCCTACAGCAGTTCTTTCCATGAGATGCCCCTTACTATGAGTTGTGTCATAGGGATGCAACCTAGCCCAAGAATCCACATAAATACATCTCCATGGTGAGGTCCATATTAGGCTTCCAGAAATTATGTCCTTTCCTCTTACCCAGGTAATTCAAAATAGCATCATTTTCTGGTTTGCTATGGTAGCCATGGCATGCTGTCAGGAGCATAAAGCAATACAACCAAGAGAGGCAGGTATAATTTGATTTTGGCTAGTAATGCCTCACGCAACCCAGCTTCCAATTAAGAATAGCATCAAGAGACCCACTGAGTTTGATTTTTAGGCCCCTTACTTACCATGCATTATTATTTAGCATTATTTTATGTTGCACTGAACATTCATGTGAAATATATATCCTTGCGGTCCCCTGGTATGAAATAGACAATACAGAACAGATATTTTATACGTTTGGTGACCAGACGAAGGTCGTGTTATTATGAAGACTGTTATGAAGACTGCTCTCCACTCCCTCCTCGTATAAATCTTTTTATTAGGAGTTTAGGAATAAAGAACATTCCATTTTTTGAGGCAACTTGTTATAATCCTTCAGTCAGAAGGCCCTCAAACTCACTAGGCAAGGGCACCTCAAAAATAGTCATTATAATGCCAAGGAAGTTCATGATTACCCTTTCATGCACTCTTTGAAAACCTAAAGAGCCACTGATTTCCTTAGTCAATCACATGTACTTTCACCTGTGTCCATTCCCAGAGGCCCTAGAACCTCAGATAGAGACAGAGAGCAGGAGCTAGCAATATGAAAGAGGCAATATAAAGTGAGCTGTCCTTTCCTTAGGATTTCCCTGTGTGTAGTTTTATTTTTCCTCTTTGACTTGCTAGAGCTGGTTGGCTGGTCTTTTAGATAGTTGGATTCCATCAGGCATTGGAAACCTAAGCAGCTTAAAAAATAGCCAGTCAAGAGAATACAACTGAGTATTTCAGTAGTTCAGGCTACAGAATGCAATGGCTTTACCTTTTTAAAAAGGATCAGGAGAAAGGTGTGTTTGGGTGGTTACCAGAATGGTTAAATAAGAGCTTGAGAAGCAGTGTGAAGATATGCCTGAAAGCATGTCTGAGGCAGAGTAGGAAATTCCTTCTTGACTGATAGAAGGCAGCAATTTATAGAAGCACTTTGCCAGGGCTGATGGAGCTGTTACTTTCTATATCCAGCAAGTAGCCTTTCTTTCCCAGTCAGTGAATGAAGAGGCACATGCCTTCCTCATTACTGCATTTAATGACTGCTGCCCGTCATCTATGAATTCTTTCTTTCTACTTTCCAGTCCATTTTGGTGATGCCTTTGGTCATACAGAATTTTTCTTCAGCCTTTTGATTTCTTTTTTTACACTGTCTTTTGGGGATAACTCTCCATCTCTTTTTTCCAATCTTCTTCAGCAGACTCTTTACCACTGAGAGTTGAATATTGGATTTGGAATGAAAATCTCTGTTTTCAGCTACCTTTATGAAAACATTGTATGCCAGAAGAAATGGAAAGAAATAAATCCAAATAAGTCTATCTGAACTCAGATAATTAAGAAGAAGACTCTATTTCTATTTTTCAGGCCCTCCTAGATACATGAGCTCTGTGAAATACTGATTGTCACTGAAAATCCTTGAGTTCTATTGGCTATGACCAAAAATCTATGTTGTCAAAGTTTCATGAAATGATGAGTGTGAAAACTATATTACTGCTTTGGGAAAATGGCAAGAATGTGAGAGTTGACTAACGAAGTTAGCAGTGTAAGTGATGTTTCATTTTGTTTAACATTATGTAAATGGGTTCCCAATGTAAATTACTATTGTCACTCTACCCCACCACAGCTTAAAAATTCTCCATTCCCTGCTCAACTTTCTTTTCTCCCACCTAAATGTCCTTTCTGTACCCCTGCCACTGCCTTCTCATTCTCAGTTAGGAAATCGATTGTGGTTTTTCTTACCACACACGTTCTTCCAGGAGATCTGTTCTATGAATTATCCTGTGATTTGTAAGTGATTAGTAAAGGAAGGGTAAGAGAAGAAACTCCAATTGCAGCTGCAGTGTCGCTTGTTAGGTGGGAAGAAACAATATGAAAGGGCGTATTTTCAGCTGAGTATTTGGAGGCTGAGAGGTTGTGACCTTCCAATCAGTGTGAAAACAACCCTTACATGAACCTCCAAATGGTGGCTGCAGCAGTAAGATTAATCAGGTCTGCTGGAATGTGCTAATTAGCCTCCACATCTCATGTATCAGTGTCCCTGCACTTGAAAATGGTGGTGGGGGCACTTTAACTAAAACTCATTTGATGAGCTGTAGTTAAAGTGACCCTGCCACCATTTTGAAGCACAGGGACACTGATACATGAGATGCTCTGGGAGTTCTAATTAGAGCAGCTCTCAGAGCCACTCTAATTAAAGCACCCCCCCACCACCAACCCAGGAGCACATGGAAGAATGTCCACAATATGTAATGACACTAAGAAGGCCAGGTGAACCTTTGATACAGCTATGAACTGTGGTTCAGATCTACCAGTATACCCAGATAAGAATCATATAGGAAGAAATACTCTAAAACTGGGAGCCAGTGCTTATGCTACATGAGACTAGATCATGACAGTGAAATAGTAACAATCTGGTTTTTGAGGCTGTTAGTGTAAAGACCTGACCAAAGAATTAAGAACTGAGGAGTAAAGAGTAGGCATCACTGCTTGGAACAGCAAAACTTAAATACCTATTAAAGATTTTGCATACAGTAAGAATTTCCTCAACCTAAATGTCAAAGGTACTTTTGGGACTAAAAGAAGAATGTCAGATGAACCAATTTCTAGTTAATAGCACACACAACCAAACTCTGGAGGCCCAGGATACAAATCTAAAGTTATGTCTGTAAGGATTAAGTGCCAGGACTCTGGACAGTGTTGCCTAGTAGATGTTGAAAAAAAACAAAGCTCTGATGGATACTGGAAGTGTACAAATCTTTCTTCCAATAATTAATACAAACAACAAATTGATCAACCATAATAACCTATGTAAATGCAACGTATAGAGCCTGTCTGAACATTAGAATCATGACGAGGTTCACAGACCTTTCACCATGAGACCATTCAGAGGGTGTTGCTAGGGTTAACCATCTCCTTAGTGGAGTACAGCTGTTGTGTCCTGATTGCAGGGCTTATCAAGGTAGTTAAGGGCAGAGGAGTATGCAAGGTTTGGTAGAATTAAGTAATTTCCTAGTAATTAACAGGGAGATGCTTCTGGACAGCAGGCAATACTCTAAGGAGGTGAGACTATGGCACTGAGAGCTAGACCTCCAGATTGGATGTGAAACACTAAGAGCATAGCAAATTTCATGTCAGAACAAGACAGTTGTCATTTCTTCCAGCAACCTGTCACTGATAGTGGCTAGTAACAGATACTTTGGGTATAATTCTGTTTCCTTTTGTGCACCTAAATGGGCATTTTGAGCCCTGCCTCTGCACTGTAGATATGTGAGCAAGCACACATAGACTACATTCACAATCACATGAATGTCTAGAGTGTAAAATCTAGGAAAACTGGGAAGAGGGTCGTCCCATGTTTTAGCCTCAGTTACTGAATGATTAGTGCATTTGCCCAGGAAGCAAGTTCTGGGTTCTGGGTTTTGAACAGAAAGTTCATATATATTCATGATTAAAGAGTTTTAAAAAATTAGGCAGAGCCTCAATCACGTGAGAAATGCTAACTGGTTCTAGGGGAACCTCTTGGACTAGTAAATTTTATAAGATTGGTCTCTAAAATCTGTATGGAACAAACATAGATTATAATTTAATACAAAATATCAATTGAGAAGTTTCAGCAGTGTTCTCTAAAATACAGTCTCTATATCAACATAACCTTCCTGATTTTTGGTTCATTCAGTGAAATTAGCACACTTCCCAAAAATTTATAGAGAGCAGGAGAAATTATTTCCAGACTTTCATATGTACTAGATGTACCATGTATCTAAAATGTAAACAAATCAGAGCCAGTTGAGCCATAATCCTGATCTCAGTTTAAAGGAAATCAGAAACACAAATGTTTGGATTAACAACCCCCCTGAAAAGTAAGTACTTCGCTGTTGACCTTCAGCCCTGTATTTTCTCTGCAGTATCTGCCTTGTTCCTGTTCTCTAGACTGTACTGCAAAGTAATATGGCTAATCACAATAGTAAGTCTTATGTCTGGTAATTTGCAGGTTCAGCATCCTAAAGACTGATCCAGAGGACATTGAAATCAGTGGGGAGCCTGTCACTGACTTTGTTAGGTTTGGCTACTACTGAATATCATGCAGTTAAGATACAGCTGAGATCAGACTGCATCACAAGTTGGTAAACATTAAGAATTATTGCAAGATTTGCCTTAAATGTTCCAACATAGGAAACCTGATCCACTTAAGAAAACAAATAAGACTAGGTATGTGAGTAGTTTTACGAAAGTCAATGTGACCACTTAATATACTCCTGTATTTAGCTGAATCCAGGCCTAAAGTTTAATTTTTTTTCACAGACCTGACCTTACTGTTCTACCTTGTTACTGTCCCCATAAGCTCTCCAGGCAGGAAATCAGGCAGTTTTCTGTAGGAAACGTACCAATGTTTTAGCAGGAGTTCACTGTAACTTATACATTTCCACGAAACATTTTGGTTTCCATAAGTCTTTGCTTTCCAACAAAAACCTCTTCTATTAGAAAATTATTAATCAGATTCAGTTACACAGATATCAGCCAAGCAGGTTTGGTTAAAAGAATCAAATTAATGCTTTCAATCAAATTGTAAATAAAAAAAACTTTAAAACAAAACAAGTCAGTATGAAGATGATCACTGATGTTTACATTTTTTTCACACGCTCTTATTTTCACTTTGTGCCAGTACAGAAACATGGAGTCCAGGAACAGATTCCATGTCATGTAGAAGAAAAGGAACATTTTTAAAAGTGACTCTCACTGCTACTCAGTGCAACATATCTCGGTCATGTCATTTTCAAAGGATAAAAATCATTATTTTAGCTTGTGCAAATATAATTTGCTCTTTCACTTCTGCACTCTTCCAAGCAATCCAAAATCCTAGGCAGCATGAAAAATACTCTGACCTGTAGCAGCAACAGTAACCTATTTCCCTTTCAAAATATACTGATAGAGCACTTTTATGTGATGACATTTTAACCTGCGAATAAAGCAAAATGGTTACTGCTGTCATTAAATAATGAACTGTGTAAATTTCAGCTGTTGGGCATGAATTCAGTGCCTTCAAGAGTGAAAAGAGATATTTCCAATGGTTATGATTTTTGATGTTCATACTCTGAAATAATCCATACAGTGGTATGGTCTGGGTGAATCTAATTTTTTTGCGCCCTTACTCATACCTAAAAGGTCTCAGGAAATAATAACAAAACCTATTTTATTATGACTTCAACCTTGAGGCTAGAATTGGCTTGGTACAGTGCTATAGTGTAGTAGTATATTTTATCCTCAGTTTTATCATTTTACTTCCAAATATTTTATGTGTTTCCTGACAGTTCATGTTAAGTTACTTTATTCCCACTGAACTGGAAAAAAATCTGAAGTTGTTATACAGAGATATATCTCTAAAGGTAACATAAAAGTAGATAGCAGTGTGTGTGCATGCCTGCGCATGTGGTTGGGTGTGTTCTAGGAAATGGAAAACAGAATACACATGCATAAAAAAGTCTTATTTTTCTGGATATTTAAGTTATGTCTTGCAGAGGTAGAGTATTCACAAGTCCAGTTAAATTCTATGGGAATGCCTATGCAACTGAAAACAGGGCCTTTAATATATTTTTCATCGACATTCTCAGGGCCAGATTAAGGCAATCCACAACAAAATCCCCATTTTGTGTCACTCCACCTACATATGCTTGGGCCATTTGCCAATGCCCAATTTAAGTGGAAGGTGGCAGGACTCACCATTCTTTAATGAAAACCAAGGGTCACTTTGGAGAGACCAGGTTATACTAGGGACCTACCAAAATCACAATTTCACAGATTTCGTGGAAACCAGGGAAAACAGCATTGTCCACACTTTCCTGCGAAATCAACCAAAAAAGGGGAGTAGTGATGTAGACTGAATGAAGGCACCCTCTGCCAATCAGTGGCAACAGGCAGGGCTGCTGGGGTCACTCCACCAATCATTGGTGAGGGGCATGTCTGCCATGAAATTCCTGTGAGACTGGCTCTGTGTGCCGTGAGTGGGCCACGAGAGACCCTGTGACTTAGGTGGCTCCCTACTTCCTACTTCCTGCATTTACTCTACATATAGAACCCTGCTTTCCATCAGTCCCTTCATAGCATCTGATGAAGTAGGCTGTCACCTGTAAGGTTACGCTTCTCTGAACTAGGTAGTCTCTAAGGTGCCAACCTGCTCTACCTTCTGCCTGACTCTAGACTAGCAAGAGCTAACTGTCTAGAAACATGGTGCATCGGCACATGCAATTAGCATGTAGCAATAAACTCCAGCACAGTTTGCACTGGAGTTTATTGTTCCTAGTTGCAGCATTTATACGTGTGCTGGGGACCACAGCATGTTGAGCTGGGGTGCAGCATCCCTAGCTGGCAGAGGCCCGGGAGGTCAGCATGCCAGCCCAGAGCTGCTCCACCCCAGCTCAATGTGCTGTGGAGGAGCTGGCTTGGGCACAAAGATGGTCCAGTGTGGAACTAGCTGGCAGGAAGCCCCTGCACTGTAGCACCCTCATGCCCCAGCCAGCCCCAGTCATCATCTAGACACATGTTTCACCACACAACTGTAGGACAGTACTTTTCCCAGACAAAACTATCCTACAGCAGAGTTAATTTACTGTGCTCTAATACATGAGTACATGTAGACAGTGGTGCTTTACTGTTGAGCTAATTATCTCCGCAATAAAGTGCACATATAGAAGCACCACAGAGCATATATCTGTATAGATGAATAGAGAACGTTGCACTCTTTCACTCCTTCCCCCTCAAGTCCTTTGTTCTTTATTTCGCCTTCCGCATAGCTTTGGTCTTGGAATTAACATTCTATTTAGGTTTATTTATGTTCACCCTTCTCTGAGCTATCATTTCAAAGTTATCTGCAGACCCAGACAGTTATTTTAGCATATTCATGCCTTAATCCAGCCATGATTAATTTAGCCCATATTAATTGGATGGAGTATTAAGGTCTAACAAAGTGCTATGGTGACACATGCCCATACTGGGTTGAGCATCTTTAATAAATCTTTTGCTGTCAATGATATAAGCATAGATATTAGATGTTTGAGAGTAGGAGATAGATAATATTTTGTATTGAGGTTATCACAAAAAAACACAAGTGTGCTTAGTTTTTAAAACAATATTGGCTCTCATATCTGGGAGCTTTCATATACCTATAGCTGTATGTGCAAAGATTCTCCACAAACCTGGCTTTGATTGTATTTAGTAACAATACTAGTCTCTTTTGCCATAGAACTTCCTCTTCTTTTGAAATGCAAACAATAGACAATCAATGCCATTGTTATTCAGATAGAATCATAGAAAATTAAGGTTGGAAAGGAGCTCAGGTTGTCACCTAGTCCAACCGACTGCTCACAGCAGGACCATTGCCAACTTGATCATCCCA
This sequence comes from Crocodylus porosus, assembly GCF_001723895.1. Classification (NCBI taxonomy): domain Eukaryota; kingdom Metazoa; phylum Chordata; order Crocodylia; family Crocodylidae; genus Crocodylus; species Crocodylus porosus. Next base: position 47,139,933 of record NW_017728918.1, on the reverse strand, counting down.
GCCAAAGCTTTGTCTAGCCAAGTCTTGAAAACTTCCAAGGATGGAGATTCCACCACCACCCTGAGTAACCTGCTCCAGTATTTTACTACCCTACTAGTGAGAAAGTTTTTCCTAATATCTAACATAAACTTCCCTTGCTGCTACTTGAGACCGTTGCTCCTTGTTCTGTCATCTGCTGCCACTGAGAACAGTCCATCTCCATCCTCTTTTGAACCCTACTTCAGTTAGTTGAAGGCTGCTATTAAATCCCCTCTCACTCTTCTCTTCTCTGAACTAAATAAGCCCAGTTCCCTCAATCTGTCCTCATAAGTCATGCACCCCAGCCCCCTTGCCATTTTTGTTGCCTTCTGTTTGACTCTCCAATTTGTCCACATCCTTTCTGTAGTGGGGGGCCTACTACTGAACATACTTCTTCAGATGTGGCCTTACCATTGCTGAATACAAGGGGTCACTTCCTTTGACCTACTGGCAACACAACTACCAATGCAGCCACATATGCTGTTAGCCTTCTTGGCAACAAGTTCATACCATTGGCTCATATTTGGCTTATTCTCTGCTTATCCCCAGGTCATTTTCTGGAGAGCTTCTGCCCAGCGAATCAGCCCCCAGCCTGTACTGGGGCATGGGATTGTTCTGTCCCATATGCAGGACTTTGCACTTGTCCTTGTTGAACTTCATGAGATTCCTTTTGGCCCAATCCTCCAATTTCTCTACGATTAGGTCACTCTGAATCCTATCCCTGCCCTCCAGAGTATCTACTACTCCCCACAGTTTCCAGTCATCTGCAAACTTGCTGAGGGTGCAATTTTAGCCATCTTCCAGGTCATTGATGAAGAAGACGTTACTAAAACTGGGCCCAGGATGAAGACATTGAACAAAACCAACCCCTGGGGTACTCCACTTGATACAGGCTGCCAACTAGAAATTGAGCCATTGATACTACAGTCAGTAGCAGTACTCTCTGAGCCCGATGCTACAGCCAGTTTTCTATCCACCTTACAGTCCATTCATCTAGCCCACACTTGCTTAGCTTGCCTGTGAGAATGTTGTGGGAGACTGTATCAAAAGCCTTGCTAAAATCAAGGTACAACACATGCACCAGTCACCCCGCATCCACAGAGTCAGTCACCTCATCATAGAAGGAAGATTGATCAGGCTTGACTTCCCTTGGTGAACCCTTGCTGACTGTTTCTAATCATGTTTTTCTCCTCCAAATGCTTTGTAGTGGATTCCTTGAGGATCTGCTCCATTTTTCCAGGGACTGAGGTAAGGCTGACTGGTCTGTAGTTCCTTGGAACCTCCTTTTTTCACTTTCTTAAATATGGGCACTGTTTGCCCTTTTCCAATCATCTGGGACCTCTCCTCATGACAATGAGTTTTCAAAGATGATGGCCAGTGACTCTGCAATCACATCAGCCAACTCCCTCAGCACCCTTGGGTGCATTGCGTCTGGCCCCGTGGACTTGTCCAGCTTTTCTAAATAGTCCCTAGCTTGTTCTTTCACTAATGAGGGCTGCTCACCTCCACCCCAGACTGTGCTGCCCAATGTCTGGGAGCTGACCTTGTGAAGATTGAAGTGAAAACATCATTGAGTGCTTCAGCCTTTTATGCATCCTCTGTCACAAGGCTGCCTCCCCCATTCAGTAATGGACCCACACTTTCCCTGATCCTCCTCTTGCTACTGACATATAGAAATGTTCTTGTTCCCCTTCACATCCCTTGCAAGTTGCAACTCCAATTGCACTTTGGCCTTCCTGACTTCATCCCTGCATGCCTAAGCAGTACTCTTATACTCCTCCCTGGTTATTTGTCCAAGTTTCCACTTCTTATAAGCTTCCTTTTTTGTGACTTAGTTTACTGAAGATTCCCTGCTAAGCCAACCTGGTCCTCCGCCATATTTGCTAGTCTTCCTGCACACCAGGGTGGTTTGTGGCTGCACTCTCAGTAAGGCTTCTTTAAAGTACAGCCTGCCCTCCTGGACTCCTCCCTCTCCAATCTCCAAAAAATTTCTGGATTGCCTGCACACTGGTATATTGGCCTCCCAGCAGATGTCAGGGTGACTGAAGTCCCCCTTGAGAAACAGGGCCTGTGATTGGGAAACTTTGGCCACCCAACTGTTTGAAAAAAGCCTCTTTCATCACTTCCCCCTCATCTGCTCAGACAGTGGTGGTGGATGGGTCATTTTCAACCTGGAGGGATATGGGCAGTGGGGTCCCCCAGGGCTTGGTCCTTGGGCCTGCACTGTTCAACATCTTCATCAGTGACTTGGACCAAGGGATAAAAAGCACCCCGTTCAAATTTGCTGATGACACTAAGATGTGGGAGGATGTGGGCATGCGAGACAGGAGAAATAGGCTGCAATCAGACCTAGACAGGTTACAGGGTGGGCAAATGAGAACAGGATAGGATTCAACACTAACAAGTGCAAGGTGCTCTGGCTGAGAAGGAAGAACCAGCACCATATCTACAGGCTGGGGAACTCCCTTCTTGTCAGTGCAGGGGCAGAAAAGGATCTTGGAATCACTATTGATGCCAAGATGAACATGGGC
>NW_017728918.1:47126880-47136923 GCF_001723895.1 Crocodylus porosus | reverse complement strand
AGACCCCCACCATGACATCACCCTTCTTGCTCTCCCCTCTGACCCTAACCCAAACACTCTCAACAGGCCTATCTCTAGTTTCATACTGGAGCTTTGAACAATCATATGGCTCTTTTACATAAAGTGCAACTCCTCTTCTTCTCACCCGCCTGTCCTTCCAGAACAGTTTGTACTCATCCATGACAAAGCTCCAGTCATGTGAGCTCCCACCAAGTCTCTGTTATTCCAATCACGTCAGAGCACCATGACTGTGCAAGGACTTCCAATTCTTCCTGCTTGTTTCCCAGGGTCTATGCATTTGTGTACATTCCTAAAATACATTTAGGAAGTCTTTTAAGGATTATCAGCTTTCATTTTTATTTGCTGCAAACTGTGACTATTAAATAAAGCTGCATTTATGAGGTGAAGGCGATATACAGAATAAAGGATCTAATTGGATACGTTAATCTACCTGGTAATTTAAAGACATCCAAGCTTATTTACCCATCATTGTATAACCTAACTAGTTATACATACATACATATCACTTTTAGTGTAGCTAGATTAAATGATAACCTGCAGAGACTGAAAGGCTCAACTTTTTTAAATTTATGGCACTGGCAATGTGTTGCTTCATTGCTTAGGAAAACCAAAGGCAATTTGCATAGAATAAAACTATCTACTAGACTATAGTGACTAGAGAATAGTAATTTCTTTGGAGAGAAGCATAAAGTGATATTTAGAAAATCAATTCTGAAGAAACCAGCCTGATATTTATCTTCAAATAACAAAAATAAGGTACGGAAAAGACTTGTTTGGGCATCTAGTCTAATGTAATATATTAGATAATCCCTCACAGCACATATTCTCCAGTGTTTTGTCAATGTGCATTTTAAATGTATCAGGGAAAGAGACTTTGCTATTATACTTTTAGAAAAATGACAAATCCTTGCTGAGTGCACAAGAACTTTTCAAAATGTACTAGAGTTAACAAAAATAGTGAAAATTCACAAGCCTTTTTCTTTCCAGTTAAATTCAAGGGTTATATATTTTCTAGGTAAAAGGAGTTTTAGACATACAACACCTAAAAGCTAAGTAGGTACTATTATGCTTTTCCTCTCCTTTCCTTAATCCATCTGTTGGTATTTGTTTTTCCTCTCTGCTCTTTTTTCATAGTGCCTCATAAGTAGAATGCAAAGCCAATAGAGCTTAAGTTTGAGTGGGTTTAAAATTAGGCAAAATGAGCCTGGCGTAGCCCTGTTGTTTATAGAATTTGTGCATGTAATCGACATAGGATTTTGAAGATATGCTACCTCATTCTGATTATAGGAAGAGCCATATGGTTCTCTTATATGACTGGCTGGTTTAGAGTGGTTCAGAACAAAATGTTTGTGATCTTTAAGCAGGCTCAGGTTAGTCATCTAGATAGACACAAAAGTGGCAGTGAAGATGCATATGGCTGCAGAATTACAATGCTTCCCACTTACTGTCCTTTTAGGTAATGCATAAGGAAGATTCCAATGGATCAAAAAAACCACTTTTTTCATAAAAGAAAAATATATATAACTATTCCTGGATACATTAAGAAGTTGTCATTATCATTCAAGAGAAAATATTAGGTAAGACTGTGGTTACTTTCGTTTATAGTTGTAGAGTGTTTAGCACCTTAGATTAAAATTACCTACAGAAGTGCCATTTATTATTTTATTTACATGTATGAGTTTATATTTGTAAAATATATTTTCTTATAATTAACCTTCTTAGATCCTGTATTATTATCCTCATCCACTAGTTGCCCTGAAAATGCTTCTTTTTCAGCCTGCACTCCACCTGGAGCCAAGAACATCACAGATATTTGGGTCAGAAAACACCTAGTAAATGACCAAGGAGTGGCTTATTATCAGCTCTTGAATTAGCCACCTGAAATGTAGGAGTGATTTGATTAACCACTGCATACATACCCCTAGTGTAGAATAGGGAGACATCTATGCATCTCTAGAGAGAGAGCCTTTTCTTCTTACATGCCCAGAGGAATTAATTGAATCACTTTTACACAGTAGTCAGGTAAGTCAGTTGCAGGCTGCAGTTTGCTCATTCACTAGGTTAAACAGAATTCTGCCTTTGGTTTCATTTTAATTTCTACCTTGATTGTTTTGATTCTATCCAAGATCTAGCATTCTGCTGTAGTCCAATAAGACTACCTAAGGGCTAAATCTAGTTCTTAGGAGGTCTTTATTTCCTTTCTTGTTCATCTAACTTTCATGAATACCAATGACAGGTACACGTTCATAGGCAGAGAAGAGTGTATTTGAGGGAATATTTTATGCATGGTACTTGCATCTATTGATTTTCCAAATGATACTAATCCTTTACCTGGATTAGCATTTATGCATTCATCCTTTGTGTGATACAAACTTTGTAAAAGAAATCAAGTGTCTCTTTTACTGTGCAGATTCTTCATCGTAAAATTTTATATACAATATGAAATTTCCACTTGTACCTTTTGGGTTGATAAGAGTTAATAAAAAAAAGATTTTTACCCTGTGCTTCGAAAACACTTAGGCTGCATCCAGATGAGCACAGATGTACAGTAGGTGGTGCTGCAGATGTGTCTGCAGCACCACACATGACCCATGCAGGTGTTCCCTGCACTGCTACCTTGGGGGGAGGAGGGGCAGTTTTAACTCTGAGAGATCTTGGGGTCAAAAAAAACCCATGCCAAAAAAAACCAGGACAGCACACATGGTAGCAGTGCACGCCACCCAAAAATGGAGCCTGGCTAGCTAGAGCAATGCTACAGCTGACAGCCAGGCCTCCTGCCATGGCTGGAGCCCTGGGAGGCTTGTAGGATCACAAGTAAAGCTGCTGGGGCCAGCACAGTTTCTGGCTCCAGCCTCCCCTATCCCACCTAAAGTTAACTTGCCACACATGAGAGCATGCATGGCATGGGTGTTCTCTGGGGACAAGTAGCAATGGCACAAGGTGAAAGTAACTTTTAAAAATATTTTTAAAACTTGAAGCTCTACAAGTTGGAGCAATAGCCACTACAAACTTCTAAGAAGCATTCTTAAAACTGTGCTCATAAGAGGATGTTACTGAACAGGGTATTTTATTATTGAATGAACATTCAGGAAGGCTTTCTGTACACATAGCTTTATTCATGGAAATGGCTTCATACACACCTAAAACAGAATGCCAAACCGTCAGTGTCATTTTTGGAACATAGATCACCAATCTGGTCACCTAGGCATCTAGAAAAGAATAGAATGCAACTTGATTAGTAGTCATGGCACCAAAATAAGCTCCCAGTATGCAGCTGTGAGGGAAAATGCACTCCTTGAATATGTATGAAAGGGAATATCAAGTAGCAGTAGTAAATGATATTGCATATAGAACATTAGTGAAACCATTACTAGAAAATCTTGCCTAGTTCTGGTGTCCTGACTTCAGAATGGACATTAAAAAAATCAGAATTGGTGCATAAAAGAGCAACAATGACTCTTAGAAGTCTGAAAAACAAGTCTTCTAGAGCATGTGCACACATTTGTGGGCCCTGACCTACGATCACACAGCTTATTTTAAACCACATAATTGTAGATTGTGTTGCCATTTGTAACCAAGTTTGCCAGTACTGGGAGATGTGTCAAGAATGCAATGCAAGTAAATTGGGGTTGGGGAAAGGGTGGGCAGGATTGTGAGGGGCTAGCTGTTCTGCATGAGAGAATTGATGTGTCCAGGGGAGTTTGGCAAGATGGGTGTGGGACTGACAGATCCACAGAGAGTGGGAATGGTAGCTCTGCAGGAAAGGGAGTTGTCCATCCAGAATTACCAGGTGTCCAAGGGTTAAAAATAGCCCAGTCAGGGTGGTGGGAGGTGGGTAGGAAAAGTGTAGCCCTGTGGTGGGGCAAGTGGCCAGGCTTTCCCAGCCTCGGGTTTGTGCTCCAAACACGTATACATGTTCAGTTAGATCAGGTATAGGTTAGCCTAGTTTACATGTTGCACTTCCTTAGATAAACTAAGTTAGATCAGGCTAGATTTTTTTCTTTTTTTTTTTTGCCTGATCTAAACTCCCTAAATGTATGGACAGTTCGGCATTTAGATTGACCTAACCCTAGTTAGGCTGATCTAAGTGTAACATCTGCACATGCCCCTTGTTAAAGGCTTAGAAAGCTCAATTTATTTAGTTTAGCCAATAGAAGTTGAAAGGTGACTTGTACCTACAAGCAGAAGGGTTTCTAATAGTAGCCAGCTCTCCAGTCTGGAACCAATGGATGGAAGCTTATGTTAGACAAATTCAAATGAAAAATTAAAGTTATTAACCAGATGGGATGAAGTCTCCATAACTTGCAGGCTTTCTGTCAAGACTGAGGGTATTTCAATAGATATGATGCAAACTATACAGAAATTGCATGCTTAATGCAGAAATTATTGAGTGAAGTTTCTTAGTTCCGACTATGTAAAAAGTCAGACTACATAATTTAAGAATCTATTAATCTGTGTACTTGAGTGAGGTTGGCAGAATCTGGCCCTCAACCTTTATACATTACAAACTTAGTTACAGAAGAATTTGGCTATCATACTTTAGAGGTTTTATTCCTCTAGTGCTGAAACTTTTCTAAAGACCTTGGAAACATTTAGCTTTCAGATTACATTAGCTAAGTTTTCAGTAAATATAAGTTATGAAAACTAGAAATATGAGAATTGAACATGTTCCTGTTAAATGTAACACTATAACACTAACATTTTGTGTTAGAGTTGGGAGCACTAATGATAAAGAATCAAAATATTACTGTGTAGCTGAAAATACGTAGAGACAGCTTGTGTTGTATTACTTCAATCATTCTTGCAGTTCTGTATCATGATGGTATCTTATTCCATTCTGTTTTTACAGGTTAGCGTAATCAAGAAAAAAAGTAATGACCAGCATATCAAAACACAACCTTGGGGAACGGTCAAAATTGGATATGTTACATCCTAATGATACCCAAAAGAGATGAGTGCAATATCCTGGCTACATTTTTTCCATGAAAAATTTGAAAATAGGAACTGAAAATTGCAAAATTATGTTTCTGTCTCATGGACAAGGATTGTAACAAAATTATGAAATTATTATTATACCAAATAAATCTTTTTCTGTAGTAACCTTCAGGCTATGGGTCCTACCTGGAAGTCATAAACTTACAGTACAGAACATATGCTCATATTGTGCATTTTAGCAGCATTTATATTCATGTGAAATAGAAGTCTTTTACAACACAACACTTGCCTATTCTTCTCACATAGTTATCACTGATATTTTCTTCTTTAAGTAGTGAATAAAAGGGTAACCTTAGATATCAGAGTACATATCTACAAGTACACATTTACTGTATAGTAACCAAAACTACTGCGCAGTATAGGCATGGGTCTACATGTGTATACCAGTACTGCCCAGTAAACATGGTGACTTATGCCAATTTGAGCACAAATTTGATACCTGCATCATGTAGGTAAGCCCAAGTCAGTCCACTCACAGCTTTAATGCGCTTTAATGCCTCCATGTGTAGACACCAGCCTACTCCTGGTATACTGCACAGTAAATTTAAGCTGGCATAAATGCACATGTAGACACATGCAGTGTGCGCTAAATGTTGACAAATGTCAGTTGTAGCAAATCCTATAATACATAATGCACTGAATCAGCACTTCTAAATGTGAAGCTACCTGCTATACCTATATGAATATATACAAAAGTGGAGAGCATATCCCAATACACAGCATATTGTACCTTTTCTTTTCATTAGATATTATCCCAATGCTTGGAAATATTGTAAGATAATTGGATTTGAAGTGCATACAGTAGCTTAATAAAAAATATAATTTTATGGGACCATAATTTGATACATCAACTAAGTCATTAGCAGCATAAAAACCCTTTCTGTGGCTACAAAATATATGAACAGAAAAAAAACCTTTAGAAATTTGAAATGTTATATTTTGAATGTCAACATATACTAAAGTTCTTGGTGAAAATATTATTTGGATTAATGGTTAAAATTAGGTACTTAAAATTAGAGGTGTACACCAGAAAAATAGTCATCTTGCTGACTTGCCATAAAACACCATGTTCATTCTGCCTGATATTTGAGTTTGATATAGTATATAGAATATCACACCTTAAATATTAAAGATATTAAAATCTTCAATGCATTAAAGTCTTTCAAAATATACCCAGGTCTTGCATATTGGTAGACAAAAGGCTAGAGATGCACCTTGTACGGTAACTAAATTAAAGATGCATAAGCTCAGTTCCTTACATAGGCACATGCATACTTCACTTTCATATTGTTGATGACAGTAAAATGTGTGGCTTCATACAAGGTCTTGCAGGTAGAAATGTATGGAAAATAAATGCGTGGGCAGGGTTCTTTTTTGCATCACATAGGTGGGGAACTATCTAATTCATGTCTCCCAATTTCATGAGCAGAACGAAGTTGATAGGGTCAGAAGGGACCTGAGCAGATCATCAAACCTGGTCCCCTGCCATGGGCAGAAAGGAATGCTGGGGGTCAAATAATCCCAGCTAGGTGATTATCTAGCCTCCTTTTGAAGACCCCCAGGGTAGGAGTGAGCACCACTTCCCTTGGAAGTTGGTTCCAGATCCTAGCCACCCTGATGTCTAGCCTGAATCTACTTTCAATCAACTTATGACCATTATTCCTAGTTACTCCTGGTAGTGCTTGGGGGGAACATGGACTCTCTCGTTCCCCACTAGTTCCCCCTGGTAAGTTTTTAGACAGCCACCAGATCTCTGCTCATCCTTCTATTGTGGAGGCTGAACAGGTTCAGGTCCCATAGCCTCTCTTCAAAGGGCCTGCTCTGCTGCCCTGACCATGCAAGTGACCCTCCTCTGGACCCTCCACATCCCTCCTGAAGTGCGGTGCCCAGAACTGGATGCAGTACTCCAACTGCAGCCTGACCAATGTCGCATAGAGGAGGAGGATCACCTCCTTGGACCTGCTCATGATGCATCTGTGGATGCATGACAAGGTGCAGTTAGCCTTATTGACCACGTTCTCACACTGGTGATCCATGTTCCTCTTGGAATCAATAAAGTCTCCAAGATCCTTTTCTGCCTCTGTGCTGACGAGAAGGGAGTTCCCCAGCCTATACATATGCTGCTCGTTCTTTCTCCCTAGGTGCATTACCCTGCACTTGTCAATACTGAATTCCATATTATTCAATTCCTCCCACCCCGTAACCTGTCCAGATCTAGTTGTAGCCTGTCCCTCCATTCTAGCGTGCCCACCTCTCCCTACATCTTAGTGTCATCTGCGAATTTGAACAAGGTGCTTTTTACCCACTTGTCCAAGTCCCTGATGCAGATGTTGAACAGTGCAGACCTTAGGACCTAGCCCTGGGGACCCCACTGCCCACATCCCTCCAGGTCGAAAATGACCCATCCACCACCACTCTCTGGGTGCGGCTCTCCAGCCAATTTGCAACCCATCTGACTGTGTAGGCATCAATGCCAGTCACCTAACTTTTTAATGAGAAGGGGGTGAGAGAGAGTGTTGAAGGCCTTCCTAAACCCCACAAAGACTACATCCACCACAACACCTGCATCTATAGATTTTGTGACCTGGTTATAAGAGGCAACCAGGCTGGTCTGACAGGACCTGCCCCTAATGAACCCATGTTGGTTGCCTCTAAGCATAATGTCCCTTGCTGGTCCCTCACAGATGTGCTCTTGGATAAATTTCTCAAAGAGCTTCCCTAGGACTGAGGTAAGACTAACAGGTCTATAGTTTCCTGGTACTCCTTCCTACCTTTTTTGAAAGTGGGGACCACATTGGCCATTTTCCAGTCCTCTGCCACCTGGCCAGAGCACCACAAGTGTTTGTAAAGCCAGGCTAGGGGTCCCGCAATGACCTCTGCCAATTCCCTCAGCACCCTGGGGTGGAGATCATCTGGACCTGCTGATTTAAACAAGTCCAGCCCCATCAGAAGTTCCCTAACTAGGTCCTCTCTAACCCTGAGCCTGGAGATGCCTCTCCTGAGTCCTTCCAGAATCTGGGGGTGGATGTCCTGGTCCCTGCTCAGAAAAATGGAGGCAAAGAATTTGTTAAAGTTGTCAGCTTTACTGTCTGATGCAAACACCAGATTGCCAAGCGTGTCCTGTAAGGATCCCACATTACCCAGTGCCTACTTATTACTCCCTATGTATTTAAAAAAGGACTTCTTATTATCTTTGATCCTGGTCGCTAGTTCTAGTTCTGTCTCTGCCTTAGCCTTCCTAAAAGCCCTCCAAAGTCTCGAACAATGGAGGTATAATCCTCCTTGGTGAAGGCCCCTCCCTTCCACTGGGTGTATGACTCCTTTTTAGCTTTCAGACATTCCTGAATGCCTTTGAGCAGTCTTGCCCACTTTGATTCACATTGGGACTGTCACCTTTTGGGCTTGGAGGATTGTCTCCTTAAGGAACGACTGCTTGTCTTGGAGTCCCAACACCCCTACCCTCCAGGACCTCAGTGCCTCCCTGACTAATCCCCTTAACTCATTGAAATTCGCCCTTCTGAAGTCAAGGGCTGCTGCCTTGCTGCACACCTTTGACACCCTGCGCTGGATGATGAATTCCAGTAGGTGATGATCACTATCACCCGGGTGGTCAAGAACCCAGTCCCCTCACCAGGTCGTCATCGCCTGTGGCCAGGACCAGGTCCAGCAAAGCATTTCCCCTGGTGGAACTGTGTACCTCCTGGGTTAGGTGGAGGTCCTATATCTTGCTTAGGAACCTACGTGAGCTGTCAGATCTGGCTGACTGCTCCTCCCAGCAGATTTCTGGGTAGTTTAGGTCACCCATGGCAACCACGTACCTTGACTTAACTGCCTCTGTGAGCTGACCTGAGAATTCCTGGTCCAGCTCTTCCCCCTGGTTGGGTAATCTGTATTAGACACCCACTGTTAAGACCCTTTTTCCATGACCCCCATGTATGCTAACCCAGAGCACTTCAGTCTGCCCCTCCTCTGACCCAGTGCTGTTTGTTGAGAACATGATGTATTGTTCTTTGATGTACAGCACCGTACCCCCACCTTTCCTCCCCATTCTATCCAGCCTGTACAGTATGTATCCCTTGATGTTTACCGCCCAATCATGGGTTGAATCCCACCAGAATTCAGGGAGCCCCACTATGTCTGGGTTTGTGTTCGCAAGCAGGAGGGCAAGTTCCTCCTGCTTGTTCCCCATACTACAAGCATTAGTGTAGGCATTTAAGGACTCCTACTGGTGCATGCACCACCCCTTTGAATTGATCTTAGGATTATCCAGACCCGTCACTTACCTGGGTACTACTTGTGCTCATCACCTGTCTTTTCTGGTAAGTGTCCTTGTGTCCCCATGTGGCCCCATCCCCTGTTGAAACTAGTTTAAAGCATGCCATATGAGATCAGCAAACCTGGAAGAGAAGACACGTTTGCCTTTAGGGGAGAGGTGAAGTCTATCCCATCTGAGCATGCCCCCTGCATGAAAATGCTGGTTGTTGTCAAGGAACCTGAGGCCTGCCTGGTAGCAACAATGCCAAAGCTGCTGGTTGACCACTCCGATGCAGGTCTCATGGCACAGTCTGCATCTACTTGGCTCTGAGGGCCTTTTAGTCCTTCATGATGTGGTCTGGGCTGCTCCCAGCCACATCATTTATTGCCACATGGATTAGGACCATGGGGTACTAGTCCAAGGGTCAAAAGAAGTCTGGGATCATGTCTGCAACATCCTGAATCTGACCCCCAGGCAGGCAGCAGATTTCATATGCCATGGGGTCAGGTCAGCAGATAGGACCCTCCGTTCCCCTCAGGATGGAGTATCCAATGACGAGGACTCAGCGTTTCTTCCTTGTGGTGCTCCGTCCTTGCTCAGACTGTGCCATGAGTAGAGTGGCACCCCCCCACACCCCAGAGGCATCTGCTTTGACCTTCTCATCTCAGGCTGCCAAGGCCTCTCTGTTTCCCAGTTTTACCTGGGGAGCCATCAACATGCTACTCTGAGCAGCGCTGGTTCTAGTGGTCACCTTCTGCCATTCCTCTGCTGC
>NW_017728918.1:47104237-47126780 GCF_001723895.1 Crocodylus porosus | reverse complement strand
CAGGTCAGCAGATAGGACCCTCCGTTCCCCTCAGGATGGAGTATCCAATGACGAGGACTCAGCATTTCTTTCTCTTGGTATTCCGTCCTTGCTTAGACCGTGCCATGCATAGAGTGGCGCTGTCACCCACGGAGACATCCACTTCGACCTTCTCCTCTAAGGCTGCCAAGGCCTCATCTCTGTTTCCCAGTTTTACCTGGGGAGCCATCAACATGCTACTCTGAGCAGCGCTGGTTCTAGTGGTCACCTTCTGCCATTCCTCTGCTGCATGTCCCTCCCAGGAGGCCTGCCCACTGGAAAACTGATCCTGCAGAGAATGGAAATACGTATCAATTTCATCCTCTGCAGCCTGCTCACCTCAGCCTGGAGTTCCCTCACCTGCTCCTCCAGGCCCAAAAGTTGGGCACAAGAGGAACAGGCAAGGGAGCCTCCAGACCCCTCTCCCACCCATGGCCTCTGGATCCCCACCAGGCAGCCCTCACAGACAAGGGGGCAGGGGGCTGCCAATCCCACCATGGGCTCCATCTGGGTGGAGGCCTCAGTGGAGCCCAGGATAAGTGGCACCACTGGGGTAGGGTCCCTAGCAGCTTCTCCCCATGTCCTTACCATATCCGTAGAGCTGTGAATCTTCTATCTCTTTCTGGGCCTGGGCAGCCATTTTGTGGGCAGAGTGCAGTGGACCCCTCCCCCCATGCCTGATTGGCCAAAGTGGCCCTACCCCTCACCACTGATTGGCTACAGGAGATGCCTGTCATGTGGTCTCACCCCTCACCACTGATTGGCTGCAAGGACTGTCTGTCATGCAGCCCTGCCCCTTACTGCTGCTTTGTGGAGAGGCAGCTCTACAGCCAAAATATGTCATGGGACATGAGCAGCAGTGACCTTGCTGGCAGCTCTTTGAGCAGGCAGCCCCCCTAAGCCCCTCTTCCATGCCCCAGCAAGTTGCCACAGCCCTTGGTAAGGTTTTTTTTCCCATGGACTTTGTGGATTACAGAGATTTCATAAGCATTTCCCAAATTTCACAGAATCCACAAAATTTGCAAAATCATGAATTTGGAAGGTCCCTACTCATAGAACTCATCTACTTCAGAGGCTGACTGCATAGTTGTTACTGCGCAGTCATTAGTACTTGCACACACAAGTACTAAATAACCATGCAGTAACCAGCACTACAGTGTCACCACACAGCTTCTTAGTGATGCTGACTGTGCAGTAGCTTGTTACTAATGTTCAGTAGTGTCACATCATGCTTGATGCCATGCAACGCTACTTCACAATAGTAATTAGCTACTGCGCTGTAGTAATAAGCTACTGCACAGTCAGCATTTCATGCAGATACAGCCATAGGGAATGTGTCTAAGGAAATCCCAGCTCCATAGTATGATAAGTTCAGCATCTTGTTAAGGAAAGATATTGTGCTTTGGTGTGTTGGAACTTACAGAACCTGGGGATTTTTAATTTCCAATGCGTTGGTTTTAAATGGTTAATATTTCCCCTCCCACCCCCAGTGCTCCTTCCTGCCCATGGCAGGAGGTTGGACTAGATGATCTGTCTAGGTCTCTTCCAACTCATTGATTCTATGATTATGTTTTGCTGAATTTCGTCACAGTTATGAAAATGGTTTTGTCTATCTGCCACCTATCTTGTTAGCATTAGCATAGCTACCTATGCGTTCTTAGTAGCATAGACAGGGAAAAGTCAAATGAATTTATCCAAAATATTTTTCAAAGCCTTGAATGGAAAAATGTGATGCATATTTTTTATTTTTCTTGGGTGATTTTATTTTCCGTTGTTAATTCAAATGTATTTTTCGTTCTTTGTTTTTCAACTATAATGCATGATAGTCTTTTCAATGCATTGACAATCTGCAACCTATTTAGAAACTTCAAAGGCTTTGCAAAACTCCAAACAAACATCTCTAATGGTTGTTTATTTCATAAGAGCATATGGAAATTGTTTCCCTGGTGTCTAAAAAATATCCACTAGGTGCAACTTAAAATTTTCTTTTTGCTAGTTCCTTGTGATTGATCTATTAGCCATGTAACTAAAATAGCTGTACCAAGCTCTCTCCTGTTCATACACTCCCACTACTACTAGCATGTTGGAAGTATACAGACTGTACAAAACAGTGAACAATATGATGCTTGGTTTTGGAGTTATTACTTCTTCATAACAAAAAATCTATTTATCCTCCTTGCATTGGAAATTACAAATAAGTTTTATCATATTCATGTTTCTCAAGAACCAAAATGGATACTGTATATCTTTTTTTCCTTAGGAATTAAAAAAAAAAAAATCAACATAAAAAAACAGTAGAGAAGAACATTTTAGGTGTTAATAGCAGATTGTGCTTACTTTTTTCATGCTAAGCATTAAAATGTATTCATAAATATAGCCACATGATACATTGGAACAGCTGTAATGAAACCAATGTAGGCTAACAGTCAATCTGAGTGGTGGCTGTTACACTCTTTCCAGTTTTGCCTTTGTGATCAAACAATATCATTGTTACATTAAAATTGCCTAAGTTTCTCAGTTACGCTGAAAATACAACTTCTTGAAGCATCTTTATTAGTTACTTCATGAAAGAAAATGTTTTAATAAAGGTTCACTGTAATTATAGTTTGAAACTCCTTTGAATAATAAAAGGAAATGAAGATTGTAACAGGTCAATGCACTAGTTGGCAGTGAAATCAGAAGAAACTCCTGAATTAGGTAAAATTTTCAGGCTCCCATGAAGTTTCTCGTTGATTGGAGGGAAATTTAAAGTAAAATGTACTGTGAAGCATTGGGCTTGGAACCCTTTTTTGCTAAATAATTTTCAGGAAAAAAATATTATGCTTATGTAGGCTGATAAATTAGCCCTCAAGATGGAAGTCCTTTATGAAAATGCAACCTAAGTTGTCACAGAGTATCAAATTTCAGAGAAATGGATTGTGTGAAGGAGATGAAAGAGGAAGCTATTGTGTGAGTAAATATAATTCACTAACATTGTGGAAAAGGATAAGTTTCATGAGAGAGCTTGCCTATCAAGATTGCAAAATGTAACAGGCCATTTTAATTAATTATAAATTAAATGAACCAAAATATGATAGATGATTTGCAAAAAAAAAAACACACAAATGGAGGCAGTTTAGAGGTTCCAACTACAGATGTACCCTCTCTGAACAAATGTAGATTTGTACATGGCATAATCTGTGTGTGCAGCATTGAATAGGTGCCTATTTTAGAACGATGATGTAGTGGCATACAATAAATTGGTGTATGTTTATTAAAAATGCTGTTTGCTCATACAAATTTCCCTTTTGTGCATAAAGCAGAGAATTGTCCATGAGGTCAAACAATTAGGTTTGTAATTACCAAATGTGCAGCTCCAGATGGTTATCTACATGCATTTCTGTAAATGCATTCATTATACCTTGAGCTCCAGATTTCTTGCTCTAGAAGTACTTGTATTTGTTTTCTGTCACAAATAAATAATTATTTAGTATTTTATGTATAAACAATATGGAAGCTGGAAAACACTCTAAGTGTCAAAAGAAGGGTAGCAGTATATTATGAAAAATGAGTAAAAAAAAAAATTCAGTATGAGAAGCATTTCAGACAACAGAGATCTGATTTACTGATGTGCACAGAATCTAATGTATCATTCACCATTACTACCATCTGACAGCTGTTCAGCATCATATGGGAAATGTAATGGTGGTCACAAACAAGTTCATAATGGACAGGTATCAGCATCCCAGAAACTATCACCCCCAACTGGCTCGAATTGGCACCTTTGTTGACAGTCTCAGCAGAGGGGACAGTGACTGAATGAGCCTGAGGACAGAATCACAAGCTCTGCTGTAGAGAGACATTGTGCCCAGTCCTTCTCCCACTGAAATCCAAGAGTGTCTTGCAACATATTTCAATAGAAATGGTGGATGCCATTTTGTATTTGCTCAAAGCACATACATGCATGGAGCTATCTACAGGAATATCTCATCATCCAGGTCATAGGTTACATGTATTCATGGGACCTGCCAACACTTCCCCGCAAAGAAGCCAGTAGATTTGAATTTGCCTGAAAGAAAAAGGGCTTAATTTTTCACCCTAATACAGAAAAACACCTGATGTTGGTGCAGAGCGTTCCACTGCCTCACTGTTGTTGTATAAGAGGTAATGCCACTTCTCCCACAAGCGCACTGTTACTAGGACATGTGACCGTAGCAAAGCAGTAGAGCTAGTGCAATGCCCAACACTGAGCACTCTAATTCTGATCCACATAAACAGGACAAAAACCAGGTTAATAAGTCTGCTGTTGGGTAGTGCTACAGTGTTTTTTTCTATAATGTCCTTTCAGCAATCCCAGGCTTTGGCTTTTTCTTTCTGTTGCCCCACCTAACTTTCTGAAGGCCTGGGTGGAGACTCAGGAGTTTGAATAGGAGAATCAGGAAGCATCAGCTACTCTAAGTGCTGAGGGATTAATGCCTTCTTCACATGCGGCAGCTCTAACTGGCTGCCCCTTCCAAAAGGCTAGATATTATGTCAGACAGCCAACCTGAAGGATTTACCCCATAAATACATCTAAAAATGATAGATGAAAAAGTGTGGACCTTCGGGTCTGCATAGGGTAGTTTACAATATTGTATCTTCACACCAGGACTTCCATCTTAAGGGCTGATTTATCAGTGTACATGAGAATTCAATACGTCTCAGAAGACTATGTAGTAGAAAGAGTCAGTTCAGTATTTTGGAAAATGAACTACAGGATACCTTCCTCTATCCTTGTGCTGCACATCCCCTCAGGTAAGAGGCTCACATCTCCCAGCCTGAAATGCTTGTTTACCATAAAGCAACTGGAGCTGTGTAAGCATGAGGAATACATGAACGTTGCAATGCTAGGCTGCTTGTACACATGACAGGGGTTTAGTTCTCCCCATATTGAAACAGTGGGGTTTTAATTGTGTTGATTAAAGACCCACCATTTCAGTTTAGGGACTTCCAGCACATCACAGTGAGTGCCCCTTATCAGCTCTGCCCATCCATGCCTCTCCCCTCCACAGTCAGGCTCCACAAGAAAAATACATAAAAGCAATGAAGGGCCCAATCCTTTTCCCCAGTCTGCCCACCTCTCCCACAGCTGGGGGGCAAGCTGCCAGCAGACCTGAGCTGGGGGGGGGGGTCAGTCCTTTCCTCCACAATGGCAGTTCCCCCCAGCCAGCACCTACCCACTAGCAGCCCATCCACGTGGCTCCAGGGGGCACCACCATTGCAGAGGGAAGGATTGGGACCCGTGCAGCTCAGGAACTGCTTGGCTAACCAGCAGCTCAGCCTCCAGCTGAGGAAGAGGCAGGCAGGCTCAGGAGCTGTGTGGGGAAGATTGAGCCCATCACCACTTTTTTTTCCCCCCTCCCAGAGCCTGCCCACATCTCCCATGCTTGTGGGGGATGAGCTGCCAGTGAGCTGAGCAGTTCCTGAGCTGTGGGGGCCCTGATACTTCCCTCCCTGGTAGCAGCACCCCTTGTGACCACCCAGGTGGGCTTCTAGTGAACAAGTGCCGCCCAAGCAGCACTGCTATGGGAGGGAAGGACCACCCCCCGCCGCTCAGGTCCTGCTGGCACCTCATCCCTCAGCCATGGGAGAAGCTGGCAAGCTCCTGAAGGAAAAATAAATAAATACATACATAAAGCAGTCCCTGCTTTTTTCTTTTCCCCCTCTCAGTGGAGCCTGCCCACACAAGCTGCCGCTGGTCCAGTACTAGTGGGTGGGTGCCACCTGAGGGGTGCCGCATCTGTGGAGGGAACATCTGGGGACCCCTGCAACTCAGGGACCACTTGGCCTACCAGCAGCTCACCCCCCAGCTATGGGAGAGGCAGGTGGGCTCCAGCACCCCATACACTGTCCCTGCCACCTTCCCATCACCTGGGACCACCCAGGAACAGGCTGGCTTGCCCCGGGTCAGTGCAGCAAAGTGGCAGGAGGGTGACTGGCTGTGCTGGTGGTGGGAGAAGGCAGTGGAAATGGTGCATGGGGTGCTGGAAGTTCACCAAGCCCGAGCTTTCCTGAGAGTGTCTGGGCTTCCAGCGCCCCATGCACTGTTGCAATTTATTACATGGGAGACTAAAATACATTGGATGGGTTTTACCTTGCTATGTAACAGGGTCATTTAAAGTGAAACACGCTGCCACATGTGTATATCGTGACAAAATTAAAGTGACACATACCACCACAGGTGTAAAAGATGACGCCATTAAAGCAGTGTAAAAGGGCAATTAAGCCGCTTTAAAGGCCAATTTTGTCACGTGTACAAGCACCCCTAGAAATTAACTGGATAAGAGCCAGAAAGATTTAGCTCCTGGAAGAGCAAAATTTTTAAACAGTAATTTTATAAGGCAGAGCAGGAGGACATAAAACATTTTGAAGTTATTTTAAATCCATTTCAAATCAGTTCTCTAAAGGGTTTTTATCTATGCTTTGCTCAATTTTTTTTTCAAACGGTGGTCAGGAATTCAGCTGAGAAGAATTCATCTCCTTCCACTCCTACTCTGTGCACACTGAATCCTGGAAAAGAATCAATGTAGTTGCTTTAGAGTAGCCCTAAGCTGGTCAGCACTGCCCACAAGCACCGTGTGCCAGGCTTGCTCACTGACATTCTCTCAGAGACTCTCTAAGGAGGCTACATTGTGTAACTTCTGGTATTTGGCATGCACCGAATTTAGATGGGGTCCAATAGTGTAATCAGAGTGGGGCAACTGGAGGGGCAGCCCCGGGCACCAACTTTTTTGGGGTGGAGGAGTGGGGAATAACACCTGCTGCTGCTCCTGGCTGGCCACATCACTGACACTAGTATCAGGAAATGCTACTCCCCAGCGTGCCACTGCCTAAGCTTCCCTGTTACATCTCTAGTGGGGCCTGCTTCTCAGCTGCATTCCTGGTTCAGCATAGAAGTAATGTAAACATGCCATAACTGACTTCTGATCTGTATGTGCCTACATGGTTTTTAGCAGGCCACATTACTTCTCTGTAACCTCAATTTACCATTCTGTATAATTGGCATAATATTTCTCCAACTCCCAGGTGTACAGTGAGGCCACTTACGTTAACAAATTAAAAATGTTTTAAAAATTCTATAATGGAAGTCATCATCAAAATTAAAATGACTGTATTGTTACATTTGATAAAGACCCTCTGGTTTGTTTGCAAGCAAACCTTTAACTTTGTGCTTTTTCCTATTAATTGACTTTTAAGTAGAACTAGTGAACTTGACTCTTTCTGTTAAAATAGCCTGAATATTTTACATATTTTTCTACTTCCAGTCAGCCTTGCACAGTCTGAATCTGCGTTTAAACTAATTTTCCTTTGGACTACAGAAATCAATAAAGTTCTGATACTAATTGCCATGCATTTTGCTTGAAATATATAGACTTGTGAATAAACAGATCAGCCAGGCCTGACTTAGGATGATGTTACAATAATAAAAGAAAGCAGAAATAAATGATAACCCTGGTTGCAATTATTAGCAGCAGCTAAAGCAGAAAGAGATTATTGGGACTCATTATCAGTATATTCTGCTATGAAATACAGAAATTTGAAAACCAGGGTTGCTAAGTCTTTCTGTTACAAACCAAAAGTTTTAATGAAATCTGAACTTGAAAACACCTGATTTTTGGAGAGAATGAAGTGAAAAAAGCAGTTTCAAAAGCAGACACAAAAGTATGTTGAAAAGCCAAACATAGATTCTGAGACTGAAAAATAACACAGGCTGTCCAATTGTTTGCATCCTTCATTATGCCTGACTCTTATTAAATGAGATAGGGAGAACATGAGATCAGTGTATCTGACACTATTTCGGTTTGTTTTAGGCCACTCACTGGAAAAAAAATTCTTTTCATTTATACCTGTGGAAACGGAATAAGGATCTGGCCACTTTTTGGTTAATAAACAAGCATTAACTACTATGCTGTACTCCCAAAAATAGTCTGGGAAGAAATGTACCATCGTTAGCCTAATGAGGGGAAAGAGGTTGTTAAATATTGTCTCGCTACTCCAATTAAGACAAAGGGAAAAAGAAAAAAGTAGGAACTACACACTTGGCTAATGTCTTCCAGGCTTTAGCTACAAGAGAATTCTTATTAGATAGAAAAGGAAGAGACAAAAAAAGGTTCAATAGTATAAAGGATAAATCGAGTTCCTACTGAAATCAGTGCTCACATACTCATGGACTGCAGCAGCTTGGGTAGCTAGTCCTGCATATGCGCTAGAGACAGGAGACTGAGGAACAGCATGCTTCCAACATGTAAAGTTTACAGAAACTAGCTGTTTTTAAATAACAAAGAAAGACTTATCTGCTAGAACTTAAGTCTGTATATCCTCAACCACTTCTCAGTAACCTCCTGGAAAAGGAGTGGGAAAATCTAAAGAATGAGATTTTGTATGTAGGAAGTTTTGTGCTAATTAGGCTTTGCTAAATTAAAGCCTAGGAATTAAGTAGTAGATGTTGCCGTGACGTGTTATAGTAAGTGTTCTCCCTGTTCACCAGAGCTCCCCAAGGGATAACAATGTCTAATCTCCATAAACTCCAGGAAGGCTGATTTAGATTAGACACAAGAATAAAGTTCTTTACAGTGTATGTGTCCAGGGTCTGGAACAAACTCCCCCCAGAGGTGGTGCAAGCACCTACTCTAGACTCTTTCAATAAACAGGTGGATATATTTCTTGCCGGGGTCACTAGATCCCAGCTGACTTCTCACTTATGGCGGGGTGGGGTGGACCCGAAGATCTCTTGAGGTCCCTTCCAGCCGCTAATGTCTATGAAATCTATGAAGTTATTTGTAAGAGAAGAAAAACTGGTTGATTTCTATTTCTTTTAAATAATTTTAAAAAACAAAAACCAAAAAAACCAGGTTAGGGCTCATCAAAATGGTTTTTTAAATGACAAAAAAGAAGAGATACTGTCATATACACAAAAGTACCAAATGAATATTTATAAAAACCTCAGACTACACTCTTTAAATGTTAAAACAACAGGATAAAGCCTTTCTGAAGATCTTGACCCTTTCAGCTGAAGGTTCACTGTATTGTTGGGACACTGAAAAACAATGTGAAGTGTATACAAGAGTGAGAGAATCTACACATGCACTTTACTGTGGAGTTGACTAATTAGCTCCACAGTAAAGCATCACTTTCTACACATGGGCTGGTATTAGGGTGCACTAAATGAATTAACTTCACCGTAAGATAGTACTGTCAGGGACAGTACTGTCTTATGGTGGTATCATTTACTGTGCAGAAAGGCATGTGTGGACAGCGACTGAGGTTGCAGCAGTTTGAGTACACATATACAATTTAATGAATGATCATTATCAGTCTTTACTCAGCTGTTCTGAATACAGAATAACAACTATAATCACAATCATTTCTTTGAAATAACTTGGTAAATGTCGATTTGTTAATGGTGAGTACTGTTTACTGAAAAATTAGCCAATACCCAAGGCAGTATTTTCTGATCTTGTATAAAAAAGATCAAATATCACATATCTAAAATGCAAATCTTTGCCACAGACATTTGAGAAGTACATTGTAAGCAATAAAATTCTCTACCTGGGAAAATAAAACTTCCTTATAAATGAGACTCTAGGAAATATTGGTTACAAACACCATCCTGTAAAATATTATGTATAAGGAATCAATCAGCTAATATAAATTCTGTGGAGAGCTCTGCTATGCACTGGTTTTGTTGTATTCAGGGAAATGGTGGTGGGACTAGACACTCTTGTATGCTCATAACCTAAAAAAGGGAGAAGAAATAATATTCAAAGGAATATTTTAACAAAAAGGTTTAAAAAAACAAACAAACATTTTAGAGAGACAAAAGACAAGCAAAACTGATTATGTGCAATAACCTGTAGTGAACTAAGTATCTTTTAAAAAGACATTTGATATTAATTTTAAGAGCTTCTGAGAAAAAACATCAATGTGTAAATTGCCCCTGACCTCTAAAAACCCGCACCAGCTGAGACCGCACACTACAGAACAATGCTGTATTTTCCATTTTTCTAACTACAGTATAGTAATGATCAATTTCTCACATAATAAAATTTAAATAAGACATAACAGGAAACATTTTAAACAAACAAACATCAAGTTTTAGCAACGGAAGTGTATTGCATAAAATATGCTATTTTATTTATTTCAACTAAGCTGATAAAAAGACAGGGCAAAGCCATGTATGCTGTCAGTTAAAAATACAATAAATAAAAAATGATAAATAAAAACTAATACAAACATAATGTACATGGACATATTCACTCTACCTGATCTACAGTCATGCAGCTTGTTTTAAGCCACATGATTATGAATCATGCATGGCATGCACACATTCACCTGTCTTGGGAGCTGCTCAGGGAACCCAATCTAAGTAAGTCAATGTGGGGAGAGGGGTGGGTAGGATTGTGTGGAGCTAGCGGGTCCAGGAGTTGGGGGTTTTGGGGAGCTAAAAGTAGCCCAGATGGGGGTAGGAAAAGCACAGCCCTGAGGCTGTGGTGAGGGTCTGGTCTTTCCCAGCTCCAGGGCTGCTCTCCAAACATGTACACACAATCAATAGATTGGTCTAACCTGTTCCCCATCTAACTTAGTCCACCTCAGGTGAACCAAGTTAGATCAGGTGAGCAACTTTTTGCCCAATCTAACATCCCTTTATGTATGTACAGATTAAAACTCAGGTTGACCTAACCTTGGTTAAGTGTAATGTTTGCACATACCCATAGCAACTACCAGTGCCCCAGTTAAGAATTCATCTTTAGTTGTTATGTATCTACACTGTAGTAACACCCAAATTCTTGCGTTTCAGAATGACTGTTCCCATAACTTAATGTGGCATGTGACCTTATATTTAAAACTTGTAATGTTTGCTAATCAATAAAGCATAGCAATCCACTACTTTTGGGATAATTATGGAGGCTAGGGAGTCACTGTTGTACATTCAGTAATTGCTTTTAATTACACAGTCTTTTTTCCAGCCATTCCTAGCCTTTATTTAGATGTATATAGTAAAGAAAAGTACAGCTATCTGTGCTCTTTTGTGTTTCTGCCATAAAATACAAGATTAAAAATGAAATGAAATATCAATTACCTGCTGAGACTATGTAGAAGCTTTAAAGTCCCTTGCCCATAAAGTCTACCTTCCATTAAATCCCATCTCCACAGCAGTCAGGGTAAATGAAGAGGCCTTGCAATGTGCACTGAACAGAACTAAATTATTATGCACTCTTGGTGGAGTTATTTCCAGGGGTAAGGCCCTCTAATGAAGAATGCTCTACTTTTTGCCCCCTCTCAGGGAGAGGTACTCTCCAGTTGAAAGATCCTGCAAATCATACAAGGAGAGGTTGAAGGAGATAAATGTGTTTAGCTTGTGGAAAAAAAGCACTTAAAAGGGGAAGGGGGGGGCTCATACCAGTCTTTAAATATCTGAGGGGCTGCTATAAAGAAAAGGGAGAACACCTTTTCTCTCAATGCAGAGAATCTTCTCCTTCTCTGACAATCCCTCATAGTCAAGGATGACTGTCTTATCTGTGTGTCTGAAGATGGCTGATGAGGCCTATCCAGGATCAATAGACTCTACTGCAATTTGGATATGTGTTTCCTTGTGGGGTGCGTGGTGCTGGATTCTTGATTTGTTCTGCAACACGCTGTTTCTGTTGCTCCCACTTTTCCATCTCCTGTTGTTGTCATGAGGTTTCAAAATCCTGAGATCTCTGCAGCAGACTCTTCCTCCATTTGAGGTGGTCCTGGGTGATAGTCTCTCATGAGTTGACATCAATGTTGTATTTTTTAAGTTGGCCTACATGACATCCCTCAAGTTCTTTCTCCACCCTCTTCTTAAGCATACGACTTGGCTAAGCTGGGAAAATAAAACTTGCTTTGGGAGTTTGAAGTCAGACATCTAGATGACATGGCCAGCCCAATGAAGTTGATGTTGGATGGTCGTCACCTCATTTCTCATGGTGTTTGCTTGCAGGAGGACACTAGTCTTGGTGCATCTGTCTTCCCACTGGATTTGGAGGATCTTCTGCAGGCAGTGCGGATGGTACTTTTCCAACAACTTTAGGTGTCTTCTGCATGCTGTCCATGTCTCAGCCCTGTACAGCTAGGTGGGGATCACAACTAAACCATGAGCTTGGTTTCAGATCTGATGTGATTTTGAACACCTATTTCCTCAGGAGTCCAAAGGCTACACTTGCACATTAGAGGTGATATTGGATGTCTTCACTGATGTCAGCCTTCTGTGAAAGATGGCTTCCAAGGTATGGGAAATACTCAGCATTCTCTAGAGCCCCACCTTGGATCGGGATTACCAGAGTTGAGGATGTTCATTAGGAGCTTGTTGGTGGAGGACCTAGTTAAGTGTTAGTCCCATTTTCTTGTATGCCTTGGTAAAGACTATGACAATTGCCTGAAGGTCTGCTCCACATGAGTGTAGTGAGAGCACAACAGCATACTGGAGTTCAACGATTGACTTAGGAGTGGTCTTGGTTTTGGCTCAGAGTCAGCTGGGGTTAAACAGCTTATGATCCATTTAGTAATTTAGCTATACTCTGGCTGGAAGTTTGTTGGTGGTCAGATGTAGCATCACAGCAAAGAACATTGAGAAGAGTGTTGGAATGATGATGCAGCCTTGCTTAACTCTAATTTTAACCTCAAAGAGATCTGTGATAGATCCATTACTGAGAACCACCACTCTCATACTACCATGGAGCAGGCAGAGAATGGGGACAAATTTTTGTGGGCATCCATACTTCAGAAGGATCCTTCATAACAATTCTTGGCTGATGGAGTTGAAATTTTTCATGAGGTCAAAGGCGGCCATACTTACATTCACGCAACCCTCCTCTAGACCCTCAGACCACCCAGCCTCCCAAACAGCCCCACCAGTCACCAGGGCCCTCAGTTTCTCATCAGCCCCTACCTAGGCTGCCAGACTGCTTGGCCCCTTGTTTGACTCCCATCCACACTGCCAGACCCTCTGTCCCCCTCCTTTTGACCCTTTCTTGGCCCCCAGACTTCTCAGTCCCTCAATCTCACTCTTGGAAGCTCTCTGGGCTACCACACCCTCTGGTCTCTCACATGGCCCCTCTCTGGGCCTTGGGACCCTACTCACCCCACTAAAATATTCCCAGCCACTCACTGAGCTACAGAACCCTGCCGGTCCCACTCTAAGCCCCTGCTGGGCTGCTCTAACTAAGCCTTCCCTGCCCGTGCAGGACTCTAAGCTAAACTGCTAGTACAACTTAATAGCCTCTGGCAGGCACTCAAGGCTTCTTGTAGGTTTAACACAAACCAGGGCCACCTACCCATACAATCAAGCCCTGCTCTGCCCCAGGTACCTTCCTTTGTTCCCTTGCAGAGTGGCTTTCTTCCCAAATTCAGGAACTCTGCTATAGGAAGCTCTTCACTTTGTGGCTCCAATGGGTGGACTGCCTGACTGGCTCAGACTCAAGGCTGATAAAGCTCCAGCCCAGCCTGCTGCCAGTCAGGTGAGTCCTTAATTATCTCCCTTTCCCACCTGCAAGCAGCCTCTCTGGCTGCTTGCTCCCTTAAAGGAGCAAGGATACCCCAGTGCCCTGCTACATCTGTCATGGTTTATTTAAGCCTTCTCTGAGGCATTAGGTGTTGGGTGCAGCCAAGGCTGGAGATTTTTATTGGCATGTGCCCACATTCCTGCTGAGATTGTAAACCAGACATTCCTGGGTACAGCACATTGCCCCTCTGCTCAAGGTCACACAAATTGCCATATTTGGGGTCAGGAAGGAATTCTCCTCCAGGGTTAGACTGGGAGGGACTGCAGAGGTTTTGCCTTCTGCAGCAGGGGGCATGACAGCTTTACAGAAGCAGGATATTGGCTGCCATGGTACCCCTGCTTTACTTGTGCGGGTGGTATGTCTTGTGTAGTATTAGGGCTGAGTTACACTAAGAGGTTAGATTATAGATTTGTATAGGGTGATTGGATAGGGAGTATTCTTCCTTTGGCAGGGGGTTGGACTAGATGACCTATGGACGTCCCTTCCAGCCCTACTTATCTATGACACAATGATTCTATAAACTTATTAGACTCTGTTGTCTCCTCCAAACTTTCATAGAAAACTTGTTGCTTTTCTTTACCTAATACCCAGAAGCTAGAAAGCTCCCCCCTCCTTCCCTGTAGTTTCATAGATCCTAGGGTCGGAAGGGACCTGAGTAGATCATCTAGTCTGACCCCTGCCATGGCAGGAAAGAGTATTGGGGTCAAATGACCCCAGCAAGGTGTACATCTAGCCTCCTCTTAAAGACCCCCAGGTAGGAGGGTAGCATTGCTGTAGCATTTCTTCAGATTTTCCTAGGTGGTTTTTGAAAACTCACCCTCACATTAATGTTTTTTTCAGAACGTTATGTAGGCTCTTGCATTTTTCAACATGAAAATTGAAGGATTTGTTTATATTATTGTTGCTTCCAGATCACCACACTCCATGCAGTTCAGCAGGCGTCTGTTTTCTAGTGTATATGCCTTTGTAACATTCTAAAAGCACCCTGTGGTGTCATAAATAGAGTTACAATGTTATTTCATCTTGGCTGTGAATCCAGGTGAAAGACACAGGTAATGCTGGTTCAGCAGAATCCATATTCTCCAAAGTAAGATTTTTCCCTAGATCAGTAAAATTTTATTACAACACTCAGTGAAAGATTGGACTAAATTTGTTTTCATTATGTTAACAAAAGAGAGCTCCCTAAGGCTATTTCTTCAGATAGAACTAAGCCTTTTTGGTGATCTTGAAAATTAGACAATTTTTCTTTATTTATTAAAAAAGGAACTGCTTAGCATATGGTTTCTATAAACCTTTTCTGATTGAAGTTTCCCACTGTAAGATGCTAAAAGTGTCAAAAACACATACAGTAAAGTATTATTTGATAGGTAATTTAATTTTCTGATATATGGTATGGTCTAAGTTGCCCAATGTAATTATTTACTCTTATAGCTGCTGCATTCTACCTTAGTACAAAGTAGAAAAAAAGTGTTCAAAATCTCCTTCCAATGTAAAATCACCATGACCACAGCAGTATACATTCAAAGAGAAATCCAGCAAAATGCAGAGAGACTCAGGAAGGTTCATAATCCAGTGTAACCTTCAAATATACAGAAAAGCCCAAGTAAGAAGAAGTGCGTGGTGAAAGAATTAAATTAAAGAACAGCCTATTCTATGGTACCGTATATTATGGTTCTGAGGTGATTGGATTTGTTACCTATATGTTACTGAGCATAGTCCTTGGATAGCAACAGCACTGGAAAGTTGTAATAGCAGTGAATCTGCTCTGCTTTTTCTCCATCCTCTATGTCTCAGTGAGGGGAAGAAGTCTATTTCCCCGATGGTCTCCTGACCAGCTTTTTCTGGTTTTCCATGGCCAGGACTGCAGGACATGGGCTTCTTCCTTCTGTCATCAGACATCCAAATACAGCATAAGTACAAGTAGATTCTGTTTAGGCTTCCTATTTGTTTCTCTGTCTTCTAGCCAGCATTCTCTGACACACAAATTGCCATACTTCTTTCTTCATACCTTTGGCTGATGACATACAATTCCCTAGACAGTTACCACAGTGCACCTTACAATCTTCACTCTGTTTTGCCTCACAACAAAAGAATTCAAGCATTACTATTGCTTTGTTTACTTCTGCCTTGGACTTGTACTTAGTGTAAATATTTTTACAATGCATCTGACAGATATGATTCTTATTCAACTGACTATTTTCATCCCTCAGCACTTTATGTCAAATGTAAGTATTTATATTAATTCACTTAAACTGCCAGTCCCTTTTCCAAGAGCACTGAATGTCTATACTATATATATTAATGGATGGGAATGTACAGGTGTCACAAAGTCTGTTGAAACAGAAAATTACATTAGAAATGGACAAATACTAATTTATTCAGTACATTTCTCCTTACAGAACAAAATTGGATTTAATAGATTTCATAGATTTTTAGGGTTGGAAGGGAACTGTCCCTTATTCTTTGCTGTCCCCACCCCCCAATAAATTTATAGATGGCCACAAGATCCCCTCTCACCCTCCTTTTGCTGAGGCTGAAGAGATTCAGGTCCCTCAGTCTCTCCTAGTAGGATCTTACTTGCAAGCCCTTAACCATATGAGTAGCCCTCCTCTGGACCCCCTCAAGGTTATCCACATGCCTCCTGAAGTGTGGTGCCCAGAACTGGATGCAGTACTCCAGCTGTGGTCTTACCAATGCTGAATAGAGGGGAAGTATCACCTCCTTAGACCTGTTTGTGATGCATGTTCTAATGCATGAAAGAGTGTGGTTGGCTTTACTTATCACTTCTTTACATTGACAACTCATGTTCATTTTGGAGTCAACTGTGAGATCCCTTGCTGCTGCTGTGCTGCTTAGAAAGTCACCTCCCAGTCTGTAGATGTGTCGGTGATTCTTTCTCCCTAGATTCAGCACTTTGCACTTATCTTTGTTAAACTGCATCCTATTCTGATCTGCCCAAATCCACCTGACTCTGCTCCTTAGTCCATTCCAGTTTTAAATAATTTTATGCCCCAAATTCAAGCATTTTCCTTGGAAAAATAATTAACTCAATTTTTTACAGAACCTACTTTTTGTAATCTTCTACTTTTTTCCAATGATTCTCCATAAAACCTTGACTCTTCTTGGTTAGAAATAGTACTCAATTCCAAACCGGGAATAGTAATTAACTGAGAAATCAGGAAATACTATGTGCTCGGACCTGGAACTTATTTTAGAAAACAAAATGTAATCCAGTAATGTTAGAGGATATTCACAGTTATGGCAATCCAATTTAATCACAGTTCATCCATAGGAGATAACATACACAGAGGCGAGAACAGGGTTATTTATTATATGCAGCCACTGTAAGACTCTATGTGGTATAGCTCATATCTTGTGCCCTGACATCTTTATTTGAAGTTACATCCTCATTGAAGCAATGAAAGAGTGGTTTCCTCTTCAGAACTTATATGATGTTTGCTTAGAAACAGCTGTGCTGGGTTTTATTTAATTTATGAGAGAAAATAATTATAGTTTGCATGACAAGTATGGCCAGGTACAGACATTCAAAAAGCATGAGGCAGAATCTATCTAAGTTACACAGTCTTCTGTAAGTTGCATAGTTTAAATCAGTAGTGAACAGAACACACATTCATTGTTTGCTGGTGGTGGGTGGCGGGGGTGAGGGGCCGCCATTCTTAAACCAGTTTATGTGTGCTGAACTTCTTTTCTGTTACAGGTACAGACCAGTTTCTGATCACTTACACCAGTAAAAGTGTAATGTCTGTATCCAGCCTATATGTCCATGGAGAAAGGACTTTGATTAAAGGAGCTTAGCCCCTTGCTGTTGTTACCAATAGGATTCTTCTTGCCAGAACCCCGCAAGGATTGGCACAGCAACTTGTCCGATTTGGTATCAAGTGAACTTTAATAGTAACCCCTAACACTATTACAGGTTTCCTCCCCATAATACAACCTGGCAAGTGGCTCCTTAGATGTTTCAGCAGTGGCTTTCAGGGGTACTGGGCCTCGGGTCCTCCACTGGGTATGTGGGATGTTTGTTTCTGGCTTCCCTGCTATTCGAGCAGAGAAACCACTGCTATGTCTGTTTTCCTGCAGATTCACAACACGAACACAAGCTTTCCTTTGTTTGTTGATTACTCTTGTAATTTTCTCAACCCAAATTGTCCATTCATCAGGTTCCAAACCTTATTTTCTAGATAGGGTACTCCAAATCTACTAAGTTTTTGATTTAATTTCCTTATGGAGAAACTGTTGTACCTGGTTTGCCCAGCATATCAATCACAGCACTGACTTTTCCCATTGCTTTATAAGGCACTTTGTACAATTGTATTGCTTAGTTCTGGGAAGCCCTAAACCAGGGGCAGGCAAAGTCCATGGGCTGGATTCAGTCGACAGTGGACTCCATTTCCCACCTGCCCCTGCACATGGTTGTGGCAAAGTCTCCGTGGAGACCCCAGCCATAGCTGCGCTTGAAAGCACAAGGCTGGAATTGCCATGGAAACCAGCCCCAGCTGAGCTGGTAAGCTGCCCAGCAGGGCAGGGCAGGGCAGGGCAGGGCAGGGGGCTGCACCAGAGCCACTGGGATCTTGCAGCAGGGGCACCTTGTTCTAGAGTCAAAGCAGAGTCACAATGTAGCCTGCCTGCTCTAGGAAGGGGCATGTAATCAGGGTATTTCAGCTCTGCCCCTGCTCCAGACCAGGATGTCACCAGTGCAAGGAGACAGCAGAGCTGCAATGTACAGCAGGGCTGTGCAAAGCTTTGGTCCCTGATTCAATTCAGCAGAGATTTGGCTTAATTTGGTGGCCAAATCTCCAAAGCAGAAGCAAATCAGGAGACCCTTTAATCTCTCCAAATCAAATCAGAAGCCTATGAATCAATTTGGAGAGACTCAGAAAGATTCGGTGATTTGGACATAGACACAGCTTTAAATGTATTTTCTACATACCTCAAGGTACCAGGCAGCTCATGAATGCTGAGATGCTGGGGTGGATGGAGCATTGCACAGGAGTGTGGTGGGATCCCCAGCACACTTGGCAGCAGACCTGGAAGTGAACCAGAAGCACTTCCGGTGCACTTCCGGGTCCTCCGGGGAGTGCGCTGGGGGGCCCCATTAGCCTCTATGGCTCAGCGACTGGTGCCTCCTGGGTCTGAGGGGGTACCTGGGGTCCCCCTGTGGCCAATTGTCAAGCTGGAGAGGCATGGGGGGGTACCAGCACAGACCTGGAAATGTACCGGAAATATTTCCGATCCACTTCCAGGTTCACTGTTGAGAATGCAGGAAGGGGGAGCCACACTCCTATGGGGCGCTCCATCCATCCCATCATCACAGCATTCACAAGTCGCACCTGGTACCTCAAGGTATGTAGAAAAAAATATTTAAAGCTGTGTCTATGGCCGAATCGCTGAATCTCCAAATCAGCATTGAATCTTTAGATTCGGCTGCACTGAGGACAGTGATCCGAATCAACAAAACAAATCACTGTACCTGATTCAGGCCAAATCTAAATCCAAATTGAATATGGCCTGTTTCACACACCCCTAATGTGCAGCCTGCAAGCTCCAAGCAGGGACGCTCAGGGAATGGATCATGGCTCTGCCCTGCTTCTTGCAGCAGTGACAGCCTGGTCTGGAGCAGGGGCAAAGCCACTATCTGCTGTCCGCATGCCCCTGCCTGGAGCATGCAAGCTGCAGATCATGGCTCTGCCCTGGCTCTGGAGCTAGCTGCCCCCACCACAAGATCCTAGCAGCTCCGGAGCAGCCCTGTGCAGTGCTGTGCCCCACACTCTGCCAGCACAGCTGGGGCTGGTTTCCGTGGCAACCCCAGCCTTGAGCATTCACAGAACAGCTGCAGCTGGTGTCTCCATGGAGACCAGCCCTAGCCATGAAGGCAGAGGCTGCTTCGAAATGGAGTCCATCTTCCAGCTAGATCAGCCATTTCGCCCACCCCTGGCTTAGACTCTGGCCAAGAGCCTAAGCATAGCTCAGTTTGCCTGCTATAGTTATCACAAACAACTGTATTGTATAATCACATTTATACATTTATCAAGCTTTATCAATAGTGAATAAAGCAAAAAGACTTGGAGACAGAGCATCGTGATTTCTCTAATGGGTCCTGCAACTAATGGATAAAAAGTCTTTAAAAACTTTGTCTCAGTCTGATCACTCACATTACAATGTGGCAGGGGGTCAGGCTAGATGGTCTGTTCAGGTCCTTCCTGACCCTAGCTACTATGAAACTATGAAACAATGCCTAAGTAAGCACAATGGGTGCCTCCAGACATGCTCAGAGGTTGGGGACATGTTTTAATTAGAGCTGTACCCAGAAAGCCTCTCTAATTAAAATGCCTCACCATCATGTCTATTAAGCATCCCGTGTTTCAAAATGATAGTGGAGACACTTTAACTAAAGCTCCATTCATCAAGTCTTAGTTAAAGTGCCCCATCACCAGTTTTTAATGCAGGATGTGAAATATGTGTGACTGTGAGGTGTTCTAACTAGAATGCATTAGAGCACATCTGTAGGCACCCCTTGTTACTAGAAGCTAGAGCACTTTTAAAAATTGAGCAAATTATATGATGTTAAGTGTCTAACCTTAAGTACACATTTTGAAATGTTTTGGCTGCTACTTTTGAATGTAAGTATCTGAAATTGGTGAACTTATATTTTCTTTTGCATTAAAACAGTGGCATGGATTTTCTTACATTTTGCTGCTTAGAGTGAAAAATACCTTTGTCAAATTTTATATCGGGGCATCTAATCACACCTTGAAAATAATTATAATGCAGATTAAGGAAATTGTGTATTTTAAAATTTCAATCCATACTAGTATTTTCAGACTAACAAATCAGGCCATCCAAATTAATTCTATACTATGGCTAATTGAAGACTTGCTAAAAAGCAGACTTACTGTCACAGAAGACAACTTTTAAAAACAGTATTTGTTGGTCCAAAGAACTCCAACACCTTGACCTAGTATATGAGTGATAAATAGCTGTGATGTACTTTACCCCCAAAGACAAAAGGTATCTTTGATCAGTAGAATTTCAATTAAAATGGGATAGCTTAGCATCTGTTTATGAAATATTACTTTTCAGTTATATTTAAGTCAACAAACACCTTTTAGAATTCAGTACCAAACTGAAGCATTTTACTTACTCCTAAAATGTAGAAGGAAGGACAAAATAAGCATTATATTAACACTTTCTTCTTCAGAAACAAACAATTCTGTAGCTTGTTTTCTCTAAATATCACACAGGAGTTTGCCTTTGCATCTACAGTAGTCAAATTGCAGAAACCATAACCATTTGCATATGTTCTGTGTTACTTTTGATCCTGCTGGAATATCTGGCAAAATATAATATAATTCTTCGTTTTTGTAAGGGATAAGTCTTGAGCAGAATAGAAAACTTCTTGCTATAATAATGACTGCAGAGATGTGATTTTTAGTTCAAGTGTGGATTTAAAAAAAATAAGTGATTTATGACAGAGGTCTTGGACTGACAGTCTTGAAGAATGATGTCCACTGGATGGATAGAGCAGGGACAGTGGTTCTCTTCCCTGTCCTTATCATGTGTTTCAAGCTGAACCTCAAAGAATCATCTGGAGAATGAAAGCATAATTCAGATTCTAGGCCTATAATATATATTTGCACTCAGGCAAGACTGTCAATCAATATGCCACTTCTGCGGCTGGCTTCTGAAGCTTCGATGTCTATCCATTATATATTGTACAGACACCTACCATTTAGTTGATGTACAACACACAGAAAGCCAGCTAGTAAAACCCACTGGCAACTTAAAATTCTGTCTCTTTATGAACAAAAATCTAGAAGGGAACAGGTCCTATACTTTATTACCAACCATATCCCCCATTTCTAATTTTGCAATCTTGATATATACAAGTAAATATAATTTAAGATGGCAACTTAAGTATAGAATCATGGACAATACTACATTTTTGTGCTCACTTCTGGGCAATGCTCATCTTCTCTAGCCTTCATTAACATGAAAATCATGACTCTTTATGGTATCTTCCAGTACCATATAGTACTTGGAGAATCTCAAGTAAATTCCACCTCTTTTACATCTATCCCATAAACTTTGAAAACCTGAATGCTCTTTGTGTCCTGGACAATATGCAAATGATTTCCCTCTTTACTTTTCCCAGAAATAATGCATAAAGTAATAGCCACTTATCTACTTTATGTTTCTCCTCTCCTCTGTATTTCTATCCTTATAAAACACATAAAGCAAGGACAATGCATAGGAGGAGGTTAAGTTTGAAATGTCCTGAACTATCTAAACAGTTAGTGCCAAAATGCTGTCTGGAAGGGTGAAAGTTTTATTACTACACAGATGTGTTTCTGACCATATGTGAGTAGAGCAATGGTGACATTCATCTGTCAGGATAATCAAAGAAGTGCATAGCACTCCATTTCCTCATCCAGCTTGATTGTTTAAATGTGTCAGTCTGACTTCATAATGGATATAAACTACTTTACCT
The DNA here is from genome assembly GCF_001723895.1 of Crocodylus porosus. Classification (NCBI taxonomy): domain Eukaryota; kingdom Metazoa; phylum Chordata; order Crocodylia; family Crocodylidae; genus Crocodylus; species Crocodylus porosus. The sequence continues at coordinate 47,104,712 of NW_017728918.1, read as the reverse complement.
ACTGTGCTAGTAGGATTTAAATGTGATGTGACATTAATAAAGTAAAAGGAAAAATGCTAATGATAGAAGACTTTTCATGGCATATGAGCACTAGGTAGACATTCTTCTGTTATGGAGCACTTTTAACAAGGCTTGGTCCATTTTTTCCCTTTGTTCTCATGTGTTTCAAGTAAACTAAGCTTAGCCTGATTCGTTATATATTATATCTCTGATCACCTTGTTCATGAGCTCTATTGGTGAATCAAAAGTGAAATGGGTAGATATTTTAGCACACAGTGAGTTACTTGCTTTTTTGCAAGAACAGTCTGTAAGCCTAGATATAGGGAAAGGATCCTGTGTGGTGGTATAGCTATTAGGGGTTGAACAGGGCACCAGCCCCAGACCCTGATGTGGAGCAGGGTTATCATAGAATCCATGAATCGGAAGGGACCTGGACAGATCATGTAGTCCGACCCCCTGCCATGGGCAGAAATGA
>NW_017728918.1:47077371-47104122 GCF_001723895.1 Crocodylus porosus | reverse complement strand
GGTGCCTATCCAGTCTCCTCTTGAAGATTTCCATGGAAGGTGAGAGCACCACCTCTCTGGGAAGCCTATTCCAGGCTCTGGCCACCCTTACAGTGAAGTAGTTCTTCCTAATAACATAGCTCATGTTTCTGCCCATGTGCAAAACTCCCCAGCTATCCCTCTGGCCATGTGGACTTCTCTCTGGAGAGAAAGAGAAGATGTTGTGTCAGATTTAGCTTTTTAAGAAGTCATAAAAAGGGGAAATCTGAAATCTCATTACTTCACAAAGAATTTTTAAACTGTTGGCAAACTGCATCCTATAACAGGGCATTTATCATTTATTGCAGTTGAAGGACTAGTTCTAATTGACACAAAAAACATAAAAATCTTGAATAACTTTCCCTAAAGTCTTCATGAAAAAATTGCCCAAACATTTTATAACATTTCCAAGGACATGTATGGAAACAAGGAAAAACCATTAAATAGTTAGAAGAGTACAACTCAAACCACAGTTCATCATTGTGTTGCCCAAGGTGCATGTTATGTGGAGGTAATAACCTACTGTTGATCTAAACAGGTTATGGAACAAGTTAGTGATTAGTTAGAAAAGCTGAACATATACAAGTCCATGGGGCCTGATGGGATACACCTGAAGATGATGAGGGAGTTGGCTGGTGTGATTGCAAAGCCACTGGTCATCATCTTTGAAAACTCATGGCTATCAGGAGAAGTCCCAGATGATTGTAAAAAGGCAAACATAGTGCCCATATTTAAGATAAAAAAGGAGGATCCAGGGAACTACAGACCTGCCAACCTCACCTCAGGCCCTGGAAAAATCATGGAGCAGATCCTCAAGGAATCTATTTCTAAGTAAGGTCAAAAAATGCTTAACCAAGGGCAAGTCATGCCTGACCAACCTTCTGTGATGAGATTACTCATGCTGTGTGTGAGGGGAGACCGGTGGATATGGTATGGCTTGATTTTGGCAAGGCTTTGATATGGTCTCCCACAGCAGGGCATGGGGATGAAAGGGACTTGGGGGTCATGACTGACCACAAGATGAACATAAGCCTTCAGTTTGATGCTGCAGCTAGCAAGGTGAGTAAAACACTGGTTTGCATCCATAGATGCTTCTCAAGCAAATCTCAAGACGTCATTCTCCTGTTGCACTCAGCCTTGGTGAGGCCGCAGCTGGAGTACTGCATCCACTTTTGGGCTCCACAATTCAGAAAGGATGTGGAGAAGCTTGGGAGAGCACAGAGGAGAATCACATGCATAATCAGAGATCAGGAAAACAGACCTTATGATGAGAGGTTGAGAGCCATGGGACTCTTCAGCCTGGAAAAGCGCAGGCTCAGGGGTGATCTGGTGGACACATATAAGTTTACCAGGGGAGTCACCAGGATCTGGGGGAACACCTGTTCAACAAAGTGCCCCAAGGGATGACAAGATTGAATGATCACAAACTACTCCACGACCATTTCAGGCTGGACATAAGGAACAACTTATTTTCCAAGCCCCCAAGTTTTGGAACAGACTGCTGCCAGAGGTGGTTCAAGCACCCACTTTGAAAGCCTTCAAGAGACATTTAGATGTTTATCTTCCTGGGATCCTATGATCCCTGCTGACTTCCTGCCCCTGGGGCAGAGGGCTGGACTCAATGATCTTCCGAGGTCCCTTCCAGCCCTAATGTCTATGAAATCTATGAATCTATGAACATTTTCACAGGCAAGCTAAGGAAGTATGGGCTGAATGAATGGGCTGTAAGCTAGATAAAAAACTGGATGGAGCATTAGGCTCAGAGGATACTAATCAATAGCTTGATGTCCACTTGGCAGCTGTTATCAAGTGGAGTGCCCCAGAGGTTGATCCTGGCGCCAGTTTTGTTCAATATGTTCATCAATGACCTGAGAGATGACACAGATGGCACCCACATCAAGTTTCCAGATGACACCAAGCTTGAGAGAGTGGTAGATATACTGGAGGGTAGGGCTAGGATTCAGAGTGAGCTAGAAAAATTGGAGGATTGGGCCAAAAGAAATCTCATGAAGTTCAACAAGGACAAGTGCAAAGTCCTGCACTTAGGACAGAAGAATCCCATGCACCAGTACAGGCTGGGGGCAGACTGGTTGGGCAGCAGCTCTTCCAAAAATACCTGAGGTTTAGAGTGGACAATAAGCTGCATATGAGCCAACAGTATGCCCCTGGTACAAAGAATGCTAATGGCATAATGGGCTGCATTGGTACAAGTTAGGCTAGATATCAGGAGGCACTACTTCACGATCAGGGCGGCTCGGATCTGGAACCAACTGCCAAGAGAAGTGGTGCGGGCTCCTACCATGGGGGTTTTTAAGAGGAGGTTAGATGAACACCTTGCTGGGGTCATTTGACCCCAGTACCCTTTCCTGTCATGGCAGGGGGTCGGACTAGATGATCTACTCAGGTCCCTTCCAACCCTAGAAACTATGAAACTATGAAACTATAAGTCTAGAGCAGAGAAGGCAGAGAGGTTTTAATAGCAACTTTCAACTACCTGAAGGAGAGTTTAAGAGAGGATGGAGCTAGACTGATCTCAGTGGTGGCAGATGATAGAACAAAAAGCAACAATCTCAAGTTGCAGCAAGGGAAGTTTAGGTTAGATATTAGAAATAATTTTCTCACTAGGAGGGTAGTAAAACACTAGAACAGGTTGCCCAGACAGGTGGTGGAATCTCCATCCTTGGAGGTTTTCAAGACCCAGCTACACAAAGCTTTGACTGGGATGATCTAGTTGGGGGATGGTCCTTCTTTGATCAGGAAGTTGGACTAGATGACCTCCTGAGGTCCCTGTCAACCCTAATTTTCTGATTATTTTCAGGCCTTCCATAGACAGGTAACCTGAGCATTTCTTCAGGCACTCAATGGTTGCACTTTCACATTTGAGACAATCTTGAATTTCTTCATTGATGTCAGCCTTCTGCAAGAGATGGCTTCCAAGGTATGGAAAATACCCAACGTTCTCCAGAGTCTCACCATGAATCTGAATATCTGGAGCTATTGGAATACTCATTGGGTGTATCTACCATACAATTAGGACATAGCAATAAACTCCAACACAGTTCACACCAGACATTATTGCTCCCAGGTGCCACATTTACACGTGCACCCGGGATCATAAAATAATAGGATCATAGAAAATTAGGGTTAGAAGGGACCTCAAGAGGTCATCTAGTTCAACCCCTTGCTTAAAGCAGGACCATCTCCAGCCAGTGCTTTGTCTAGCCAGGTCTTGAAAACCTCCAAGGACGGAGATTCTACCACCTTAGAGATTCAACTTGCCAGCCATTTCATGCTCATTCCCCCTCCCCCCTCTGACCAGCTGGAACTTCCAGGACCCATCAGACCCATCCAGGACCTGTGTTCCCCATCAGGGAACCTCCGGAACCCTTTGGACTCAGCCAGGACCTCAGGACTCCCATTTACCCTTCTTCTATCATGGCCCCTCTGTCCCACAAGTCCAGCAACCTGAAAAAACACAACTTTCAGGCATCCAGACCTCCAGTGAAGGGCTTCACCAACCAGGGTTGCAGTAGGTTTGCAGGACCCCTATTAGTAGCAGGAATACAGTCATTCCTTTAACCTGGATGTTTGGCAGGCCAAGAGAAAACTCTCACCACTCCATCAGCTGAGGAAGGAGGGAGATCTAAGTATTCTGGTGTTGTGTATCCTGCCTGACCAGCTGGCATTTACATGTGTGAAAGCACCATGATGGTTCACAACTGCCTGAAGCATGATCAAGAAGTAACTCTTCCAACTGATGAATTCATGACCATAGTGTGTAGGATGGCAACGTATATGCCCCTGATGGTCCCAACACAGTTGGAAAACCTCAGGCTGTCAAACCCATCCATGACCTCCTGTCAGTTTTCAAAGCCTTTGATGTGTAAGGCCATCACCCATTGGGTTGCCAGGCACACATCCTGTATTACCTTTCCAGCTGTCAACTTTCCCACACCAAAATTGTTTGCTGTGGACCAGACTGAATTAACCGAGTCTGGCATCAGGCACATGTATAAGTGACCATTGTCTAGAGGTGTTTTTTACTAAATAGTATCATACCCAACCCAGCACCCAGTATGACATACTTTTGCTTAACGTGTGATCTACAGCAAAAACAGAGAAGATGACTAGTCTGCTAATATATCCTCCTTTGAATGACTTTTCAAAGCTATTCAATAGAAATAAAGCTGTTTCAAAGATTAGAAGCCTTGCCTAGGATCTGGAAGGCAGGTTCAAATCCCTTCTCTACTACACATTTTTGTATGACCACAAACAAGCTGATTATTCACCCTGCTTCAGGTCCATGAAAGAGTATAGCTTGCTAGTCTAATAGAAGAAAAAATGTCTTCTAATCCTTACTCCAGCATCTACTTAATGGAAAAAGTAATATTTTTATTGTAGCAGTACTGGAATCCAAGTAATCTCTTTCCCAGGTGCTTACTCCAAACTAGGGTCATTTTGGGTATCTCTAGTCCAGTGAGTGCTACATTACTCTATCCAAGAATAGAATGGCTTCAATAAGAGGGATTGAGAAGGTTCCACCCAAGAATGTCTTAAGTTTGCCAGTTGGGACACTTTTGGTAGGCAACATGTGTTCAGGTCTTGTAAGAGGGGAAAAAATGAAATCTGTTTGCACCCTGAAAAACCTAACTGTTAGGTAACCCAGGGGTGCATGTGAAATCCCACCTCTTCAGATGCAGCTATCCAATCCAGGGCTCCAAGAAGGGTGCCCAATCCAGGGTACTCTCCTGAACACAGCTGGTAACCATTCTTTCGAAGTAGTAGGTAAAGTTCACTACTTTCAAAAGTGAGTCATCTTCAAAAGGAGGTGGTGGTTGTGATATCTATTTGTATAAAGTAGTCTAATGATTAAAGCACTGTCTCAGGAAGGAAAAGACCTAGCTTCAAGAGCCTCCGGATCTGTGGATCTTTTGCTGAAGCTTTGCAATAAAATTGAAAATAATTCAAAAGAGAAAGTCCAAGAAGCACTGTGCCTACTGCTTACGACACCTTTCTGTGGAAGAAAGTCCTAGGTTATGGTCTGTGCTCCAAGAATTGTCTAAAATCATAGCATGAACTAAATCAAACAGAATGAACTGAATCAATGAGAAATGTTGGAATTAATGAGGGCAATACTTATAACAAGAACTAAAGAATAACATGAGTTAGGAGAAGCATGTAATTCGGCACCTAGCCCATAATTGAAATGTTGGGCAATGACAGAAGTAATATTTGTCACACAATCAGCCCCTTGAAAGCCCACTACAGCCATGCACTGAAATTTGCCTTGCTGGTACCGTGTTGCACTGCTGGCTCCCATTCATACTGTGGTTATTTATTACCCCCAGGTCCCTTTCATTCATGGCGCTGGTCAGTTTGGTGCTGCCAAGCCTGTAGCTGTGTAGGGGATTGCTTGTCCCAAGGTGGAGCACTTTACGTTTCTCAATGTTGAACTTCATCTGGTTCCTATCCACCCATCTTGCAAGCCTGTCTGGGTCTGCCCATATTTGTAGCCTATCTTCAAGTGTGACCACGCTTTCCCATAACTTGGTGTCATCTGTGAACTTGGCCAGTGTGGGTCAAGAGCTGTGTGAAGAGCCAGGAGTTGCAGCGGGGAGCTGGACATCTCTAATTAGGTTAGACAATGGATTTGTATAGGGTGGTTTAAATAAGGATGATCCTGCCTCTGTCTAAATTAGCATTTCTCAACCCAAGGGTTGCTACCTAAAAGTGGGCAACAAGAATATATGAAAGGGTTGTGAAGAAACCTTTAAAAATGGATCAACAAACTTTTAGCACAGATTCTCCTTTAAAGGCAAAAACATTTGAAACCACAGGTTTTCCCTTGCTGGATAGCAGAGTTCCAGCCTGCAAGAGGCTGCTTGGGGCTGTGGAGAATGGGAGGAGGATGATCAGGCAGAGGCGCTGCATGCATATGCGTGTGTAAACATGTACATGGCAACCAGGCAGCATGGAGAGCAGCTCCTGCAATTCCTCACAGTTAAGTCTGTGGAGCTGGGGCCTGGGGGCTGGGGATATGGGGTGAGGGGCACTGGCAGGCCAGGGGGATGTTTTCTACTTAAACTATTTACTGGGTCAAGACTGGCCATCAATGTTTATGAATAGGTTTTGGTACAGAAAAGGCTGAGGAACACTGGTCTAGATGACATCTGAAGGCCCCTTCCCTTCTAGCCCCACTTTTCTATGATTCTAGGTCAAGTAGAAGGCAGGACAGATTTGTATCTTATAAACTAAACCACATATATTTGGAGTAAGCCAGTATCCTGCTGTCACAGCAGAAACAGGATCTTCCTATGTAGAGAAATAGCCACTTGGAGCGGGGGGAAATGTTACCTATGAATCAGTCATGTAAAGGACACTATAGAATCCCAAAGTTCATGCATTCTTGTTGAGACATGTATATTTTCCATGCTTATTTTGCATATTAGTTACTCTAGCCCTTCTCTCTAATATTACATATCTAGTGATTTCTCAATGATGACATGGTCAGGAACATCACAATGTATTCAGTACATGAAGCCCAATGAATGGTTCCCCACTGGATTTCATTTTAATGAATTGAGCCAATTTCTCCAAGCTTATACTGTATTTCAAGCCTACTCTCTAAAGTATTTATGATCCCTCTCTGCTTCATAAAATAATTTGATTAGTCTGTTCTTCATTTAAGAACAGATCCTCGGTTGGTCTGAACTGGTATAACTCCGCCCTCATTGGTGGCTGTGATCAAGTCACACAACAGCAAGAGTTCCACAGTCATTCTGGTGAAGTCATTCAGAAGTACTCCAAACAAAGAGTTTTTATGGGATAAAACATGTTAGCAATTGATGTAAAAAAGCTAAACAGAGGACGCCATCTTCATATCTCTTAGAAACTATAAGTTTTATTAGTTCTACCAACCCCAGGAACAATATTATATATTTTTGTGCACCATCTGTTGGAATTTTACCTACTTGTTACAGACATAAAACAGTCTAGATACATCTCTCTTCTTGCAATGGAAATTAAATCTTTTAAATTAACTATACAGGCATTCAAATGACTAGGCAATCTCTTAGCTCTCCCATTTCATGTCGTTTTATTCAATCTGTTCCTTCACCTGTCATTTGCTCTCAGGAAATTCTGGTGTCATTAGATTTTTCAGGAATTATTTGGCTGACTCCTAGTGGATGAAGTTCCCCCATCATCATTTGAAGCCTCCCTATATTTGCAGCAACCTCTCTAAGTCACATGGGCATCCAAACTAAATCATGTCTTGAAGACAACTGCTCCCAGGTTGCTTTTAGGAAACCATAGCCCAGTTATCCTTGTACCCTCTGCATGTATGTCCCTGCATCTATTTTATTGTTTCTTTTGTTAGATGTTAGTAATGCTTTTATTGGTTGTCCTTTTCAAAGTTCACGGAGGTCTTTAATAACTGTGGCATAAAAGTATTTGCCTTTTTGTCATTGTTGGTTAATTGTTCTGTCACTTTTCCCACTACATCTGGCTTCATTATTACTGGTGCTTAAAACTAGACGATGCCTAATGAGTCTATATATGAGCCAAATTTGATGAGGGTAGCTGATAAAAACCCGTTTGCATATTGTTGCATAGTTTCAGTTTTATTTTGATCAGATGTGTTGAAATAAAGTAAATTATATTACTTGTAGGTATAAATGCTAAGCTCCTCCAAGATGTTCAGATGCCTAGGCATAGATAGCTCCATGAAAAGACTTACACATTTCAAGACTGAGCATTATCATGCCAACATTTAGACAACTAGCTGCTCAGAAAATCACACATTCAGGACAGGTGTGTAGACTTGCTGGACAATGCATGGCATGCTGAAAAATGGTGCGTCTTCTATATCTTATCCCTCTCTTGGCACCCAGTAGGAAAGCACCTCCTCCTATTCAAAATTCACAACCTTTAATCTTTTCCTTCAAAAGCTGAGGGAGGCAGCAGACAGAGAGTTATATTTTTCCTTGAAAATCTTGTCATAAGGAAAGGTGATGCTGCCACTACCCCCTTACCTCTAATACTTCAATGGTTTGAGTACTCACCCAAGATATAGAATATCTGCGTTAAATTCCTTCATTCACCAGAGGGTATTTTGAACCTACTCTCCTATGAAAATTTCCACACCACTCTGGGATAAATTATTCTGGAGTGGAGTGCTTTCCTTCCCATCTGCTAAACTTCTTCCACTTTGCATAGAATAAGCAAATATTTATTGCTCCAGGAAGGAGACAGAGAAGCTAAATATGATTCCGTAACCTATGAGGTATGGGACCCACATGGAAGAGGGGATTCCTAGGTTCCAGTACCTGTTCTACGAAATAATTATAATGAAACAGAGAAGTGTTAATTCAAGCTCAGATTAGAATTCAGTCTCACTTACAGGCAAATGTCCTTTGATATTGGTCTATAGAAGAGAGCTGAGAACTAAAAATCCCCAGATGATAGATACAAACACATCTGAAGGGCAGAGGCTAAGCTTCATCATCTCTGACTACTTTAGGTGGCCACCTACTCATCTCTTGCTCCCATGAATTTCATTCATAGATTTCCAACTTGCTCCGTGTATTATGTAGAGTGGGGGGAGGGCAAACTTTCTGGCAGGTTTTCCACAAATTACAGCTGCATCTTCCTGATGTGCTTTACCAATCCCCATCCTCCACTTGAAATGCTGCTTTGCTTTCGACACCCTGGCCTATTGGAAGCTGTGCTGTTTGTTCCCTCCCTGATATGCCACATGCCAAGTACAGAATCTACCTGTGCCACGTTTCTCATGTGTGGTGTAGGTTGGCTAACCCTGATATAGGGAACCTGTCTCCCTAGCTCACAGCTTAAAATTCTATGAGGTATTAGGGTTCCTGCATGTAAGAAGTTGTAAGTGCTAGTTGTTTACAGATGTCAAAAAAAACCCACATTTTAATCTCAGCGTGTCCTTGCACCCAGTGCAGTACATGCCCAGAAGAGGCATCATGTTAGTTTGACCTCACCCAATGTCTGTATAGATCAGGCACTTCAGTGGGGCTTTTTGGCACTTTTATCTAATAGGTGATTGCAAATTGTCCTGCTGAAGCAACCAATCTATACAGACTTTGGGAAGCCAGATCAAACTAACATGCTATATATGAGAGAAGGCTTCTAATACCCAAATGCTTTTGTTTCTCAGTGTTCAGGTCAGTTGAAATAAAATACTGAAACAATGAAATCTAGTTTACTTCTATTACAATGTTAAGAGCTGAAGTAAAGGGCTACACACACAGAGAGAGGAAGCTATTTGTCAACCACAACTACAAATGTTACTGTCTTGTATATTTATAAATAATGCTAGGCATTCTTGAGCACGACCTAATGGCCACTTAGCTGTTAACCATTTACACATATACAGATGGGAGGGGTTTTTTCTATTAAATTTTATTCTGTTGGCTAATGTTAACTGGTCACAATTGGCATGTTCGGCAGCTCAAGGAGAGCTGAGCAAAACTTGGAATGTCGGTCCTGAAGAAAGAAAGAAGTTTACCCAGTTCAGTCTGGTTCCTCTGCAGCCTGCCATCCTAGCTGGCAGACTGATGGGGTTCCAAAAGCCATAGAAACATTTCAAAAAATTGGGACAAAATGTTTTTCAAACATTGTTTTGATCCCATTCCATGGAGAACTTGAGGCAGACAATATGAATTTTCATTTCTACCTAGGAGAACTTTTACAGTCTTTGCTCTCTCCTATGCCTGATGAAGGGTAAATATACCTGAAAGCTTACAAATAAATAAAAGAATTTGTTTGCAAATATCTAGTTGTCTAATAAAAGATATTTCCTCTTCTGCAAGTTTTGATTCCTTGAGGCAGACACGGTTCTATGAGTAGATGTGTTATCTTTTACTAGACTAACTAAAGAGTTGGAAAAATTGTTCTTTGCAAGCTTTCAAGCACAAACACCCTTCTTCAGGCATAGGGAGAGTCTGCTCGTGTTTTGTGTGCTCTTCTGGGTGGAATACAAGCAATATGCAAAATGCAGGTCTATGAAAATGTAAATGTGTGGCAGTTAGGATCAGAGGCAATGGGAGACAACAGGTGTGAGATAGGCAGGTTGTGGGGGAGTGGGAAAGGGAGGAATGATGACCTGGTGATAGAATGTAGCTGGTTTACCTAGGGCTATTAGATGGCAGGCAGGTTATAATGTTCCATAAGTCCAATGTCTCTATTTAGTCCATGTTTTTTTCTATCCAGTAGATTTGTGAAGTGAGGTTTGTAGGCTTGTTTACGAAATGTGTTTTGTAAATTCCCTTTGAAGATTAGAACTATGAGTCTACAAACTTCACTTCATGAGCTCTATGTGCTGTGCTGGGGCTGACTGGGGCAAGAAGGTGATTCACTGCGGGACTAGCCAGCAGGCAGCTCCCTCACTGAAGTGCGCTCATACCCCAGGTAAGTGTGGCAATATGAATACCTGTACTGCTGTGGAGGTTTTTTTTACTCTGAATTGTTTTTACTCTGAAGTATTCTGTTGCAAAGTAAATTAGTTTACTCCAGTCTAACAGGAGCGTATGTGTGGCTGCGTGACATTTACTAAACAGCTAATTAGTTTACTGCACAGTAAACTTCTCATGTCTACTGCCATCTACAGTGCTAGCTTTCAGCAGTCCTTAAGCCCCTTGCAGGTTGAAATGTTGATTGGGTGCCTGTACACAAGCCAGGAAGCTGCTGGATTAATCAAGTCCGCTGGAGCATGGTAATTACTACATTATAGCCAGCCTCCATGCCTCGTGTATCAGCATCTCCACATTTCAAAATGACAGCAAGGGCACTTTAACTAAAGTTCATTTGATGAGTATCAGATAAAGCACCCCTGCCACCATTCTGAAGCCTGCTACCATTTGACGCTGATACATGAGACACTCTGGGTGCTTTCATTAGAGTAGTTCTTAGACAGCTGCTCTAATTAAAGCATCCCCCCTCCCACCACACCCCAGAGCACGTGTAAAAATGTTCATTGTGTCTAATCTCTGCACCAAGTACAGTGATGGAGAGAGAAGATGGTACACTTGCCCCAGCTCCTCTTCAGCCCCTAAAACTTAATTGGTTCAGCCCTCTCTGTATGATGGTAAAAATAAAGAAAGCAGCAGCAAGTTCAATATAAGAATTTAGCTAATATATTCTAAAGCTTCCATCTCATTTTTATCCCTTACACCTAACAAATATGCATCAGAAATCTGACAGAGGGCTCTGTCAAATTGAACTATTGAACTCAAAGTGGCAAAAGTCCCTCCCCAGGCAAGGGATTTAAATCATTTTCAAAGTTAATTTCCTGCTCCCAGATGGAGAACAAATCTAATCAGGTTTACTTCATTCTTCTGAAGAACAGGAAAATGTAGCTTGCATACTCAAAGAGGGAAAGTATTTTAGATGGCAGAAGTCTGAATTCTCACACCACAGCAGGCGAAGGTAGTTCTGAAATGTAACGTGGATTTGAATGAGAGCAGGGATCTAGGTTTACCCTGTTAGATTTTTTTAGGTCTCCTGCTAGCCCTTTCACCAATGAAATTATATATTGTTTACAAATTCTCTACAGTTTCATGAAAATATTAGTCTTAATAAATGAGAGAGAAGCCATTAATTCAGAGAAAGAATTAATGAAACCGGCTATGTGTGAAATCCTGGTCCCATTGATATCAGTGGGAGTTTTGCTGTTAATTCCAGGATTCCAGGAGCCAAGATTTCATTGCTGAAAAATCTTTCAGTCAAGGTCAGTGACAAAATTTCCATTTAACTCTAGTGAGAAATGGAACTAGATCCTTACTGAAATGTGGTTTGTCCATAAATGGTATATCAGAAATGTTATCATGAGAAGCCTGATGTTTTTAAGATACAGCTTAAAATAAAAAACAGTAAATTTGAGTCACTGCTTTACCAAAGACAGAAAATAACCAGTGTTAAGTTTCTTAATTAAAGACCTGGCAGATTCTATTTAAGTCTGTGTTCTTATGATTCTATTGATAAAGACTTACAATTGTGCATGTGTTCTTAAGTATCTCAGTTGTGCCCCTTGTCAGTAACAAAAGCATTCCTAGGAAAACAGCACATTTATCATTAAGTCTTTCTGCAGCAAGTTAATGGCTACATTTTTCCCTGTTTCAGAATATTGCATGTGACTTTGTATTGCTCTTATGGATAACACAGCCAGATATTTCAGTTTTAAAAGGCTGAAAGTACTTAAGTAGCCTATTGAAGTCAATGCAAGTACATTGACCAAACATTCTTTGCTATAGGCTTGGATCCTCATTTGTATTTAATTTTTATTTTTACACTTGTATTTGTGTTTATAGGTAGATACTTAGACAAACTATACCAGTGGGTAAAAATATTTTCATTGCGGTGGTGTTATATCCCAGACAAACTACATCAGCAAGCTAGAGTTAATACTGAATCATGTTATCAGTAATAAGTGAAGAGTGGAAAACATTATCAAACACCTTGCAGTTACCTAAAACTAACTATTGAAAAGTCAGAATTTAAAGAATTACAAGGAAACAGCACATGTCCAAGTCTGCTAGTTCACAGTTATTTTACCTAGAACCCAGTTCACGCAGCTCTACTAGAGCAAAAAGCCACAATGAGCCTGCTGCCAGTTGGTGATCCATGATGATATTACTATTTACAGTGTTAACAACTTTATAAAAAGAATCCAGCTGCATAATTGTTGGTTCTATTAATTTGTTCTCAAGAACCTGAATCTCAGGAGCAATATTACTATTTAAGACCACAGATATGAGTTTTAATATTGATCTCTGTAAGAATATGTTTATCTAACATAAGGCTGGTTGCCATACTGTGGATGTCATTGCAAATAGGTCTGGAATCTTCATTGCAATTATTTCAGTCTGCTGCCAATGATTCAGCAAAATGATTTCACTTAAACCTCCTTGGTGGTACTCACTATAGAAATCTAAAATGCTACACACACACAGGTATGTAGCACAACAGTTTCCATAGTAGGATATGTTATAGACTGATAGGTCCAGAAGCAGTTAGTGCTTGTATTCAAAATCATCACATGGTTATTTCTTGCATATTTGTTACATGTACTAGTTATACGGCAAGTGCTATTTACTCAGTCTTTCTACACTGGAGACTTTCCAGATCTAATACTACATCATTTAATTTTTCTTGTGTTTGTTCTCTATTACAAATAGTTCACTTGCTCAAACTGGTTTGGGGACTATTTGATACAACCTGTTTAAACAATATATTGCAACAATAATGCATTAAAATAAATACTAAATTGTTGCTGAATAGCAACATCAAGCTTTAATGTCACATTTTGTTCATCTTCTATATCTTTATATATCTGTGTAAGCCTGATCAAGACTGATTTTATCATTTCAGTTATGCCTAATGTAAGTGTAGTGGTCCTTCTGCATTTCATTGCTTGGCAGTTACTGTGCTCAGCAAAGATAGAAATAAATTGTCTGTTTCTGAGTGAGTACCAGGATTAGTATAGCATAATCAATTGATCCTCTCTCCAGAAGAGATATTGGTGTGTCTAATTGAAGACAGGCCTATTTGTATAAAAACAATAGCAGAATGGGTGTGGACAAGTCTCAAAATGCTGCTGTCTCCACTGGGCATGGTTTACCAGAAGATTAGTACTACTGAGTATCCTCACTCTCTGATTTCAGAAATACCGTATTATCCAAAGAATATTTCAAAATGAAAATCATATGTTAAAGAGAGGATTTCAGTGGTTATTATAGGTATTCTGTAAGGAACCTGTAATGTTTCAATTACAAACAAAACTGGAAAGCTATAAACAGTTCCAGGAATGGCAATGCATTTTTTGATTTGTAAGAAATATTCAGTTCTTCAAACAATGTGGTTTATTGCTTTTTCCATGACATTATTTTGCTTTTTTCCTGAAAAAGCTGCCAATATCTGAATGCTTGACTTTTGGACAGCTGCAGTCACCACACTATAGCTTCACAGTACATATTAGAAGAGCAGGAATGACATAGCTGTCAGTGAGAGGCTTCTTTCAAGTAGATGATGTCCACTAATCTCTGAAACACATCTTTGAGGTAATTATTTTGCAAAAATTCAGGCAAGATTTTATGCCTGACATTTAGCAGATCATATAACACTACATCATCTGGGTGGGAGTTGGAAGGTCAGGGCAGCATGTGAGTCTGTGTGTATGGCAGGGGTATGTGAAGGGGCTGGGTGTGCAAGGCACTGAGGGAAGGTGTCCAGGCACTGAGGCTATGGCAGAGCAGGGAGGGCTTGAGGGTAAGATGCCCCTCCAGTGGGGGTAGGGAGACCCTTTGGGGGCAGTGGGGAGTTGTGTAGTTGGGCCAGCAGCACCAGGGCTAGTGCCCATGCTCCCGGGGTTGGGGGATGGTTGAAAGACACTGCCACGGGCAGCCATGCCCAGGCCACCTGGTGTGGAGCAGGAGCCCCAGCCAGGGTCGGGGGTACCACAGGCCTCTGCTCCTCCTCCCTCCAGCCTGCACTGTGGTCAGATTCATTCCGCCACTGCCCACATGAGTCAGCGCTGCCGCAGCCACCACAGCTACTGTGCTCCAGCCCAGGCCAAATTGGGCAGCTGGGTCCCTCTGGCAGGGGGGCTTTGGGTCAAGAGGGAAGAGCATTGGCCTGGCTGAGGGGGCTATGGCTTGGGAATGAGGGGCACCAGGGGGGCATAGGGCTGTAGGTTGGGAATGTGGGGCACTGGCATGGCCAGGGGGAGCCAGAGACTTTGGTCAGTAGTGAGGGAAACTGGCAGGTCCAGGGAGCTCTGGGTAAAGAGTAAGCAACACTGGCAGAGTCAGGGGACTGTGGGTTGGGAGTGAAGGGCACTGGCATTGTCCAGCGAGGTGGGGGACTGTGGGCTGGGGATGAGGAGCACCAGCAGGGCTGGGGAGGGCTGTGGCTTGGGAGTCAGGCAATAGCATGGGCATGGACAGGGGCAGGGCACTGGCATACCAGGGTTGCTCAGCACCACAAAGTGGTGGGGCATCTGTAGCTGGACCCACATCCTGGTGAGCAAAGGGGACAGGCAAAGCTCTGATTTTCCATGATAAAAAAACCAAAATATATAGGTATTTAGAACATATTTTATTATAGTGATTGAAGCACTGGCAGGCTTCCAAATTGCTTTAAATTTGTAAATATATCAATAAAACGTGTTCAGCTGATACTGATGTATAAATTGAAATGCCACACACACACACATATATCCATACATATATACACACACATACATACACTTACATATATACATATACACACACATATGCACATATACATATATATATACACACATAATGGATTTACATTTTAATCATGGAAAAACATGGATTTGGGTGGTTTTAATCAGAGAATTTCAGTTTTTATCAATGAATTTGGGATTTTTAAACAGACAAAACCAGAATCCCTGATCATCACTCAGAAATTAACATTGAGACTAGAGAGGAACAGTGCAAAGAATGCTACAAGTGTATTTCCTTGAATAAATGGGCTATAGCAGAGTGAGGTATGTTGTCACTGCTCTCCTACTTCCCCTGCACTGGGGAATTTGTGGGGAGTTGGACTAGCTAGGGTAAGCAGTATACTCCCCTCTTTATCATCTGCAGAGAGACTTCCTTATCATGTTTCCATCTACTTTAATTATTGCTTAAATCGTAGCTACAGGACTGGGTACTGGAATAAAAACCTGTACAACTAATTCACGTAGGAAAGCCCCGATCCTGATCCCTGTGGAATGAACAGTAAAACTACACTGACTGTACACTGACTTCAACAGTGCAGGTTTGGATCCATCAGCTGGTAACAATTACAGCTATAAATTATTATATGACTATGGAATTCCGCTTACTATATATAGTAAATCAGGTACTGAAAGTTCAATAAAATAATTTATTTTCAACAGCTCAATGGCATTGATTTAAAGGTTTTCATGGTGACTGGTGAGTTATGAATTTTATGGACATGGTGATGTTCTTATTTGAAAGGAAAGTATTACCACTCTGGGAAAAGCATAGAAAAGAAAACAATAACAGGGAAAAAAACCCAACCAACTAACAAACAAAAAGACAGGATTTTAAAACCAGCCTTTGTCTGTATAAAACAACATTAGTAAAGATGCAAAAGATTATTAGAAACCAATTTAGTATACTTTTTCTATTATTTAAGGTTTTCCCATTCAGTCCTGTTTTCTCTTACTGTAACCACCTGGTTAATCAATAGTATGTCTAGAAAAACTATTTTCCTCACTTCCAAGAGAAACCCTGATTACAAAAGTGAAATTTTCAAGGATACATACTGTGCAGTGCTAAAGAAAGTCAGTATTCAAATAAGTGGCACAGGCAGTGTGCCTGTAGCCTTTGTTAAGATGCATTTACCTCTACATTCAGAAACTGTTGGGAATCTTTTCTCCAGAAAAACAAACAAAAAAGCAAGTCCAAATGGGGAAAAAGGTGGGGGTAAGGGGAGAGAAGAAAAACACACAATTTGTGGTCAGCAGGCATTCATAGTTGGTAGGGTCGGAAGGGACCTGAGTACATCATCATGTCCGACCCCCTGCCATGGCAGGAAAGGGTACTGGGGTCAAACAACCCCAGCAAGGTGTTCATCAAGCCTCCTCTTAAAGCCCCCCAGGGTAGGAGCCAGCACCACTTCTCTTGGAAGTTGGTTCCAGATCCTAGCCACCCTGACAGTGAAGTGGCGCCTCCTAATATCTAGCCTAACTCTACCATCTGCCAGCTTCTGAACGTTATTTCTTGTCACTCCTGGCAGTGCTCAGGGGAACAGGGACTCCCCCAATGCCTGCTCGTCCCCTCGACCAGTTTGTAAATGGCCACTAGATCTCCCTTGTGACGGCCAGAACTAAAAAGATTAATAAGCAATAAATATATGCTTCTTGGAGGCATTTAGAATTTTTGCCTAATATAAAGCTTGTAAGTTTGTAACCCACAAATGTAACTTGCCTGTTATAAGTTTAACCAAAATAATAAAACTAACTGTGGAACTGACTGAGCCCCGAAGGCAAAGCTGTAGCTGCAAGATTAGCTGACCTAACAGTTTTTGCTCAGGGTTCAGCCTTGATGATAAAAACTGAATCCAACTGCCTGGCACACCCAACACATCTCAGGAAAGCACATCTCAAGAAAACATATTCAGGAAAATCTAAAAGGGTTGAGTAATGTTAATTTCAAATCTAAAAATGCAGCATTGTAATTTGCTTATTAGATAAACCCAAGTCTGGATAGTAACCTTTTATGATAATTTTTAACACCTTTCAATCCCATACAGTAACAGCTATAGGGCAAAAATGTGAGTGGCTCTAAAACCAACAGATTAGCATAAGACTAGGTAGAAAAAGCATGTGCATCAGGTGACTAGCAGGAAGGAGGGAACAGAATGGTCATTGCTGTTTCAAGCCCAGACTCTGAACTCCGGGTGTGAGTGAGGATTGGATCCTGATCAAGGGACCTTCCTTGGTAATCCCTCCAACAGCGTCAGTTGGGGACACCTGACTTCGCTGGAATCACTTGGCGGGTACCTGGCATTGAGGGACTATCAATAAGTTGTCAAGCCATGTCTATCTGTTGTTTTGAACAGCCCAGTGGCTGATACCCTCGCAGTGCCCAGTTGGCCTGCGACAGATTAATCCATCTATCTGTTGTTATTATTTACTATTAGCTCTTTAATATTGCATTATCTGATTATCGCATTTATCCTTCTGTTAACTGCTGTGTGTGTAAGCTATAATAAATTTGCTTTGCTTCACTCCCAACTCTGCCTCCTCGATCCCGAACCAAACAGCCCAGTGGCTGATAGAGTTGCAGCACCCAGTCAGCCTGCAACTAAATTGATACACTCACAGTGCCCAGCTGGCCTGTGACACTTACCTCAGCCTTCTCTTGTGGAGGCTGAACAGGTTCAGGTCCCTTAACCTCTCCTCGTAGGGCCTGCCCTGCTGACTCCTGATCATGTGGGTGACCCTCCTCTGGACCCTCTCCATGGTGTCCACATCTCTCCTGAAGTGTGGCACCTAGAATTGGACACAGTACTCCAACTGCGGCCTGACCAGCGTCGCATAGAGGGGAAGGATCACCTCCTTGGACCTGCTTGAGATGCATCTGTGGATGCATGACAAGGTACAGTTGGCCTTCCAGAATGCATCCCCACAATGTTGGTCCATGTTCATTTTGGCATCAATAATGACTCCAAGATCCTTTTCTGCCTCTGCACTGATGAGAAGGGAATTCCCCAGCCTGTAGGTATGCTGCTGGTTATTCCTCCCCAAGTGCAGCACCTTGCATTTGTCAGTGTTGAAACCCATCCTGTTCTTATCTGCCCACCCCTCTAAACTGTCTAGGTCCAATTGCAGCCTATTCCTCCCTTCTAGCATGCCCACTTCTCCCCACATCTTAGTGTCATTTGTAAATTTGAACAGGGTGCTTTTTAAACCCCCATTCAAGTCACTGATGAAGATGTTGAACAGTGCGGGCCTGAGGACCAAGCCCTGTGGAACCCCACTGCCCACATCCCTCCAGGCCAAAAATGATCTGTCCACCACCACTTTCTGGGTGCGGCCCTCCAGCCAACTAGTGACCCATTTGACTGTGTAGGTGTCAACACCACAGTCCCCTAGTTTGAGAATGGAGTGAGAGACAGTGTCAAAGGCCTTCCTAAAGTCCAGAAAGACTACGTCCACTACTACACCTGTGCCTAAGGATTTTGTGACCTGGTCATAGAAGGCCACCAGATTGGTCTAACAGGCCACCAGGTTGGTCAATGTCAAATAACGAGAAACAAAAACAATAAAAAAAACGCTGTTTTGATTTTGCCATACATCATCAGTGAGGAAGTTACTGTAAGGAAGCTTGCAGTGAGTTTGTTGTTGTGAAGAAGCTGTTCATGTGCAAGATCCTACTCCATTGTAAATGTAACACTCTTTACCCCTCACTAACAAATAAGCTACCCTACATTTACCATAGGATAAAACCATGGATATACTCATTTACTGAACAACAAATAAAGAATCCAAGAATAACATTAAGTCAATTCATCTGTCTGATTTCAATACTCCTTGCTAAAAGTATTCCTAATGGTGATGGTCTTTAGGATTCACATCAGTAAATTTATGAGTGCCCCTGATTTAAAGTGTAATCTGTTGATATCAGAAACTGATATTTAGTGTAGGAGTTGCCAAACTGCAATCCAAGCCAGGGAAAGGAGAATACCTGTTTCCATATACCAACCTCCTTTCAATCCTGAATGGATGTCAGTGGTTTTAAGAAAAGGAGGTAGACTCAAAGGATGAGTATCCCCAAGGGCCTAATGCTATCGCTAGTCCACTGTCCCATTATGCAAAAGAAAGTTATATTGACTTTCTCTCCTCTGAATTAATTGATCTCTGGCGATTTGTTTTAAAAATATAACAAGCTAGCTAAGAGTGAAATTCAGTTACCAAGACAGCTGCATCTAGACATAATATGGCACTTTTTTCAGACTAGGCAAGTACTACATCCACTTGGGTTCCCGAACTAGGAACCCCCTTCTGGAATCAAGAGCCAAAGCCCAGTTTTCTCATCCCCACTCACTTAATTTTATGGGATACCTTTTTAGATGCATTTGACAGCAAGCCTGGGTATAACTTGGAGAAGAGGACACCACAAAGCATCAAAGCACATATCAACTTGGTTGTGTACCACTTAAGAAGCTTTGAGGATATAGCCCTCGGAAGGATCAAACTCACTGCATGTAAAATGGATCAGAGACTTCCTGGTTCCTAAAACATAATGGTTAATGTCTGATTCTTCTACAAAGAGAGATGGTCAAATTTACTTCAAGAAAATCCAAGCTAGCACCACCCCCCCAAATTTACCTTTTTGTCTTTAAGAAGGACAGAAGCTTAATACTGCTTTCAGCTGGAAGCTGGGATGCTCATGCCTCATGGATTGTCTTATGGCAGCTGTTTTCCTTCAGATAATTTATCTTTTTATTCAAGTTCTTACATTGGTGTCCACACACATGTATATACATGTCTTAAAGACAATAGCCTTTCAAATTAGTTAGCACGTTTAACAAAAGGAAGCTGCATGACTTTTTTCCAGCCCCTAGAACTGCATGAGTAAAGTAACATGAGATCTCTGAATTTGAAATAGTGATAAGGCTCTGAAGCTAAGGCAGGGATATTAGCCTTTCCACGGTAGCTAACCACACCCATAGAGCACCTGAATAACCATGGGTAGGGGTTATGTGACAGGCCATATGGTATGAAATTTGGCTACCAGAGGACAACAAAGTTGAGATACAGAGCATTCAGAAGGCAGATGGTGGGAATAAGATGAATCATGTTGCAAGGTGATGAAGGATTTCACTTGAAGACTACTGTGTCCAGAAAATGACCCTCTATGTAAAACAGCAGGATTTGGTTTTCTAAATGAACCCCACTAATATAAACTTTATATATTATTTTCAGTGTTAGATCATATTTCCTTCTTTTTTGTTCTTGTTGAAATTTGTGTAAGAAAGGCAATTAATGGCTTGCTGATTTTAGCTCCCTGCTGGTGCTTTAAGAAGCATACTAGATCTCTAGTGTTTTGTTTGCTCTTGTTAATGTGTAAAAGCCCTTTCACTTGTGCCTTTGGCTAGCTTTAACTAAAAATTCTGGCTTTTTCCTCCACTTTTCCCTTGTTAGTTTCATCCTTCATTTCTAACAAATTCTTTAAGCCCAGACAAATCATGCATTCCTAGGACACTAAACTGACTGTTTTGGGAAGTAAGACTTGTGGATAGGATAGGGCACTGAAATGCAACTGGCCCCAGGAGTATAAAAAGCAATGCAATGTGGCAATAGGGCACTAAAATGTAATGTGCTGGCCCCAGCAGTATAAAAAGCTGCCCTAGCAAGCAGCTCAGGGCTAAGGGCTATTTGCTCTCAGGAGCTTCTGGGGCCCAGCCATCTGGTGCTAGCTGAACTCCTGCAGCAGCATCCTACATCCATTTTTTAAAATACCCCCAAATCCATGTTCGTCCACAATTAGAACAAAAGATCTCAATCTCTATCTCTCATATATATATATTAGGGTTGTGCAAAGCTTCAAGTTCTAATTCACTTTGGAGGCCGAATCGCCGAATCCAAATCATATCGGGGAACAATTAAAAGGTCTGAATCAATTTGAAGCTCTCCAAATCAATTCAGAAAAAATTCAGAGCTTCAGAAATTCAGGCAGTCCCCACCCACTGCAGCAGGGAGCAGGACCTGGACTCCATGCTGGTAAGTAGAGGGTGGGGAAGGGGAGGCTGGAGGAGCAGGCAGGGGACCACAGGGGAACCCCCACCAGGCCCCATCTCCTGCCTGCTCCCCCAGCCCAACTAAGTTCCCTCAACCCTTGCCTGCTATCCCAGCCCCGCACCTATGACTGCCCCACCCACCCCAGCTCCCAGTTGTTTAAAAAAAGCCCCCATTTACTGGCTGCTGCCAGGCAGGGGGTGATCCCCACTCACCCCTGTCAGGCAGTCATGGACATGCACCCCTACATCCTGCTGACATTCACTGGCCCTTGGGGTGGCTGCACCCTTACGGTCAAGCTGGGTGAGACCTGCTGCCCTTTCTTTACTGCCCACCATGACTTTGATGATAAAAGGAGATTTACAAAAGGGAGGTAGTGACTACCCATCTCACACCTGGATCGATCATAGGGGCTGCCCCAATGCCCGAAGTCCAAAACCAGAAGTGAGGAAAGGACCAACTTAAAACCAATTTTTTTACTTTCATTTTTTTTTTTTTTAATTTATTTCTTTTTTTCTTCACTGAAGTCTTAAGACCTTTGTCCTTTTCTTCTTCTGGATGTCTTCAAGGGCTGGTTCCAGTTGTCAGGGGCAGTTACCCCCAGGAGTCTTCAGTAGTTTACTTTCCCTACCCTGGACTCCTCCTGGATACTTTATATCAGGACCGCAACAGGCTTAATTGATGGCATGCGTTGCTTAACAAGGAGGGGAATTCCCTCTGGAGCAATCAGCTGGGAAGGGGCACAGTTCTCACTGCACAGAGTTTTTTGCCCAACCCCGTCTCAGTTGTGGAGCTCCTCCAAGTGCACGCTCCCCTTCTCTTCTCGGAAGAATGCCTGGCCCCGAGCTGGGCTCTTTAGCTGGTAGGGAGACATGAAACAAAAACAAGAAAAAGAATAGAAAAAAAAACCCCGCAGCAAGTGGTTTGGGCAGATCTGCCACCTCCGCCATTCCGAGGGTCTTTCCCTGATCCGCCTTCTGCCACCTGGCCTCTTCCACCCTCCTCTTCACTCCACTGGTTAGGGTGCCACCGCCTCTTCGGAGTCTGACCAAGGGCTTATCCAATCTTCTCCATCTTTGCCCTGCATCTCCAGGTCCCAGGCTCCTCTCCTCCCTTGGTTCCACCCCTGGCCTCTGGATATTGCCCATGCTGCGGATTGGCCCTAATCTGCTTCACCTGTTGAGGAGGTAAAGCTGGGCAGGTGCAGATGAGGAGCTCCCATCGTAGAGTGGATGTTGTGACATGGTGCGGTCCATGTCCCTGGTCAGGGATGCACTCTAGGTGAGTGCCCTCTGGCCTCTCATATACCTCCCCACTTAACTTGCCGTTAGGCGCGCTTATATCCTGGGGTTTTGGTACAACAGGATCCACATTCGTCATCCCATCCTCTGCTCTGTCTTCATTCTTGTGACATCTTGAAAGGAAATCAGCTACTGTGTTAGCTTTTCCTGGCCAGTACATGATCTTAAAATTAAAAGGTTGCAAGGCCACAGCCCATCGGGTAATGCATGCATTGTCCATTTGTTTAATCATCAGCTGCCTTAAGGGGGTGTGATTGGTAATAAGTGTGAACTCCCACCCCAGTAGGTAGTACCTGAAGTACTGGATGCCCCACTTTATGGTGAGGCACTCACGCTCGATTGTAGCATACCTTCTTTCTTGTGGATTTAGTTTTTGGCTGGTGTAGGCTATGGGTTGGGAGGCTCCCTCAATTTCTTGGGACAGCACAGCACCTAAAACCCACTCTGAAGCTTCCATTTTTAAGGTGAAAGGCAACTTGAAGTTTGGGGTGTCTAATACCACCTCATGGCAGAGGGCCCTCTTGGTGCGTTCAAAGGCGAGTGTGCTTTCTGCATTCCATAGGAAAGAACCTCCTCTCTTTCCTCATAACAGGTCAGTGAGGGGTGCGGTGATGTCAGCAAACTTGGGTATAAATCACCTGTAATATCCTGCTGGTGCTGGTGGCAGCAGGCAAGTGGGGCTGTGGCTCTACTACAGGCACAGTGGGCAGTGGCATGGTGCTGTGTGACCTGGGCTCTGTAGATGCTGAATGGACTTGGCCCAGCCCATCCAAGGCTGTGCACTAGCAGGCTGGGCCAGATCCATTCAGCATGTATGGAGCTCGGGTCACAAAGCACCACATCACTTCCTGCTGTGCCTGCAGCAGAGCCACAGCCATGCTGCCTGCTACTGCTAGCACCACAGGAGCCAGGTGGAGGGCAGGCATGTGGCAGCCAGCACTTGAGCCCCTCTATAAACTCACCCACATATGGGACAACCCCCCCACTGCTCCTCACACCCCCTGGCATCCCCCACCACTCTCCATAGCCCCTGACATCCCTTTCCACTCCCCAACACCTTCCCAACATCCCCTTGCCACTCCTCACACCCACCCACACCCATAAAACCCCCCCACCCCACATCCCTAACCAGAAACCAGAGCGTCTCTCCTGGAGGACCGACTCCTGGGTTGCTGTTCTGTGGAGCATTTTTTTTTTTACCCTAGATATCCTGGGGTCTAATTTTGCCCCCACACTGCAAACTTGCAGTGCAGGAAACATTTTTTTGTTCTGACATGTGCCTCTTACAATGTCTAAAAGAGCTTTGAGATGCTGTCAGATGCACGCGTGCACTCATGTGGATGCACTCCATATGTATAAGTATTGGAATTAAGCTTTATTTCATACATTGTTGTTTCATTGAGGAGTTGCGATCTTACATCCTAATCCTGCTGCGTTTGAGGATTGTGCAGTTCTCTTGGATGATAACACTTCCTTCCATTTCATTATGCTCACTTAGGCTTCTTAGTTTTTTTCCAGGTGCACACTTTTGAAAATCAGTTGCATCAGAAGAGTCAGTGAAGAAACAAAAATAATATATAGGTAGGGCTATTTCTAAACAGCAGACTGAACTAGAGATTGATAATAAAGCAAGAGATAGTAGACACAAGCAAATAAAGTACCAGTGAATTACTTAGTGATCCTCATGTGTTGAATTGTTCTGCTGAACTCCCTCTTCGTGAATCCTGGCACCAGTAATTGGTTTACCACTTCCTCACTGGATACCCGGGGCCTAATCTTTGTCGCTGCTCTGGCATTTATTCCTGGAAGGAAGGAAAAAGAAGCAAAATAATATATAACAGTCTTGGAGACCATGAAAAAGCAATTACTCTGGAAATTTAGATGGGTTTATTTATTTATACCTTTTTTCACTTAACATTTCACTTGCCAGAATAGTTTGATGAGATACATACCTTGTTTTCATGAGGAGTTTTGTCAATTAAGCTCAAGAACAAGTATTGCTCTACCTCCACATCCATCAGGCATATTTATTGTCATTATAGTGATCATCATCACTGGCAAACCCTCACAGTCAAGAATGATTGTCTTCTAAGATTGCCTTGTTTGTGGTTCTGAAGGTAGCTGACAAGGCCAATCTAGGACTGACAGGTTCCACTGCAACTTGAGCGCGTTTCTGTGGTGGGTGGGTGGGTGGCTTTGGATTTTTGGATCCATCTGTGACATACTGTTTCTGCCACTCCTGCTTTTCTGTCTTTTCTTCCCATCTTGAAATTTCAAAGTACTAAGATCCTTGTAGAGGACTCTTCCACCATCTGGGGCAGTTCTGGGTGATAGTTTCTCATAAGTTGATGTCAATTTTGCATTTTTTTTCAAGTTAGTCATGAGGACATCTTTGAAGCACTTTTTCTGCCCTTGTCTTGAGTGTGCACCTTGACTGAGCAGGGAAAATACAATTTTCTTCAGGAATCTGCAGTAAGACATCTGGATGACACGGCCAGCCCAGCAAAGTTGATGTTGGATGATCATCACCTTGATGCTTGTGGTGTTTCCTTGCAAGAGGATCCTAACATTGGTTCATCTGTCTTCCCATGGGATTCAAAGAATCTTACACAAGCATTGATGGCATTTCTCCAACAACTTGAGTTGTCTCTTATACACTGTCCACAACTCAGCTCCATCCAGTAAGGTGGGGATCACAACTGCTTGATAAACCATAAGCTTGGTTTCAGATCTGTGATGGTGTGGAAGACAAGTGTGACAGCAAGGAAGGCAATGAAGCAGGACCTTACCTGCCAAGTTGGCATGAAGCAGTGGAGCAGTGGTGAAAAGCAGCGCCGGGAGGAGCAGCAAACACCAGGGAAACACCAGCACCGGTGTGGTCGCACTTTATAAGAGCGTGCTGCTGACATTTAAAGGTCCAGAACCCCATGCTGGGATTTGAAGGAGCCCGACCTGGAGAGATGGGAGGACTGGAAGCGAGCTCTGGATGCCCTGGGAGGGGCAAATAGTGGAAGGCAGCCAGCCAGCGGCACACTCACCAAAATGGCTCAGAGAAGCCAAACAACTTACCCACAGCTTGGTCCTGGCCATCAGGGATGGAAGATTGGGATTTGACTGGGGACGTTAAACCTAGGAGAGAAGAGAGAGAAGAACTGTGAATACAGTGGACCAAAGTGCCCCACAGGGGACAGTTACTACAGGCAGACCCTAAAATACACAAGGGTTTTCACAAGACTAGGACCACGGCAGTCTGACTCTGGGCTAGAGGACTGTAAAGAAGGACCAAGTCTCAGAGTGATATTTTGGGTTCCATATTGCTTTGTTTCATATACATTATTTACCTCAGAAGGCACAATATGCAGGGATAGCCTCTGTGCTCATAACATCTGTTGGAGATCTCACAAGGTTGGCGTAAGGTGGGGTCTAGGGGAGGTGGAGCCCCAGAAGACAGCTCCAGGGCTGGCTAAGGACAGGACCTATGGAGAATAAGACCTTCTCCCAAAATGCATAGAAGATCAAGTCATGGCAGGAGAGAGTGGTTGCCCTTACCCCAGTTCCAGTTGTAAGACTCTAGAAACATTCGCAAAAGGACTGAGACAGTGAAAGTCCCCATGGACACATTAAGATGCGATTCATGGAATAGGCACGGGAGCTTCCACAAGTTCTGATATCATAATCTTTCAACACTCACTTCCTCACATGTCCCAAGGCTGCACTTGCATATTTGAGGTGATGTTGGATTTCCCCATCGATGTCAGCCTTTTGTGAGAGAGAGCTTCTGAGGTATGGGAAATACTCAACATTCTCCAGAATCTTACCATGAATTACTGGAGCCAGAGACTGTGCATGGAATAAGGCAGAGTTTGAATTGTAAAGCTGTTGGAAGAAGTAGAACTGATATTTCCAAAATCTCCACCACAAATGTAGGTTAGGTACAGACACTCAAAAAGCCTGAGGAGAAATCAATCTAAGTGTCAAAGATCAAAGTCTTTGATTTCAGATGCCGATGGCAAAAGGTCAAATGGCAAAGGGTCAGAAGCTAACACAACAAACTCTGTGGTTGTAATTTATCCCTCTGTATTAACAGTGTTCCATATACACACCCCTATCTGTGCCTCATTTCAAATC
>NW_017728918.1:47046432-47076996 GCF_001723895.1 Crocodylus porosus | reverse complement strand
GCTCCTCTGCCTATGCTGCAAGCCATCAGAAGCGTAAGTAAAATAAATCTTTTGTGAAACCATCACACTGTGTTTAAATCATACTGACTCCTGCTCACCATTATCACCCACCTGCCCGGTCATAAATCCCCCTCCTCGTGCCAAGCCGGTCGTGCCGACCCAGGCTTGCAGGTCAAGGGTGCACCGGCGTTAGGGGCGCAACACTAAGTTATGCAGTTTTCTGTAAGTGGTGCAGTTTGGATTGAAAGTGAACAGACCACACATTCATCCTTTGGTGGCAGGAGGGTAGCAAATCTTAGACCACCATTCCACCATTTTTAAGCCAGTCCATGTGTACTGAATTTCTGTTCTGTTCTGGGTATAGATCTGTTTCCAATCATTTATACCAATAAAAGTGTAATGTCTGTACCTGGCCTTAAAAAACAGGATCCCCAAACTCAACACACACAAAAAGCTGCTCAAAACTCCATCTCCTTAAAAAAACCCAAATCTGTAAGTCACATTGTAGAAATTTCAGAACTTATGAGGAAGCTAAATCTGGAATCTTTACTTTCTCAATTAAATTATCATTAAAATAGCCTGAAGGAATGCATCTGTCAAAGTGACAGTTTGCATATGGCCTCTGAATTATACAGTTGTTCCATGTACTATATCACTCTCTGTTCCCATTTCAGTCTTTCAATAAGTCAAAAATTATGATGCAATGTAACTCATCCATATTTTAATTTAGCTAAAGAGAATATAAACATATTTTAATCAAAAAGTTCCTATACTGTTGTTTCATACATTTACAACAGTGCTTACATAATTTATAGGTTGATAAGACCTATTTCCTAAACAACCTGCTTTGAGTAATGAAATAGAGTGCTACAGTTCAGCAACTGAGTATCAAATTCAGCCACGGGCTGATTTCTAAATAGCTGAACACATGATAAAGGTACACTGACGTAATAACTCCGTTGTGGTAAAATATGGAACCACAGTGTTGCATGCCATATTCAAACAGTGTCCCTCCAACGGTTTTGTCAGAAAGGAGTCATGTCTCTTAACTAAATATGTAAACATGACTATATTAGTAAATGAGCATCATATTTTATGGTGAATCTGCAGTTTCTAGATGTAATTATAATGTTTATAGGGTGACATCTACATTCAAGTATACAAAAGATAAAAAATGTAGGTGTCCTTTTAAAGACATAAAGCAAGAGAAAAAAAAATCTATGAAAGATAGGTGTCAGATGCATATGGCTATTTGTACAAGCCTGTACCACTTCTCTGAGTAAGGCTGGTAGTTAGAGCCT
Source organism: Crocodylus porosus (assembly GCF_001723895.1). Taxonomy (NCBI): domain Eukaryota; kingdom Metazoa; phylum Chordata; order Crocodylia; family Crocodylidae; genus Crocodylus; species Crocodylus porosus. The sequence continues at coordinate 47,075,695 of NW_017728918.1, read as the reverse complement.
TCCTGTTTATGTCTTGTTTCAGGAGTGTAGAACACAAGGTAAAATGTTGTTGCTTTAACTAACACAGGGCACCAAGGCAGTTCAGGAGGAATTGTTGTGTACAACAATGAAGCCAGCTTTCGTTTGAAACACGTATCCTCTCAAACATTTGCACAAATAAAGCCAACGTAGAGCTGTCTGGATAGCTCTGTTTTTGTTTATTTGGTTGGTTGGTTGTTTTCACATGTTGGCTATCTCACATATTCAACAAAATGTTATGTCAAAGATCATCGTTGCTTGTGGAGACATGGTACTCCTGGAAAGATTCTGAATCCAGAAAGAATGTTCATCTTTATAACCTCATTCTAACCTAGTTCGCCTTCCAGAAGAGGAAAACAATAGCCACTTATTTTTAACTAATAATTGGAAATGTCAAAAGAAAATAATTACAACTCTAAACATGAACCATATAAGAAATAGCCTGTCGATTATAACAATTTTCCCCCTTCCTTGTAAAATGTTATATCACAAGATGAATCAAGCTTAAAATTGCTTTCTTTTATATATTTTAGAATACCAGAAGTTAACAGCATATCAAAATGGAAAATTTATTTAAGATACGATGTTAGACAACAACTGGAACTTGTGACTTCAGAAAATAAAGTCACATCTCATACATTCATTTCCTTTAAGCTGTAACATAATGGGGCCATTCAGTACCATAAACTAACAGCCTGCTTCATGATCATCTTCCAGCAATTTTCAGTCACTGTGAAATAGCATGTGCTGAGGAAGCATATGGCCTGGATAGTTGACACATTTCTCATGGATAGTATAATCTCATGAAAGGTATTTTTGGTGGGTATTATGTCACCTCATAGTGGCAAGGCAGTGAGCCATCTTTAATCAAGCAATCAGTTGTTGGGCTCAAACTCAAGAAGCCATCACCAGAGGTTCACAGTGCCCAGCACTCCTCTCAGCTTCTACATTTCAGGCTTCAGGCCAAAGTATAAGTAATTGGTCTGATCTCATTGATTTATGATCTTCTCTCTCAGATGGAGAAAAGTCAAATGTCTATAGTGCTTCCTTCATGTATATTTAATGTTGTTTAACAAGGTATTGCTCAGTTACTGTATCAGTGGATCCTGTTGGGATGGACAAAGTCATTCTAAAATAATCTATTTTGCAATTTTTTCTTATCAAAATTTCATGGGGTGATTTTCAACGGTTGTTCATATGCCTGAAATGTTCCTTCAGAGTTATTTCCTAACAATCATTCCATCCACTACATATCTGAGGATAGTGGGTAGAGACAGATGGAGAGCAAAATGCATTGAGCTGCAGTGACACAACTATGTAGAGGAAACTTGCCCCAATGTCATCCTTTTAGTAACCTGAAAAACGTCATGTGTTTGTTATGGGGGCAATCACAGGTTCAGATTAGAATGAGCAACTGAAACACAATATAGAGACTGGTGGAATGACTGTAATGCCTTCAAAGGAATATACGGGAACAGTTAATACTTGTTTTCTTATTTGAGGCAACATGATTACTTTTCCTTAGCAGTCTGAAAATGGGAGGTCCATTTTTGACTTTCAGCTTCTTCTTGATTCCTAGGTCACTGCAGTACCTACTCTTTTCCATTTGTACCTTACTAGGATGTGATGTCCTTTACTTTTTAGTATAATTTGCTGCAGTTCTCCATGCGTTCACCCCACCCAAATTAGATTAGGATCATTCCTGAAGCCAATGTGGAACTTTCAATTCATGCAGGAAGTGGTGCACAACTTAGCAGTCTCTCTCCTATGGAACCTGAAGCACCTGTGCTCTAAAGAGTACATTTAGCTACAAGTTGGTTTCCAGGATTTCTTGAAGATCCACTCCATCTCTCTACACTATCACGAAACTTGAGGAAAAAATGGGTTTGCTGAGCATTTATACCAGCCCCATTTTCTTTTGGCATCTTTAACTTAAATTGTCCTTGTTGGTTTTGGAGACGAGAAGTAGTCATTTGTCCTCATTCGATGGTTGCATTTCTTTTCTCATAGGAGGGAAAAGTTGCAGCAAGAGAAGTTTAGGTTAGATATATAGGAAAAACTCTCTCATGAGGAAAGTAGTAAAGCCCTGGAACAGGTTACCCAGAGAGGTTGTGGAATCTCCATCTATGAAGGTTTTAAGACAAGTTTAAACAAAGCTTTGACTGGGATGATATAGTAGGGGATGGTGCTACTTTGAGCTGAGAGTTGTACTAGATGACCTCCTGAGGCTTCTTCCAACTCCAGTTTTATACAATTCTATAATTCTATGAAGGGCTGTTTCTCTAAGGCACAGGCCTCTTTACAGGATGGCATGAAGTTGCAACGCTGTAACAGAACCAACCAACAGTTTGTGCTTTGGAGAAGAGATGCACTGGCTAAAATTTTCACTTTTCTTTGTGTATAGATGCCATAATCAGAAAATACTGAAAGAAGGTGGCTCTTCTTGGTGTACTAACCTTGCTCGCCAACTGGCATAGGAAGCAGAGGGAAATATAGTCCTGTATGAAGACACCCAAAATATGGGAGGATCCAGATTTTCTTTTTTTCACACAGCCCTCTTGAAAGTTTCCCCTCAGCTGTCAAACCCCAACTATCTCCCATTTCAACCCAAAAAAGACTCCATGGCTTAGAATGCTCAACAGCCAAACAGACATCAGGACTCTCTTTCTTATGGGAAGAACCTAAGATTAACACCGTGTAGAAAAAATGGATCCTGTGGAAAGTGAAGTTCAAGATAGTGTTTTGCTTAAACTACCACCTAAAGATGCCTCCTGTGGCATCTGTGACTTTCTATCTTTGAAGCACCCATTAGTCATGCTTCTCAGGGCAACACAAAAATCCCCAGTGCCCTTGGACATATCCTTTGCATAACTTCACAAGTTGAGAATGACAGTAGGGGAGTTTCTTGTTTGCCTCCACCCTTCAACCCCCCTCCCCACACCTCTACACAATATCTACATACAACTTGTCCCTAAATAATCAGGGATTAGCTCTTTGCCAAACCAGAAGGCATCATTTCAAAAGCTGAGACTAGGCAGGTTAAGGATATAGCCATTGATACAGAGAAATACTGTATAAACACTAGTTAAGCAATTTCACTGTCCCTTATGCTCCTTGTATTCTAAGTCTGGCAAGTAGCAGATTTAATCCATATTCTCTAGAGTTCTGGATGGATCCAAAACACTTATGCCACTTCCTTGTCTGAGCCAGTGCTGAGGGCACATCACACACTAGGGCTGTGTGAAGCTTTGGTTGCTGATTTGATTCAGAAGCCTCCAATTCAATTCAGAGAGATTCAACAATTTAGACATAAACACAACTTTACATGTTTTTTCTACATACCTCAAGGTACCAGGCAGCTCACAAACACTGAGAACGTAGGGCAAATGGAGTGTCCCATAGAAGCGTGGGGGTGGGGGCCCTCAGCGTGCTCAGCAGAAGACCCAGAAGTGAACCAGAAGCACTTCCAGTCCACTTCAGGGTCTGCCGTGGAGCGTGTGGGGGCCCTCCCCCCACCCCCTGTTTCAGCGACTGGTATTTTCTGGGTCTGGGGGGGCATCTGGGGTCCACCCCATGGTCAGTTGCCCAGCCAGGGGGTGCAGGTCCCCAGTGTGCTTAGCACTGTGGACCCATAAGTGGACCAGAAGTACTTCCGGTCACTTCCGCTGAGCACATGGGGCCCCCCAATGCTCCTGGGGGATGCTCCATCTGCCCCACCATCTCAGCATTCATGAGCCACACCTGGTACCTTGAGGTATGTAGAAAAAACATATAAAGCTGCATCTATGGCCGCATCACTGATTCTCCAAATCAGAATCGAATCTTCAGATTCAGCTGTATCGAATTGGGTCAGTGATATCCAAATCAATGATTCGAGTCAGGCAGAATCCAAATTGAATACAGCCCACTTAACACACCCCTAACACACACCTTTGTCTAGCAGCAGGAGCCAATGCTCCTGCGGCCCTGATCAGTCAGTGTTTTGACTAGGACAGTTCATTTCAGTACACCAGGCCCTGCCCCTTCTTACAGAGAGTTGCCTCTGAGCCCTCCCCTCAGCACTCCACTGGTGTACCCACCAGTCATCAACATTTACCCAATGAGCATGTTCAAGAGGGTCTCACTGTCCTTCCCAAAATGGACACTTTTTAAAATATTCCCGTTTTGGTATAAGGGGGTTATACTTGGTTTAGCAGTGGCATTATTACTGAACCTTATTGTTGGAAGGCATCAACAATATTTAAAGCATAAAATCTAGTCATTCTAAAAGTGTGGGATTTGAACCAGGGATCAACCCTTTAGTGGGGCCTAGGAAAACAAACTTGTGCGTCCTAGATCAGTCAAGATCCTCTTCCCTACCCCAGCAATACCACCCGTGAGAAGCTTGGAGCAGGACTTGGAGCAAGGCCAGCAGAGAGGAGGAAGTGGGTGGGGCTATTTGCTCCACTGCCATGGAGGGAAGGACCAGGCCCTCCTGCAGCTCAGGGACCCAGGCATGTGCCTAGTTTGCCTATGCATTAATCTGGCCCTGGTTTGATCTTGAGCACAGTGCTATAAATCAGAGAAAAATTGCTCTAATCTGGAAGCTGAGGACCTTCCTATATCAAATCCCTTGTTTTCAATGAACCTGAGATCAAAATGTGAGCCATTATAGTTTTTCTCTCTTACTATTTTTAAAATGCCATCACCTTTTAGCCTCAATTTTATCAAGTCCCTCATGCACAAATCTGATGTTTTCAAGCTGGCCCCAAAGCATCTTTATTTTTAGTTGGGATTCTCCTTTAAAACACCTTGTCAGTATAATGTGTCTGTTTGATTATCTAATCTATGAGCAGATCAGTCCTCAGGAAAGAATGTTAACTTTCTCCCAAGAGAGCAGAGCAGTTGTTAGACAGACATGTATATACATCCATCTCTCTCATATCTCTGTGAGTCTGCCAAAACAGATTAGCTAGATAGCAGCAGTTAGGATTGTGAATTTATAGCACCATTCCCAGCTGTGGATCTCAAAGCACTTTTCAAACATTAACTAATTAAGCCCATAAAGTCTGAAAGATAAGTATAACTATCAACTTTTTATGGATGAGGAAATCAAAGCACAGGGAAATTAAATGACTTACCCAAGGTCATACAGAAAATAAAAGATGAAGTGAAAAGTGGAAAACTCATACTATAATCTCTCAGCTATTTTTAATTCCAAGGTTTAATTTATCTGATTAGAGCCCCCAGGGAATTGCTTACAAATTATTGTTACTCTTAAGGATGTTTTGACATTTTAATTTTATAAATAAATAACTGGAAATTCTTTATTTAAATTCCTTAAAGACATAATGGCTGTAAAGAGCAAGTCACACAAAAACGCCAGAATATTGTATGGTTCTAGGAAAAATATATTATCTATGCATATGTGCTAGACCCTCAGAAGTAGTCTTCTACACATGTAAGTCCATTATTTTGGCTCTACTAACTTTCTCAGCACACGCTGCTATCCTTGGGCACCAATACATGATCAGCAAGGCTGCTCCAATGCACTCTAATTACAACGTGTCAGAGCAGACTCAATTGAGTCTGTTGGAGCGTGGTAATTACCGCGCTCCAGCAGCCTCTGGCATCTCATCTCTCTTTAAAATGGCAGTGGGGCGCTTTATCTAAAGATTGTTTCATGAGCTTTAGATAAAGTGCCCCTGCCATCATTTTGAAGAGTGGGGATGCAGATACTTTACACGCTCCAGGTGCTTTAATTAGAGAAGCTCTCGGAGATGTCTTAAAGTCCTGCCCCCACTGCACTGACACTCCTGGAGCACATGTATAAATACCCCAAGTTTCCATGATGCCCAGATTTGTACAGGGGAGCAGTTAAAAAATTATATCACCCACCAGCTCAAGCCAAGTCTTGCTAGATAATCTCTCAATTTAAGCACTCCCTTGTCTATAGTACTAGAGACACCTAAAGCTATAGGTGTGCTCTAAGTGTACCTAACCTGGATACAGTTCAGAAAAAAGCAGGTACAAGCAGGGCATTCGCCTGAAACATCAGAGGTCCAGATTCACATCACTCTTCTATGTGAGTTGGAACAAGGACTTTATTCATTTACTAGATTTGTATCCCACTCTGTTATGAAAGTCTTAAACATCAAGCTGTTTTGTATTTGGAGATGTATTTCACAGTGTATAGGTTGACATGGTGTACAGGTTGCCCCTGGTTTTCTGACCCAAAAAGTTAGGATTAGCATAAGCATGGTGTATAAATCAGGGCTGGGCTCGGCACTTGGCTGGTGCAGCCCCATCCCCTGTGAGCAGCACTGTCCAGGCTGCACCAGCTGAGTGCCAAGCCCACCACTGCCAGCAGTGCTGCTGAGTACCATGTGCAGGTAAGTATGGGGGCCCTTGGCTGGTGCAGCCCCATCCCCTGCAAGTGATACTGCTTGGGCTGCACCAGAGCCCCTCACAGGGGATGGGGGTCTGCTAGTCAGGCACCGAGCCTGGCCCCATCCCTGTCCCATGTGAGTGGTGCTGGTCTCTGCACTTGGCTGGGGACACACCAGTCACAGCGGATGGTGCCAGGGCTGGGGCCGGGCTCAGCACTTGGCTGACGTGGCCTCAACCCCTGCGAGCGGTATGGGGCTTAGCTCTCAGCTGGTGTGGCCCCATCCCCAACAAGCAGCCCAGGCACAGCGAGAGGCACTACCTGGGCTGCACCAGCTGGGCCCAGCCCCATCCACTGCAAGTGGACTCACAGGGGATAGAGTCTCACCAGCTGTGTGTCAAGCCCAGCCCTGTCCCCAACCCCATCTGCTGCAGGCAGTGCTGTCAAGTACCAAACCCAGCCCTGTCCCTTACAAGTGGCACTGGACTCAGTGCTTGGAAGCACCACTCACAGCAGACAGGGCCAAGCTCAGTGTTTGGCTGTCATGGCCCCATCCCCTGTAAGCCTGGCACTGCTCACAAGGGATGGAAACACACCAGCCAAGCACCAAGCCCAGCCCAGGCTGTCCCCATCCCCATCCCCATCCCCATCCCCTGTGATTGGCACCTCCCCAGCCAAGCACCAAGCCTAGCCCTGTTGCCAACCTTGTCCCCATCCCCAGCACCACTCACAGTGGTTTGTCAGCAGTGATCTTTTGATGTGGCACAGTGTATATATCGGGTTTGTTTTTTAAGACACCAACATTGGTCTTCAAAACCCAATTTATACACCGTGAATATAGTATTTATGTAAAGTGAAACAGCTCCACTGGAGAGACTGAGGGGCACTTCACAATGCTCTGGAGCCAGGTGAGACCCTACCCCAGGATATGAAATCAAATTAGGGTCAGAAGGTGGTCAAGCAAAGATTCTGTGGGTTGGGATCCAAAGGGCGCGGGGTGAAAGGAATCTGGTGGTGGGGGTCTACTATAGGCCACTGCACCAGGACAATGAGCCAGACCAGGAATTTTCCAAGCAGCTCGAAGAGGCTGTGAAGTCTGGAGATATGGTAGTCATAGGGGACCTTAACTACTCAGATATATGCTGGGAGGAGCAGTCAGCTAGATCTAACTGCTCTCTCAGATTCTTAACCTGTATTCAGGACCTCCACCTAACACAGGAGGTAAGGTGTCCCAGCAGAGGATGACCTGATGGGGGACCTGTGGATTTGAGGCAACTTAAGGGACAGCGATCACCAAATGATTAAATTCACTATACAGCAAAAGGTGGACATTATACGCAGCAGGGCACGGGTGCTGAACTTTCAAAAACCTGACTTTAATGGACTCAGGGGATTTGTTAGCAGGGTGCTAGGAGCTAAGAACTTGAATGCATTGAGGGTCCAGGATGGGTGGACATTCTTCAAGGAAACCAGTCTTTGGGCTCAGAGTGAGTCAATCCCATGGCAGAGGAAATCGGGCACAGGGGCCAGGAAGCCCCTTTGGCTAACCAGGGGCATCCAAGATACCTTAAGGGCAAAAAAAGAGGCATACAGGAAATAGAAGCAGGGGCTATCTAGCAAAGAGGAGTATACTTCTTTGGCCTGCACATGCAGGGAGTCGGTCAGGAAGGCCAAGGCAACTCTAGAACTCAGGCTAGCATCAGGGATTAAGGACAATAAAACGTCCTTCTTTAGGTAAGTTGGGAGCAAAAAGAGGGTGCAGGGTAGTATAGGATCCCTACAGGATGGGCACTGGGGCTTAGTGATGGATAGCAGGGACAAGGCAGAGCTCTTCAATAAGTTTTTTGCCTCTGTCTTCTTAAATGGGAATCTAGACAAACCCTCAACATACAACACAGACACCAACAAAGAGAACATCAGCCGACCAACGGTCAGCGCCGACACAGTAAAAAGGCACTCAGGGGGACTGGATGTATTTAAATCACCAGCAATGGAGGAACTCCACGCATGGGTAATGAAGGAATTAATGGGGGTCGTAGCTGAACCACTGGCAAGGATATATGAATGCTCATGGTGCTCGGGTCAGGTTCCAGAGGATTGGAAGAGTGCTAACATCATCCCAATCTTTAAGAATAGGAGAAAGGAAAACCCGGGGAACTATAGACCAGTCAGCCTTACCTCTATTCCTGGGAAAATTCTAGAAAAAATTATCAAAGAGTACACCTGTGGAGCTCGCTGGCTAATGTGATGTGGAGGGGTAACCAACATGGGTTTTTAGCAGGCAGGTCCTGCTGGACTAGCCTAGTTTCATTTTACAACAAGGCCACCAAATGTTTAGATGCAAGAGTCGAGGTAGGTGTTATCTATCTAGACTTCAAGAAGGCCTTTGACAAGGTATCCCACACCATCCTTATAAATAAACTAAGGGGACTTACCTTGGATGATTACACTGTAGACTGGGTAGTAAATTGGCTCCAGGGTCACACTCAGAGGGTGGTAGTGGATGGGTCGGTGTCAACCTGGAAAGATGCATGCAGTGGAGTCCCTCAGGGCTCAGTTCTGGGGCCGGTGCTGTTCAACATCTTCATCAGTGATCTGAAAGAGGGGGTGGGAAGCACCCTGTCCAAATTTGCAGATGACACAAAATTATGGGGTCCATCTAACACCCTGAAGAGGAGGAACCAGATCCAGGATGACCTAGACTGGCTGGGGAAGTGGGAAGAGAGCAACAGGATGCAATTCAATAAGTACAAGGTGCTGCATCAAGGGAAGAAGAACTGCCATCATACCTACAGTCTGAGGGGTGACCTTCTCAGTATCACTGAGGCAGAAAGAGATCTTGGAGTCACTGTTGACTCCAGGATGAACATGAGTCACCAATGTGATTGTCCCAGGGATACAAGCATGGGGGAGCAAGGAACCCCACCCACCAGGGAACATAGGACAAGGGGAACCCAAACCCAGAAGAGAAACTCAGTAAAAGAAAAAACTTACCTTTTCCAGGACACCGACAATCTGAAAGAACAAAAAAAGGACCCGCACAGTTCATCAACCATGCTTATCTGTGGCTGGAGCCTAGTGATGTCAGTGGGAGATGCCACCTGGTGGATTCAAAAGCTGGCTCCAAGAGGGAGTGAGCAGCGACACTGGGAGCAGGAGAAATTGCAGGGATCCCCCAAGCTGGGCGCACCCAGTACCAGTAGAAGCTAGAAGATCCAACATGGAGCCTGGCATCGGCGCTGACAGAGTTTAAAGGAACGTCTCGCACCAGTGGCGAACAGCATGGGAGTGAGGGACCAGAGGTGGCTCAGCAAGGATCTGAGGAAGACCCCGGCTGGGGCAAGGATGCAGATCCAAGTCAAGGGGATGCACCGGGTTAAGGCTAGGGCTTGGTGGAGGGAAGAGGGCTGCCCGGCCCAGTACCCCTCTCCTTTTTCCTTTTAGTCTTTTCTTTATTTGGCTTCATCTATAGATGGTTAGGGTAGTTCCTTGCCTTTTGTTTTGGTCCATTGGTTTTCTTTCCTCTCTCTTCCACTTTGACGCAGGCTCACTGATTACACTGTTGCAGATAGGTCTTAAGGCAACAGTAAGGGAATTCTGGTGAGGAAAAGGGCAGCAGTAGCGTACAGCACTCAATGGAACCACCAGTCTATTGAGACACGTCTGCATGGGCAGAACATCTAGAGGCCCCTGGGTTAAGATAGAATGAAGGTTCGGACCAACGAAAGCATAAGGAGTGAAGATCCAGAGTTGACATCACTGGGAGGGCAAGCCGCACTAAGATCTTGAGGGTTGTCTTGAGGGCTAGCATATGAACGGGGTGTAGGAGAGGTGGAGCCCCATGAACATCTGCCAGGGAACTCAACAGCGCCGAAGGTCCCCTCAGTGGGAGTCCCCACCACTGAAAATCTATCCAAAGTCATGGCAGGCTAGTTTTGGCATTCTCCCTGAAGTGACCAAGGGCATCCTCTGTGATTGTACGAAGTCCCATCATGTCCAAAACCAGGCACACATGCTAAAGCTGCACAGGAGTGGATAACTGAACTAAGACAGGCACAGTAATGAAGCAGTTGGCAGACCCAATTGCACCTTGTTGCACATCCGTAGGTGCTTCACAAACAGGTCTAGGGAAGTGATTCTCCCCCTCTATGTGGCACTGGTCAGACCACAGGTCTGTGTCCAGTTCTGGATGCTGCAGTTCAAGCTGGAGAGGGTCCAAAGAGGAGCCACTCACTTGATTAGAGGCCTGCAGGGAAGGTCCTATGAGGAAAGACTGAGGGACCTTAACCTCTTCAGCCTCTCCAAGAGAAGGCTGATAGGGGACCTTGTGGCAGTGTACAAATTCATAAGGGGAGAGCAACATGAAGTAGGCAACGATCCGTTCACCAGGGCACCCCCTAGAATGACAAGGAACATTGGCCATAAGCTACTAGAGAGAAGGTTTAGGCTGGACATTAGGAAAAAGTTCTTCACGGTCAGGATTGCCAGAATCTGGAATGGGCCTTCAAGGGATGTAGTGCTCACCCCATCCTTGGGGGTCTTCAAGAGGAGACTGGACATGCACCTGGCTGGGAACACATGGCCCCAGGGTTGTTGACTCTTTTCTTACCTTCCAGGGGCAAGGAGTCCAACTAGGTGGCCCACTGAGGTTCCTTCCAACTCTATGAATCTATGAAAGATGAGTGATCAGGTCACCTGAACCCTGTCAAGCAGAGCAGGAATTGAAATCTCTATCACATTCCAACTGTGTGCTCTATTCACTAGGCTTCTAGGTCTGTTGAAGTTAGTACTGTTCTTTCTCTTGCTCTCTCTAGATCACTAATCTAGATTGGTCTAGATCACTGGTCCAGCTGGACACATTTTGTATGGTGAAGCCTGAGATGAAGATTTGACTAGGCCACATAATACTTATGTCTAAGTGCTTTTAATGACCCAGTCCTTAGAGTCTAGAAACATCACAGTTCTTGTCACTGTATTTATCCTAAGCATGAAAGATAAATACTTAAAATTCATGCCTAAGTATTTCTATAAATTGCAAATATCTAAACTGTATTTTTGGTAACTATTAAAATATTGGGAATAGTCTTATATTTGTGTCTAATCTTCATTAACCATTTAACTATTTATGCTTTAATTCAGTCAAGGAAAGCTAAATGTGATTCAAGTAAGCCCAGTTTTTGGTGTGCAGAGAAAATCTCAGACTTGAATCAATATTCTGTCTATTGTTACAAGCACAACTTGGGGATTATAGAAGTAAAAATTGCCTTCTTTTTTTGGCTGACCGAGTTCATGAACGAATCTGCCCACTGATTAGAAAGCAGATCATGCTTCCCTTGGCATTTATCCAGTTGCTGTCTGGTATGAAAGGTTACAGAAATCGTACACACCCTAGCTCAACAAAAGCAGAAAGGCCAGTGAGTCACATATCTTCAGTGCCTGAGGCAGAGAAAATGCTGTTCTCTTCTTCTGGTTACTTTCCATCTGTACTGTTCTGGAGAAATGCTGGACTCAAGGTATCAGCCTGTATTGTTGCATTTGGAGACTGACAGTTTTATTCATTCTTTGTCAGATGCTTAAGCACAGCTTGGTAGACAGCATACAAAAGCAGAAACCTCCAAATCTTTTTTTCTTTTAGTGCTTCTTGCCTACTGTGCATACCAGAAGTGCCACCTGAAAGACTAGAAGCCTGTCCCAACTGATTTACATAGAATATGGAAAGGAGTGTGAGCTGAGATGAGGTCTTGGATTTTATTCAAGTTGTAAAAGAAGGACAATTGTTTGGGTTAGTGGCTTTCCAATACGGCTGTCTATTCTTGAGCCACGTATTGATTCCAAATGTTCTGATTTACAGGAAATTCCCTCATTAAAAAGCAAAGCAAGCAATCAACTAACAAGTGTGTTGAAAACATTATTGTTCAATTCACAAGAGATTTCTATTACCTTCTTTTTTATTTTGATCACAAACTACAAATTTGTCCCATTAGAATTGGTCAATCTGAGAAAGTTGGATACTGAACATCTGCCTGCTTTTTTATCCCATAGCCGAAACCTAGTGTCTGCCTAGAAATCTTTGTACCACTGAAAATCTGATTTTCAAAGTCTAACAGAATGGATTGAAGGCTGTAACACTTTAAACCCTACCTTCATTTAATAAAAGCTATTCTGATTTCTTGGGTTTACAGACTTAGTGGCAGATTGTGAATGCTTTCCATGGAGGCCACACATGAGAGAAAATGCAAATATATTGTCTTCATGAGTGTAGCAGGCTTATCTTTTCAGAGCTTGGGTTCAGTCCCAGAATTGAGGGTCTGCTGTTTGATTGGTGGAGCCCACCCACCAATCCAGAGGCAGCATAAGGGAAGTAATGCCCCACCCTTTTCTGAAGGGAGGGGGCAAGGAGCAGCTGGACCTGGCTCGGAACTACACCAGCCAGGTCTGGAGAACTTCAGGGGTGGAGCCCCTGAAGAGTATAAAAGGGTAGCGTGCTCAGCAGGCTGGGGAAGAGATGTACCGAGGGACTTAAGAAGAGTAGAGTTAGAAAAGCTGGGGAGCCCTGCCTCAGCAGGCAGTAGGCCCCAGGCTCCTGAAGCCACTACTGGAAGAGCAGCCTTGGGAGCAGTGAGAGACCACTCAGGTTTTGGACAGCACCCGGGAATGGTGCATGGAGATCTAACCCTGGGAACAGTGTGAGACCACTCAGGCTCATCACAGTGCATGGTTCAGTACATGGAGCTAGGCCTCTAGAAACCATGAGCAGTGGCTCAAGCCTGTAACCCCGGGGAGCCAGTGGGTCTCACGGTGTGCAGTGTGATGCACAGGCCAGGCCTTGGGAGCCACATCAGAGAGGCTCAAGCGCATAACTTCACAGTGCGGGCTGGCCAAAAGGTTAGCCCCAGCATAAGCCAGATAACTGGAGCCCCACAGTGTAGCCCAGCCAAAGAACTAAAAGAGCCCCGGTGCCCCAAGCAGGGCCTGGGAAGGGGAAAGATCCCTGGCATGAGGCTGGAAAACCAGAGCCAGTGAGGGCTCAGCTCCATAGAGCTCTCTGGGTGCCCAATGTTGGGCACAAGGCACAGAGGGAAGAAGCCTCAACTCAAGGCCAACGGCTCCAGGAGGCCTGAGATGGTGTGGGGACCCAAGGGCCAAATCGACAGCCCACAGAGGAAGGACCATGAGTTACCAGGAACCCAAGTCCCGTAAGGGAGGCGCCCCCTGGCAAGGGACTCTGGGGGGAGTAGGCCTAGGGGGAGAAGACCCCACCCCATTTGAGGGACCATGTGGTTGCAACCCAGATAGGGTGCATCTAATATCTGGTATAGTTATGTTTTCTATTCGGTATCTATTGTTATTGTTGGTGTTATAAATAGTCAGGTGTATTAATTCTGTATAATGGGCTCTGTAAGGATGTCTTTATTAGCTAACCCACTTGTGGTATAAACTTGCTGGATTGACTGTCCTGGGATCTACCCCTCTTCTGAGCTTGAGGCACAGGTACTTACCCAAATGCCCTCCCTAGAGCCGACTTCCTCCAGCTAACAGAACTTTATGTGTATATTTGTATTTATATCTGTAATTATATCCATCTTAAAGAGTTTATATATATATATATATATATGTTGGTAAGTCATAAATTGTATATAGTTAAGAACCTTGGGCTTGGGCTAACTCTATAAAGGAAAGAGGGATCTGCTCAAAATTCTCTCTCTCACAACAACACCCCTTCTGCCTACCCATCCCATCCAATTGAGAATAGGGCACACCCTTGGGTGTACTTGGGTTACATGACCTCCTTCTTATGCAAGGTCAAAGCACAAGGTTGGCCTCTTTTCCCTGACTCCTGGTTATGGGCTCAATCTTAGTCCTCTCATAAACGCCAGCTACCTTAAAAAAGGGTAAATTTTGCAAGAAAAATGTAGGCACAATGGTCCATGGGACTAGGTCCTTAAAGGAGATACTAAAATGTCACACACCTGGCATTTCAGGCATCTGAGGGCATTTACTCATCTAAGTCCAAAACATAGACCCTTTAAAGCCCCAGTCAGTTGTTGCCTAATTCTAGATGTTTGAAAGTTCCTAGGCTGAATTTCTCCCAGTAAAGTTCTCTAGATATACAATGGTAAGTATACATTACCTTCATGCTGTACGAGGTAATGACACAGTGGGCACATCTACAGGAGAGGCTTACTGTGGAGCAGCCTATCATAGAAGAGCAGGGTCAGAAGGGACCTTGTAGATCTTCAAGTCTGACCCCCTGCCTGGGCAGGAGAAAAAACTGGGCTCAAATGATTCCAGCTAGGTAGGCATCAAGCCTCTTCTTAAAGACCCCCAGGGTAGGAGCCAGCACCACTTCCCTTGGAAGTTGGCTCCAGATCCTAGCTGTCCTGACAGTGAAGTAGTTCTTATGGATGTCTAACCTAAACCTACTGTCCAACAACTTATGGCTGTTATTCCTTGTTATGCCAGGGGGCATTAGGGGAAACAAGGTCTCTCCCAAACCCTTCTGATCCACCCTAGTGAGTTTATAGATGGTCATCAGGTCCCCCCTCAGCCTTCTCTTATGAAGGCTGAACAGGTTCAGGTCCCTCAGTCTCTCATTGTAGGGTCTGCCCTGTTGTTCCCAGATCATGCAGCTTAGCCTAATTAGTTCTACAGTAAAGTCTTAGTGTCTACATGTGCAGTCATATTAGGCCTCAGTAAACTAATTAACTCTGCCATAGGATAGTTGTTTTAAAACACAAGTACTATCCTACAGTGGCATACTTCAGTACACAGCAACACACATGTAGACATGTAGATGCTTATCTTGCTGAGGAGATCTGTTTGGGCAGGGGGCTGGACCCGATGATCTCTCAAGGTCCCTTCCAGCCCTAATGCCTATGAAATCTATGACACTGATGGGGCCAGCTGCCCTGCAGCATGATGAACTGGGTCTGAGCAACCCCAGATTGGCAGACTGACCACCCCCCACCCCCGGGGCCTCCTGCCAGCCAATGCTGCTCCAACCCAGCTCAACACCTGTGTAAACATGCTGCTTGGGAACAATGCAGTGGGTCAACCTGTTTCACTGGAGCATTGGCTATTGCTACTACAGTCTTCAGTGTAACATGCCCTAAATATCTGTCTCCCAGTAAGCCAAAAAAACCAAAGTGTTGACAATACCTCGTATTCACAAACACCTAAATCTTTTCAGGATGTACAAATAAAGTTTTCCCTACCTATCTGAGCTGCAAATTCCAATTTCAGCTCAGAGACATCTCAAGAACAGCTTCTTTTCTCTTAGCCAATGTAACTCCTGTGCTGAATCAGAGATGACTGGTTTAAAGCAAGCTTCCAGAAAAGCAACTGGCTTAAGATCCCTAATCATAGCAACAGGAAGGACATAGCCCAGCACATTTAATAACAGATATGCTTACCACTGGATTTCCAGTCCAACTTAATGTTTTCATTTCTTATGAAATGAAAAAGATCACAATGAGTTTCATCTAGCATTTGAAACATCCAGTTGTTTAGTATGGGCTCATTGGTGAGCAGTAGTAAACACAGTGAGTAGGCCAAATGCAAAAACACATGAAAGCAGTAATGCTAACTTATAAGACAAAAGAGAATATGAACTTCAATGCTACCAATTCTTTCTCAAATGTATTATAACCCATGCAAAAAAAAAGAACACTCAGTCTAGCAGTCTTGACTTTTTTATCATATCACATAATTACTTTTGTGAACAAAATTTAAAAGTAAGTGGTCATTGAAGTAACTCACTGTGATAAGAGCTTGATTTCTTTATACCATGAGCTTTACAAAGAAATGTAATGCATTTTTCCTAGGTGGCCTTAGTATATTTTCCTTGTCATTTTAACTTAGCTTAAAATATGATGAAGCAATTTTCAGGTAGAAAAAGAAAAATATAAAAGGCATGTAATTCAGCTTGCAATGTAGTTTATGGGCCTCAACGGAATTAATTACTGAGAAGTTGCACATGTAGTAATTAATTTCATGCAATTCAGCACCATCTGCAGATGCATTATTTCCTTTCAAAGCTACTATAATTTGATGTAAAACTAAAATTGTTAGGAGTTTGAGGAAGCAAAAGCCTCTGTTTCTTGTTTATGCCAAAATAATTAGTTAGGGACATTAAATATTATTTCAAAAAATAAAATTTTCCTTACTGAATAGAAAATGACTTCCAGTTGTTAATGAGGAAACTGCTTCCAAATAACACAGCAATAATTCAGATTTTAAAATTTTGTTTGACTTTGGGAAGCCTATTTCCATCATTAAATATATTCATGACTTTTTGGCAGGATTTATCAGTTACAGCTTTACTATATTAGAATACTGATCTCTTTAGAAACTACAAACAGAAAGAATTTAAGGCTTATAAATAGGTAACACATTGTTCATTTTGATTTCAATGACAAAACCCACCAATATTCTTACTATATTAAAAAATTATATAAAATAGAGTGGAGCTGAGTGGAAGGTGGTCACTTCAGGCTGCAGGCAGTGTGCTGCAAGGGAAACTTCTCCAGTTCAGCTATGCAATAGGTATGATATCCTTGCACCACTGGTGGAGGAAGGACCAGAGGCAAATGCTCCAGAGGAGAACAGGATGCAAGCTCCTGCCCAGAAAAGGAGATGTAGCATGGTGATAATGGGCAACTCATTCCTGAGGTGGATAGATAGTGCCATTTACCCGCTGGTTCCCTTTGCACAGGAGGCCTGCTGCCTTCTAGGGGCCCGTTTCTGGGATATGATGGAAAGGATTACAAAAAAAATCTCATCCGGACCTCCGACCACTACCCCATGCTTCTCATCCACGTAGTCATGAATGACATGGCTAGGAACAAACAACCCTGGGCAGGGCTCTGGGGGCTGGGCTCAAGGGATTGGGGATGCAGGTGGTTTTCCCTTTCATCCTCCCAGTCAAGTAGGCCTTCAAGGGAACTCCATATGTCATCTAGTCCAAACCATCCTATACAAATCCATAATCTAACTTCTCAGTAAAACTGCCATCAACCTTGACACAACATAACACATAACACCCTAACCTGCCATGGGTAAAACAGGCGAACCATAGTCACCAACATCCTGCTTCTATAAAATGTAGTTAATATATGCTCAAGAGATCCTGGCTAGAGGGCCACTCCTCCCACTACAGAGAGGAAGGCAGAATCCACATAGCCCATATCAATCTAACCATGGGTTTAAATTCTTTCCTGACCCCAAATGTGGTGATCAGCCTGACTGAGTGGAGGGGTAAGACCCTCACCAGAAACTTCCAGCTTTAAGACCCAGCAGGGAAGTTGGCAAATTAACCCTGACAGGTTCCAACTCAAAATGAGCCCCAATTTGTCTTAAGCATTGTAGAAACAAACAGAAAGAGATAGTCAAAGCAGGCAAAAGGTAGACGAAACACAGGCTGGTTACACCAGTGGCTGGTTACACTAGGGCTCAGTGCAACCCTCTTCCTCTTGTATTATTATGCAAAAGCCAGCTACAGTCTGGCCTATACTTTCCATCTCATACCCATGTAAGACCCAAGGGTATTAGAGAAGGCAAAAATACCTTAAATGCTAGATCTGAAGTGAAAGGATGCACCATCATGACATTCCTTTCAGGATAGTCACATGTTAGAATACAGTAGAGCAGTAGAGGTGAGTATTTTATCAAAAAACAGTATATAACAATAAAGTCTTATTTTTGATAAAGCAAACATAGTTACCTAAAGATAAGAGGGACCTTATTCACTTCAAGGACAACTTTAAAACATCAAACAGGAATATGTTTACCAAGATGAAAAAAAGCTGTAAAATCTTGCACAGCATTAGCAAATACTAAACAAATACACTGATGTGTCCTTACCCTCACAGAGTAGGGCAACATGGAACCCTACTTCTGATCTGAAAAATACACCTAAAATGTACCTAAACGGATTTGTAAATCAGAATCGTAAATTTCCATTTCACTGCTGAGGGGAAAAATGTTGGACTTATCTTGAAAGTTTGAAAGGGTGAACGTGGATGTCATTTAGAGAGCCTGAATAGGCAATAATGCTTCCATAAAGGACCATGAAATTACACTCCTAAGAATGTTACTAGAATTGGTTATTTTTGTACTATTTCCCACTATCATTACCTTCACTGACAAGAAGAGAGATAAATGGTTTGGGAAGGGGGAGTTATTTGCTCACTTTTCAGTCTTGAGATTTTCTCTGGACTGGATTGACTGCCATTTTTCTGTTTCTGCTGTAATCTTTATCACAATAGGTTATCACTGAAATTTAATGTCTTATATATTCTCAAATATTCTCATCATCCTCATTGTGACAAAAGCACACAAAGGCATATAATAAATGTAGAAAATATCATGAATTTAAAGCACTCTCAGAAAAAAGATCTTTGTGCTATGAAAAAAATGGCTTAGAATGTATCCAATCTGATGATTAAATTGGGAACTGGTGAAACAAGAAAACAACCCCCATGCCCCCCACAAATCACTGTTTCTCCAGACAGCTTTAAGATTATGATCTTACAATCCTCTTTGGAGCTGTGTACATGTAGAAGCAATTCAGCCCCATGAAAGTTTTTATTTAAAGTGCTAGAGCTCAATTCATTGCTCACCTTTAAAAATAAAGGAAACAAAAATACTCACACAACTATAATTCATCAATTCTAATAAATCTGCATAAACAATTCAAATCCAATCATATAAAGATACTATAAATATCTAGTGTAACCTATACTTTTAGTTAAAATCAATTACTGTAGGTTTACCTTGTGCTTAGCTTGAGCTCTATGCATACAGTACATACAGTATTGTGAACTACTTATTCTTGAAGGCAAAAACTTTTGTTCCTTTGAAAATGTTCACGTAACAAAATCTGAGAAATCAAAATCACATATCCTATGGTATGAAAATGTGGGCCCTACATTATAAGAGACAGCTTGAAGACCATATGTGAGTCCATTTTCACGTTAATACAAATTTGTCTGAATCAGTTATAAATTCATTTCAACCAACACCAAGTAATAATTGGCAGCCCAGAGTTTTTATCTTTAAAAATGTACTGTATCTTTAAAAAATGAAAAAGATACTGATGCAATGAAGAAATCATTTTATTGGTCTGCTGATATACGAAAGCACATAAAAATAAAGAACTGCACATGTATGGGCTCCTGTATCTGAAAAGCCCTTGAAATACATAAAGGAATTTGAGTGCATTAACAGTTTTATACGATTATATTTAACCGTTTTATACAGCCCTTGAGACGTGCTCTTTATGGTCTAATTTGGTTTTGAACATCCAAAACATATCTGAAAAGGGTTTCTTACCTCTCTCCCAAGAAAATAGACACAAAAAAGGGGGCAGGCAAAATATGATTTACTTCAGTCACCTTCTTCTAGTCCTGCCTTCTTTTATTTTGAATTTTGCTATTTGAAACTTTAAATGTACTTACAGTTCAATGGAAGAAGTCTTCCAAAATAGATATAATTTCAACCAAGTAACTTGAATACAAATGTGTGCATGTAATTTATAGCATCTGGTTTCCTCCAGGGCATAAATTCCTTGACTCCGATATGCATCCTCTCCTGGGAGCAGTGACAGATCAACGCTCTCAGCCTTCAGGGCACCACTGAAGTCAAGGGTTGCACTGCACCTGCACAGCTGGGAGCTCCAGTCAGCTGATCTGGTTTCCAGCCACACCATGAGCCTATAAGCCTGCAAGCCAAGTCAGCTGATTCAGGCTCCCAGCCACAGGGGTGTACCATGCAGCTGGGAGCCCCACCTACCAGGTCATGGCCTGCCTACAGCAATTGCTCATCCCAGCCTGTAACCTCCTCAGCTTGCTATGTAGGCCTAGCCACCCTCCCACACCCTGTAACCAGTGGCCATTCAGGGTCAGGTGACCCGTTACCCCTTTCTATAAAGGTCCCTGACCAAAATAGTAAGCGTCTGGACAACAGGCCTCAACCTTCTACCCAGGCTGCCTTGTCCTTGGTTTGTGCCTTCTACTGGCTCTCTGATAGATTCTCTACCTATCTGACCTGACTTGCACATGGCCCCAGAATTTGGCATGACACTTTGGCTCCTGAACCCAACTGTGGTTTGATCTCCTGGATACCTGACCCTGTGCTCAGCTAGCCTCCATGCTTTCCCCAACCCTCTGGATCTCTAGTTCCTCTAACAGATCTCCTGGCTTCTGGCTTCCCTACACTCAGACTCTGCACACACCCCTCAAACCTCAGTTACTTCTTCAGCCCCTGAGTGATCCCCAGTCCTAGCCACCCATGGACTGACATGACATTATCAGCTGATCTGGGCTCCCAGCCATGGGGGAGTCAAGGGCTGGGAGCCTTTTCAGTTGATTCACAGGATCCCAGGATCCCCCTGGGAGGTTTGCAACTAAAGGCACAACGGGATGTGATCTCCTGGATCCCCCATCCCTGAAATGACAGGAATCACAATTGTGGGGTGAAGGCTAGCAAGGAGCCCCGGGGTCAACCTGCCAGTCTGGTGCTGCTCCAACCTGGCTCAATGTGCTTTAGAGGGGCTGGCTTGGACATGAGGGTGCTTCAGTGAAGGGCTATTTAGCAAGCAGCCCCTGCACTGAAGCAACTCTGTGCCCCATTCAGCCCCATCAACATCTACATATGTGCTTCAGCAGAGTAAATAACTCCACCACAGGATAGTACTTGTGTCTGGCAGTACTATCTTATGGCAGAGTTAATTAGTTTACTCCATTCTAATAGCACCACACATGTTGATGCTGGCATTTTACTGCAAAGCTAATTAGGCAACTCCACAGTAAACATCTTATGTAATCTACACAACAGTGTAGATGCACCCAATAAGAGTTGTTCTGTTGACCTCTGTAGGCTTTGTATCAGGCCTACCATTTTCAGGGTCTTGTAACAACATTTCAATCTGTCTAATCCTGTTGTTTCAGTAGACATAAATGTATATCAGATAAGATTCCTTTGAGCTGTTTATGGATTTTTAATTAGGCTACCATAGGGGATCTATTCTATTCTATGTGACCAGAGCAAGGCACTCTGAATTTAGAAATGGTTTAAAAATAGCTAGAGGTTGAACCATGGTGGATTGTTTCTAAAGGATGTCTGAGATGACTCCTCTCACAGGCAGATCCCCACACTGGGGAATATATCTTTCTGAAAAGAAAGACTACAGTAAGTACAAAAGGTATCTGAATTACAGATAAAGATATACAACTAACAATACGTGACACAATTCAGGATTGAACTTCACATGTAGCATAACTTTGAACAAGCAGCTGGCTCCCATTCCAGTACCATTTAGGGGCCAGAAACCAGTTACAGGGGGCTAAAACAAACTCTTTAAGTCACCATAGCATAAAAGCATAAGCCCAATGACTCACATTCTCACCCAGCATCTGCTTAGCACATCCCGACATAGGCATTGTCCCAAAAATAAGGTTCATGGCGGAAGGGACCAGACCATAGCTCTCAATGCTACAAAAATAATGGCCACGGTCTGCTAACAGCCCAGTGAGTCCCGCAGTAGATATGAGCAGCACCAGTGACATCTAATTTATGCTAAGGACTGCAACAGTTACCTGAACTGGCCCCCATTCTCTTAAGATAGGAGACACATCACAGAATCTAATGTTTCCTTAATAGTATCTGTAACATCTCTTATTTCATATTTCAGACATTCTTGCATTTCACACAGCCAACTTACATCTGTTTAATGGAGATAGCAAATGAAAAAGAAGCTAGGAGTACATAATGCAAGTGTTTTCTAAAACCTTAAGAGGATCACCTTCACAGTATTGCAAAGCATCAGAGGTAGAGTCTGCAATTACTCCACACTGGTTGTCTCTCTCACATTGCAGCATAATGCACTTTTATCCAAGCTGTTAGTCTGGGTACAAATGCAGTACATATGGTGTAATATTTCCTAAAAATCCATTCTCACATTTTTATAGAACTCAGAGCAAAGAAAGAACCAAAACATCTAAGATATCAACTGAAACAGATCAAGGTATTCATAGTGTGATTTCTGTGCATTGTGATGCAGACTGTCCTGTCAAAACACTGAGCTTACTAACGTGGAAGTTGAATTCCCAGGGCCTGTGCGAAGCGGCAAGTTTTCACTTCAGAGTTAGCCAATTTGGAGGACGGTGATTCGATTCAGAGATAGGGATCACTGTCCTGATTCAATTTGGCCAATTCAGAACTGAAAAATTCAGCGCCACTTTGGAGACTCACCATAGACTAAACAGGCAGCCGACAGCAGCCTCCAGCTGGTAAGTCTGTTGGGGATGGGGGAGGGGGGATGGAAGGAGTGTAGGGGAGGGAGGGATTGGGGCTGCCCAACTGGGGCAGCGGGCATAGGACTTGGGGAGGGGAGTAGGGGGGCATGGGATGTGGGAGCAGCAGCACTCAGAATAGGGGCTCTGCCCTGCTGCCACTTGCCCAGCTGGGGAGGGTGGGATGTGGGTGTGGCTCATTCTGGGGAGAAGGGGACAAGCAGCAGCAGGGCATAGCCACCACATCCCACACACCCCCCCCCCACTCCAGCTGGCAAGTAATGGCAGCATCCACCATGGTTTGCAAGTGGTGGCAACCCCCAACCCCTGCACCCAGCCTCAGCAAGGCAGAGCCCCCACTCCCAGCACTGATGCACCTGCATCCCATGCCCTCCCCATGCTGGCAAGAAGTGGCAGCACCCGCCCCACTGCCCTAGCTCACAAGTGGTGCAGCACCTGCCCCCCCCACCCAGGCTGACAAGTGGTGGCAAGGGAGAGCCCCGACTCCCAGCACTGATGCAGACGTGGCAGTGCTGGGAGTAGGGGCTATGCCCTGCTGCCGTTTGCCCTCTTCTGCCTGCATTAGCGCTGGGAGTGGGGTCTCTATCCTGCTACAACTTGCCAGCTGGGGCAGGGGGTGCAGGCACTGCTGCAGCTTGCAAGCTTTGGCAGATGCTGCTGCCACTTTCCAGCTGGAGCGGGTGAGCAGGCGCTGCTGCAGCTTGCAAGACAGGACAGATGCTGCCACCACTTGCCAGCCAGGGTGGCAGAATGCAGGATACAGGTGCATCAGCACTGGGAACAGGGACTCTGCCCTGCCGCCACTTTCCAGCTGGGGTGGGTGAGTACGGCAGCACTCAGAACAGGGGCTCTGCCCTGGTGCCGCTTGTAGGCTGGGGCAGGGGGATTGCAACCACTTTCAAGCTGGGGCAGGGAAGGGAAGTGGGTGCAGCAGTGCTGGGAACAGGGGCTGTGCCTTGATGCTGCTTGCCAGCCAGGGCAGGGACATGGGTACTGCTGCTACTTACAAACCGGGGGAGGGGGAAGGGGGTGGATGCTGTTGCCGCTTGCCAGCCAGGTTGGAGGGACATGAGATGCAGGTGCAGGGCCTATGCCCTGCTGCCACTTGTCCCTTTCTGCCCAGAGTAAGCTGTGCCCACATCCTGCCCCAGCTTGGCAAGCAGCAGCAGGGCATAGGTCCCGCTCCCAGTGCAGCCACACCCAAATCCCATGCCCCCACCCCGCAACCTCCCTCCCCAAGTCATATGCCCTTCACCCCAGCTGGGCAGCTTGTCCCAGCCCCATCCCCCATCTCTCCCTCCTCCACACTCCTTCCCTCCCCCCCAACCAACCCCAACAGACTTACCAGCTGTAGGCAGCTGTCAGTTGCCTGTTTAGTCTATGGTCAAATCTTTGAATCTTTTCCAAAGCTTTTCAGAAGCTTTGATTCAGAGCTTTTAATTGGTCTCCTAATTTGATTCGGATTCAGAGATTCAGTCCCCGAACTGGGTCAAATCTTATCCAAATCGAATCAGCTACTGAAGCTTCGCAAAGCCCTACTTCATACCACTGATATGCTAATGAACCTCCACTGTACCAAACTGTGCCACTGAAGTCCAGAGACTACACCAGAAATGCCTCTAGATCTGATTAGACCAGGTACACATGCCCTCTTCAGTTATTGAGGAGAAGGTGGTAGAATACACCTTCCTCTTTCAGCAAGGTCCCCTGGCCCAGTATACAAAGCCTGTTTTGCTGCTCAGCCAAAACCTACTGTCAACAGCACCCTTACTGAATGTAGGCAGAATAGGGAGCAGAGCCCCTAACAGCTATTCCTGCATCGCTTGTTCCTCGATTCCAGTGCAGAAATAGAGATTTCTTGCTTAAAACATGTACCCCCCATTTTGTAAAGCTAATTTTAGTAAATGAGTAAATATAGCAATGAACTAGTTGTAGGTTTTGTTCAGTTACAATTAGAAGGATTTATTCAACACTTCTGTGCATTCACAGAGAAGTTGAATCACAGCAGGGCGTAAACAGATGTAGACTCCTGCAGGACAATATTAAATGGCTTTGAATATGTGCACTTTGCAGAGAAAAAACATAGCTGCATAAGGCATTTAGGCTGTAAGCACAATTCAGGCCATTACATGGAGTAAAGCAGAATGCCTTTGGGGACTCAGACAAGAAAGACTGCATAAGTAGCAATTAACATCTTTGCAGTGAAATAGAATTCTGCTCAATGTCTCTGGTGATTCTGGATGACCACAACACCACCATCTTATGGAAGTATTGCATGTGCTCCTTTGTGCCAGCTGGCAGTTTCCCAGCCTATGTAGTAGGGACCCCAGTTGCAACTCACATCTATCAGTGTCACTGATGATGCTAGCCTAGGTCTCCCCCAAGACCTAGCACTCAGGGAGTTCAACGATCAGGAACAAACTGCCCCCAAAAAACACCTGCATGTGCCGATGGCCAGCCACAATCTGGCCCTGTGACATTAAAGGAATACAAAAGAGAAATGGAAGATTCTAACTCTGCCTCTTTATGATCGAGTATGAATAAATAAAAGTGAATGATTCATAGTTCATTAACCATGAGAGAATTCAACTACTATAAATACAGTGTCCATTTAAAATTATGATGACAATTTAGAAGGAATTGAAGGATACTATGAGGAAATGGATATCTGTATATGGGTAGGTTTTTTCACAAAAGATGCAGGAAAGATATAACATCCAATACCATTTATTTTATACCAAAATATACTCCTGAGGTAAAAAGAAAGTAGAAACAGGATAATGTGACAGAAAAAGGCAAGCAAAGGACAGTGAAAAATGCATGGAGAGAGGGGGAGGGAGAGGAAAAATAGGACAACATACTGATGGGGAAAGCTAGAGAGTAGTAAGGAGAAATAAAGGTTGGATGACATGGTATTGCTAAAACAGAGATATTAAGTGGAAAGGATAGGTGTAATGGAGGAGAGAGAAAGTAAGAGGATGTGAGACAAGTGAAAACAAAGTTGAAGGCTACTGTACAGAGGCAGATAATTAATATGATGGAGATAGATATAAAAGTAGTTCAAGCCTAAAGGGAGGGACAGAGGCAGTGAAAAGTTGATGGTACATTTCCAGGTGAAGACAAAGAGATTGATGTGATTAAAGTATACAAGAAAGAAGGAAAAAAATGAAATGCATTTGTGATGTAAGGCAATCTGATCTCTATTGAGAAGTAGGACAAAGAAAAGTTACTTATCATAGAGTAACTGGAGGGGGTTTTTTGTCTTGTGTTCTTTATGCACACATTTTATTCCTGGCATCTACAGGCATATCATGAGCTCTACTGCAGGCACTTTTGTTCAACAGTACTCACCAAACATTCCTGTAGTCTGCCTTCTTCTTGTCTGACACCCAAGGTTTAAAGGGTGTGGCTTCACCCTTATTAGCTAAGCAGTGCTTCCAGCTGGCTGACTTCCCAGCCAGGAAGACTAATATCCTCTGACCCCATGCAGTGTGGCTGTGAGCCCTTGAGGGGCTAAGCACTTTCTTACATTGGGTCACTGATGGTGGTCTAGACCTCTAGATAGTCTCTCTCAAAAATGACTGTTTATGAACTGCAGTAGAATGAGAACTGAGATGCTGCAGTAGGTTTCTTTCATCTGTGGAAATATGATCTCTTCATAATTAAGGAAATTTTTTATGGAAGGAGAAAGTTGGCCAAGTAATCAGTCTTTGAGGGGCCTATAGATGCTGCCTGCTATGTTTTCTTTCAGGAAGTGGAGCATCCCACAGAATTACCGCTGCATGCCTACTACTAACCAAGTCTAGAGTTACTTTTGAACTGATCTTGGCCATAAAAGAATCCTCAGCAAAGCAAACCCTTTACTGGAATCAGGAGGTAGTTTGTCCTCTCCTCTCTGGAAGAAGGGAACCTTTCATAGATCCAGAAGTTATACCTTGATTGCATGGCTCAACAGTTTGTGACACTGAACCAGAAGTTTATATAAAATGAAGACCTGTGCTCCAATACATCTGGCCTCTATGCCTTCTTGTCACTTAGAGCATTTTTTTTATATTGCTGGGCTTTTTCTCCTCACTGCCACAACAACTAGGAAGAAATTGCGTGGGTACAGAAATATTCCACCCTCCCACCTCTTGGATCTGTTTTTTTTCACCTTGTCAAGCTCCTTTAAGTATTTCAGTGATGTGAATCTGAGAAATGCCTTTGTCCTTCCTTTAACTGAAAGTATCTCACACTGCCCATATATAAAAGAGGGGAAAAGAAGGATCCTGGGAATTACAAACAACCCAGACTGGCCTCAATACCTGGAAAAATCATGGAGCAGGTCCTCAAGAAATCTATTCTGAAGTAATAGGAGAACAAAGTACTGAGAAACAGTCAGCATAGATTTACCAAAAGCAAGTCATATATGACCTACCTTATTTCCTTCTCTAAGCTGACAGACTCTTTGGATGTAGGGAGTGCAGTATATGCGGTATACTTTGATTTTAAGCAAGGATTTTGACACCATCTCCCGTGACATTCTCATTAACAAGCTGAGGAAATACAGAATAAAGTACTGTATGGTGGATATATTACTGGCTTGACCATCATGCTCAATGAATAGTTATGAATGGTTCTGTCTAGTTGAGAGTCAGTTGACATATCTACATGTTCATTAATGGACCTTTGCTACTGTGCATTAAGTTTAGTACATCTAACATGGGGTACTAGATAAAGGTGCCATAGCTGTGCTAAAGCACAGTAACAAAGACAAAGATTTATTTGCGATGCTTAATGTGCAGTAAACCAACAGATCCAGGAGGTGGGGGCCACTGCACACATCCTCAAGAGGCCTCAAATGCCTCTACACAAATGCTCATAGTATGGGAAACAAGCAAGAGGAACTTACCGTCCTGCTAGCTGACACCAACCTAGACATAGTGGGGCTCACTGAACCATGGCGGGAACCCAACGCATGACTGAGCGGTAAATATCAAGGGCTATACGCTGTACAGGAGGGATAGGACAGGGAGGAAAGGTGGTGGCGTGGCGCTCTACATTATGGAGGAATACACATTCTTGTCAATTAGCAAAGAATCAGAGGAGGGGCACTCTGAAGTGCTCTGGGTTAGAATACAAGGCAGTCGAGGGGAAAGAGATTTAATGATGGGGGTCTACTACAGACCACCCAACCAAGGGGAAGAGCTAGACCAGGAATACTTAAATCAGCTCATGGAGGTAGTTAGGTCAGAGGACGTGGTCATCATGGATGACCTGAACCTACCAGACATCTGCTGGGAAGAACAATCAGCCAGATCCGACTGCTTCACGCAGGTTCCTAGCCACCACGCGGGACCTCCATCTAACCCAGGAGGTGCACAGCCCCACCAGGGGAGACGCCTTATTGGACCTGGTGCTGGCCACTGGCAACAACCTGGTGAGGGAGCTGCAGGTGCTCAACCACCGGGGCGACAGCAATCATCACCTGCTGAAATTCACCATCCAGCGCAAGGTGGCAAAGACCTACAGCAAGGCAGCAGCCCTAGATTTCAGGAGGTCAGACTTCAATGAGCTAAGGAGAATAGTTGGGGAAGCACTGAGGTCCTGGAGGGAAGGGGAGGGGAGGGGAGCCAGGTGTCCAAGAAGAGTGGTTGCTCCTTAAGGAGACAATCCTCCAAGCCTAAAGAGAGGTAATCCTAACATGGATCAAAGGGAGCAGGAGGGCGCAAAAGCCCCCATGACTCACCAAAAGCATCTGCAAATGTCTCCTAGCTAAAAGGGAGGTGCACACCCAATGGAAGGGAGGGGCCATCACCAGGGAGGACTATACTGCAGTTGCTCGGGGATGCATGGGGGCAGTCAGGAAGGTCAAGGCAGAGATGAAACTGGGACCAGCTTCTTGGATCAAGGACAACAAGAAGTCCTTTTTTAAATACATAGGGGGCAAAAAGAAGGTTCCGGGTAACATGGGGCCCCTGCAGGACACACTAGGAAATTTCTTCATCACACCAGACAACAAAGCTAACCTATTTAACAATTTCTTTGCCTCCATTTTCCTGAGCAGGGACCAGAACAGTCACCCCCCTCCGGGCCCCCCTTAAACCCCAGGGGAGGCACACCTAGGCCAAGGGTTAGTGAGGAACTAGTTAGGGAACTTCTGGAGGGACTGGATGCATTCAAATCAGCTGGTCCAGACGATCTCCACCCTAGAGTACTGAGAAAATTAGCTGAGGTCATTGCGGGACCCCTGGCAGAGCTTTACGAGCACTCGTGGTGCTCTGGTGTGGTGCCAAAGGACTGGAAGAGGACCAATGTGGTTCCCATCTTCAAAAAGGGGAGGAAGGAGGACCTGGGACACTATAGGCCAGTTAGTCTTACCTCAATCCTGGGCAAGCTTTTTGAGAGAATTATATTGGCACATGTCTACAATGGGATAGCAGGGGAGATTATGCTTAGGGGCAACCAACACAGGTTCATTAGAGATAGGTCCTGTCAAACCAACCTGGTGGCCTTCTACGACCAGGTCACCAAATCCTTAGATGCAGGGGTAGCAGTGGATATAGTCTTCCTGGACTTTCAGAAG
>NW_017728918.1:47038282-47046052 GCF_001723895.1 Crocodylus porosus | reverse complement strand
TCCAAGGAGGTGATCCTCCCCCTCTATGTGACACTGGTCAGGCCGCAGTTGGAGTACTGCATCCAGTTCTGGGCGCCGCACTTCAAGAGGGATGTGGACAACATGGAGTGGGTCCAGAGGAAGGCCACTCGCATGGTCAGGGGGCAGCAGGGCAGGCCCTACGAGGAGAGGCTACAGGACCTGAACCTATTCAGCCTCCAGAAGAAAAAACTGAGGGGGGATCTAGTGGCCTGTTACAAAGTAGTCAGAGGGGACCAGCAGGCATTGGGAGAGTCCCTGTTCCCCCAAGCACTACCAGGAGTGAATAGGAATAACTGTCGCAAGCTGGCAGAGGGTAGATTCACACTAGACATCAAGAGGCGCTACTTCACTGTCGGGGCGGCTAGGATCAGGAACCAACTTCCAAGAGAAGTGGTGCTGGCTCCTACCCTGGGGGTCTTTAAGAGGAGGCTAGGTGAACACCTTGCTGGGGTCATTTGACTTCAATATTCTTTCCTGCCATGGCAGGGGGTCAGACTCAATGATCTGCTCAGGTCCCTTCCGACCCTACAAACTATGAAACTATGAATTCTATCATGCATTAGTGCATTCGCACAGTTTTTGCCATGACATGCTTGTGCATTATTGCATTAGCACAGTTTTTGCCATGACATGCTAATATACAGTAGAACAGTCCACTGTGCATTAAGACACACTCAATAGCAAGTAAGGTTCCTGTCACAGAGCACTTAGGTTCCCTGCTCCTTTAAAGGGCTGAAACTGCTAGGGAGAGAGCCCTAGCAGTGAGTGGGAAGCCCCAGCTGCTGGTTCCCAGGGCAGCCAGAATTAGTTAGTTGGCCCACACCTGCCAACAGTCAGCTGACTGGAAGGGGCAAGGCCTGGCTCATATATAAACCCCAGGTCTGAGGCTAGGAAGATGGTTCCCTGCTAGCAGCCAGAGGGGGAGGAGGGGCCTCCAGGGAGGAAGTGCCCAGTGATGCTGCAACTGCCTGGTATGCTGCACCTAGGGCTAAGGGGATTCCATGAGCTGCACAGGTACCCTTGCCTACTAGACACTTAGTGCCAGGGACTAAACCTGATCCCTTTAAAGAGTCAGAGCACACCCTGATATTTTGTATTATGTTATAGCCTAGAGGCTTCTGTTTTGTTAGCTGTTGTATAAGACCAGTGGTTTGGGAGAGGCTATTGGGGAAAGAGGAGGCCTCATTGGGGCCTCGCTATAGTGTGGGGGCCCCAGCATCAGTGTGGGTGCCAGGAGGGACAGGGGTCCAGAGAGCCCAAAGACAACCCAAGGCTGAGCAAAACCAAGGCCTCAGAGGGACACTGTGGAAATACCATCTGCGAGGCTTGGGGTGTGGTAAAAGGGTGGTTTGGAGCCACGCATATAGCCCATAAGGCTGAGGTGTCCTGTTACATCTATTTTGGAATGGGACCCACAAGGCGTCTGGGAATCTACGAATTCAAGGAAATTCATCGGACCATGTCCACTGGAACGTGAAGGCAGCCTCCCTATATCATAAATCCATCAAGACATGGTGGGTGAGAATAGAGGGTGCCTATCAGGCTGAATTGGCATGGTCAAGGGGCCTTAGGGGTAACATGGCCATCCTTAGGGACCCCATCCTGTGACAGTTCCCTAGGGGCATGTCCTATAACTAGTATTGTTTAATATCTTCAGTAATGATTTGGACAATGGAACTGAGTGCACAATTAGCAAATTTGAGGATAAAGCCAAGTTAGGTGGAGTGGAGGACAGTCTGGAGAGCAGAGCTAGGATCCAGAAGGATTTGGATAGGCTGGGGAAATGGTCCACAATCAATTAGATGAGATGATTTGGGAGAGGCCATTAAAAAGTGCAAAGCAACAAAAAGTGCAAAGCCCTGTACTTGGGATGAAGCAACTGTATGCACCAGTACAGACTGGGGAACGATTAGGCAGGATGCAATCCCGTAGAGAAGGACCTGGGAGTTACAGTAGACCATAAGCTAAATATGAAGCAACAGTATGCTCTTATTACAAAACAAGAAAACAGCATCTTGGGTTGTATCAATAGGCGTGTCACTTGAAAATCAAGGGAAGTGATTTTTCTGCTGTATTCAGCACTGGTGAAGCCTCACCTAGAGTACTGTATCCAGTTTTGGGCTCCACACTTCAAGAAAGATGTGGACAGATTGCAAAGAGTCCAATGGAAAGCAACAGCATGATTAGGGGCCTGGGAATCATAACTTACAAGGAAAAGCTGAAAAAAATCTAGGGTTATTTAGTCTGGAGAAGAGAAGACTGAGGCAGGACTTCATAATTGTCTTCAAATACCTGAAAGGTGATTCTAAAGAGGATGGAGATGGGCTCTTCTCTGAGGCATTAGAACAGGTTACCTAGAAAAGTTGTGGACTCTCCGTCCCTGGAATTTTTCAAGGGCAGGTTGAAGAAACACCTGGGTGGGATGATCCTGTCTTAAGCAGAGATCTGAACTAGATGATCCTGTAAGGTTCCTTCCAGCCCTACTTTCCTATTATTCACTGTACTCAAATCCATCACAGAGACTAGAGTACAGGTAGAATCCATGCAGGATTCGGTAATTTGAGAGTAGTTTCCTTACCCTATCCCTACTAGAGTTAATTTTGCTCCACACAATTGTAAGGAATCTAAATGAGGAGATAGTCTTCGTAGTTTTTTTGACCCTGTAAAATATTTTGCAACAAATTGAGTATTTTGCTATTTATTTAAATTTTCTCCTCTTTTATATTACTGCTAGATAAACAGTTTGAGCAAAATCAGATATAAAGTACAAGGAAAGAAATTACAAAAAATATGACAACCCATATAAAGCTCTGAATGCTATTGACAATGGCAACATCTAAAAATTCTACATAAAAAAATTACATTTTGTTTTTAATCATATTGAAGTCTGGTGTTTCTTTTGTTTTAATTCATATACCTCTATTTACAGCTGGAAGCAAGCACGTAATTAGGCTTTCTTGATTATAAAATTTATTCAAGCATGGCAAACAACTTTACAGATAGCAGAAATCCACTTGCAGTTTTCTGATATGCCCCCCCAATCAGGAAACCATCTTACACATAGTTCAGTTCCGATTATCACTACTGTCCTTTTTTAGTGTTAAAGTACAGCATTCATAAGCAACCAGTAAAAATACGTAGCTGCTAGTTAACAAATGAAAAGTAAAGAAATGTATAGGACAAAATTCTAACTTCTTTATCCATGAGAAGTATCTTTGTCCACAAAGGTAAAGCCTCATTAAAATCAGGGACCTCTCAATGTGTCCAATAAATTCTAGGTAAGTAAGGATCTCAGAATCCAGCTTATAAAGTGGCTATCTTGTTATATGGCTATTAGGCAAGTTTCTGTAAATAAACAGAATCATTTATTTATATGGTATTTTTTTGAGTCTTTCAGGATCTCAAAAGCATGTGTAGAACTAAGCCCTATATACTTTGCAACTCTTAGGCCTTGTTTACTTGACTGAAAATTTTAGGTGTTCAGAGAATGCAAAATCATATGCTTAATACACAGGTCCTGCTGGTTCCATGGGGATGCTCTTTACAGTCAGTGGCAAGGTTGCAAGATTAAGGCCTTGTTTACTTGAAAAAGGTCTGTTGCTGAAGACATGCTTAATGCATGCCCTATATTGAATCAAAAAACCTGTATTTGAAATTTTTGAAGAAAACACCTCAGGCTTGAATTTCAAAACTGGTTCTATGAGCAATCTTCAGCAATACGTGTTTGTGCAAGAAGGAAAAAGTTTCATTCCTAAGTATGCTAAGAACAGTTACAGAAACATCTGAGCTTCATGTAATCAGACAATTAACGTAGGGAATTAAAATACAAAGGAAACAAAGCTTCCTCATGTTTAACATGTATATTTCTCAAGGAAAGCAAGAGACCAGAAAAAGGCTCTTTGGCACTTCAATCTCTTCTGATTTTTTAAAGGTATTCTCAATAACCAGGATCATTTGAAAACACTACAGTATATTGGATACTGTGAAGGTAATTTAAAATATGTTACCAAAATATTATACTCTACTGCAGGGCTTTCCAGCGTCAAGGTGGTTGGGGGCTGAATGCCCCATGGGCGGTGTCGGCTGGTGTTGCACGGCTTATGGGTGTCACCAGGGTGAGCCACAGGCCACATGGAGGCTCCTGCCCCTGTAGTGCACACCTGTGCCACTCCTCTCACTACTGAGCCATGTTCCCACACGGGCCCTCCTCTCACCACTTCAATGCATGTCCAAGCCTGTATGCCCCCACCACTACTGCACCCAGAGAGGCCTACTGGCTGGCCCTCCCTTACTGATGCACCTGACTACACAGGCTCAGGTTTACCACCTGAGCCATACCACACAACACTGCTCCATTCCCTGAGGCAGAGGCAGGCAACAAAGCCAGGGGAAGGAGGGAGAGCCTGGAGATGGCTGCTCCCAGGATGCAGTTTAATAATTGTATCTCTGTGTTAAAATTATTAATGGCATTAAGTCAAAATGTTTAAAAATTTCATTTAACCTTCTCATCATGGAAATGGCATGGAAAAAGTCAGATAAAAACTCCAGAATGAATAAATGCAGGAAAATGACAAAGAATACAGATACCCTAATGCAGGCAGGACAATGCTTTTCACAAAACAACCAAGCATTTTCTAACCTCACAATCCTTGCTCAAGACATCTACAAAATGTCTTCAAAATACAGGCATAGAAACAAAAAAATGTATTTCTACTGGACACCAAAACCAGAGATTAAATACAGCCATTGACTTTCTTTTCTCATTATAATCTATCTACTATTCTCTCTGAGCTTCAGGACCCTCTTCTCTCTTGAATAGTCTTGATCTAATATTTAAAAGAGTATCCTTCCTACTGCATTTATTTTGTCTTTCAGCTTATCCCAATGTTGTCTCTGTGATTTTTACAGTCCTGCTCCATTCCTTTTAGCAGACTATGTTTTTTATTTATATAAGTTTTTCCACAGATGTTCTTCTATTCCTGCTCAGGAGCTTATATGAAGGAAGTGGAGGACTACTGATCCCAAACAGTAGCTTCAGGCCCAGCTTGCCTAGTCTGGCTGGTCAGCTGTAGCATGGGAGGCTCAGATAACCATGCAGTTGCTCCAACAAAAGGTATTACTCACAAAGTTTTCATAGTTTAGAATTTTAATTAAATATGAGGATAGTAAACTCATAGTCATCCCCATTTTTTCACCAAGTATTTCTCTTCTACAGGAAGGATATTACAAACTGTAAACACAAAGGAGTTGTGAAGACTGAATTTCACAGCCTGGTGGAAGTAAGGGACTAAATTCATGCTTTCATAGTAAACTTACTGTGTGAGGCAGAGGCATCCTCAAACACTCCACACAGTTCCTTATGGGTTGCCTCTTCAAGTTGAAGCAGTGTAGGTGTGTCCACATATTTCCATAGGTGAGCCAAGTACCATAAAAATGGGTTAACTGTCACTGTCATTCAGCCAGGCTAATTGATTGAGCCATAGCACCTGGTTGATATAGCACCACTGTTTCTGGTTTTGGGAAGGTGGTTTATGGGAAGCAGCATGCTATGTAGGAAGGTTCAGTAAGTTTGCCTTTCAAGAAGGCTTGAATAAACCCATTTGAACTAGCCAGAAAAATCTATGAGAGAAGAGTAAAAATGGTCTTCTACCAAAGCAGGCTCATAAAAGAGAACTGAATAGCATGAGAGATATCACAATAAAACAGAGGGACAAATGTTGAATAAAAAATACCATATTACATCTAAATAAAGGTGGATAAATGTTTGGAATGTTTAATGAGGGCAAGTGCTCTGCCATTTGTCTTTCAGGAATATTTTTATTTAAAAATATGTATCTCCTTTTTAAATATTAAATGTATTTCCTCCTATATTAAAATATTTTACAGTATGATAATGATACTATTAATAATAATGACAACACTAACAAAAGAAGTATCGAGTAATAAACAGCTGAAGTTGTAGCAACAAAATTACCTTCACAAAAATGATATCGTGGCAACTGTGCTAAAATAGTAATAATCCTAGTCACAGGGAGAGAAAGCAGAAGGAAAGAATCATTATAAGATTCACAAGAAAGATTTCTTAACAATATACACTACAGATCAGAATCTACTCAGTGCTGTATAACACATTACTGGTTAAAAAATCATGTCCAGCTAAAGTCCTACAATGTTTTCAGGAGTTACAGAACACTTTTTCAAATCAAAGAATGTCTTTAAGATTTCTAATGCATTTGTCTCTTTGTGGAGGGAATTCTACTCTCCAATTTATTTGCTTTTTGGCAATCAATAAAGCTATTTGTACAAAAGTCCCCTTATATTTGTCTAGTCTGGTATTTTCATTTACGTGAAGTAAACAAAAGCTAGGGCATAAAGGAATTTTCACATTACCTATTCCACATGTCATATGAATCACCTGAGACCAAAACTTTCACTGTATAGGAAAAGTCCAAAATACATGCATGGAGTCACCTTCATCTTTTTGACATCTTGAACAATAGAAAAAAATAACCTTTGCAGGTGGACAAATATGATAGACAGCTGACTGATGTTATAGTCTATACTAGCCAATTGCCTGTTAAGAATGATGGGAGGACGGGGGGGCAGGAACACAGACCTATGTCGGGCCCCCACCCTACCTCACATTTCAGGTCTGGGCCCGTTCCCCCCTTGCTCCCCTACTTCAGGTCCAGGCCCATTACCCCCACACTCTGGGTGTGCCCAGCCTGTGTCCACCTGCCTCCCCTCCCCACTCCCCTCCCTCCCAGAGGTTGGCAGCACCCAGCAGCAGCAACAGGGCACCATCACCATGCCCCTCTCCCCCTCCCACTCCTTTCCTCTCCCTGCTGGCTTTTGTCAGGACCCAGCCATGGCGGGGCAGTGGCGGCATGCGCCACACTGTCATGGTGGGTGGGGACAGAGTCCTGTGTCCAGCCCTGCTGCCACTTCTTGTGCAATCGGGGGAGGAGGTGAACAGGCCTGCTCCCTCTACCCTTGCCCCTGCCACTTCAGGGCCAGGCCCAATTCCACCCCCCACTTTGGGGCTGGCAGCAGCAGGGACATGGCAGCAGCAGTGGTGGCAGGGTGCCATTACAATGCCCCTCCCTCCCTGCTGGCTTTTCTCAGGGCCTGGTGGCTCTACATCCCCCCCATCCAGCCCCACCCCCGCTTTTCTTCCAGTTGATGGGGGGAGAAACAGATCCACAACCCCCTCCTCTCACTGAATCACCTGCAGGAAGCGGGGGAGGCAGGCCAAAGGGTCTGCCCACACCCCCGATGCGCTATCACCTGTGTCACTGCCATCATGGTGGAGCTATGCCATGCCATCTCCCTCCTGTCCAAACACTCTTGGAGCACTCTGATTGGTTGTTTCAGTCAGCCAATTGGAGTGTGAATAAAGCATTACAGGCAGACAATTTTGCCTCCATTTTCCTAAGCAGGGACCAGAACAGTGACCCCGCCGCTGGGCCCTCTTCAGGCCCCAGGGGAGGCACACCTAAGCCAAGGGTTAGTGAGGAACTAGTTAGGAAATTTCTGGAGGGACTGGGTGTATTCAAGTCAGCTGGTCCAGACAATCTCCACCCTAGAGTACTGAGGGAATTAGCTGAGGTCATTGCAGGGCCCCTGGCATGGCTTTACGAGCACTCATGGTGCTCTGGTGTGGTGCCAGAGGACTGGAAGAGGGCCAACATGGTTCCCATCTTCAAAAAGGAGAAGAAGGACGACCCTGGAAACTATAGGCCAGTTAGT
>NW_017728918.1:47035507-47037212 GCF_001723895.1 Crocodylus porosus | reverse complement strand
AGAAACTATGAAACTATGAAACAAACAGACTAAGGCTTTTATAATATTAGATTTAACATTGCTTGGTATTTGAAGGTGTACATTCAGTCTTCAGTCCAGTTTTGAGCAAATTTCTCCAGATTTGGATTTAGTTTGGAAAGTGTTCATTATTTATTTACAGCACCATTCCTCTCTGACTTCCCCATATGACTCAGAACAATTTCTACTGCTATGTCAACTTTACACTTCCATATCCGGCCACCAGACCCCTCCTGCACTCTGTTTTTTTGGTGCCTTATCGGTGCCTTGCTTCCCACAGAGTTGTCAGTTCCTATAGTTTGGGATGCACATTTAGTTTTTTGGAGAGTCACGCTCCAATGAGTCAGTACTCCCTCACATCTCAGTCTGGATTTCACATGAGTACTCCAAAGTTATCTGCTAAAAAAATGTAAAAATGGACATGTGATAACACTGTTACCATACCAGACTTCTGCCATCAGGTGTAGAATGGCTAAACAGATGGCTTGTATAAGCTACTTCTGCTCACTGAAACAAAGTCCCATGCCTTCTAAAAGCATGGGAAGAGCTCACTTACTATCAAATACTGATTGGATCAGAGATACCAGGTGAGTGGTTTCAGGTAATTTCATGAGATGCAACAATATGTGGGGGAAATATCTTTTATTGGAAACTCTGGGGTGCGTGCTAAAGGAGATAGATGCACAGGTGGTTTTCTCTTCTATCCTACCAGTGAGCAAACGTGGAAGACGGCATGCAATGTGCATTGCGGAGACCAACTGGTGGCTCTGGGAATGGTGTCTCGAGGCAGGCTTTGGCTTCCTCAACAATGACAGGCACATCACAATGAGAGACATGCTCAGATGGGATGGGCTCCACCTTTCCCCTAAAGGTAAGCGTGTGTTTTCTTCTAGGTTGGCGGATCTCCTCCGGCAGGCTTTAAACTAGGCTGGTTGGGGGAAGGGGAAGATGAGGTGGAGGAAACATCGGACTGCCAGACCAAGCAACACCCACAAGTACAGCCCAGCCTAGACCGACGAGCGGAACATCTATACAGGTAAGCAACAGGGGCCAGGGTAATGCTGAAAGTAGGGAACCAGTGCACACATCCTCAGGAGGCCTCAAATGCCTCTACATAAATGCTCGTAATATGGGAAACAAGCAGAAGGAACTTACTCTCCTGCTAGCTGACACAGGCTAGGAAGGAAAGGGGGGGACGTGGCACTCTATATTAAGGAGGAATACACATCCTCGTCAATTAGCAAAGAATCAAAGGAGGGACACTCTGAAGTGCTTTGGGTTAGAATACAAGGCAGTTGAGGGGAAAGAGATTTAATGATGGGGGTCAACTACAGACCTCCCAACCAAGGGGAAGAGCTAGACCAGGAATTCTTAAATCAGCTCACAGGGGTAGTGAAGTCAAAGGATGTGGTCGTCATGGGGGACCTGAACTTTCCAGACATCTGCTGGGAAGAGCAGCCAGGTCTGACTGCTCACGTAGGTTCCTAGCCCAAATGCAGAACCTCCATCTAACCTAGGAGGTGCACAGCCCCACCAGGGGAGACGCCTTGTTGAACCTGGTGCTGGCCACGGGTGACGACCTGGTAAGGGGGTGCGGGTGCTTGACCATCTAGGCGACAGTGATCTTTGCCTGCTGGAATTCACCATCCAGCGCAAGGTGGCAAAGGCCTGCAGCAAGGCAGCAGCC
>NW_017728918.1:47031303-47035057 GCF_001723895.1 Crocodylus porosus | reverse complement strand
CTACCCTGGGGGTCTTTAAGAGGAGGCTAGATGTACACCTTGCTGGGGTCATTTGACCCCAGTACTCTTTCCTGCCATGGCAGGGGGTTGGACTCAATGATCTGCTCAGGTCCCTTCTGACCCTAGAAACTATGAAACTATAAATGTATAGTTGGGATAAAATTAGACAAACTTTTAAATGCAAAGCATTTTTCATCAGATATCTTCAGGTAGTTGGTGGTTTTAACAAGCCTCAGCTAGAATTATCTGGCAAGTTAAGATTCTAAGTGTTTAGGGGTACTTTGACTCTTGAATAATTAATTAGCTTATCAATAATGGCTTATCAATGTAAACAGCAATAAAATAAAAGGATGGAATGATTTTAATAGATGTGCATAGTAAACTGGAGGAAAAATGCCTTTGTGGCTGGTATTCTCCACAAGAAAAATTGGCTCATTAACCTTAACTCTATCAATCTCTTTTCATTATCAAGGTCAAAGAAATGAATGGATACATTTGTGGGGAGTGCACAGTTTAACACAAAGGACTGCCACTTAATCATGCCATAGAAATCCAGTGTTTAAAAAGACTGCTTGAAAAGGAGGGAAACAATCACATACACACACATTAATAGAAAGGTTTGTTATAACTGAGAGAACACCACATGAGAAATAGATTCAGGTGGCCTTGCATCCTTACTAATGACAGGGATATGTTTTAAGTTAAATTTATTCCTTGGAGATTGTTTCTCAAAAAACCTGCCTGGGCCTTATGTAAACTCCACTTCAGTGGAGTTTACACAATGGGAAAAGTACAAGACTACCTAATAAGCACACCTCATGGTAGCTTTATATTACTATTGTCACTGTTATTAGCATATAGTAACATACAGAAGATCCTATTAAAGAGTCGAGTCCCTGCTGTGCTAAACTTTGAGACAGACAGCAGGTCGGGCATAATGGTGAAGTCCTAGTGAACCAAGTAAGCATTATACAGTAGTCATTACTCACCACCGACATAGCCATGGTCACAGCCGACATGCAAGAGAGTCAGATTTGTCATTTCTGCATTCCCTGCATCACACAAGGAAGAAATTCAGACAGGCTTGTGCAGAGAGCCACATAGGGAGCTGGTATAGTACGCTGACTCTACAATGACATGGTATTTTTATGAGATTAGCTTCCCAGAGGTCTTGTGCTGGCTGTGGTTGCAACTGTTGCCACATATTCCTTCATCTTAGTGTAGGTGGGAAAGACATTGTTGTCAGTAATAAGCCAGGCACTCCAAGGAGGATAAAGATTTGTTTGTATCTAGCCTATGCAGAAGGAGTGAAGTGCTGTCTCTTCTGGTATTCCTGGGCTCAGCAGGTACATTGCCTCTCTCTGTTCCCACAACAGGATCAGCAGTGGTACAGGAAAGAATTCAAATTTGTGACTGAAAAGATCATGGATACATTGGGTGCATCCACACATGCAAACACATGCACTTG
Source organism: Crocodylus porosus (assembly GCF_001723895.1). Taxonomy (NCBI): domain Eukaryota; kingdom Metazoa; phylum Chordata; order Crocodylia; family Crocodylidae; genus Crocodylus; species Crocodylus porosus. The sequence goes on along the minus strand of NW_017728918.1, from coordinate 47,033,589 downwards.
CAGTAGCTCAAATAGAAGCAATGCAAATTTGAGCCAGGGCTTTTTGCCTCAGCGCATCTGCTCAGACACGCACTTTGTTGTGGAGCAAATTGTGCCACTTGGGGCAAAATAACGCTGCCTGGCTCCTCCCAGATCTGCAGTTGCGGGGAGCCAGAGCGTGACGCCAGCAACTATGCTGTCCCCAGCAGTATAAAAAGCTGCTCTGTCCTGGCCCCAGCAGTACAAAATGCTACCCTGGCAAGTAGCTCAGGGCTACTCATTCTCAGGAGCTTCTGGGGCTTTCAGAGGGCTGGTGGGGGTGGGGCCGGGCACAGCAGGGGTTGGGGACTGGGGCAATGTGCAGGGCCAGTGGGGGTCCCCCCACAGTCCTCTCCCACCTCCTCCAGCCCCCCAACTGGTTACTCATAGCACTGGAGCCCTGGTACTTAACACGCAGCCTGGAGCCCTGTGTTCAGCACCAGGGCGAGGAGCTAACCAAAGAGACACTCTGGCAGTAAGAGCATCTCCATGGAGAACCCAGCCTCCAGTTGCCTCAGAGCACGGTCCAGGACTGTGCCCTGCCCCAATTTTTTTAACTTCATTTTTTAGAGCCCTGAATATCCAGGAAACTAATTTTCTAAGTTTGCAGTGCGGGGAACATTTTTTCGTTCTCGCATGTGCCTCCTGCCCCATCTCAAAGGGGTTTGAAACAGGGCAAGAGGCACATGCAGGTTTGTCTGGACACACCCATTTGGGCTACAGCAAATCACCTGCCTAACCCATACAAACATAGTGAGATGTGAGCTGTAATGATAAGGCTACATATACTCTACTTTCACAAGATAATTGTAGAAGTAAAGTGAATGCAGCTAGCAGTACAGTTGTACCCAGAATATACTATTCAATAATAATACTTGGCAGGGTGATACTGAGTGATGCCACTCTTGCTCTGAACACTGTATCTACTAAGCCTGAAGCACTGGAACCACTAAGGTGGAGGTGATGTACTAAGGTGGCTCCAGTATGTGAGAGAGAGAAGGAGGCAGCAGGCTCCAAGGCTCCTGGGCTAAGCAGAGGGTCAGCGGCCCCGGGTCCACAGCCCCAAGGAGCCCAGCAGAGATTCCCCTTACCCAGGAGAAGGGAGGGGCTAATAATTTCCCCGCCAGTATAAAGAAGAGCCCAGGACAGGCAGGAAGCAACAATGCAGAACCGGAAAGAGGAGGAGGTGGAGGTGGAGGAAGAGGAGGAGGAGGAGGAGCAGCATGCCGGCACACGCTTCAGGGAACTCTAAAAGTAACATTGAGTGCTGGTAGGAGCCTCTGGCAAAGAGCAAGACCCCAGCGGGGTTTTGGAACCCAGTTTGCTGGTCCCTGCGGGGAGTAGAACTGTTTGTTTACCCCCGGGAGCTGGCTGAGCCCGGCATTAGAAGGGCACCGAAATAGCCCTAATAGAGGGGCACTATTGACTTTGGGGTACTGTAGTACATGTAATAGTGGCACAAGCCAATAGTATAGACTTAAGCTGTTAAGAGAAATTGTGGCAAGCTCTACAAGGGGCTCTCAGAGAAAGAGAGAGAGCCAACAAGAGAGATTGACCCGACGGTCAGGTTTGATTTCGAGTCTGGCTGCAGACAGCCGGAGCAGTGACACAGGCCAGGAGAGCTGTCTCTATTTTCATCTTTTCTTTTTGACCTTTCTTTTGTTTTTGTTTCGAGAGGAACTGAGGACACATGGCCGGACCAATTGGCTGGCCACCACCCGGTGGAACGGGTGAGGGTGTAGGGGTGGTGGAGCCCTCAGCAACTCGGGACCTTGCAGGGCGCCGGTGAAACTAATAATTGAACTACACGTAAAGGTATCTGAACCAACTCCGTTAACATCAAGTTGTGGCAGGTGAAACATACACATGTAAGATCCCCAATTATAGCTGATAACACCCTAGGCGCCATCTGTTAGGTCCACAGGGGACGGTGATCCCCGACACAGTACACACCAATAAAACCCTGCTTCTCACAAGCCCTACTTGACATTCCACATGCATAATAGTAAACCAGAACATCAACCCAAAATGCACTCCTAAACTTGTTTCTTTACTTTCTCAAGTAGCTTCCATGTCTACCCGTTTTGCTCCCCTTTGCTAAAGAATTATATTCTTGTTCCACCAAATCTATAACATAAAGAAATGGAATAAATAACACTTCTTAAGATGCAGCTTTATTGGAAGTCCATACTCTATATCTGACTGAATGAAAACCAAAAGGTCACTGATACTGTCATGTGTTTTTCAGATTAGCTGTCAGCCTCAGAG
>NW_017728918.1:47030048-47031292 GCF_001723895.1 Crocodylus porosus | reverse complement strand
TATTATTTAAAATGTTCGCAGTATTCATTTCAATGGGAAGTGAAGTAAAAATTAGGAAAGGGCCTCAGAATTTGGCTCCTGGCAAAGGAGGCTAAGAACAACCAGAAGAGGCTCTATAAGTATGCTGACCAAAAAAGAAGGACCAAGAAAGCTCTGTTAATGAGCCAGGGGGAACTCTTAACAGAAAATGTAAAGGATCTATTCAACAGTTACTTTTGTCTCGGTATTCACAAAAAAAATAAGCTACAGCCACAAACCTATTAAGGATTATCTGGAGAAGGAAGGAAGCAAAAGAGAGAATCAGAGCACTCTTGAAAGGTTTCAATGAATTTAAGTCAGCAGGACTAAATGAACTTCATCAAGGGTATTGAAGGAATGCACAATGCTTCTTGGCTGACAGAATCAAAAGCTTTTGTGAGGTCAAATAAAGCCATGTAGAGAGGCTTATGTTGTTCCCAACATTTCTCGTGCAGCTGGCAAGTTGTGAAGATCATGTCAGTTGTGCCTCTTGATGCCCTAAAACCCACAATGAGATTTTGGGAGAAGCTCTTCAGCAAGTGGAAGGACACAGTTCAGAATGTTCTCACAATGATCTTTCCTGTGGTAGGCAGCAAGGTAATTCCTCTTTAGTTCCCACAGTCAGACTTGTCTCCTTTAGCATGGCATCCCTCAGGTCACTAGGATTTCCAGATCCTTAGGTCTCAAGGGTGTTGGTCCCCAAGTACTCAGACCGTAGATGGTTTTTGTGGCACTGAAGACACCACACATATCATGGATGTCAACAGATGTTGAATCTCCTTAGCCTTGTCCTCCCACCATTTGTTTTTCATATCACATATCTGTCTTTGGACCTCTGCCTTGGCTTGCTGGAGATTCAATTTCTTTTGCTTGGAGTAGGTGTCATTTTACCAAGCACAAAAGGCCTTGTGCTTGCAATCAATCAACTATTGGCTCTCCCGGTCATTCTCATCAAACCAGTCTTGATGTTTCCTTGTAGAGAATTCAAGTGCCCCTTCACACGTGCTGACGATGGTGGCCCTGAGGGCACCCCACATGCTTCTGTCATTCTCCCATTGTTGTTGAAAAAAATTCAGTGTAATACATTGCAGATGACACTAAGCTATGGGGCGAAGTGGACACGCCGGAGGGCAGGGAACAGCTGCAAGCAGACCTGGACAGGTTAGACAAGTGGGCAGAAAACAACAGAATGCAGTTCAACAAGGAGAAATGCAAAGTGCTGCATC
>NW_017728918.1:47025081-47030037 GCF_001723895.1 Crocodylus porosus | reverse complement strand
TCTTTCCTGCTTATGCAGGGGGTCGGACTCGATGATCTATTGAGGTCCCTTCCGACCCTAGCATCTATGAATCTATGAATCTTCACAAAAGGTGAATGCAGTTTTGGCCTGCAGCAATAGAAGCATTAGGTGCAAGATGCAGGAGGTGATAATGCCTCTCTACTCAGCACTGGTTAGTCTTCATCTGGAGGACTGTAGTTCTGGGATCCTTATTTTAAAAAGGACATAGAGAAGTTAGAGAGGGTACAAAGGCAGGCAACCAAAATGATAAAGGTCTTGGAAAACAAGTATGAGGCAAGACTGAAACAGCTAGGCTGCCATAAAAAGCACCTTTCCTCTCTTGATGAAGAGAGGAGGGTGCACACCAATGGCTTGAAGTTGCAGCAAAGTAAATTTAGATTGGATATCCAGAAAAACTTTTTCGCCGTTAGACTAGTGAAGCAGTGGATAAGGCTGCCTAGGAAGTTGTGGAGTCTCCATCACTGGGGCTGTTCAAGAAAAAGTTGAGGTTGGACAGCCATTGGTCAGGGATGATCTAGACATAGCTATGTCTACATTCTACTAGGCATAGTTATTCTCACGTTCTACCCTTGCTTCTTGGCTTTTCTGTTTGCCTCTGCACCCCTCCTCCCCCCCTTTCTGCTACGTGTCAGGGTGTTTTTAAGACTTCCTCAGAGGCATTGGGTATTGGCTACTGCAAGGGTTGGAGACTTTCCTACTGGGAGGCCCTGACTAGAAGGTCTTGCCCCTCCACTCAGGATCACACCGATTATCCTTTTTGGGGTCAGGAAGGAATTTTACCCCATGGTCAGACTGGTATGGATTGTGGGAGGCTTTGCCTTCTTCTGTAGTGGGGGCTATGGCCCTCTACCTGGTATAACGAGTATATGTTGACAACATTTAATAGAGGTGGGACATTGGTTGCACTGCTCCCCACCCCCCTCCCCCTGCTTTACATGTGGTAGATTACAGTGTTAGGTCTGTGTTGTATCAGGGTTGCCAGTAGTCTTATGTACCATTTAGATTATGGATTGTATATGATGTTTTAGATAGGGATGAGCCTTCCTCAACCAAGGGATTGGACTAAATAACCTCTGGAGGTGCATCTACACATGCAATAAATGCAAAGAAATAAACTCCAGCACAATTTGCACTGGAGTATACTGTTCCCGGGCACAGCATCTGTGCATGCACCTGGGACAGCAGCAGTTTGAGTCAGGGTGAAGCAGTCCTGGGATGGGAGGTTTGCAGGGGGTAAGCTCCAGGCTCTGGGTGGTGGTGCTGGACAGCAGAGGGGCTGCCTGGGGCACAAGAGTGCTAAAATGCAAAACCATGCAGCAGGCAGCTCCCATACATTGTGTTCCAGCCAGCCCCTGTCACCATTTACATATACATTTTGGTGGAGTTAAGTACTCCACCATAAGATAATACTTCCCCCAACAGTATTATCTTATGGCAGTGTAATTAATTTATTGCGCCCTAATACCAGCACATATGTAGATGGTGGCTCCTTACTGCGGAGCTAACTAGTCAACTCAGCACACATAGATACACCCTATAATTTTATGATTAAACATTTAACTACTCACACAGAAATATTTAGCTAAATAAGTTATATGAATTTGTAGATAGATACATTTCCAGGCATAGACCCTATTAGCTTAATTGTTCTGGTCTAAAGCCAAGATTTTAAAGGTGGCTAGAGATCCTGAGTGATACAGTTTTTGTATGCCCATCTTTAGATACCTTAAAGGAGCTGTATTTACCAAAAGACTTGACCACTCATTCTCTAAAAATTGAAGACTTTAAAGCTATTTCAAGATGGGTACCCAAAATACTGAAAGACATGGAGACTCTCTAGTCACTTGAAAATCATGGTTCTAAATGTAATTTAAAGCATAGATCTGCACTTTGTACAAAGACAGCTAGAGAAACAAGCACCATCCATTCTGCATTTCCAGTGCTGTTCATTGTTACCACACATTCCACAAGGTCCTTGCATAGCTATGTACAATAACCAGACTACGGTATGAAGAGTTCTTATCTTGTATAGACAATAGGAGATTGACTGAAACAGTGAAAATCCTTAAGTAACCCAGAGAAGCTCTGAGATAATTTGCCTAAATAAAACTGAATAAGGAACTTGTGATCTTTCACAGAATTATTATTTTTCTATATAAAATTTGTCCTGTCATGGTAATAAACAAGGCCAGGCAAAGTCAGATGGACCTGTTATAACCCATTTCAGTAGAAAGGCTACTTATAAAACTATCTGAGGTACTCTACTCTCCATCAAGTTTAACTCTTCAAGGCCACAACCATAGACGCATAATAGTCACTCTAAGCTGTTGCTAGGAAGCATACATTCTATAAAGAAAAAAGTACCTTGCAATATCTATTTTGTGCACTGTTGCTTTATACACAGCCACACATAAATAGCACACATGCAGAAAGATTTTCAAAGGAGGTTTCTGGAATGAATGGTAGCTGAATGTATTGTTCAGTGTCCTTGAACTAGTTGAACTGTTTTTAAACTAGGAGATGATGCTTATAACTAGAGATCTGAATATTCAAGTACCTTTATGGGTATTTAAGCTGTAGTGAAGCTATAGTTGCAGCAAGAAGTTTAACTGTTGGGATCAGACTTTGGGGAGAAGGTGAGCAGCTCCCAGTGGTGAAAGAACAGGTTAGATTTAGAAAAGCTGGATCCATACAAGTCCATGGGGCTGGACGCTATGCACTCGAGAGTGCTAAGGGATTTGACTGATGTATTTGCAGAGCTTCTGGCCATTATCTTTGAAAACTTGTCGTGATCAAGAGAGGTCCAGGATAACAACAAAAGGCCAAATATAGCACCCATCTTTAAGAAATGGTAGAAGGAAGATCCAGGGAACTACAGACTAGTCATCCTCAGTGCAGTCCCTGGTTGCACATACACACACTAAGCACATACACACCCAAGATTACCAATCTAGGCACATGCACACTTATCACCAATTCAAGCACATACACACTATACACACCAAAAATTAGACAAATCAGTTGTCAATACCCACACACCCAATACACATATATGGATCACTGACTTGTATATCATGCACACAATGATACATACGTATACAGTAAAAGCTTTGGTTACCAGCACCTTCCAAGCCAGCATGCCCTGTTAACAGGCATGCCAGCTTGTAAGGTAAAGTGGAACCAGAAGTGCCCACTGTGGCATTTCCAGCTTCTCCAAGCCCCCATGACCTGGGGCAAAGCAGCCTGGGCTGTCTAGCTCCCATGGCTTGGGGTCAGAACAGGATGTGCGGGGCCTGCTTCCCTGTCCCATGGGGCCTGCAGGGCCTGCAGGAGGGTTGGAGAGGCCATGGGAGGGGTAGTGACAACCTGGATGCAGTGGGAGAAGCAGTGGGGAAGCGGCGGCCTGAACAGACAAGGACGCCTGTTCAGGCTACTCAATTAACCAGCATATTTTGTCATCCAGCATCCCCCATTCCCAGGGGATGCCAGATAACAGAGCTTTTACTGTATATGTATATATATTTGCCAGTTCACACACACACTACTGACCTACACAGACACACAGGCGAGTTCCTAACTTGGGTGGTGTGGTGTGTATGTGTGTGCTTGAGGTACTTGGGATACCTAGGGTGTTTGGTGACTATGGGAAGGGAATTTAAGAGAGTCTGGTAGAGGGATGATGATTGTTGAATTTCTGATGGAACTCAATCAGAGACTGCAGGTTTTCAGTCCAAATAATGATGATTGCCACCTCACCAATCTTAAAAAGGCTTTCATCCAACAAGGACAGTCCTTCAGAGAGACAGATCACATATTTGAAGGAACCACCTGGATACCACATGAAGAATTGCTACAGTACCGAAGAAAACCCCTCATAAATCATACACTGCTGGTTATGACATATCACCCTTACCTCAAACCCATACAGAAAATCCTAAAACCATTGCAACCCATATTAGAAAGAGACCCTATTCATAAAGAGATTTTCCCAGAACCACCCATCCTAGCCTTCAAACAAGCACTGAACCTCACTAACTTGATCACCAGAAGCAATTTTCCTCAGGCCCAGAACAAACCGAATGGATACAGACCAGGCTGTGACAAACAATACAAAACCTTCCAACACATCTCCACCACCCCCACAATTACTACACCCCACAACAGAGCCATCAGCATCCCTGCATCTTACAGCTGCACCTCTGGAAATGTAATACATCTCATCCAATGCACCAAATGCCCTGATGGAAAATACGCAGGAGAGCCCAAACAACAACTGCGCAGCAGAATGAACGCACACTGGAAATGTATCAAAGACAGGAATACCCAATTACCTGTGGGGGCACATTTCTCACAAGAAAACCACTCTCTCACCAATCTCTCAGTTCTAATCCTCAAAGGAAACTTACAAAACACTTCTCAGAGACGAGCCTATGAGCTTCGCTTCATCAATCTTCTGGATACAAAAAATCATGAACTAAATACAGACACTGGATTTATGACACGTTATAACCTGCTTGACATCTGACTCCCCAGGTCCCTCTCCACTATTTAACTGCTACATTCATCCCCCTTCTCCCCCCACCAACCAGTCTGTCTCTTACCCACTGACTCCTCAATTTACATCTTCACTGACTGCCTGTCTTGCATGCATACCAGCCCAGCCTTTGGCTTCTTTACTATGCATTTCACCCAGGAAGAACAAACACCAACTGCAGAAACTTCCTCAGCCTGACGAAGGGTGTTTAAACCTGAAAGCTTTCTAAAAAAAATGTTCCCAACTATTTAAGTTGGTCTAATAAAAGATATCAGATTCACGCAAAGAACCTTGTCTGCCTACATCCTTAGACCAACACAACTACAACCTACACCCCTGCAAAATCAAATCTTACTCTTGTATATTGTGCCTGAGGGTGGTTGGTGGGGCATGGGTTATGT
>NW_017728918.1:46996031-47024981 GCF_001723895.1 Crocodylus porosus | reverse complement strand
GGGGTTGTGCACCTGTGTGTGAAGGCAGCCTGCACACTAGGCCTCAGGAGCCAGCCAGGGGTGGGGGAAGGGGAGGAGCAGGGGCATGTGCAGCAGAGCTCTCATGGGCAGTGAAAATGAAGATGCAGGTATGGATGCATACCACACCTTCCCCATATGGCTCACAGTTGCCCTGTGGCACCCTGAATCGGGCTGTGTGGATACTGCTCAGCTCCCAGCATCTTCAGAGGCTCCTCCTCCTTCTGCCCCTGCTGTGACACTCCAGGCTGGAGGGGAAGCTGCATTTGGGTGGCTCCTGCCCCAGCAGGCAGGGATTCAGCTCCAGCTCCTCGCTGCCTTCCATCCAGTCAGCCACCTTCCATTCAATGGCTGCAGCTGGGGCCAGTGGGTGTGGTCAAGAGCATAGCGCAGGCTGCTCTGGGTGGAAGCAAGTGGGGATTGACCCCACACAGAGTAAAATGGAGGCAGCCACAGATGAATCCAACCAATTGGCAAGCACCGCCTCACAGGCTGGATCCAATCAGGTGGTAGGCCAGCTCTGTCCTGCAGGCTGTTTTGCCCACCCCTGAAGTATGGGTTGGTTGGATGAATGGACTGTAAGGTGGATAGAAACCTGGATGATCATCAGACTTAAAGGGTAGTAATCAATGGCTTTATGTCCAGTTGGCAGGTGGAGTACCCAAGTCCTGGGGCCAGTTTTGTTCAATATTTTCATCAATGATCTAGAAAAAAGGTGGAATGCACCCTCAGCATGTTTGTGAATGAAACAAAGCTGGGTGATGTAGCTATCCTGGGGGGTAGGGCTAAGATTTTGAGAAACCTAGACAAATTGGAGAATTGGATCAAAAGAAATCTCATGTATTTCAATAAGGAGAAGTACAAAGTCCTGCACCTAGGACGAAACAATCCCACACACTAGTACAAACTGAGGACCAACTGCCTTAGCAGCAGCTCTGCAGAAAAGGATCTGGGGGTTACAGTGGACAATAAGTTGGATATAAGCCAACAGTGTACCCTTGTTGCCAATAAGGCTAATGGCATACTGGGCTGTATTAGTAGGAGGGTCACCAAAAGATTGAGGGAAGTGATTATTCCCTTCTATTCAGCACTGACAAAGCCACATCTGGAGTACTCTGTCCAGTTTTGGGCCCCCCAGTACAGAAAGGATGTGGGCAAATTGGAGGGAGTCCAGTAGAGGGCAGCAAAATGGGTAGGGGCCTGAAGCACATAACTTATGAGGAGAGGCTGAGGGAATTGTGTTGGCACTGTATTTAGGACCCAGATGCCTTGTTCTGGGAGGACCCCAAACCCTCAAACCAACCAATACCTTACCATTCAATAATAGGAAAATTTACTGATATGCAGTGATGACAGAAAAGAATAATACAAGCAATTCTATAACTACCAATCCTAGGGCTGTCATCAGAGTCAAGATACATCTGGCCAAGACATGAACTTCACTCTGAGGTTCACCGTGTGCAGCATGTTACAGTTTACGTTTTGTTGTTTGCTTACTCCCATTTATGTCTGCAACCTGAAGGTCAGAGGTCAACCCCCCTGCCACCTCCTCCCCCCATGGGGTGGATGAGATAGACTGATGGTATGCTCCCTGTCCTGTGTCTTGGGTTCCCCTCTCAGGGATGGAGACCCTTTATAGCTTTATGGTCTGCCTTTGTATTCTCTCTCCCTCCTGATGACTCTTCCTCTATGGCTATCACTAACTGGTCTCTCTTGTCACAGCAAAATTTTAGGTATGTGCTGCCAGCACAGAAGATTGAGACTGACATGCATATTGGACTCTGTGAGTGGAAAGTTCCAAGGCTCACCCAGCCCTTGCCCCCTGGGTAACCTGTGGACCTGTCAATCATTGTTGACCTACTTTCCCCACAGATGCATGCTCAGATTGTGTCAGCTTCTGACTGAGAGCATGCTCAGTCAGAACCTGACATGAGGTAATCTGGCTAGAAATTTCTCTGCGGAGAGCATTCTGATTGGCCACTAAATTCATATAAAAGTTCAGTGCGCCCCCCCCTCAGGGGGAGATCGCGTTAGCAGGAGACAGAGGCTGGTGCTTCAGGGACTGTCTCTCAGTCAGGCTTTAGGGCCTATCGATCTCCTCCTTTGCTTGGCGTTTCATGCTGCTTGTGTTGTTGTATTACGGCTTTGACTCTACTTACCTGGCTTCCGACTTACCTTGGCACTGACTATCGACTACGATTCTGGATCACCCATTGGACTTTGGTTGCAACCTCGGCTCGACTCACCTGGTTTTGACCTCGGCTTCCGATACCACCGCTTCTCGTTGTTGTCCTACGGGACTGGCGTCACGCGACTCACCGTGTGCAGCATGTTACCGTTTATGTTTTGTTGTTTGCTTACTTCCATTTATGAGCTGTTGACCAGCCCTGGGACTTATCCGACAGGCTCGCCCTGTCGGTGAAACTCGTGGGCCAACAGACCCCTTTGTTTGTTAATTGTTCGTATTCATTCTGCAACTGTACCTGAAGAAAGCAGCACTGCGCCTCCGCTTAAAAGCATGAGTAAATAAACCTTCTTATTTGAAACTGTTACGCTTCCGTGCCACTCAGACTCCCTTGCTGAAACTCCCGCCTGTCCCGTGTCCAATCCGCCACCACCCGGCCGCCCCACTGTGACACCGTGAGCTTGGCTCCCCAGCTCCGGGACATCTCTGTGGTCATATACCGTCCATGTTCTGTTCTGTCAGCATATTCCTTTGTTTCACAAGCCCATCACATGCACACATCCTAATTTGAGCTTTCCAGGTCTTGTCCCTAATTTAGTCTGTTTCCCCAAAACCAGAACCTCAGGCCCCGCACTCTCTTGGGCCTTGTGAGCTGGTGTCACCTTATTTCATGTTATAGAACAGTGTGGTATAAGCCCACAATTTCCCAGGCTATGTGTATATCCATTGGCCTTCTTGTGTTACACACCCTATCTGCCTTAAAGTCTGTGAGAACTTTGTGACTGTGTGACCAGGCCTTTAGCAATCAATTAACCCCTGCTGCCATCCTGGACTATTGTTCTAATGCATATATATATTACCTATAAGCTCATTCCCAAGAACAAACCTCTAAATACTATTTTCTAGCCATCAACTGGGCTCGTTTAGTCTGAAGAGAAAACTGAGAGGAGATTTAATAGCAACCTTCAACTATCTGAAGTTTAGTTCCAAAGAAGATGGAGCTAGACTGTTCTCAGTGGGGGCAGATAAGAACAAGGACCAATGATCTCAGATTGCAGCAAGGGAAGTTTAGGTTAAATATTAGGAAAAACTCTCACTAGGAGAGTAGTAAAACACTGGAACAGGCCACAGATGTTGTGGAATCTCCATCTTTGGAGGTTTTGAAGACCTGGGTAGACAAAGCCTTGTATGGGATGATATCGTTGGGAATGGTCCTGCTTTGAGTAGGGGGTTGGACTAGATGACCTCTTGAGGATCCAACCATAACTTTCTATGGCTTTATGATATTATAAAAGAGAAAAAGCACTCAAGTCTGCATGTGTATTTAAGTTGTAGGGACTGCTGTCTGTGGTGTACATTCCTTCATGAATGACCCAGGATCACTTCATCAAGACAGTGGTCAGAGGGATGAGATGGGCATTTGTGAAAGCCTGAGTTTAGTAGACAGCTCATCTTTTAAATGCCTTGTCATTCATTTTAATTACAGAGCTACTTAGGTTCCACCACAAATACATTCATTATTAAAAATATACATATTATGAATGAAGAATCACAAGGCTGGATTTCTAGAAAGAGTTGTTTGCAGCATTGTGCTTTTTATAGATTGATGGGCTTGGACTGTGGCACCTGGTAAACCATGGCATTCAATTCTTTAGATGCATGCCAGGACCCTCTAACTCTCGAACTCATTACCCAGGGCACAAGAAGAGGGCAGAAAAGGATGTGTATTCAACTAACAAGGTTGTATGAAACTGTGCTGAATGCTGACACTTGAGTTCTGCAAAAGAACATTTGTTCCCACATAGGATTTAAAAATCTCAGCACCAACCACTGCATTACACTTACTGACACAACTCTGAGGGATGTCTTACTATTTGAGTTTTCTAGTGCACTTCTTCACTAACTATTCAGTTTCCAAATTTACTCTGATATCAGACATCCAGTGAAGTGTCCTTTTCCTTTATCACTTTCAAGACATTTGTCCATAACCAGCCAACAGCTAAATTGATTAGCTACACTTTCTTAACTTTGTTTTACTTCTATGTGGATGTTGTTAGTTATGTCTTACCTTCTTTGTATGTGTGGCAAAGTGGGAACTCCCTGACCAGCCACAGTGCTGGTTTCTCCACTTGCCTCTGGGCACGCCACTCACCTGTCTCTCCTGCCATGCCTTATTGCAATTAATTAAGTTGTTAATTAAGGCAGGAGGCTGCCCATTTCTTGCCCTAGTGCCAGAGGACACTATCTGTGGCTCTGTTCCTTCCCTACACTGCAGCCCAAGCCTCACAGATGGCATCCAAATAACACACTACTCCCAGCCTACAGCTGGACCAAGCTTAGTCCTCATTGTCAGGCCACAGACACGCACACATTCATACCACCCTTCTCTCACTAGGGCCTCACACACTCCACCCCCTCTTACAGGGTCTCTTTCACACATCGACAACTTATACTGTCTTGCTCCCTCTTTGAGCTGGCCCCTTAGGCCTTAGGCTTTAGCTAGCTCATACCTTGGGTGGCAGACAAACCATCTTCTGGGCCTCTCCTGTGACCCTCACTGGGGTAGTGGCCAGACAATTACCTGACTGGATCTAAGCTTGTCCTGGCCCCTTCTGGGGCAACTCTATACATTCAGACATACTGGGCTCCCAGACCTCTGGTTTTCCCCTCACTGGGACTCCTCATCTCCTCCCCCTCACTGGGGCCACCCCCTCGCTGGGGCTCCACATCTCATACCACCGCCCCACTGAGGTCCCCCCTCACTGGGGCTACATATCTCTGCACCCTCACTGGCACTCCAGACCCACCCCCCTCACTGGGACCATGGGGCTTCCCTCTCCAGTGGGCTCAGGTGGCTGCAGCCATGCCTGACCCCCACGCTCACTCCTCAGGGACTTGCACACCACAGGGCTACGGTGACTGCAGCCATGGCTGGCCCCCAACTACCTCCAATGATAAATGATCCACCCAAAGGTGAGGGCTGGGGTTAAGGCACCCCTACCCACCTTTCACCAGGGTGGTAACTGGCCTGGCATTTCCTGGGGGCTCCCACTCCCAGCAAGGTACAGTTTTAGGTCATGCCCAGGACCAGGAGCCTCCAAACCATCCCCTGTAGCTCCTGCCCTTACCTCTAGGATGTTGCATGCAGCCTTGCAGCCAGGTGATGTTACTGCCTGGCCTGCCAGCAGCAAACTGCTCTCTTTGTATAGGCGGCCACAGGTCTAAAATGGCCGCTGCAATCAAGCACCTGCTTGGCTCTGCTCTTAAAGTGGCAGGCACCAAGAGTGCCCTACCACAGTATGTTTTCCCTAGTTCGAGTCATTTTTGTCTTTAATAGTTAACTTGATCTTGATCAAGTTGTTACCATGTTCTGTTACTCTATCTATGACAAAATGTAGTGCCCTTCTTCCCTTTCATTGTTACAGACAGCAATAATTTTTATCTTTGATGAAGCTATTTCAACTCATCTCTGTCTTTATGATTCTCTTTCTTAAGATCAAGTGTTACTGCTCTATCTCTCATGCTATTTGCTGTAGCAGCAGTTCACCAGGGATTAACTATTTCTGGAATTCATTCAGTAACTCAACTAGGCCTTTGTACTTTGGACAAAGACAGTGTCTCCCACTATAGCTATTCATACTACTCTGGCACAAGACTTATTGATGGCAGGAAGGCAATGATTACAGGTGTCACAAGGGTATAAAGATAGTGAAAGTCATAGATTCTCAGATGTCTTTCTTATTCTACTACAGAAAGGTATTATAAGGGAATTCTATTTTGAGGCTTTCATATTTATAATTAGATTGCCAAAGAGGAGGAAAAGAAATTATACAGTTCATACAACACACTTATACTTGATGCCTTCTACATAGATTTCTGCTCTGTAAGGCAAAGGTAACATGATAACATTGTGTAATTTATGATGAATAATAGCTATACCAGTACACAAATATTTTTTGAATCATTCCTCCATATTTATTTATGAACCAAATCATTCATACTGTTATTCTGAACTACTTTACTTACATTGGATGGAAAATGTAGCTGCACAACACGAGTGCCAAGCCAGAAAGTGTTTAATACTTGTTAATGTATTTTTCCCATCTGTAAAGAGAATTCAATAGTAAAAGAAAATGTTAAACAGTGTGCCATTAAAATGATGCATCTAACTAAAAATGTATATACCCCAGTTAATTCATGACTGCAGGGCATCTAATACAATTGCAATAAATGTGATAAGCACACATAGCTTAATAACAATACATTATGTTGTTAAGCTTTAGTTAGTAGTTACTAAGCTTATATTTCTGTATTATAATATGCCTGGCAACAACTTCTAGAATATTTTCACACAGAGAGAATCCAGAAGCCTCTAGAGACTTTTAGAAGTTAGAATGAAAAGAGCTGCCTATTGCACGTTGTTGTTAAAAATGATTTAAACCTCAAGAACACAAATTCTCTTCAGATCACAGCAGCATATTAGGTCATCTGTGAGTACTTTGTTCCAAATATCAGCTCTGGGGGTACTGGCAGAAAAACATGGCTTTTGCATATGTTTCCTTCCTGGTATCAAGAATGAATAATGTGGGACTCAGATAAAGTGGCTAACTCTAGGAACTATGGACCTCATCATTATCCCTGTTACTGTGGCCCTACAAAACTGAAAGGGAAAGACTCTGGTACTATTCTATTCCTGAGATTATCCAGCAAACAAAGACACCTGGAACAAACAACTAAATCACCAAAAGCGCATGTGGGTCCAGGTTGGCAGTTTTATGTTTATGAGAGAACTCAAGCTTCAAAATATGTACATAAACCAGTATCAGTGGCTTGAAGTATAAGCAAAGCAAGGTTTCCATCTTATTTCAGACAGGAGGCATCATAGTATATGCACTCTGGTATGCTTTGGATTGGTACTACCCTATACGGAAGAGTGAAACATAAAAGCTGCTTCCTCCCTCATAAAAAAGGTGAGGGTAGAGAGAGTAGAACCACTGAGAGAAGCCTACCTGGCTAAACTTGATTTTAACTGCCAGTTACTGAGGAACGCTTAAGACCCCGGTAGACAGAGCAGCTTGTTCATTTGGAACTTTATTGTAAGACTTTAAAAAAAAGTGCATTTGGACCTGATCATCAGACCTCTGGACTAAAGTTGGATTCTCTGAAACAGGAACCTATAGACGGATTGTACTTTAAAAGCGTATGGACTAGGCCTTCGGTAAATATTGGATCTCTCCAATGCCATTATGAGTAATTTCCACAAAGTATCTTACTCCCCACATACACACGGAATGGAATGCCATGAAGCAGAAAAATTTCTATACAGAAATTTTACAAGGGTGTTATGATTCATTCATATTGTAACACCGAGTTACCACCATACTGAAAACTAGAACCCAACACACATAACATCCATTTGAGACTAGTGGAGCTCTTTAAGAAGTTCTGTGCAATTAACAGTGTAACACAGATTTCTCTATCAGCTACTGCTACTACTGTTCCAGAACTGTTCAATCCAGCCTGCTAGTAATCCTGTGGGCTACCAGAAATTTGCAGGGCAAGGCAGGGAGGAATGGCATGGCTAGTGGGGCATGGCCTGCCTCACAATTCAGGATCCCTGAACACCTGGACATCAGGGATGAGCTAGGGCCCCCCAGCTCTGCAGCAATCCAGACCCCTATTGCCACTTGCCCCAAGACACACAACTGACCCACAGATATGGCCCAGGGCCCTGGGTAAATTTGACATCCCTCCTTTGTATAATAGCTATTCCTGTGTACGTAAGGAAATGTCTCATAATGATAAAAAGCACTCTTATACAGACATGTTCCCCACTTAAAGCTGTATGGGTAAAACCCTATCAGTAATAAAACATACCACAAATCAAAGTGATATATATACTGGCCTAAAAATGTGTGTATAGACCAGGTCTAAAGCCAGACAAAGAGACTTTGACCCAGTCCAGACTGGAAAAAATATATGTATCGTTATGTATAAAAGTCTGCATAGTCAATATATTAGTTAAAACATGGTAATTTAGATGTTTTAATCACTAGTTATCACTCAGTGTAGCCAAAAATGACAGGCTTTCAATTGGTATTGAATTTAGTAAGCCCAGTTTTGATCAAAAATTATACTCATAGTTACTATCTTTGTCTATACTAAGCATAAAGTGCTATTTAAAATGTGTTAATTAACTTGCTATTTAATACATTTGATTTAAAAAAAAACACTTTGTTTTGTCAGGGCCACTTATTGTCTATCCAAATATCCACAAAATACTATTAGAAATGTATTATGTGCACATGTAAAAAAAAAAGAAAAGAAAACTCAATATTACCTTGCAAAATAAAAAGCCCTACTCTGAGGTAAATCTATGACCAGGTTAACAGATTTTCATAAATTCAGAGATTTTTAAGGCTGTGAAAAGAGCAGTGTATTCATTTATTCTGATCTCCAACATAACACAAGCCAACACCGCAATTTATCTGCCAATCCCATATATATCTATTCTATTTGAATATATTTCTATTCAGCTCCCAGATTACTGCACTTGGACGCACAGTTTGGGGAGGAGGTGAATAGCCAACAGTGGCACAGGAACATGTTAGGGACTATTTAGAAAAACTGGACGTATAACAAGTCCATGGGGCTGGATGGGATGCACCTGGGAGTGCTCTGAGAGTTGGCTGATGTGATTGAAAAGCCACTGGCTATCATCTTTTAAAATGCATGGCAATCAAGAGAGGTCATGGACACCTGGAATAGACAAATATACTGTCCATCTTTAAGAAAGGGAAGAAGGAGCATCTGAGGAACTACAAACTTGTCAGCCTCACCTCAGTCCCTGGAAAAATCATGGAGGAGGTCCTCAAGGAATCCATTTCTAGGCACTTGGACGAGAAAGTGGTGATTAGGTACAGTCAGCATGGATTCACCAAAGGCAAGTCATGCCTGATCAACCTGATCGCCTTTTATGATGAGATGTCTGGCTCCGGGGATGTGGGGAGACCAGTGGATTTGATATACCTTGACTTTAGCAAGGCTTTTAATACAGTCTCCATAATATTCTTGCAAACAAGCTCAGGAAGTACAGGTTGGATGGATGGTCTGTAAGGTGGATAGAAACTGAATGGATCTTCAGGCTCAGAGGGTAGTAGTCAATGGCTCAATGTCTAGTTGGCAGCCAACATCAAGTGGAGTGCCACAGGAGTCAGTCCTGGGGTCGGTTGTGTTTAATAATTTCATAAATGACCTAAAAGATGGGATAGAGTGCACCCTCAGGAAGTTTGTGGATGACACAGAACTGGGGGAAGTAGTAGATATGCTGGAGAGTATGGCTAGGATTCAGAGAGACCTGGACAAATTGGAGGATTGGATCAAAAGAAATCTCATGAGGTTCAATAAGGATAAGTGCAAAGTCCAACATTTAGGATGGAATAATCCCATACACTGGTACAAACAGAGGATTAACTGGCTAAGCAGCAGCTCTTCAGAAAAGGACCTAGGGATTACAGTGGAAAATAAACTCAATAGGAGCCAATAGTGTGCCCTTGTTGCAAAACAGTCTAACAGAATCCTGGGCTGAATTAGTAGGAGTGTTGCCAGCAGACTAAGTGATCATTCCCTTTATCCAGTATCGGTGAGGCCACATCTGGAGTACTGTGTCCAGTTTGGGCCCCACACTATAGAAAGAATGTGGACAAATTAGAGAGTCTAGCAGAGGGCAATGAGAATGGTTATAGGGCTGGGGCACATGGCTTCTGAGGAGAGGCTGAGGGAACTGGGCTTATTTAGTCTGGACAAGAGAAGACTGAGAGGGAATTTAATAGTAGCCTTCAACTACCTGAAACATGGTGCCAAAGAGGAGGGAGCTAGACTGTTCTCAGCAGTGGCAGATGACAGAACAAAGACTAAACATCTCAAGTTGCAGCAAGAAAAGTTTAGGTTAGAAATTTGGAAAGGCTTTCTTACTAGGAGGGTAATAAAACACTGGAACAAGTTACCCAGAGAGGTGGAGGAATCTCCACCCTTGGAGGTTTTTAGGACCCAGTTGGGGAAAGACTTGGCTGCAATGGTATAGCTGGGGATGGTCCTGCTTTGAGCAGGGGGTTGGACTAGATGACTTCTGGAGGTGCCTTCTAACCCTAATTTTCTATGATTTTTTAACTATATAATCAATTCTATTTGTGATTTAAAATCCATATGCACTTTCCTGCATTTGTCAGTACAAAAGTCTCTTTGCTACACAAGTATATTTAAGAAAGTTTTTCATTAACTTATGGATATTTCCCATTTAAAAACAACCCAAAAATAATTTGAGTTTTTATACCTTCTTATGATTTAGTGAACATGAATATTACAGCATTTATTGGCATATTACATTTTAATCACATCTAATAAATGTAACTTTTTAAGTACACTTTATGTTTAGAAAAGTGGCTTGATTTGTCTTGCTTTATCACAACTCCTGCACCCCAAGTATCAGCCCACCTTAAAGAAACTTACCATGATGTTTCTGAATGATGACATTATACAAATATAATAATATTCTTACAAACTATATATCTGTTAGATTTTCAACAGTTTGGGGACAACCCAGTTTCTTTAGAACTGTAAAAAGGCCCTGCGTGTTGACCACATTGAAGGCCTTCATCAGATTGATGAAGGCTATATGCAGTGGTATTTGTTTTTCTCTGCACTGCTCTTGTAATTGCTTCCCTGAAAATATATCAATAGTGGAACATCCTAAGTGAAAACTGCATTGACTTTCAGAATAGATTTTATCAACTACAGATTGCAGCCTAGGGAGCATAATACAAGTGACAACTTTTCTGATGATGTTCAACAGGGAGATACCTCTATAGTTGTCACAGTCACTTCTATCTCCCTTATTTTTGTATAATTCTAGAAAGTAGGGTTATCCTCTATGGCAGTACCACAACATTTGCCAAAATGATATGAAGTTGGTCAACATCAATGTAGAAAGCTGGGAGGAATGTGTAGAATCCTGTCCAATCTGGAGGGACTGGGTGCAGCACAACGTAAGGCACCTTTGATCCAGAGAAGGGAAACATGCTGTAAATTTGGACGCTGACTCAGACAACACATGGATCTGCAAAACTTGTAACAAGCTGTATTGCTCTTGAATTGGGCTTGTCAGCAACAAGCAGATTCTTCAGGCACCTCACTAGACTTTTTACATGTACACCATGATCCGGAGGATTGACAGTTGCCTTAGATCTGTTGGATTTGTATCATATGTTCTGAAACACCAACAAAGAAAAAGGAAGGCTCTGATGTTTGCTATAAAGGCTATAAGTGAAGCAGACACAGAAATTATATAAATGTAGGGCTGAAAGGGAGCCCAGTAGATCATCCAGGCTATTCTCCTGCTCTGAGACAGGATCAAGGATACTGAGAATGTACATACTCTTAAAAACGTCCAGTGAAGGTGATATCACAGTTTTCATAACTAGTCTGCTCCAGTGCTTAACCATCTTTAGAGAAAGCCTTTCCTAATATATAATCTAAATCTTCCTTACTGTAAATTAAACTAATCATATCTTGTCCTTTAGTAAAATACCGAAAACAACTGAGCACTATCCTCTTTATAAACAAAGCTTTACATATTTGAAAACTGCCCTTCTCCTTTTCTTCACCAACTAAATCCTAATACCTTTTCCCAGAGAGCATATTTCTAAAATCTGTTACCATTCTTGTTGCATTTTCTTTGGATGCTCTGCAGTTTGTCTACACCTATGCCAAGTATGGCACCTAACACTGATCCCATTACCCAGCTGAGACTTCAGCATTGCTGAGTTGAGTGGAATAAATCCTATGTTTAACATACAACGCTCGTAATAATGCAAAAAATATTTGTTTAATTTGCACCATCTCAGCATGTTGACTTACATTCCAAACCACTACAACTTCCAGATCCTTTACTAGCCAGTTATTCCACATGTGGTATTTGTACAGTTAAATGATCTTCCTTAAGTGTATACGTATTACAATCTAACCAAGGGTAGGTCAGTGTAAATGCCTAGGTATGCAAAGCATTCAGAGGGTTTAGGCCACCTAAAATTGGTGCCTCAAATGTTAACTAGGTTTAGATTGGTCTAGGTTAATTCAATCTAAAATGGGTCAGCCAAGCCAAAGAACACCTGTATACATTTACAGCATTTCCCCATGGCTGGGAAAACCCAGCCACTCAGCACAGCTCTAGGGCTGTGCTGTTTATACCCTACACCCAATACTGACCAGGATATTTTTAAACCCCCAACACCACTCTCCAACTGGGCAATCCTTCCCTCCTCCTCCTCACTGTAGACCCCACCAGACCCATCAGGCCCCACCAACACCCCCACAGACCCACAGATCTATTTTATTTGAGGCTATTTCACAAATTTATCAGGATCATTTTCAATTTGAATTCAAACCTCCTAAGTGCTTGCAACCCTCCCCTGTTTGTAGTCATCAGCAAATGCTGTAAGTATTCTCTATTTTTTATATTCTCTGCTTTATCATCATAATGTACTAGACCCAGTGGAGACCTCTGTAAAACCTCATGTAAGATGGTCTCTTAGCTTGACAACAAAGCCATTGATTGCTACTCTCTGAGTCTATCTTTTTTTTTAAGAAACAATATTATGCCCTGTTACGATAATTTTATCAGAACCATATTTCTCTAGTTTGCTTGTCAGAATGTCATGTGAAACAGTGTCAAAAGTCTTTGTGAAGTGAAAGTATATCACATCTACCACTTCTCCCTTCCCCTTTAGGCCAGTTACTTATCCTGTCAGAAAAAAATATTAGATTGGCTTGACACGATTTGTTCTTGATAAATCCATGTCAACTCTTCTTATTACCTTATTGTCCTCTAGGTACTTACAATCTCATTGTTTAACATTTTTTTTTGCATATCTTTGTGGATATCAAAGCTAGACAGACTGGTCTATAAATTTAATTCTCCTTTGCCAAGATTGGTACCATGTTTTCCTTTCTCTAGTCTTCTGAGAATGGTCACATTATCCATGTGTTCTTGAAGAAAATGCTAACGTATATTAAACAACTACTGTATATCACATGGAATCAGACAGACTGTTTATAAGCAAAAGGCAACTTAAAATTGACAGAAATTTATAACATCATATGACTACAAGATAAAAACTTGATAAAAGATAAAAAACAGCTAAAAGGAGATACCATTACTTTCAAGAGACTTTAATATCCATCTCAACTAAAATGCTACAGTATCTAAAATAAAAGTTTAAAGCATTTCGGAATTTACAACATTTACAGAAAAATACTGCATTTTTTCTTTAGGCATCATTGGCATTGCACTTGTGTAATCCTTCTGCTGAGCACCTGTCAGCAACAACAAGGGCTGGGCTCAGTTTTGGGGAAAAAAATATATTTCACCTTGGCTCAAGCCCCCACCCTCTAGGGCATCCAATAAAACCAATAACCCTTCCCTCACAAGCAGTGTAAATCCAAATGTATTAAAAACATAAAGAAAAAGCAAAGTAAACACTAACTATATCTTTTAAAACACTTATAAACTACAAAACAAGGTCTATAGGTGGCACCCTCTTTGAGAGGTTTTACCCATACTGAGGCAATCCAGGATTTGGGGCTCCCCATTGGGTAGTTTCGAGGGCCTGCACCCCCACAACTGCCCTTCAACAATGGGCTGGAGAGAGGGGCCCACACCAGAGTGTCCTATGAGCTACCCAATGGGTTCACAACACCGCAGGGAGCTGCTAGAGACCGTAGGTCCTTCTGCATGGCAAGGGGCCTTTTGTTGCTCCCTGTGAAGCTATAACACTGATCTCTACTTCCACGTGGTAGTTTTGAGGGGATAACTGCAGCTTTTGTCAGCATATCGTACCCCAAAGTTTCTAGTCCTAATCCCAGCTCTGCTGGAGCAGGAAGCTACAAGAGAACTCAAAGAAAAGGCAGCCACACAGCAAAAGAGTCTAAACTACAACCAACACCAACCATGCTGCTTGGTCAGGACAAAGAACTACAAAAACCACAACAAGTGCCAGGCCCAAAGCCAGGCCCAAGCATGCAGCAAACATACAGCAGAGGTCAGATACATAGCTATGCTAAGACACAACAGCTTATAACAATAAAAGTGGAACTCAGGCCTGTCTTACACCAGAGCCTGAACAGGTAACAGGAGAGCACCAGGCCTATGTGGCTGTGGCCTGGATATTTAATCTCAGATATAGTGTTATACTGGGACCTAACAGCTATGAAACAATAAAAAAGGGGGCTGGACCTACCTTGACTGGGGCCTGAACTACAACTAATGCCCAACCACACTGCTTGGTTGACACACAAACTGCAAAAGAGAAAAAAATGGTCCAAGCCTATTTCGCTTGGCTTGAACTGTGCCACAAAAAGCTGGCCAAGTCTATATTGCACTGAGACCTAGAAAAATAAGAAGTGCCAGGGTTTCACCCTGGCCCAAATCTGCCAGCCAAGCATATGGCTAGGGTTCAGCCCCACACAGATGGGCTGAAAAGAAATAGCCGTAAAACAGCAAAAAGGCCCCAGGCTTATCACTGCAGCTTGGACATCCCAGTCTCAGTTGCAGTCTTACGATGCTGAGACACTGCAATCCTCAACACAGGGGACCAGTAACTGCCAGGACCCTACTCTTGATCAGTCTGCACTAGGGATTAACACTCATGGTACCACTCAAGGCCTGAGTAGCCAAAACTGCCAGGAGACATGCAGCTAGGGTTCAGTGACACAGCTGTGCTGAACCCACAAGAAGTTGCAACAGCAACTAAAAATGCCAGGTTCTCATCTTTGGCCCAGAGCATGCCAGCAAAACTGCCAGGCTCCAACCTTGGCTAGTTTGCTACAGTGATACTTCCCCATGGCATCATCCCACTCAAAACCCAGGGAAAAAAAAGGGGAAGAAGAGGGAGAGAACAGGGGTCTCAAGCCCTGAGACAGCCTCTGTACTTGAGGCTTTCCTTTCACATAGCTTCAGTTTGCTTCTCCAGTGAAGAAGGGGAGAGACCCCCACATGGGGAGCAGGTTTTCTGGCTCCCAATTCAGCTTTCAGGTTTCAGCAGCCCCAGGAGGAAAAACAGAGACCCAACCCAGGTGACCTGAACCTTAAATAACTTTTCTGACATCACCACTTGGTCCCAATCAGAAGCAGCAGCATTTGAACACTGGTAATACAGACCAATCAATTCAAAGGTGGTCAGTGATCCTGGTGAAGTGGCTGGAGTCACCAAACTGGTCCCACAGGCCCCCTGCTGGGAATCTTCTTCCCGCGGTGCTCACCAGAGAGCAGAGAGGCTACTTAAAGTCGAGGGGGTGGCGGGAGGAGCGCCACCTGCCCAGACCCCCGAAGAGACCTGGCAACATCTAGACCCCAAGGGGAGAGGGATATCAGGGGGCTGAGACGGCGAGTCCCGACCATGGGAAAACTGCGGAGCCTGCATGCCGCCTCCACATGGCAAAGGAAGACAAGCAGCATCTCTAACAAGCCACTAATGAGACAATTAGCAGCAGGAAGCACCCAGTGGGAACAGAACAGAAGGAAACTTTTGTTTTTTCTTTCCTTTTTACTTTCTTTCTATTATGGGGAGCGGGCTAGGACTCAAGCAAGACTGAGAAGCCTGGAGACTCCCTTCGCAGGGCAGAGGATGTGGAGGGTACCCTGAGGACACTGATCATTCAACGCAGCCACAAGTGGGCAAAGCGCACAACCTCATGTACCGTCCCAATTGAGGGGCCAGAGATCCTGTGCAGAGTACAGGGGTGACTCCAGGGACAACTCTGACAAGCTGCTGCCTCCCAACTGGTTTCCTGTAAAAAAAAAAGAGAGAGAGAGAGAGAGAAAATATATAGCACTTAGATTATAAAATCGACCAAGCGTGGTCCTTCTGTGGGTACTAATTATCATATCAATACTTTTCTCCCCATTTTCTTAACAAGATAGAAGTTGTGGCAGGCGAGAACCAGAGGAACCCACGGTACCCTGCACAGACACACTAACATACCCCAACCTACATCATTATCTTGTGTATTAGTGCAGTAATAAATGTGAATTTAAATTTTTACAAGGTGACAGGCACATTCTTATTTTCATGAATACTACTAAAAAGTATTTCTTCATATACAATACTCCTTGAATTCCTTAGTTACAAAGAAGACAAGCAGAGTACCCAAAAAATATGAACCAAAAGGACAAACTAATGTTAAGTCCTTGTCCTAACAGATTGTCAATTCCATTTCTTATTCTTTGATTTATAGTTGTCCCTTAAACTCTGATTCAACAAATATGTGACACAATGTTTTGACTCACAAATGTTTTAATGGAGCTAATTTATTTGACTAGGTATATTTTAAATAATTTCTATGATCATTTCTCCAATTCCAGCAGTCATTTTTTTAATATAATCTCTGTAGAAGTGGTGGTTCAATGGAACATTTTGCATGCATACATAAACTCTGTTTCATGATTTTACACATGTATATTATTATTTGCATCCACACAAGCAGAACAAGACCTACTATCACCTTCTTTGTGCTAAAAGTCTACTAAACTGAAAACTAGGACTCAGCTATAACATACCTATAGTATATCAAATGTTCTCTTCACCTTCCTTGCAACTGAACATGAAAATAACCAGTGTACAATCAAGGTAGTATTTCAGCAACATAGGAGGTTCAACACTAAAACTGTCTATTAATTTTTTTGTTGAGCATAGTCAATAATACGAGCAAGTAAGTGCTGATTCAGCTTCACAAGTATCTTAGGTAAGTGGAAACACTAGAACTAAGGGATGTGTTACTCCTTAAATAGCAGGTAAACATTAAGCACATTAAGGTCATTTATCTGGTTTAAGGGGGAAAGAAAGGGAGCACAGCTGCCTTGAAACCTTTCCTTGTCTTTAGAAAAAAATTGTCCTTTAGGAGATTACAGTAAACTGTAAGAAATGGGAGATGTCAAGCAAAAACAAAAAATCCTTTATGAAACTGGACAGGGAAACAGTGACAACTAGCAAGAAATCAAGACAACTAAAGTGAGGAGGATATTTCTTAAGAGGACTCCTTACTCTCATAGTGTCTCTTGTGACTAGACAGCCTAACTTGATAACAAGTAAGGCCCTGATTTTAATTTTCCAAACCTGATCAGAGAAGGTCAATCCAGCTTCAAATTGTCATTCTTTTATCTATTCAAAGGAATGCCTTTCCTTATCTCATTGAGTGCAGCTCCTTCATATGGAATTCCCTAAGGCCTCAGCCCCTATCACCAATTGTGTTCTACTGTTGCATTAAAATATTTCATATAATGCCTGTTAAACATGTTTTTCTTTAAGTTCTGTCTGGCAGAGGGAAAATAATGAATATGTTTGAGGGAATACAGGGGATATTTTTGTTCCATTTATTACTGTATTATTAATATAATTAGTACAGTCCAGGCAGCATTTTTTCTCAGGAATATATTCTCATTTTACTTGATCCTGTTCTTGTTTTCCTTTCATTCAGAAATACTCACTAATATCTTATTTCCCAGTTAGTCCTTTTTAGTGTTCTATGCAAGGAGTCATCAGCATACATCCCACAGTCTATATCTGGCCCATAGAGTCACTGGACCCAACCTGGGTCTCCCCATGGCTACTGCAGGGAGGCAGAGAAAAGCAGGAGCAAATCGGTTCCCAAGAGGGAGCATGTGTAGACATGCTCCCCAAGTACACATGCTGTGCAGTAGTTTTACTGCACAGTAAGTCTACTTTGAATTGATAGCACTTGCAGACACAGTCATTAGGCCTAATTTCAAGCCAAATAACTTTTGTACCCACAGTTATTCCACATCTAGATGCCTAAGTCTTGCTTTAATTCTGACTGCCTAACTGTGGAATGGGAAGCTTAACTCTGGAACTTTAAATGGGTCAGGGAACCATCCAGCCCTGAAAAAAGATTTCCCTCCCGGCCAACTGCTCAGCAATAATTAACTAGTCCATGTCAAATATCTCATGTAAATTCACATGACATTCTGCTTTAATTTGGCTAGCACTGTAGGCAAGATTATAGGTCATGATATGATTCTGATAATGGGATAGGGTTAAAGAAAAACATGGTAAACAAAGGACCACACAGCACATGCTGAGGTCACATTAGGGTCATGGAACTGACAAAGGGATGGAGGGGTCCAACGTGATATAGCCATGTGAGGCTGGAGCAAAAGGTAAGAAATTCCTGTGAGATGAACAATGGGTTTATAGAGAAATGAAACAGTTCCAGTAAAGACATGCATACTGTTACATAGAGTTGGCCCAATGGGACCAAACTAGAAATTAGATTGACTAACTGATATCAGTAAAAGGCAGAGATGGTCACTATTGGATATGTGTGGGAGTGCCAAGTATAGCAGTAATTATAAGTTTTTTAATGCAGAAGAGTAAGATAAAGTCTAAGAGAAAATGCAACTGGAGGCTAATTTTACCCTGATCATTGTTAAGTTAGCTTTAAAAGAAAGGCATATAAGTAACAATAGCAGGGTGGTTCAGACCCATCAGTTAGTGATGGTCCAGAAATCTCAATACAGTTTGAACTGAGGGCAGTAGTTAGCTGAGGTAGTCTAAAGACAGACTGAAGACAAGGTAGGATGGTACTGTAAACATTAATGATCAGTGGCTTGTGGTCGTGCTGCTCTTGCTGGCCACCGACTGGCAGAGGGGCAACAACATGAATGGCTGTGCCACTCCTATTTTGATCTAGGTTAATCAGACAGGACAATCAAGACCACCTCAAATAAGATATCCATTTATAGCTCATGATGCCGTTTTCTATATCTAGCAAGGAAATGGTAAAGCAATATATTAGAATAAAGTTATTAGAAAGCTAAATAAACAAGGAAAGCTGCACAAGCAATATGACAGAAGTATTGACTGTACTGATAAGTTCAGCAACAAGTGTTAACAAACTATTAACAACAACATATATATGTAGGAACAGGAGGTGGTATTAGATAACTGGTTAAAGAAAGGAGATCCTGCTGATCCAAATAAGTGTAGAAATTGCATTTGCACTACTGCATAAGAGCACTAAGAGCACATACATGTTGTTTACTTCCCAACTCTGTGTCCATAGGTAAAAATAAAAGCCACACTCACTTGTTCCCCTTAGAGGACACTCAAAGGCACATTAGGGACTGGTAATTAGGCCAAGCAGTTTGTTTGCAGCATACCTGAATACATGCCCCAAGGTCATGCTTAAGTTAGCTGTCTCCAGAGAGCCTGAAAATCATAAAAGCATAGAAAATTGGGGTTGGAAGGGACCTCAGGAGGTCAACTAGTCCAACCTCCTGCTCAAAGTAGGACCATCCCCCAACTAGATCATCCCACCTAAGGCTTTGTCTAGCCAGGTCTTAAAAAACTGTAAGAATGGAGATCCCACAACCTTTCTGGGTAACCTGTTCCAGTGTTTTATTACCCTCCTAGTGAGAAAGTATTTCCTAATATATAACCTAAACTTCCTTTGCTGTGACTTGAGACCATTGCTCCTTGTTCTGTCATCTGCCACCAATAAAAACTGTCCAACTTCATCCTCTCTGGAACCACCATTCAGGTAGTTGAAGGCTGCTATTAAACCCCACTCAGTCTTCTCTCCTCCAGTGTAAAAAAACCCAGGTCCCTCAGCCTCCTCTCATAAGCCATGTGCCCCAATCCCCTATCCATTTTCATTGCCCTCTGCTGGACTCTCTCCAATTTGTTCACATCCTTTCTATAGTGGGAACCCCAAAACTGGACATAGCACTCCAGATGTGGCCTCACCAGTGCTGAATAGATGGGAAAATCACTTCCCTTGTTCTGCTGCCAACATTCCTACCAATTCATCCCAGTATGCCATTAGCCTTCTTGACAACAAGGGCATACATATATTCAGCTTATTTTCCAATGCAACCCCAAGGTCCTTTTCTATAGAATTGCTGCTTAGCCAGTCAGTCCCCAGCCTGTACTGATGCATGGGATGGCACTGGTACAATCAGATCCTCTCCAACATAGGCAAGGCCATGCCAGTCCGACTAATTCTCAAATTCAGTTATATGTCACATAGGTTAAGTGGTAGACACTATCAGGTTTGAGAAGGAATTTTTACACACATGGATTTAAGCTCTTCTGGCTTAGGTCCTCAAAAATATTGTATTGGAATCAATGGGAGTTGGACACATAAATATCTTTGTGTATTTGGACCTCAAGTTTTAAAATGGGACTTGAGCTTCTACATTACTACGGTACTTCTGTAAATCTTATATATTTCAAAATAGTGAACTCACTGAAACAGAGTACACAAGTAAAGAGAGCTCAAGCAAACCCTTTCATTGAAATCAGTGCAACCACAGTGAAGTCAATGAGTTGCACAAATACATATATTCTCAACAGAATTTGGAGAGACATCACAATAAAATATGAATAGATGGAAGACAAATTATCTGGCTCAACTTTAAATTGCATATGTTCCCTCTTAATCCTTCAAGTGGTCCCCAGTAAAATCAGGGGGTATCATATGCCCAGCAGGATGAGGGACACAACCATGATTGTTTTCTTTAAAATCTTGTAGATTCGTTTTCAGTTCACTAGAGTGAGCAGTTAGTAGCATTAAGCAAAGACAGACACAATGTGCGAAGCTTCAGTCACTGATTCAATTTTGTGGAGATTCAGCCCAATTCAACAGAATCAAATTGGGAGACCCTTTAATCTTTTCAAATCAAATCAGAACCCGCCGGATCGATTCAGAGAGATTCAGCAATTTAGACATAGACACAGGTTTATATTTTTTTTCTACATGCCTCAAGGTACCAAGCAGCTCATGAACAATGAGATGGTGGGGTGGATGGAGCAGCCCAAAGGAGCATAGAGAGGTCCCCAGTGTGATTAGTGGTGGACCCAGAAGAGGATCAGAAGCACCTCTGGTTCACTTCCAGGTCTGCCACAGAGCGCGTGGGGGACCACCCCCGACTAGGCGACTGGTGCCTCCTGGGTCTGGGGGACACCCAGGGTCCCCCTGTGGCCAATCATCAAGCCGGGAGACTGTGAGCAGGGGCCCTGCATGCTTGGCAGCAGACCAGGAAGTGGACCGGAAAGGACTGGAAGCATTGCCAATCCATTTCTGGGTCTGCTGTGAGCACATCCCTCCAACCCCCCGACCCCTTCCTGTGGCATGCTTCATCCACTCCAGTATCTCAGCGTTCACGAACTGCACCTGGTACCTCGAGGTATGTAGGAAAAACATTTAAAGCTGTGTCTATGGCTGAATCACTGATTCTCTGAATCAGAATCAAATCTTCAGATTTAGCCTAATCAAATTGGAACAGTGATCCAAGTCAACAAATCAAATCACTGTCCCCCGAATAAAGCCAAATCCAAATCAAATACAGCCCACTTCGTACACATTAGTGGCCATGTGATAAGTGGCGCTGCAGATATATCTGCAGCACCACATATTGCACACTCAATTGTTCGCCACACTGAAAAGAAGCAGCACAGGGGGGTTGACCCAGGGAATATCCAGGGGTCAAAAAACCCCACTGAAAATAAGGATGGAGCAGTATACACAGGGGCCACTCAAAACTGGAGCCTGGCCAACCAGAGACACATTCTGGCTGCCAGCCAGGCTCTGCACAGCAGGATTGCTACTCATGCAGCCCCAAGAAGCCCCCAGGACCCCAAGTAAAGCTGCTGGGGACAGCCCAGTGCAAACCCCAGCTTCCCCTACCCCACCCAGGGTAACCTGCCAACTGCCAGAGGGCATGTGGCACAAGCGTTCACCAGTGACAACTAGCAATGACACAAGGTGCGCCCCTGCTAGTTGTCCCCAGGGAACCAAACATGTATGCACATGTGGACGTGGCCAAAGAGGGCAGGTACTTTGACCCTACAGTGTTTAAAATATAAATTTAATTCTGCTTTAATGATAAATCAGTTTAGTCATTATCACATACCAAGTGAAAAATATTGTTTCAACATGTGTTTGTATATTACCATACCAGCAGCCACTTATAGTGACCCATTATCACTAATTATTCCTTTTGATTTTATATGACTCTAATATGATGTTAGAACAGGTAGCATCAGTAAGACTGAGTGAACATTGAAGACCTTGGGCTATTCATGCTTGATTTATCTCCAGTCTACCATTGATTCAAGTTGATATTCAAATTCTGAGGCTAAGAACATAGCAAAAATAGACTATTCACCAATTTCTACAATAACATTTCACTGCATGTGAATCAGCAACAATGCAAAGTGAAACACAGAGGCCTGGCTACAGGATGGCTTTATGAACAATTAGGACAAAGGAAAAAGTAAGGCAAACATCATAGTGTCCTTTTCTCTTTTAATTTATACACCATTTCAAAATTCTGTAGCATGATTATGTTACAATTACACCTTCTGGAAGAAGCAAAAATGTGAAAACCTCCATGTTCTCCACAGCTCCTACCTGTCAGTGTTTGAATTTAAGTCAGTTCCAGTGCCTCCCTTGAGCATTAGCAGAAGAACAACCTGTCTTATATATTTTTTCTGGATGTAAATGTCAGCTTTATCACCAAGCAGGACATATGGCAGCAAGTTCTGGAAATAGTGAGCTATTCCATAATGAAGTCAAATCTGCTGCTGAAATTAGAACTCAGAGCACCGCAAGGCAGGGGTCAGCACACACGGGGAAGTAAGTCAGTGCACCCACCAGTTGTTTACCTCTTTTGACAAAATTTGTTTCTTAAGCTTTCCTTTAAACTGCCAGTATAGAAATTGTTCTGAAATGCTTATAGTTTGGGATGTAGCTGAAGTGAAAACCTTGATTCCAAGGGAACTTCCACA
Source organism: Crocodylus porosus (assembly GCF_001723895.1). Classification (NCBI taxonomy): domain Eukaryota; kingdom Metazoa; phylum Chordata; order Crocodylia; family Crocodylidae; genus Crocodylus; species Crocodylus porosus. The sequence continues at coordinate 47,001,917 of NW_017728918.1, read as the reverse complement.
AGCCAATTTTTTTCCTCATTTTGATGTAATTGTGTATTTGAAGTCTGCCTTGAATTAAGGGGGCAAGGCATTAAGGGGGCACCACACTAGGAAATGCAAGTCAGATTCATAGTGTCCTCCTTAGTTTCCCCATTACTTCAGAAGGAAACAATTTGCAACTGCTCACTAGCCACAGCAGATGAATCTGCTGCAAGGCATTGGCCAGCACAGCTGACTTGACATAGGACAGTAGTGTAACTAGGGGTGGGCAAGAAGCGCAGAAGCCCTGGATGCTTCCTATGTGTGGGCACCAGAAGTGGGGGTGCCCTGCCCCTCCAAACTTTGAGCTTTCCGTGTGGCAGCTCCACGTCAGGTGTGCTGGGTGTGAGATGGGTGGGGGGGTGCACAGCATCAGCAGCTGCATGGGTGCTGGACAAAGGCTTGCTCCTAGGGCAAACCACTGCTGTGAAGGCGTTGCTAGTTGACCCTCTTGCCCTGCTTATTATTATTATTTGCCACAGCAATTCAGCTTTTAAATTGCTGCCCAACAGACCTTTCACATTAATGCTAGCAATAGCAGCATGTCCTGTTACAACACAGCCAGCCACTGCCCTTACCCCATGTGTCACCACTGCCCAGGGCACAGAACTACCCAGTTATGCCTCTGACCCAGGAGAAAGCATCAGTGAAGCCTTGCCTCCATCCACCACCTGACTAGCAGCTGAAGGTTGCTCTAGCCAGCAGTGCTGCAGCCTTTAATCCTCTGAGTAGTTTTTAGTTTTAGCATTATGCTTTATATCAGGTTTTCTTTTTATTGAAAAAAAAATAAGAAAAAACATGCCGTGAAGTAAATTATCTAGCAGTGTATAAGGAGTTATCGGGAAAATAACTGCAGATAAAAGGATTAAAGCAATTAGGTTAATATATCTATCCTACATTGATCAATTATTCATTTGGTTTCACCTACAATAGTAACTTCCCATGTCAAGAGCTAAAATTACAAATCTTGTGCTTCTTCAGTGCACAAAGTCTCTGTGTGTGTAGCACTATCACATATGCAAGACAATACTTGCTAGCCAAGCACCAAAGATGCTTCTAACCTGTTCCATCACAGAGACTCAGTCCTGTCCTGGAGTGTGCAGAGTATACCCTATGACACCGTTTCTCAACCCATGGGATGTGAACCAAAAGAGGGTTGAAAGAATATATGAAAACATCGTGAACAAACTTTAAACAATGGATCAACACATTTTATAACTGGATTATCCTTTAAAAGAGAAAAATGAGGAAAATGACAGGTTTGTCCCCTGCAGGCTGGCAGAGCTCCATCCTGCAAGGGACTGCTTGGGGCTGGGGGGGAGTGGGAGAAGGGCAATCAGACAGGGATGTCACATGCATGTGGCACCCAGGCAATGCAGAGAGCAGCTCCCACAGTTCCTTACAGGTAAGTCTATGGGGTGGAGGGGCGAAGGAGAGGGGAGCATAGATGATGAGTCAGGGGGCAGGGGAGCACAGGTGACACTGCCTACCTCCTCACTTTCTCTCCAGGGTAGAGCCATGCCCTGAGGGGAGCTGTGGCAGGGCCATGACAGCAGGGTAGAGCCATGGCACAGAGCATGAGCAGCTGGCAGCGACAGAAGGTAAGGGCAGTGTGGCCCCCAGCATTACGCGTCATGCTGCTGCTGGTGTGACTGGCGAGGGGGTTCTGGTAGCAGTGGCAGCAATGAGTCTTGCTGCTCCACTCTGCCCTCCCATGCCAAGTCACACCCACTGGGCCACAGACGTGGCTCCTGCCTGTGCCGTTCCAGCCAGGCTGCAGCCCTGTGCCCATTGTGGGTGCAGAAATCTGAAGGGGCACCCTCTACCACACCCCACACACCCACCCCTTGCTCTTCACACTGCTGGGCTGGGGACTGGGGACAAGGGTCAGCAGGTCAGGAGTAAAGGGCAACAGCAGAGCTGGGAGATGTGGGCTGTAGGTTAGGAGTGTGGGGCACCAGCAGGGTTAGGGGGCAGTTTTCTACTTAAATTATTTACTGGTTCAGGACTGGCCATTAATGTTTACAAATGAGTCCTGGTACAAAAAATAATAGTTGAGAACCATAGCCCTATGAGATATTGAGCCGTTTAAGGGCCCATTAATTACAAGGGCTAGCTTTGAAGGCTCAGATTTGCAAAATCAGGCCAAAGTTTTAGGGGACAATATACATATATAAATAAACACTTATACTCCATTGAGCATAAATCTGATTTTTGCTGTGCTTCTGCTTTTTCCATGCAGTGTTAAATAAATTTCCAGATTGGGATTGTTCCCTCTTAGAAATGTGTGTATTATGTGTTGCCATATCTGATCTGACTTTTTTTCATTAAAACGGCTTTGCACTTCATGGCATTTCTACCAACACAGGGATCTTCAGATTTTTAGATACCGGCCTCTACTTTTGTAGATGCAAAAAAAAGACATTTATTTATTATTTTTAAAAATGGAGATCCAATTATCTCCAGTACCATCACTGATTGCACTAAACAATAGAAATGAGCCTAGTTCTGGGAATAAAGTTTGTTTCCAATAAGGCAAAAACTGAAGCTAAAATACCCCTCTCTTTTTCCTACTAAGATTAGGTAGTGAGTTATAGATTAATAAAACTAGGAAGGATAGTAAAATAAATCTTTTTTTTTTTAAATGGGGATAATATTCTTCCCTAAAACACTGAAGCTCAGCCCTGATCAGCTGCAACTCCCAGTGAAATTTATGCAAGTTACTGATTCCCACCACCAGCTGATTTTCTATAGATTTAAGGCCAAATATTGAATAATGCTGAACACTTGCAACCTCAGTGAAGCTATTAAGCCTATGTTAGAATATGACCTTTAAATAGGGTGATCATATATCCTGGTTGGGCTGTGAAAGTCCTGGATTTCATAGGCCATCACAGCGTCCTGGCCAGTGTGTAGAAGTTGAAGCAAAAGTCCCGGATTGGTGCCATCCTGCCCTCACATGCCTGATCTGGTTCCTCCTGAACAGTGGCTAGAGGTAGGATGGAGGCTAAGCTGAGCACTGCTTCTCCTGCCCGGGGCAGGGATTGGCCAGGGCAGGACAGGCCAGGGGAGAGGGCTGGAGTTGGGGCCCAGGCATGTGTGTGGGCTGGGATGATTGCCTGCCACTGGCAGCCTTGCGCCCTGCTGTTGTGGCCACTGCTAAGGCCCAGACTGTGCGTGGTGGCCCCAGGCAGCTGCCAGGGGTGGAGGAGAGGTGCCATGTGGTTGCACAGTGCAGGTTGGTGGAGCCTGGGGGTGCCGCAAAGGGGCTGCTCCCAGCCAGATCCAGCTTCTGCACACGGGGGGTGGAGCCTGGTTGCAGGCCTCCACGCTGTCCCACCCATCCCCACTCTGGCATCAAAGCTCCTGGGAGCCACGGAGTCAGAGGTATGTGGCTGAGTGTAGCGCCCCAAATCGCAGATTTTCTTACCCCCTCCTTCAAAATCATCTGGTCACCCTACCTTTAAAGAATCTGAAAGAGCAGAAAAAAAGAGCATCAACATGAATGTAGCTGCTGCAGCTTTTTCGGAAAGAATCATGACTTTCACACAATCCAAATGTATTTTCAGTATCATGACAGTGTTCCTTCTTTTATGTTACCACTTCCTTTTTGTCCTAAATGCCATCAGAGACATCAGCACTAAGCCCAAAACTTTTTAAGGGCAATTTTTCTAAACAAGAAAACAAGTATAGTTTATCCCTCAGATTAACATTAACAAAACTAAGTATTGAAATAAAGTTTTTTAACTGAAGACCTCTGACTGACTCTTCAGATGCAATAAAAATTTGCTTTTGCACCCACTCAAAATACATAAATAATAAACTTGGCATGCAAGTTTATTGAAAGCAAATTAGTACAGTCAAAACTTTGCTCCATGAAAGTTAATAATCCCAAAAAGCCCTTATATCTTTTCCAACAAAATATCCATTTCAGAAGGTTATTTGCTTTAGAACAAGCTAGTCTGAAATATGATTGGTAGATACCCTCCAGGAATTTTCTAATGTGAATATTCTACAAGTGCCATTGGACTAAATTAAAACATATGATTTTTAAAAAAATAACTACTAAAAATCTTTTGATATGGAGTAAAACATATTGTTTCTATAATGGACCTAACTATTAACCATCACTTTAATAATCTGTTTTTTGCCAATGTGAAACACAAACTACCAGGCTTCAGAGCAAAAGGAAACAAAAAGCTCCTAGACAACACTGGAGTATGGCTAGTATTTTAAGATGAAAACTATTTACCTCTGCCTGCACAGATACTTAGGACATGTAAGCAGCCATGTATTTATAATTACTTGCTGAGAAAAATTCAAAATTATTACTTCAGTTCTCTATGAAACTTACGATGGTTCATCCTCCTTCCAGTATTTTCTGGGAGAGCTTAGTTCTTTTTTCATTTACAACACTTTTATGTTTTATCTCCATTTGTATCCTTGGATTACTTTTGATTTACTATAGTGTGAATGAAAAGAGGATCAAACTCATATATTCTAAATGAACAGTTAGTGTTCCATATAACCCAGTTATGCAGGTAACTGAATGGTATTTGATTAACTGATATTTTACACAAGTGAGAGCCCTTATATACAGAGCCAGCCTTAGGGGTAGGCTATGTGGGTGACTGCTGAGGGCACCTTAGTCGGGGGGGGGCACAAAACACAAATGTGTACACACACACGCACGCACATGTGCACACACACACATGCACAGTCAGATGTGGCCAGTGCAAGTGGTAGCTGCCAGCACTGCCCACCCCCTGCATGCTCACCCTTGAGCATTCATTCCTCCCAGGACAGAATGGCCTTGTGCTGCAGTGGGCAGAGCCCACCCATGGCCAGCTATGGCAGGATGACATGGGCACAGGGGCCACCTGTACATGTTGCCCTGCACTCTAGCACACCCATTATGCATGTGTATCCATTGTGGCTAGGGACAGATATTACACAGAAACCAGCTTAAGTGATCAGAAAGTGGTTTAAACCTGTAACAGAACAGACATTCAGCACACATAAACCAGTTTGTAAATGGCCAAAATCAGTTTGACATAAACCTAGTTTAATATAATATCAGACTTAACTGATTTGGCTCAACCTGTTTATGCAATGTCCCCCAGACCCCTTACTGGTTTAAGTTAAATCAGAGAGCCCCAGCATCCCAGCATGCTCTCTCGGATGGGCCACAACAGGGCTGGTCCGTGCCCTCTGCTCTCTAGCCAGAGCAGGGGTGGCATGTGGCCAGATGCTGGCCTGCCATGGCCCCTGAGGCAAATTTTCCCTACATCAACTCTCCCCGCCAGTGGAAACCCTGCAGGTGGCAGCTGGGGTTTGCCAGCACCAACCACACATCCACAGCTTTCCTGCAGCCAGGCAGAGGCTGAGTTAATTCCTCCCTCTGTCCAGTTTGCTTGCAGCCAGGCAGGGGATTAATTCCACAGTGGTCCTAGAGTCAGGGAGAAAGGCAAGACCTGTACCTGTGACCCCAGAGCTAACACCTGCAGGACCAGACTGAGAGGTGGGAAGTGTTGGGAAACACCTGACAATCATAGCACATATATGCTGGAGATGGAGTTATGGGAAGGTGCAGACAGTTTCTGGCTGGAAGCTGCAGACCAAAGAATGCGGAGAGCTACATTTACATTATAAAGCAGAACCTGTAAAACCTAGTTTCATAGTTTCTAGGGTCGGAAGGGACCTGAGCAGATCATCTACTCCGACCCCCTGCCATGGCAGGAAAGAGCACTGGGGTCAAACGACCCCAGCAAGGTGTGCATCTAACCTCCTCTTAAACAGCCCCAGGGTAGGAGCCTGCACCACTTCTCTTGGAAGTTGGTTCCAGACCCTAGCCGCCCTGACTGTGAA
>NW_017728918.1:46989201-46995931 GCF_001723895.1 Crocodylus porosus | reverse complement strand
GGTTAGATGGAGGTCCTGCACTCTGGCCAAGAACCTACGTGAACGTTCAGACCTGGCTGACTGCTCTTCCCAGCAGATGTCTGGGAAATTCAGGTCCCCCATGACTACCTCATCCTTAGCCTTCACTACCTCTGTGAGCTGCCCGAAGAATTCCTGGTCAAGCTCTTCTCCCTAGTTGGGAGGTCTGTAGTAGACTCCCACCGTTAAGTCCCTTTCCCCTTGACTGCCTTGTACTCTAATCCAAAGCATTTCAGAGTGCCCCTCCCCTGACTCTTTGCTAATTAACGAGGATGTGTATTCCTCCTTAATATAGAGCGCCACGCCCCCACTTCTCTTTCTTATCCTGTCCCTCCTGTACAAACTATAGCCCTTGACATTGACCGCCTAATCATGCGTTTCATCCCACCACGTTTCTGTAATCCCCACTATGTCCGGGCTGGTGTCAGCCAGCAGGAGGGTGAGTTCCTCCTGCTTGTTGCCCATACTACGAGCATTTGTGTAGAGGCATTTGAGGCTTCCTGTGGGTGTGTGTACTGATCCCCTAGTCCCAGCGTTACCCTGGCCCCTCTCTCTTACCTGTTTGCTTGCTTCGCTCGTCGGTCTGGGCTGGGCTGTAGTTGTGGGTGCTGTTTGGTCTGGCAGTCTGATATTTCCTCCGCCCTCATCTTCCCCTTCCCCCGACGAGCCTAGTTTAAAGCGCGCCGGAGGAGGTCCACCAACCTAGAAGAGAACACACGCTTACCTTTAGGGGAAAGGAGGAGCCCCTCCCATCCCAGCATGTCTCTCATCGTGATGTGCCAGTTATGGCTGAGGAAGCCAGAGCCCTCCTTGAAGCACCATTCCTGTAGCATCCAGTTGGTCTCCGCAATGCACGTTTCATGTCGTCTGCCTCGTCCACTTACTGGCAGGATAGAAGAGAAAACCACCTATGCGTGCATCTCCTTCAGCACGCACCCCATAGCGTGATAGTCTTCCATCAGGCGATCAGGGCTCCTCCTGGCCACATCGTTAGTACCCACATGGACTAGGACCATGGGGTAATAATCGGTGGGCTGGATTACGGCCTGGAGCATCCCTTTCACGTCCTGAATCCTCACTCCAGGTATGCAGTATACCTCGCGTGCCAAGGGGTCCCAGCGACAGATGGGGCCTTCCGTACCCCTCAGGATGGAGTCACCAATGACGATCACGCGACGCTTCTTCCTCGTGGCTTTCTTGCCTCCTTCGGCTTGCATGGGACACGGTGTGCATGGAGTTGCCTCCTCCCCGGTTTCATCTTCTCCGTCCTTCTCCTCCAGAGCTGCCAGAGCTTTGTACCTGTCTCCAGCCGGACTGTAGGAACTGGTGCTGCCATGTCTCGAGCAGCTCTGGCACGGGAGGCGACCATCTGCCACTTAGCAGTGGATTTTTCACTAGGTTGCTCATCCCAAAGCAAAATATTTAAGTGCAACGTTAAGTGGCATTTTCCTACAATATCACATTGCCTCACTGGATTTGTAGTTTTGGTACCAGTGCCTCCATTCTCTCTAATGGGCTGGGCTCCTTGGCCAGACTGAATCTCTGATGATGCAATACAGCTCCCCTGTAAGTTACACTATAAGGCAATGCAGCACCAAAGGGAAATCTAACTCAAGCTGGCAGAAAGCTTTAATTTAGCTTCAGCAGGGGAAAAAAAAATCGTATGTCAACATTTATCTCTGGCCTAAATCAGGAAAGAGTTGAAAGAAAAATCTTAATTTGGAAAGGGTAAAACAGCTGCATTGGCATTTTATATTGTAAAACAAAATATTTCACCATTTGCAAATTAAAAATATTCATTTGTAGTCTACTTCGGGGAAAAAATATTAAAAGACTGGAATTTCCTGCAGGATAAAAATTCCTGCTTTTGCTCAGGTCTAGCCAGAGGTGTAGAAGCATAGCTATGTGCTTGGGATAGCCACACAACAGTGCCTATAGCTGCTGCCCTGGTCACCATCTCTCACCCACTTCAGTTACACTACTGGTTCTAGCAACATCTAAAATTGTTTTCCTGTGAGAATACAGCTGGGTTACTAAATCTCATTAGTACTGCAGTGACCCTTTTGTTATGCAAATAACAAATTAATTTCAATCTGTTTGGGCTGCCATTAGGCTGACTACATTTCTATTCAAGGTTCTGAACACTGAATATGCAGATATTTGTGGCCTACAGGCCTAAGTTTTCAACAGGCTAGGCTTGCTAAACTGACGTGTGCAATAATAACTGAAAGTAATTTTTTCTCAGTGATGTCCTGATAATATCACTTCACAACACAGAAGAAAGTGCAAGTTTTCTACCCATGTTGTAATTCTTATCTTGAATCTCCATTTAAAGGGATAGCCACTTCCCCAGTCTATTTCTTCATGTAAAACAATCTGTTTAGTACTTCTGGACTCCTGAGACACTATAAACCATGGATTGAATTTCTTTCTTTGTATTGCATTTCTCCCCTCTCAATTTATGTTCCCCTAAGAAGTGCAGCTAAAGCTACATGTGTAGAGATTAAAAGCAGGTCTACTGTGGCTTACAGACATCAAAAGCCACGAGCAAGACACGACTGGAGTAGATTTCATGGTCTGGCTTTTCTTAGCGTAAAAAACCTCTCATTATCATTCTTGTTGCAAGTGCTTTATACTGTTCTCATAGTGATTTTAGATGCCCATCAGAGGTGATAAGTACTGTCTCCCAGGAGGATACCAGTGCTTTAATTCATATAGAGATGGAGGGGCTCTGTTCAGAGGCCCTGATTGCTGCTCCTCCAGCTGGTGAGTGTGGGGCTTTTTCTTTTTTTTAAAGTGCCGAGAGGCTGGGGCCAGGCGGGGGATAAAGCCAGGCAAGGTAGCCATGGGAGCTTCTCCTGTGCCTCTCCCCGGCCAATCCGAATCACTGAATCTCTCCAAATCAGCACCAAATCTTCTGAAGCCGATTCAGCCGAATCAATTTAGGACAGTGATCCAAATCTCCAAATCACATCACTGTCCTCCAAATCAGCTGAATCCGAATCGAATACTTCCCTATTCGCACAAGTCTATAGGGTAGTGATAGAGAGTTCTAGCAGTAATTGGAGAGTTGGAGCTGAATTTAGCAGACTCCAGTGGGGATTTCTGATACAGACTGCTGCTTAGAATCGCAGTTGAACATAGAGGAACTATACCAAACAATTACATGTCCAGCCTGGCACCATGGCTGTTCTGGAACATGGTCCTTCTATAAAGCAGCCTCTTTCTCTCTGCGAAGTTCTAAAAAGAGTTTTTGCTTCTTCTTAATTAGGAAATCTCCTGCCCTTCCTTGAAATAAAATACCTTTCTAAAAATCATTTATAGGTTAACAAAGTACTTTAAAAATACAGTCCCTGGCTATGGAAAGATGTTACTTTTAACTGCTCTATAAGGTGAAGGAGGGATAGTTATTGGGTAGTGTATATAAGTGGCTACGTTGTAATTGGCACCCTACTTGTTCCTGTAGCCATACAATTGAGTTAACTCACCGTAAATTTAACCCTGAATGAAACACATGGTACGTGCAAATGTTCTACTTAGATCGGGGCAGGCAAAATATGACCCATGGGTCAGGCCCGTTCTGCAAGGCAATTCCATCCATAAACCCTCTGTAAGCCCTGGTCCTGGGCTGCCCCTCTGCAAGCCACCTCCACACAGCCACCTTGATTGCCAAGCAACAACACTACAACCCCAACCTGACCTGACCCATCCTAGGCCCAGCTAGGGAGTGCTAGTGACAAGAAGCCTCTGCCTAACTACCCCATGGCTGTTCCCAGCTCTCCCTGCCTGTGAGAATGGGAATTCAGGTAAGGGCCAGACTAGGCCAGGGACTCCCACTGAGGGAAAGGGGGTGGGAGCACAAGGATCTGCATGCTATGGGACCAGGTGGGGCTGGCCCCTTATATTGCAGCAATGCAGGAACTATGCACCATGGGGCCCCTGCATGCTGCCACCATGTTCAGCTAGGGACTTGGGTGGGAGCTGCATATTATTGGTCCAGGTGGGGCTTACTGCACATGCTGTCACCACCTGCAGCCAGCAACTGGGGTGGGAGCATGGAGAGCTGCATGCTATGGGGCCAGGTGGGGCTGGCCCCACTTGCTGACAATACATGCAGCTCCAGGGACTTGCACATTCCAGGGACTCTAAGGATGCACCACCCCACATGCATGCACACAACCTCCCATGCACCCCATTCCCCACCGTACCCCCAAACACACCTATATACTCCCATAGCCCCTACACACACTCCTACCCCCACCATACCCACACAAACCCCACACACCCCAACCAGCCACATAAACCACACCCATCCCCCCACATACACTCCCCAACTACACCCCCTCACATACATGCCCACGACCCCCCACACACAATATACAAGTATAAGACTGTATTTTGAGCTACTATGCAATCACCTCTACATACACTGCAAACACATAAATCAGGACAAAAATATTTTTGCATTTAAAATTAGTTATAGTAGATGTTTGATTTTTGTAGTATAAGATTTTTTTCTGTTTTCTAGATGGCAACCTCCCCCACCTTTGAAAAGGACTACTTCCAGGGCAAGGGGAAGGACTTCTAATGCCAAAAGTCAGGGGTTAGGGATGGGACTTCCAGTCCCAAGATGGCAACCAGGGGGCAGGGCACCTATCAAGAGGTGGGACTACTCTTGCAGCCCTCAACAGCTCACCAAAACTTGTTAAGATGCCCTCCAGCCTAATTGCCCAACCTAACTAGAATTAGGCAAATCTAACCATTGATCCTTACAGATGTTTGGGGAAGTTACATCAGACAAAAAAGGGCCAGCCCAGTATAATTTAATTCACCTGAGAAGGTGCCCTAAGTTAGATTGGAAAGTGGTTAATCCAATCTACCAAACATTTCTACCTGTTTGGAGTAAGCCGTATGAACAGAGATAGGGTTCTGGGAATGTATATACATTCAGGTTAGGTTCAACAGTTTTGTTATGTTTATATTAACCAGAGGAGCATGCAGACACAACAACCGCATTGTATAGTTACAGATTAACCAAGTGCTTTCATAATCACACAGGGGTTAGTCCCAATGTGTATGGTTGTTCACTGTTATACTATAAATGAATGGTATTTAGGAGCAGAAATACTGATATGGGATACAGAAAAAGACCTAGGGATGTGGAGAACAGGGGGAAGGTCTTTGAAGTGAAGAGGTGCAGACAGAACTACACGCAAAGCAGAAAAAGAGTATTGTATAATAGTATGGAGAATGCCGGATTCTACAGAAATAAACAGAAACATACACCAGTCTGTCAGGGCTAAGGAAATATAAACAGAGAGACGCACAGAGGAGAGATTAATCCAAGGTGTAGTTTTATACTTTCATAGCTTTCTCTTTTTTTCCTTTATAGAATTGTAAAGCAGAAGCCTTGTGTAACAACAAGCACTGACTTTTTGCCTCACTCAACCCTTTTTTGTTTTTACCCTTGCTTTCCCCAGTGCATTCTGAAAAAAATCTCCATATTCAGCACTTCGACAAGTAAAATAATAAATTACTTTCAAGTATCCATCATACCAAATCAGTAGCATTCCCCTTCTCCCACCCCTCAGACTGCAGTGTCACTTCAGCAGCAGTTTTCATATTCCTGTACCACTGACTTTGCTGCAATGTTTTTATAGAGATGGCACTATTAAAGTAGGCCCATTTTCTCAATACATTAAAAAAAAAAAGAATGAGAATTTTATTCTTCGCAAGTATTTGTCTTTACACCTATCATAAGAGGTTAAGGTACACTTTCAGGACCATTTTTGGAATTCATAACTGGATCAGTCTTTGCATGAACAGAGAAACATGGTTTTTTCATATATGTTGTATTCCACTGGCTACTGTCTTTCAAACCATGAAGCATCAGTTTTTAATTGGAAGGAGTTTTTTAGCAGTTGCTCTAACTAGAACAAAGTTGTAGTTCAGTTACCACACACAAACATAAGGAAATTCTTCCTAGTGCTCTTATAACTGACTTAACATTTGCAGTGAAGCTGGTTAATTTTTTTTCATCAAGCCTGCCTTTTGAGAGATTTTGACTAAATAAAAAATTTTTGCAAAAACTGTCTGCTTTCCATGGAAAATATTGACTTTTTATTCAAATACCCAAAAATCAAAATTTCTTGGTCAATAACCTCCCAAAAATTTAACTGAAACACAAGTATTCAGAAATACTGCCACCTGGCTGAAGTACAGGCATATTATTCCACAATTACTGGGTATGTCTACATGTGCATTAGATCCAGAAGCAGCTTACTCATGAGTAGATTACTCATGAGTAAATGCTCCTAGGCAGGCATCTGCACATGTAGGGAAATGGTAGCAGATTTGCTGCTAATAGAAGCAAACTGCTCTTGCTTCCTGTGCCACACCCAGAGAGTGGTGGTCATTTTCGACCTGGATGGGTCATTTTCGACCTGGAGAGATGCAGGCAGTGGGGTCCCCCAGGGCTTGGTCCTCAGGCCCACACTGTTCAACATCTTCATCAGCAACTTGGATGAGGGGGTAAAAAGCACCCTGTTCAAATTCACAGGTGACACTAAGATGTGGGGGGATATGGGCACGCTAGAGGGGAGGAATAGCCTGCAATAAGACCTAGACAGGTTACAGGGGTGGGCAGATGAGAACAGGATGGGTTTCAACACTGACAAGTGCAAGGTGATGCACCTGGGGAGGAAGAACCAGC
>NW_017728918.1:46981348-46988656 GCF_001723895.1 Crocodylus porosus | reverse complement strand
GCTAGGATCTGGAACCAACTTCCAAGAGAAGTGGTGCTGGCTCCTACCCTGGGGGTCTTTAAGAGGAGGCTAGATGTACACCTTGCTGGGGTTGTTTGACCTCAGTACTCTTTCCTGCCAAGGCAGGGGGTCGGACTTGATGATCTGCTCAGGTCCCTTCCAACCCTACCAACTATGAAACTATAACCCTGCAATGGGCCCCTGCTGGCTCCAGGGGGAGCTCTAGGCTCTCTGAGTGCTAGCCCAGGGATTGGCAGGGAGCACCAGGCCAGGAGACATTATTCTGGCTGTCTCCAGGCCAGAACTGAGACATTGCTCCCAGCCCCCAGGAGGCTACCTGCTGCTGCAGCAGGGACAATGTCCCCCTGTCTCATCGGCAGGGAGCTCCCAGCCCCAGCTCCCTGATTGGTGCATAGAACTTAGAAAGAGCTGCAGGGGAGGGGCACAGACCCCCTGCCCTAATCCATCAGTGGGGCAGCTAGTAGTGAGCCTCCAGCTGTGTGGGGAATCCCTTATCTCCCAGTGCCAGCTCTGTGACAGCAGGGCCGGTGCTAGGAGATCCTTATATGGGATTTCTCCTGATCACGATCTCTGAGCTTGGGGCTCCCTGTTGCCAGGGCAGGGGGACATAATCCCCACCCAGACTTTCATGGCAGAGCCTGCCCTGGCAACAAGCTGCTCCCACGGGCAGTGAGCAATCTCCCACCCCATGGTGGCTAGCTGACCTTGAGTAGATTTGATCTTGGTCAGGCATCTACATAAGTGCACAGTAACTACTCACAAGTACATTTGTTACTTGCACATACTGTGCAGTAAATTACATTACTTCACAGTAAAGCATCTCATGTAATTACACCCTCTGTCAAGCAGCCACCCCAACCAGACTACAAATATTCCCACATGAGTTTACTTAGTGCTGTCTTTGGGATGTTATCACTTGTATCAGTTTGTAACAACCCCCCGTGGAGCTATAAGTCACAGGGGATTGCTAGAGTGCAAGATTTTCCAGATAAGCCCTTTTCTAACCCTTGAATGACGCATACTATTGTGGACCTGGAAAGAATGGTTAACCGATAGGTATAGCAGCATTAAAACAAGCATATGCCACTCAAATTCTCTTCATCAGTATGAACCTATGTCTTTACAATCAAAACTCTTATGTGGCCAACAAAAGAACCATAGATGTTAATGGTGCTATACAAATTAGAATATTAAAACAAATCTTAGCTCTCAGCTCCTGCTAGTACCCGTGTGGTGCCTCGCTTTGTTCCAGTTTTGCTTCACTTGCGTGGGTTGAGGCAAGTGGTAGAAACATTAATGCTTTCAGCCCCGTTCTGCAGGTTGACCCCAATCCTGGTCAAATTAAACTACAGTACTGGGGCTTCACTAGTTTTCCACATCAAAACTCAGATAATAATAAAAACACAATACAAAGTAACAAAGAAAGAGAGTAAATGTTAATCTAAACATATGGAAATATGCCATTTGACAAAATCTCTAAAAGTCTTTATTAATAGAGCGACTGCATTAATTCATAAGGTCAAGATTTCAGTATAGTAAACAAAGAGAGCTGGAGCTGAATCTAGATTGACTAAGTAATAAAGTATTGTCTATGTTAAAATAAAGTCACCATTTTTAGTACAGTCACTGTTTTTCAAATGTCTCATTAAAAGAAAAAAATACAATACAAATAGGTTTTATAGATACTTTTTTGTTTTAATTTCATATGTGCATATGAGATTGATGATTTTTTATCTTTCATTTGAATTTTGTAAAGCTCTTCCTGGAGCCTAAATCTTACCTAAGGTCAAGTTAAAAACATAGGTATTCAAATTTTAAAAGTACATTTTTGGGCCTAAAGATCTTTTCAAAAGATAAAACCAAGAAAAGCTCTTATCTCAGTGAATAGCTGCATGATCATTTTATAAGCTTTTCTTTAGGAGACATGAAGTACAAAGAAATCTAAAAGCTTTTCAAGGAGTCTGATTTTGCTGAAGCTATAAGTGTATCAAGCTATTTAAAAAAATTAGAATCCTGATATTTAGGAAACAGCTTTACAAGTCCATATTTTTTTTTAATTATCGTTTTAGGGAAACATTTAAAAAGCGAGTGAGAGCCCAGAACATACATTAATTTTGGCCAATAAATCAACAGCTACACCTTAATCTTGGATTTCATCATAGCCTTATATAATTCTGCCCTGCAAAATACACCAGATAATGTTGGGTGGACTATAGAAAAAAATTCTTTTTTTATGAAAGCTTCCATCTTTCCTCTAGCAGTGATGTCTTTCAGTTTTTCCACACTTTGGATTAAAGCAAATATGACTGATTTTGCTTTAGTTCCAAAAATTATTTTGGCTATCTGAAAGGAATTACAATCAGCATCATACACAAAAATTGGCATTCTGAAGTATAATCACTCAATCTTAAATTCCTGTTTTTTTACTAAGAGTTGAAGAGCAAGTCATATAAATTTTTACAGGGAAATGTCCCTGGGCTACCAGCAGAGTTTTCAGTTACAGATATTAAGTATTAATGATCTTGATACAGATAAAATGCAGAGCTGGGAGTGGCAGGAACAGAGACTAGGCCTAGGCCCATGCAGAACCTGGGGCCCAGAGCTGCGGCATGTGGGGCCGCACCAGCCACATCTGGGCAAAACACAGGCAGGCACCACCGTCACACAACACTCCCGCCCCCCCACCAGGCTTCTGCCTCAGTTTCACCCCACGCTCAATGCAGGTGCCAGAGCCTGCCCAGCCCCACCCCCACTCCTTCCCTCACTATGGGGACCTATGGGAGTGGGGCTGGAGGGACAGGGGGCTCCAGCCATTCCAGAATTCCCTGTAGCCCCCCCTCCCAGCACCACCACCACCACCCACCCTGAGTGCAGCCTCCCACAGCCCCCACCAGGAAGAGCCCAGAGCCCCAGCCCACAGCGGCACTGCACCCACCCCCCTCTATGCAGATCTGGGGGCACACACCCACCATGCCCTCCTGGAGTGCACATAGCAGCAGGAGCCACCCCCCACACACAGCTCAGTCCCATGCCCACCCCAGCTGGGCAACCCCTGCCTCAGCCCCACTCCCTCCCCCACAACTGAGCCCTTTCCCCCGCACAGCAGCAGCCCACCCTCCTGGGGTGTATACAGTGGCAGGAGCCACTCCCACCCTCCCCACACCCCCTGGATGAGCCGCTCATGGCTCCATCCCATGCCCCGTCCTGCCCCAACTGAGCAGCACCCACCCCTGACCTACTCCCTCCCTCACCACAGGGTCTTGATCTGCCACCCACCCTTAAAAACAAGGAAAAAATATAAAGGGGTACATGAGGTGATATTTTGAGACAGAATGCGTAAATCTGTTTTAAAAGGTCGAAAACCCCTGAGATAAAGTATTTCTTAAGCAAAAGGACAATCAGACTCAGCACATTTAATATTATCATGGGTGTTTTCCCTAGTACCACAAGCAGGCCACAAAGAAAGCCCTCTTCAAGACATCTGATGACAAGTCTTTTGGTGAATTGATCCCATTTATAATACATTGGAGTCAGCAGAGCCAAGAATACTCCAGATCTATGAAAATATACTTTTTATTTTGATGACTGTATATGGATGTTTGTGTTTAACCTCAGGTGCAAATCCAGGAGGGACAGGGACAGGGTGGCATGAAAGCACTCCCCTTTCAGACTGCCTTCCGGAGCAGTAGCAGGTAAGAATCCCCATTCCCTTCCCTTCAGTACTCAGCAGTACATCCCCTCCTTACCAATTGCCTCTCTCCCCCCTGCCCACTGCCATTCCCAGCTGACCCAGGGTAAGGGGAGCTCCAGAGCTGCTCATGCCTGCCCCTAGCCACCCTGACCAGGGAGCTGGGCACATCCAGACACAGCAGTAGCAGTGATAGTTCTCCCCTCCCTGCCCAGGTCCCCCTGGGTGTTTCCCGCTAACCTGGGAGCAGGCACAAGGAGACAAAGCCATCCCACTGCCACTGTTTTCTCAGCCAAGCCTAGCTCTCCATGCAGGTGCTTCCTGCAGCCCCAAGTAGCATGGGGCAGGAATTGCTGGGACAGTGGATAGAGCTGTCTTCACTGTGCTTAGTAGCATAAGTAGAGAGGGTGAGGGAGGGGAATAGGAGGTAAGGCAAGGAGCCACTCAGCCTACAGGGGATGGAAATGGCTACTGATAGCAGAGGAGATTCTTACCTGCTTTAAGGACTTAAAATCCCCAGCTGCGCCTCTTGTGGTGTGGGGTGCTGCTCCATCCCTGGGTGCAGGTTGAGATTGAGAATGGAATGGGTGCAGAGCCAGTTGTTGCTTGCTCCTGCACCCCACTTTTCAAATTCCTGGATCTGCTTATGTCTAACTTCTGTACCCATATTTCATTTCTGAGACAAACAAGTGCACAGTCCCAAGTGAGAAATACATACCTAAAACAAAGAATACAGGCCACACATAGAGGAATAGGAGTCTGTATTCTGGAACTCAGTGACTCTGAGATCATACTGGATAATCAGTTGATAATAAGATCCCAGTAGTTAAAAGTATGTTTTCACAGGGTCCCTGCCCCTCTGAGGAAAGGACACTTTCACACCCTACTCACCTTCTCCTACAACAGTGAGGCTTTTCTGAAGACACCACCTCTGTCTTCAACATGCCCCAAGAACCGTTTCACTCATTCATTCCTGGGTGCAAGTGGTAGCATATGGGTGGGGTTTGCTTGCAAGCATCCTTCCCTAGGAGCGTCAGGGACAGGGACATGACATAGGCATAAGAGGTAAAACTACTAAGGAGATCCTTGGCTACATCT
The DNA here is from genome assembly GCF_001723895.1 of Crocodylus porosus. Lineage (NCBI taxonomy): Eukaryota > Metazoa > Chordata > Crocodylia > Crocodylidae > Crocodylus > Crocodylus porosus. The sequence continues at coordinate 46,983,849 of NW_017728918.1, read as the reverse complement.
ACAGAAAATATTAGGTCTGAGTAGGGAGATTTCATTGCATCTGTGTTGGTATCAGTGCACCCACAACAAGAATGCTGTGTCTAATTTACTCACAACTGATTACCACACTTCAAGAAGAATTTTGAAAAACTGGAGGTGGTTCAAAAATGATGCAATAATTATTCAAGTATCAAAAGATAGTTCTTATTGTGAGAGACACAAAGAGTTCAGTCTATTTAGCTTATGCCAGAGAAGGGAAAGGGCTGACTTTGCCCATATACAGGTGTTCGGAATCACCACTCCTCTGGTAAAAACCAAAAGTGTACAAACAGTTGTACTCTGTCTCCCAGAACAAAAATGGTAGTTCTGGGACAAAAATAAGGTGACTTCAACCAGGCAGAAGTCAGCCCCAGGGGAGTTTCTCCATGAAGAATGAACATTTGTACTATCTCCTACAGCCTAATTACTTCGAGGAACAAGAAGTGAAGCCACAAGGAAAGGCTCTGGTGTCTGACAGAGACCAAAGCTACCCCAGTCCAGAGAAAGCACAGGAGGCAGCTTCTACAGCCCCTCCTAGGCCTTTGGGCTCCTGCTGGCTTCTAACATGGGGGTCCCAGCTGGTCAGTGGGGGCAGTCACTGGGACTAAGAAGCAGTCTCATGGCTTCCCCTTGCAACCCATACCACTCAGCTGGGTGACCAGGGGGGTTATTTTAAAACCATCAGGGTGAGAAAATGAGTTTTGGGAAAGTCTCCTTAGTGCACTAGAAATGTTCTACTACTAGAAATGAAAGTTTGTACATGGCCTTGATCATAGTCTCTTAAGTAGACATAAATTAAATATAAATTTAAATAATGAAGGGTTCATCAATCTATCAGACAAAATACAAGAATATTCAGTGTCTGGAAGCTGATGCTAGTTAGATAAGAAATAAGATATATATATGTACATGCAGACACATACACAGATATCTATATCTCCTCTGTTTATATGTTACACTAGATATATAAAATGATACATGTAATACTAGCCAACTGCCCATCATGAATGATGGAGTGTTTCTGGGAGTGTTTACATGCCCCACTGTCATTCACCCTTCAGAGCCAGCCATGTAAACCAGGGACAGGCAGTTATTTTGCGCAAAGGGTTGCTTACCGAGTTTTGGCAAACTGTCAAAGGCCACATGGGTAGCCCCATCCCTTGGCAGGTGCTCCACCTTGTGGAGCTGGAGGTCACCACCTTGTGACTGGAAGTCCTGCCTCCTAACCCCTGACCTTTACCACCAGAAGTCCCTCCCCTTGTCCCCGGAAGTACTCCTTTCAGCAAGGGGCTCTGCCATCTTGGAAGCAGAAAAATACCAATTATATTTTAAAAAGGAAATGTACAGCATTTATAAATTTGATTTAAAAATATTTTTGTCCAGATTAACAAGTGTTTGTGTAGTGTACACAGAGGTGATCGCACAATAACTTAAAAAGAAGTCTTACTCTTGTATGTTGTGGGGGGTGGGTATAGGTTTGTGGGAGATTGTGGATATATGGGTATCTGGGGTGAGGGAGCATGTGTGTGTCTGTGTGAATATGTGGGAAGTAGGTGGGTGCAGGGTTTGTGGGGGGACTGTGTGTGGGGGTGGCTGGGCTGTGTGAGGGGGTGTGGGTGTGGGGGTCTGTCTGTATAGTAGTGCAAGGTTGGTGTGGGTGCATATGTATGGTGGGGTGTGCATGTGGGTCTCACTCTATGAACACACTCTCTGCCCCTGCCTACACACGCACCAACCCCCCCACACTCTCCCCCTTCACATGCACACACCCACACTGCCCCGCCTGCACGCATGCACGCACGCACACACACACACACACTGCCCCTGAACACTCACTCACTCACTCTCTCTCTCACACACACACACACACACACATTCTGCACCTACAGACACATGTACCAGTGGGGCTCCATGTTCCCCAGTCCAGTGATGCAGCTGGGAGCCATGTGGTGCTGGAGCAGGGCAGGGACAGGAAGTGGGGAATGGCTGGGAGAGGGCAGGGCTGGGATGCTCAGTCATGCTGAGGGCTTCCCCTAGTTTCTACTGCCCCGGCTTCTGTCAGCTTTCACAGGCATCCAGGAGCAAGTAAATATTAAACTCTAATGGCTCCCTCCTCCTCCAGCTCCGGCTCCCTGCCTGAGGAGGTGGAGCCTGCCCAGCCAATCACTGCTGGCCCTTGTGGGAGAGCATGCACACTTGATCAACAGCATTATGGACAGACAGACATACTAAGCCCTTTATTATATTAGAATGTATATACTAATATAATAAAAGGCTTAGTCCATCTGTCTGTCTGTATGTATGTCTGTCTGTCAGGCCATTTGTCCAAGACAGAGCAGCAGCACCATCCCATGCCTACCCGCCCCAGCTGAGCATGCAGCAGGAGGGTGTAGCCCCCACTTCCAGAGCCTTCCACCACCATCTGGAGCACAACCTGGTCCAGCCTGCCTCATACAGATCTGGGGGTACACACCTACTCACAT
>NW_017728918.1:46967040-46981193 GCF_001723895.1 Crocodylus porosus | reverse complement strand
CTTCAAGTCCTGCACCCCCCACTCTGGCTGGGCAGCTTCTCTCAACCCCAGCCCCAATCCCTCCCTTGCTGTGGGGGCATTGATCTGCCCCCCATGCCCCTTCCCTCCCCCCTCCACCACAACAGACTTACCAGCTGGAGGCCCCTATGTCCAGCATCATTGAGGACTGCCTCTATAGTCTACAGCCGAATCTCTGAATCAGCACTAAATCTCCAAATCTGAATCAACCAAATCAAATCGGGACAGTGATTCGAATCACTGAATCTGAATCTCAAGCAAATACTTGTTGCTTCATACAGGTTTAATATAGATTTATATCTGTGTGTGTGCGTGTATATATGTAAGACTGTGTGTATTCTACTATAATTAAGGGTTTAGTCCACCTGCCTGTCCATAACAACCATCAGAGTGCTCCAAGAGCATTCCAGACAGGAGGCAGCGGCAGCACAGCAGAGCAATGCCATGATGGCAGAAATGGAGAGGATGGAGTTGGGGGATGAGGCCAGCAACACTGGCCTCGCCCCCCTCTGACCCTGCTCGCTGGAGGTGGTGGCAAAAGCAGACAGAACAGGAGGGCGAGGCCAGTAACACCGGCCTCAGCCCCCCTTGCCCTGCTCCCTGGAAGTGGAAGCAGCAGTGGCGCTGGCTGAGGGGACAGTGGGGCAAGCTGCCCCCGCCTTGCTCCTGGGAAGCAGTGGTGGTGCTCCAACCCCCCACCCCATCATTCCTGTAGTGCAATTGGCTGGTGTGTGAGTGTGTGTGTGTGTGTGTTCATATCTATATCAGGGGGCAGCAACCTTGTTTGGCACAGTGCCAAAAATACCTGCAACCTTGATTTATAAGATGTTGGTGTGCCAGTAGCATACAATGGGGGAATCATGAGGATCCCAATTCTAGTGGCAGTGCAGCCCAGGCCCCTTTCCTAAGGCATAAGTGACAAGCGAAATGCTGTCACATACCATGCTCTGGGACTCATGCTGAGGGTTGCCTACACACACACACACACACACACTACATATAATTAAAATTATGCACATACACACAATATATATATGTATATATAATAAATCAGATACATTATATATAATGTATAATGAATGATAATATATATATTGAATGTATCTGTATTATATAAAAACAGTAATATATATAGCAGTAATATATACACAAGTCTGTTTTATATATATAATTACACACACACGCACACACACACACATACCTATATAAACACTATGTACACACACAAGCAAGCAAGCAAGCGAGATGGAAAAAGCAACTATTGGAACATTTTCCCAAGGGTTGCTTTTAATTTGCCACCACTAGGAATGTTTAAATCAAGATTAGGGGTGTTGGTTCAAGCTATGTTGGTCTAATGACATAGGCAAACAAGGTTCTTTGGGTAAATCTAATATATTTTATTAGACCAACTAAAATAGTTGGAAAAATTCTTTTTTGCAAGAGGGCTCTACCTGAAGAAGGTTGTTTGTACCTGAAAGCTTTGTGAAGAAAAGTTTTTCCAACTATTTATTTGGTCTAATAAAAGATGTCAAATTTATCCAAAGAACCTTGTCTGCCTAAATCAAGATTAGATTTTTCTCCCCTAAAAAGATATGTGTATCAGGGGTTCCCAAACTGTTGTATGCATACCCCCTGGGGATATGCATGCCATTTCTGGGGGGTATGCAGGAGAAATTGTGTAATGGAGGATTTAATTTCATTATAAAAATGATTGGCATTTAAGAGGTTAAAACACAAAAGAGGCATTAAAGGGGTATGCAGACAGCTGGTAAATCTGGAAGGAGGTACACAATAAGAAAAAGTTTGGACAACTGATCTAAATGAAAACAGAATTAATTTATGGTAGTTCTGTAGTTTGTGAAATGTAAGTCAGATGAAATTAGAATAATGGCCTCCTTTGCCTTCAAATCTACAACTCCATAGAAGTAAAAAGAATGTGAAATGTTTAATATAGAGATACATTCCACACCAAAGGAAGCAGTGAATCAGCATGTCCCTGCTGTTGTTTTTGCCTAGCCTATATGGTTAATGATACTTCTGACTTGAAACAATTTCAGCAGGATTTGAAAGTGCATTTCTGCACACCTGACCTACCCTCCCCGTCCCTGCCCTCCCCGCTCCACCTTTCTTTTTAAATTTCTAGGTACATATAATGGTGCCCAATTTTATGGCTCAGGTCAGCATGTTCAGACTGAGATGTTTACCTGGCCAGTTTTACCATGCAAAATGTTAATGGTAGGTTAACAAAAATTAAACTAACACATTTTTCAGTAACAATATCTCTCAATGATATTCAATTGGCACCGCCATTCTTTACAGAGCATGGTGTATGCGCTAATGAGTTCTTTGATGGCTGCTGAGTTTGACGCACTACTAACAGTTCTGCCCACAGGTAGGGCACACCCACACACAGCAGTACTCTGAATCCGAGCAGCAGATATTCTCCCCTCTGCCACTGGTCATCACAAAACTTGATCCAGTCTGCCTCGCAGTGCCTCGCTCCACTTGCAAGCTGACTTCCCCAACCACAACAGTATTTTCCATTCCTTTCCTAATCATCCACAGAGATTTCAAAGGATGCTAAGTCATCATTGCAAGCATCCTGAAAGCCTCATGGTGGTATACCTCTCTTTCTAGACCCTTCATGAGCTTCAGAGTATGGCACATTCTTCAGGATCCTGTGATCCAGTATTTGTTTGACATGACCAAACCACCTGAGTCCTTTCTTACTTATCAACCTTCCCATGAATTACATACCAGTACAATTTAACATGTCCACATTTGTCACCCTGTCTTTCCATCTTATTTGAAAATTTTACACAGGCATCTGATATGAAAGCTGTTTAGTCTTTTGATATGTTTGCTGTAGGTTGTCCGTGTTTCCGAACCATATAGAAGACTGGATAAAACACATTTCTCATAAATTTGGATTTTTACTTTAGTGATGGTTTGTTATTATTCCAAACTCTGTCTTCCAGAAGACCAAAATTCCTGGTTGCTGTGCTGATTCTACTAGCAAGCTCAGTATCAAGATCAATATTGCTGTTAACCATACAGCTAAGGGAGAAAATGATAGAATATGCAATAAAACAGCTACTAATATATTAGATTACTGAAAATATTACTGCTTATTATATATTGCATATATAATATAATAATAAAAAATCAAGTGTCATTAAACTTTCCTGCAGAAGAGAAGCCACCCACAAATAGACTTTCAGCCCCTCTAGAAATATTTGGACCATTCCACATTTCCCTAAAGAGAACGATTCATTTTAACTTGTTTCTTTTCTCTCATTTCTAAGGCATAGCAAAATATTCCTTCTTATCTTATTACAATTTACTTACTCTAAAAATCCTCCCATAAATAACTCTATTACAGACGTTGTGAAATTTGCATTAGTTATGGAAAGTGAGCATTCAGGAAATGAAAATAGGATATAAATATGTCCGTTATTTTTTCCTTCTACTTCATTAAGCATCTCAAAGAGCTTTAAGAGCATTACTAAATCTGATTAAAGTTGTAATTCTAAGATTCTTCCATGCAGAAAGCAATCTTATTCTGGAAGTATTCTGAGGAGAGTGTGTTACAAATACAACTCTTTAGGTATAGGCGATATCTTTTATTAGAACAGCTAAATAGTTACAAAAAAAGTTGTTCTTTGCAAGGTTTCAGACACCCACATCCTTCATCAGGCAAAAAAAATAAATTTCGTTGTTTTTTTTTTTGCCTGATGAAGGACATGTGTGTCCAAAAGCTTGCAAAGAACAACTTTTTTGCAACTATTTAGTTGGTCTAATAAAAGATATCACATTTACCTAAAGAGTTCATCTGCCTCTGTGCTTAAGCCAACAACAAACAACCTAGATCCCTTACATATCCAATGTGCCCTATCTACAAACAATGTTATAACCCCTAAGACAGTATCCTGGTTGCTTAGCTCAAGCTGTATTTATTCGCTTACAACCATGAAGATCAACACTTCAATTCCCAGTGGCAGCCAAGATGGCAGACATCTCCCCACTTAGTGCACACTGCAGGTAGACCGTGTAGTTCAGAGTGCACGTCTGAACACTTTCAGAAACAAAAGATTACTTTTGAAACAGCTTTTCAGATTTGTAATTTTGCTCAAAGTGGAAGCTACTAGGAAATATCCAAAAACTGAATGTGGAAGTTAGTATTACAGAATGATGTTTCAAAAGTAAGCTAGCCTTTGGTTGGTTTGGTTTACTACAGTTCCATAAAGTGAACTTTCACTACTTGTTATGTCATGTAAATATTTGTTCTGTGAAATTGTTTCTTTTTTTTAGATAGTTTAGAATAAAAACCCATCTGTATTCTTATTTATGTTTAGTCACTGCCTAAGACCTTATATTTGGGTTGAGATTTGAAATAAATTAAGCCAATGGTTTTAAACACACAGTTTTTTTTCCCTCTGGTGTTTTGTTGTTTTTGTATTGTCTGGCTCTGATGGGGATTTATTTTCAAGGCCTTGCTATATGTGGTGCTGCCAAGCTCACAAAATAGCTGGGATTGTTTCCAAATAAATCCAAATGCACCTGCACCATGTTTGCCTTTATTAGAAGCACACTCAAAAAAAGCTAGTGAGAGAGACAGAGCGAGAGAGAGAGGAGAAAAACAAAGCAAGTCAAGTTGAAAAGTGCAAAACCCAACTGTTTGTTCAACATGTAATGTAACGCTGAGAGTTATTCATAAGCATTTCACCAGTATCTATTCTTTAACATTAATAATACTGACAATACTAATGTTAAGAATATGAATAAAATGAATACTATTGTTAATAATACTGATCTGGCCCCACCATATATAATTATTCCAGAGTCTAACTCTGCTATGGATCACAGATCATCCACTTATTTGACACCTACAGATACAGGAACCTTTAGTGCCAGTTTTAACTGGTTCAAATCTCACCCACAGAGAAGAAAATAGGATAAACAGCAAAGTATAAGTATATGGGTCACGGTATTATTTTAATGGAATTAGAAAGAGAGGAAGGAGGAATAAAAATTAAATTTGAAAGTGCAGCATCTGAAAGTGGTGTTTTTTTTCCCCAAACACAAAGGAAATCATAGCTCCTCAAATAGGTTTTTACAATCCCCTGAACAGAATAAAATGAGAAGCCCTACCTTTCACTTTCTAAATAACATGTATATAGGGGCCTTAAGGAAAAAAAATCATAGGAAAGTAGGGCTGGAAGGACTTCACAAGGTAATCTAGTCCAGCCCCCTGCTCAAGGCAAGATCATCTCTAACTAACCCATCCCAGCTAAGTGTCTAACCTGCTTTTGAAAGCTACCAAGAACGTAGGTTCCACAATGCCTTTAGCTAGCTGGTACCAATGCCTGACCACTCATAGTCAAAAAGTTCCTCCTAATCTCTCCAGCCTAAATTTCCTCTGGTGCAACCTGAAGCATTGCGCTTAGTCCTGTGTCCTACAGTCACAGAGAAAAGCCCATTTCCACCCTCTCTATAATGACCCTTAAGCTATTTGAAGACTATTATCAATTCCCTCCTCCCCTCCCCTCCCACTCCTCATCCTTCTTTTCTCCATACTAAATAACCCTAGTTCTTTAAGCTTTTCCTCATAAATCTTACTTCTCAAGCCCCTAATCATTTTGTTGCTCTGTGCTAGATTCTTTCCAATATGTCCACATCCTTCTTGGTATGTGAGGCCCAAAATTCACTGCAGTACTCCAAATGATATCTTACCAGTGCTAAATAGAGTAGAAGGATCTACCCAAGCTGCACATAACACTCCAGTTGATACAACCCAAGGTGCTGTTGGGTTTCTTTTGCAACAGGAGCATATTGTTATAATCACTTTATGGTTTATTGCAACTCCCAGGTCCTTACCTGCAGTATTGCATCCTACAGAATCATTCCCCAGTCTGCATTTGTGAATGCAATTATTCTATCCCAAGTGCAGGACTTTGTACTTTTCCTTGTTGAATCTCATTTGATTGATTGCAGACCATTTTTCCAATCTATCCAAGTCATGCTGCCCTCCAGAGTGTCTGCCTAAGTATAGACAGTCAAAAAGCCTGAAGCTGAATCAGTTCAATCTTTGTAGGTTAGTCTACGCTGTGTAGGTTGAACTGAGAAGCAAGCAAACAGACATTCACATTTGATTCTGGAAATGCAGCCACATGCCTACAGTAGCCCAGGCCGGAAGCCAGTGGGATACTACTGCATGTCTCCATGTTTGACTGGAATAAAAAACTTGGGCCAAGGCTAGCCCACCCACCCTGAAAGGGGGAGTTTGCAGGGGAGGTGCAAAGCATGCTGGGATGCTGGGGGACTGTGAGTTAACTTGAAGCTGGAGGGGATTTGGGACAGTACAATAAAACAATTTAACCTAAACCAGTTAAGTCTGATATTGCATCCATCTAGTTTTATCTGAAACCAGTTTTGGCCATTTTGAAAGTGGTTTATATGCACTGAACTTCTGTCCTGTTACAGAGTTAAAGCCGTTTCCAATCACATACCATTTATGTGTAATTTTTGTCCCTAGCCACTGCCATTCCATACAGCCTAGTGTCATAGGCAAATTTCCTAACTGTGAACTGAATCCCATAGTCCAAATCATTAATGAAGATATTAAAACAATACTAGATCCAGGACAGTCACCTAGGGAACCCCACCTAATACATCCTCTCAACTTGATATTGTGCCATTGATAATTACTTAATGAGCACAATGATCCAACCAGCTATGTATCCACCTTACAATACTTTCATATAATCTTTATTTCCTTAAGTTGTTCGTAAGAATGTTGTGAGAGAGACAGTGTCAAAAACCTTGCTAAAGTCAAGGTATATCACATATACTTCTTTCTCCCCATCCACAAAGCCTTTATCATAGAAGGAAATCAAGTTGGTCAGGCATGACTTGCTTTTGGTGAATCCATGCTGGCTGTTCCTGATCATCAGGGATCCTAGTTTCTTCGATATAAAAAAATCCCCAATTTTCAGGTTAAAAAAAGTAACTGAAAATCCACATTTTTCCACGGTTAAAATGAAATACCACTAATATATATCTATATATACTTGTGTTTCATTTTAGGTTACTTTTTTATTCTGAAAATTGAGGATTTTTTTTTTTTTTTATCAAAGAAAACCAGGATTCCTGGCTCATCACCCTGCACTCTTCCAGGTGCTTCAGCATACACTACTGGAGGAATCCTTGAAACTCCATGCTCCATTATCTTTCCAAGTATCAAGGTCAGGATGACAGTCTATACATTTCCAGATCTTCCCCCATCTCTTTCTTAAAAATAAGTGCTATATTTGATCTTTTCCAATCATCAGGAACCTCACCCAACTTCCATGAGTTTTCAAAGTGGATAACTAATAGCTATGAAATTACCACAGCCAAGTCTTTCAATACCCTAAGTTGCACCCCATCTGGCCCTTTCAATTTGAAAGTGTCTAATTTATCTAAGTAATCCCTAACCCATTCTGCCATTACTCTAGGCTATTTGTTTCCTTCTCTATCTTTGCTGCCAACTGCATTTGTCATCTGGTAGCTGCCTCTGTTTGTGAAGACTCAAATAAAAAAATGGCATTAAATACTTCATCCTTTTCTGCATTATCCAGACCTAGATTGCCTTCTGCATTCTATAAGGGACCTATGTTTTTTCTTACTCTTAACATAGTCATAGAATCCTTTTGATTACCTCCTATGGACCTTGCCAGCTGCATTTCAAATCATGCCTTGGCCATCCTAACTTTCTCCATGCACACCTGTGTGATACTCTAATACTCTTCCCTATTCCTATGACCAAATTTTAACTTTTTGTAGGCTTCCTTTGTAGTTTTAACACATTAAAGATATTACTGTCTAGCCAGGCTTGCCTCTTGTTGTGTTCCTGTTGCACTTCCGATTCTTCAGTCTTATGAGGACTCTTCTAACTGTACAATCATCTGCCTATAATCATGTATTTGTGAGAGAGGAGGTAGGAGGGTGGGTCAGTGAGAAATCCTGAAGCCCCTGTAGGGATACCTTTGTCTAAAATGGGTAATATAATTATGTAAACACAATGCAAACCCAAGTTTTTTACTGTGAGGTACCTCTATGAAATAATGACAATGATCACATTTAAAACCTATGATGCACCTGTGCTGGTCCCAGCAGTCTTACCAGGTGACATGTTGAAGCAGCAGGGGCAGCAGGGGGGCCTGGCTAGCAGCCAGAGCATTGCTTCGGGTGTTCTGGCCTCCATTTGTGCCGGCACATGCTTGTTTGGTGTGCATTGTGCTGCTTCTTGTTCCAGTGCATGTGTTTACTACCGGGATTTCCCAGTAGCAAATTTTACCACTGCACTGAAAATTTGCAGTGTGGTACACATTTTCACATTCCCTGTGTGTGGTTTGTAGCAGCACATATTGCACACCCCTGCACCTGGGGATCTGCCCCTTAGTTTCATAGTTTCTAGGGTCGGAAGGGACCTGAGCAGATCATCGAGTCCAACCCCCTGCCATGGCAGGAGACCCCCTGCCATGGCAGCCTCAAAAGACTATTTTAGGGTAAGATCATAAGAAGAACTATTTCTGCCATATGGCTGATCCACAAGTGTTCTTACTTTGTACGTCCTCTTTGTAAACAAGCACTATTGTATGCCAATATAGTAGTAAATGGGACTGTCACCTAACAAGATTCTAGTTTGGATCACTCAATAGATAGAACTGTCTTTCCAAAGGCTTTCAGTCTGACTGCATTACACAAGGGTCCTGCGTATGAAAGGCATCTTAATTCTTCCTGCCTTGGGCCATACCAGCTATTACCAGAAGGAATAATCCTTGCCAATTAAGATATGTCTATACCACATATCCCATGCTGCCAGGGGCACTCAGTTCCTCAGCATTCTTCACTCACTGTGCCACTCTTGAGAACTCTCTTGAGTGTGCTTAATAGCTACCAGGAAAGACACCACTAGTATGGCTTCCAGGATTGGAGAGGGCAAGCAAGTGAGCAGGAGTCAAACATACACTCATTAGATTGATTAGGTTTTCCACCAATGGTTTGTAGAATTATAGGGAGAAAGCAATTCTAGGTGCAGTGAAGGAAGAAGGAAAAGTAACAAAGTTGTCCATGCCCTGAGAAAGTATATATGTGGCGCTTATTGTCCCAGACAGGTGAATAATCAACCTCAAAAAGTGCAAGGACCAGAAACTTGTTTTTATCCCCACCCATCCGACTTTACAAAGGGCCCTGAAAAACCTAGGCACAGCACAAACCCCCAGCCTCTTCAACCAAGGAGTTAAAGATGTGGCAGAACATGCCATATCTTTTTTCCATTTTGATGAATTCGATCCAAATAGTTTCTGAAGTCTTTTAGGAAAAGTCAGAATCAAGACAAACCAACTGCTTGATCCCTGCCTAAGGCCTAGCCAAGCAGAGATAACCAGAGGACGGCCATTAATCATCAACAAATTACAAAGCAATCACCATGCCAAGTCAAAGGTAAAATCAATTATAGTGACTATTAAAGTGCTTAGATATCAGACTTGAAAGCTCTGAAGTTAATAGATGTTCTAATACAAAATAGCAGAGGCTCCAGGCTCCAAAAGACTCAACTTGTAAACTAGATTTTTGCTAGGAGTAAAGCTATTAGTTAACAGCAATTATTTGTATAATAAGCTAAACACAAAAGAACATATAGAAATTAATCTAATGACCTGACCTCCTTCCCTGTAGAGAATGTCTGTTAGGGAAAGCAATGACGAGCTTGTAATGCTTTCATGGATTTTGTCTGCAATTATTTCATGAAGAAAATGAACACGTGAGAAATCAGAACTTCTTTTTCTTAAAATCAGAGCTGTACAAATACAGGAAGGTGTGACCTTCACCATGGGACACAAAATCTACCAACTGCTCCTTCTGCCCATATTCTGGAAATGAGGTAACGAAAGATCGGACTCTAACTCTTCCTAACCAATCATCTCTCTGAAGATTTCAACCTACCAGACATTAGCAGTCATTGTCTGGTTAGTTCTGGTCACCCAGGTTGAAGAAAGACAAACTCCTTCTGGAAGAGATTAGGATGATCAATGAAACAGAGAGCCTATCATAGTTAAGAAATGCTTAGTTTGTTTAGCCTAACAAAATGGAGGTTGAAACAGGATGTGATATATTCACTGGGGAAAAGTGTAGACGGGTGGAGAAAAAAAACTATTTAAGCTAAAGGACAAGGTTGGTGCACAAACAAATTAATATCATAATTGGCAATTCCTCACAGCTGAGGATGATTGTCTTCCATAACTGTCTTCTCTAAAGAGGGCTAACAAGACTGATCCAGGATCAACACACTCTGTTGCAGCTTGAGCACGTTTCCAGATGGGGTGGGTGGCTCTGGGTTCTTGATCTGGTCTGCAACATGCTGCTTCTGACACGCCCATTCTTCCATCTTCTGTTGAAATCAGAAGGTTTCAAAGTACTGAAATCCATGCAGGAGACTCTTCCTCCATATGGGGCAGTCCTGGGCAATAGCCTCCCATAAGTTGATATCAATGGTACACTTTTTCAAGTTGGCCTTGTAGTGCTTTCTCTGCCCTCCTCTTGAGTATATGCCTGGACTGAGCTGGGAGAATAAAACTTGCTTCAGGAGCCTGGAGCCAGACATCCAGATGACATGGCCAACCCAGCAAAGTTGATGTCCGGTGATTGTCACCTTGACGCTCATAGTATTTGCTTGCAAGAGGTCGCTAACATCACTGTGCCTGTGTACCCACTGGGTTTGAAGGATCTTCCACAGGCAGCATTAATGGTATTTCTCCAGTGACCTGAGATATCTCATGTTTGCTGTGGTGCACAGCAAGGCAATCCCTCTGTAGTTTTCTGTTAGACTTATCTCCTTTCTTCAAGATGTTCATAATCATGGAGTCTATGAGGTCATCTGGGATTTCTTCATCATTCCAAGTCCTTAAAATGATGGCAAGGAGCTGTTATGAGAGCCACTCTCTCTCCTACTTGAAGATTTTGGTGGGGATTCCATCAGCTCCAGATGCCTTATCATTCTTCATCTGTCTGATGGCTTTCCTCACCTCATCAAGGGTTGGAGGGATTCCAAGATCATTTCTAACTGGGTGTTAGGGATGGAGTTTAGAACACACTCACACCAACAACAGAGTCTCAATTAAGAAGGTCTTCAAAGTGTCCCTTCCAACAGGCATTTATGGTTCCCCTTTCCTTGATTGGGTCTCCTCCATCCTTCAGTCTCAAGGGGGCTGGTCCCCAAGTGCTCAGACTGTATATGGTTTTGGCACTGAAAAAAATCATACATATCATGGATGCCAGCAAGCTGTTGAGAATCCTTCAATTTATCTTCCCATGATCTGTTTTTCATATCATGAATCCTATGCCTTGGCTTGTTCATGATTCAGTTTCTTTTGCTTGGAGTTGATGTTGTTCTGCCAAGAACAGAAGGCCTTGCATTTGTGGCTGATCAATTCTTGGATCTCCCAGTCAAGCTCATCAAACTAGTCTCGATGTTTCCTGGTAGAGAATCCAAGTGTCTCTTTGCAGGCACTGGTGATGGTGGACTTGAAGACACCACAAACACTACCAACATTCTCCCATTGTTGTTGACTGGAATTCACCAGTTTTTCATTGAGGCACTGGTGAAAGAGGTCTTGCTTGATTGGGTCCTTGAGGCCTTTGATGATCTTCCATCAACATCACTTTTGCTGCAGCTATTGTTTGGGAGCCACTTTAAATTAGATAACTGAGCGAATGAATTGATGATTGGTCCAGCAATCATCAGTTTCTAGAATAGCTCAGGTGATGCAGACATCTTTGTGATCCTAGGCATGAACAATGACATAGTCAATCAAGTGCCAATTTTTGGTCTTTCCATAAGGTCTTGTGCTTTTTTCTGATGGAATAGGGTGTTGATGAGGTGAGTCCATTTAGACAAGGGGAGGATGCCATTGCAGTTGACTTTTCCCACTCTTTCCTTGCTAATGACTCCATTCCATCAGTTCAAGTCCCTTCCAAGTCTGTCATTGAAAACACCAAGAAAAATAAATCTGTCTTCCTCCAGAATACCCGAAAGGACTTGGTCAAGGATGATGCAGAATTCCTCCTTGGTTTTGTTGGTGTTGTCAAGAGTCATGACATACATGCTGATGTCAGTCGTGCAATGACTCCCTGCTAGTTTAAAACAGAGCGTCAAGAAGTGCTCATTAATTCCAATAGGGAACTAATTGAGTTGGCTTATGAGTTAATTCTTGGCCAAACCAATGCATCTATGAAGCCAGCATTCTCCTTCCTGTTTACCCCTCCAGAAGAAGATATACCCACTTCCATGTTCTTTGAGAAGCCCAACTCCAACTCCCCAGGTCTCACTCAGTGCAGCTACATAAGTGTTCTGTCACCTGAGTTCTCCAGCCAGTATTGCAATGCAGCACTCTGGGAGTTCACTATTAGGATTTACTGTGAGGGTCCTGATGATCCAGATCCCAAAACTGATTGTGCATCTTCACTGATTTTGACCATAGTAAAGGTGATCCCACTAGACTTGGTTATCCAGTCAGGATAAAGGTAAGCAAGCTATGTTTAGGGCACCTTTTCTCACCACCTCCCCATGTGGGGTGAGCAGAGTAGATCCTGAAGAGGACATCTCAGTCGCAGTTACTGCTGCCAAATTGCATTCCTGTCCTCATCCAAGCACTAGACAACCTTCTTGTAACTGCTGCCTTTATGTCAGTTTCTGTCTAGAAGTTTCCAGACCTCACAATCTTGCTCCCAACACCCCTAGTTGGTCGCCAAAGGACTTGAAGGATCTACCAGAAAATGTCTATGGAAAACGCCTGTGTGTTATTTCTTTTATCATGGAGAAGTTGCTGCACATAAGCTTCCAGATGGCCCTTGGCAGAAAGGGACCTTTACCCAATGGCAAAGAGACCACGACAATTGGAGAGCTAATTCTGCTGCAGCCTTCATCTGCCTTTGCAGCCATTGAGATTCTAGCATCTTCTTCTGCCTGCATTGCCATTGAGGATTTATAGACCCATGACTAGGGGCTTTTCAAGAGGGAAAGCTTTGTCATCTGCTGTCACCACCGGAATCTGATGGTGCTGCCACTGCTTGGTCTATCTATGACTGTTTATTCATTAATTACCTCTATTTATTATGCAGCTAACCTTCCCTGAAGTTCACTCCACTATCTGCCACCTGTGGATATGCTAGGTAGCAATACAGTCTGCCACCAAAAACAACTCTTTATATCCAGTTTATATTAATTATATTTATTAATATACACTGGCCATGAATATATATATTAGAAATTAGGAGGAACCTAGCCATAACTCTCCCACTTCCAATGAGAGTCATAGGGCACAATGCAACAGGTTTTTTTTTTTAATGGAGCACAATGTTTTTATGAAGGGAACTACATGATGTCAGGAGAATGGACTCAACTACTCAGGAGGTCCTTTCCAATCCTAAGACTCCAAAGCCCCAGGTTATGCTGTCTGGCATAGGATTGTGCTGAAGCAATTTAGACTAGCTGTCTAGGGTAAAAATGCAAGAAAGCAGCACTTTAACTATTAGGGTCAGTGTCAAAGAGCTAGTCCTAATGGATGTAGGCCATGGCTAGGGCATTTGACTACCTTGACTATAATTACAATGAGTTGGATTCCCTGGCTTAGATAAGATATCAGGACCAGGGTTAGGATTAAATACAGTGTAGCTGAGATGGAGGTACTGAAGAGATGAAGTTGAGGAGTTAAGGTGGGCATAGGGGAAGAAAGTAAGAGGGGCAGGTGAGGGACATTCTCTGACTTCCGAAAATTCTTGCTTTGGCATCTTCTGTATCTACTCCTATAAAACAAGCAGCTTGAGTACCATAAGTAATCTTGTAAATGGTAGCATGAAGTATTGTATCCATGCTTCCATGGCTACACTGCTTTCAGAACCCAGGGTAGTTCATTTAAAGCTCCTTCAGATGTCTCTACACTATACTGCAGACTAGAATATATGGCGACTAAAGCATAACAATGCACCACTGCTATACAAATATATTAGTCTGGTTATAGTTTCATAGTTTCTAGGGTCGGAAGGGACCTGAGCAGATCATCTAGTCCGACCCCCTGCCATGGCAGGGAAGAATA
>NW_017728918.1:46939426-46966021 GCF_001723895.1 Crocodylus porosus | reverse complement strand
TGTTGGTTGCCCCTAAGCATGCAGTCCTCTGCTGGCCCCTCCTGGATGTGTGCCAGCATAATTTTCTCAAACAGCTTGCCTAGGATCAAGGTAAGACTAACCGGCCTATAGCTTCCTGGGTCCTCCTTCCTGCCTTTTTTGAAGATGGGGACCACGTTGGCCCTCTTCCAGTCCTCCGGTACCCCACCAGAGCACCACAAGTGGTTAATTTATCCACATCCTGCTTTGTTAGGAAAAGCATATTAAATGAATGGTATTGAGAGAGATAAAAGAAGAAAATAAGTCTATCAAAACAGCTACCCACATAAGCTTGTTGGTGACAGTGCCTTGACAGAAAACGTGGAATCACATTAGAAAATCTGTGGTTTCATTATTTGGCTTGTATTCTTCTGGAAGAAAAAATGGCTTTATGCAATTTTTGTCACACTCCCTTGTGTCCAAGGTGAGCTTTAGTTTACTTTACAGCGTCATAAATACCAAAACCTGGAGTAACTAAAGATTAATATATTGGTATAAGATTGATGTTGTTCACTTTGCAACATTATATTAATATCAATATAAATGGATGTTAAGGGAATAACAATTAAATAAATAAGTGGTGCAAGAGTGACAAATCTTGTTCATCAGGTCCATTATTATAGAAAGGTAAATTAAGACAATAAATTATGAAATCTGAACAAAGTAAAGCTGCACATTTCATCCTCATTCACCCTACATATGATAAAAAGTAATTCATTTTTGTTTAAGAAAAAAAAGAAAGGAATCTTTTGCCTCTGCTTAGACCATCAGCCTATGTAATAAAGCTCTTTATTTAATCTGCTTCTCTTTATACATGGTGGGTGAATATGCTCTTTAATGCACAATACTGAGCCACCTACTTGCCAGATTTCTGCACTCCTTGTCAATTTCTTTTATTTACCAAATCTGCAGTAATCTGTTTTGCTTTTAGACCTCATTATATCTATATTACAGTGAATTTAAGCATCTTCACATCCAATTGCTATGGATTTTTTTTCGTAAGGGTGAAATAAAATATTAACTTGAATAGCTCTAAAAAACCTGGATTTGTTTGATCTTAACTAGGCCTTTTATAAACCTCCTTTAAGTATATTATTTCCCTTACTAGTGGGAAATCTACTGTGTTAAAGCAAAAATCAACTTACCCAACAAAGGCCAATTTTGACTTTTTAATGAAATCCTCTAACACAGCTAAAATTAACAGACATCCCTTAAGACTTTGTCCAAGACAAATGTTTTTGAAACTGCCAGAGCATCAAGGTTTATATTCATGATAACAACAAGTGAACAAAAGAAAGAATTTAGATGAATTTCTCTTACTATCCTCTGTGTTTCCTGGGAATAGTTCAGTTCACTAATTGTTTCAAATGCTACCACCAAACTGTTCCAGTTCAAGGCCTCGTTCAAGGCCTCATTACTGGTATTATTCCCACAAGTTTGCCAGTTCATAAAAGCAGTCAAGCTAGATATGCCACTTGCCAAGTTGCTAATATTGCAGAACCTTTTGTCTGGTCCAGCCATATAAACAAGGCCACAGGACTCCAAGGTAAGTGTGAGGAGATTTTTGTTGGGTGTGAGTGTCAGTAAAACTAAGTATTGCTGGGCAGGAAATGATTTTCTCCTTGAACAAATATGTTCATAATTTTCCTCTTCTACATAATAGGGATGAGAAAGACATTACAAAAGTCCACTCAAATCAAGCAGAGAAAGAACATTAACAGATATTATCATGTCCTTAATGAACACCTCAACCTCTAGGCCAGAAAGTCAACCCCTTCAATGGAAGCTGTTATATGTTATATATGCAACAGCTTCTGCGGGTTTTGCAGCACTGCTCAGGATCCCTGCAAAGGTAGAGCAGGACAGTTTGCAGAATGTTGTTGCTTGCAAGAGTGTATCCATGTGTTTGATTGCTTCCTGAGGCAAAAGGGGGTAGAGAGCTCAGCCTCCAGCCAGGCTCAGAGAAGGAAAGGTGCCCTGGGACCACAGAGCTCGAGGAGGAATCGCCCTGCAGCCTGCCTGTGAAGTGAACCTGCCTTTAGTGACGGGGAGAAGACAACATGATATCCTTTTTTCCCTCTGTGAGTCAGAGGGACCCGTGCGGAGGGAAAAGGGTGCTAAGGTCGACTTGCCCAGGAGGGCAGGGTGTTGATCTGCCAAGGCTCTGGGGTGAGTTAACAGAGAACTATCCTGGGGCCATGTGTGTGATAAACCCAGGGTTGTTTCAGTTATCAGCACAAGGGGCCATGTCTGGGAATCGGAGAAGGGTGCTTTTGGGGAGGGGGGCAGTGTGTGTTTCTTTGCAGATACCATAGACAGCTGGAGCACAGGAGAGCTGCTCTTCCCCATGATGCAGAGAGCAGTACTTTCTGGAGCAGCAGCACCAGCCATAGTTATTGTGTTGCCAGTGTGAAGAAGAGCTGATGTCTTGTTAACCCTCTGTGCTCCTACTGAAATTCACTGGAGTCTCAATGGTTAAGCTGGGGAGTTGAACTGAGGGTGTCTTTGATTCAATTTGTACAGAGTGTTTTAGTTCATTGATACCTGCCTTCAACAATTAGATTATTGATATCCTGTTCTGCTACTAACCTCATTCATATGTTGACTGTTTTGTAAATAATAAACTGTATAAAGAGTATGTACTCCAGTGTGTGGGGAAACCAGAAGAAAGCACTCTGTGGAGAGGTGGCCCCAACCTTAGGGGCTGGGAGGTTGACCGAAGCTATTTGACACCCCAGGACCCTGAATCCAGATGTAGCCATGGGTAGTACCATGGCTAGAATCACATATATGTAACCCTTCTGCTGGGCACAGGTCAGTGGCAAGAAGGGCGGGGTTCACATTCCAGGGTACCCAATGAGTTATGCCAGTGGCTCAAGCCTCCACCCAGAAAGCTAGGAATACTAAATTTGCCTGGGGTATCCCACAGAGACAAATCCCCATTCTTGCAAGTGGTGTAAACCAACAGATACAAATTTATTACCAAAACAAACAAAAAAATCAAATAAAAGAACAAAACTTTAAACACAATATAAATGTTATCTCTATATATACAGTTTATAGGTTGAACCTGTTTAAAAAGACTTCACCCCAGCCCAGGCCAGTTTGGGACTTGGTGCTCCCTGAAGGGTTAGTTCCAGGGCCCACGCCAGAGCTGTCTTATTACTGGAGTTCACCACACATTGGGAAGCTGCTTGTGGTCGGCAGTTTGGTAACGGGCCCCTCGCCACCCCTGAAGAAGTGGTGGAGCACCGATCTTTGCCCCCATTGAGAAGCTGTGTGAGGGAGTGTCTGCAGCTCCAGCCAGCATACACATGCCCCAAAACTTCTGGCCTGGATTGTACAGCCTGCTGAAAGAGAAACTGCAAAACAAACTTAAAAGGGAGCCAGGTTGATTACTGACTACAGTTGGCCCCAACCATAAAGCTTGGCTAGAGTCAAGGACTGTCAAAAGAAACAAAGGGGGAAAACCAGGCCTAACC
Organism: Crocodylus porosus; assembly: GCF_001723895.1. Taxonomy (NCBI): domain Eukaryota; kingdom Metazoa; phylum Chordata; order Crocodylia; family Crocodylidae; genus Crocodylus; species Crocodylus porosus. The sequence goes on along the minus strand of NW_017728918.1, from coordinate 46,962,521 downwards.
TCTAAGCCTGGGCTGCAGGTAATCTGGGTCACACAACTCCACTGGGAGCAGAAAGTTACAAACCTTAAACTTGGCCCCAAACTGGCAGAACCCCAACCCTTGCCAATCTAGCAGAATAAGAAACTCCCAGGTTTTAACTCAGTTTAAAAGCTGCCAGACCTAATTCCTGGCCAGCCAACCCAAGGAATCAATACCCTCTTCCCCACTATAAATCCTTTAAAACCTCAGAAAAGTGGGGAGAAAAGGAGGAGAGAGGAGTTCCCAGACAATTCTGGGACATTTCTCTCCCTCTCTTTCCTCTACCTGAGTTTCCCCTTTCTCTAGCTGCAGATTCCTTCTCCCCTTGGAGACGATTTCCCTCTTTAGCAGCTCATAGCAGGTTCTCTTCCTTCCTAACCAGCCTAGCTGACCTTATATCCCCTGGTATCACATCACCTTAGACTTATCCAGTCAGGGAGTGCCATACTTCAGTCTCTCTCTCTCAACCAATCTGCTTGAAGAAGCTTCTGCTCTCCTTAGCCAGTCAAGCCAGAGGATTTTACATATCTTCCCCAGATACAGGGCTACAGCTTTCCAGAAAAACAGGGGCCATCTTGCCCATATGGCCAGACTGCATGTTTTCACCTTAAAGCAACAGGTCAGAGGAGAAAAGGAGGGGATTAGGAGAGAATGAAGATAAATACAAAACAAAAAACACACAATACACAGCTATCCAAGGCACACACTCTGCCATACACAGTTGAAGTCTGCGTGGGTGTTTCATATAACTAAATACTCGTTGGATGAGGAAGAGCATGAAAGAGAAACCAACTATATTTTTGTTGTTTGGTGGGCAAGGTAAGAGTTGGGTTCAAGTACCTGCATCTTCCTCTTCCCAAATAAGAGCCATAACCAGAGTGGCATTCCAGGATGGTATTTCCTCTATTTTGACCAGTAAGAAATATTACAACAGAGATGAGAAAGTGTTCCATATAGAGTGATATATTTTAATGAAAAAGTCAATTTCCACTAATCAGCATTTGCCAACAACAGCAAATGACTGAAAAATTCCTGAGCAGAATCAAGATTGCATATTGAATTTACTTTTCAAGATGAATGGGGACAGATTTCAACTCCTCCTCACTTGTCACCTTACTAACAAATGTGTAGGTAAAAAAAGGTAGAAGCCTGCATGATCCAGGTATTTATTGTTAAACTTCACAAGTTGTTGAGTGAATAGGAGTAGTTATGAGAAAGGCAAGTGAGCTAGGATCTTGTTGCATGTTATAATTAAGACATGATAAAGCTAAGTGGCATTAAAGTTAAACGTCTGAGCAGCAGCACATTAAAGGTTCATGCCCTCTCTGACTTGTACTTTTCAGACTTTCTGCTACAGAGCTGGTAAGCAGGGGTGTGCTATACCCTACCAAGCTCCCCCTGCTCACCAGCTCTCCAGTGACTCCCTCATTCACTGAGATATATCCCCCACCCTTGTCCTTGGGACTCACCTCCCACCCACCCACCCCCAATGTTGATCCCTGACTCCTGGCTCCCTGTTCACCTGCAGTTGCTGGTGGTGACCCAGGGGTGAGAGAAGCTCCTGTTCTGCTCCAGAAACTGCAAGGGCTGGGCTCAGCCCAGAGACTATCAGCAGGAGTGGGCAGGTGAGTTTCTCTTCCTGTCTGCTTTCTGGCTGCTGGGAAATCCCCAGAGGAGCAGACAGGGAGGAGAAACCCTCTACTACCCCACTACTGCCACTCTTTGGGAAGAGTCCAACCCCTGTAGTGGTACAGGAGCATCTCTCACCCCTGGGAGAGCTCTGGCAGCCAGTGAAAAGCCCCATGAGAAAGCAGAGTCAGCTTGGAATGGAACCAGGAGTGAAGGGACGAGGGCATGGCTCTGAGCATGGGCAGGAAGGGGAGGGTGGGATTCTTACCTTCTTTGGGACTCCTTTGGCTGCCAGTTATCCCCAGCTGCCATTCCTGGGCAGTAATCCTCCAGAGGATAGACTGTCCATATCTGGGAGGAGGAAGCTTGGGGTAGTGCATCTTGGGATCCCACAGGTTCACTCCCAACTCATATTGGCTCCATGGAGGAGCCTAATGATACTGCAACACAGACTACCTAAGTCAAGAAGTCAGGCTACAGATAATCTTCATACAACAAGGTTTATCTCTGAGATGTTCAGAGCCCACCAAGTTCATCTTTTACTTACTTAATAGACACTCCCATTTTAACAGCCATTAACACATCGAAAAGGTAACATGTAACAACACACTTGTTTCTCTAGTGAAATTGAATCCCAGAATTAGCTAGGTAGATACTTCTTGGGTTATCAGAAAACTACGAAAAAAGGCAGGGAGTAATAGATCAGTGGTAGAGCAAATATAGAGCTGGAATGCAAGAAAAAAAATTACAGTTAATACTGCCACACACATACAAAGCAACTGATCATCAACCTCAACAAATAACCCCTCACAACTAAGCAAGTGTACCTACATGTGGTAACAACCTGAAATTCTACAGGACAACTTATCTACCATGCCTAATTAAAATCAAGTGACTTGAATTTTATTCAGAAGTATATCATAGCTTGGCTCAGAACACCAAAGGTGGCCTGAATTCCTGAGTCAAGGAGCTTTTATGATAAACACCTTGTTGGCAATTCCTCCCTACATTTGAAAGCAAGAGTACTACTGATGGCAAATCTCGAAGTATAGCACAATAAGAAAGAACATCTCATTTTAGCACCAATCCATGTATTGTTATAAAAAGTTAGGACTTTTGGCACTGGATTATGACCCAGATACCTTGTTCCAGGCAGACCCAAATCTTCACCCTGACCACAGCCTCTTCATTTGATAATAGGTGAATTTTATTGATACAGAGTGATAGCTCGTAAGAACGACACAAACAGTTCTATATATCTACCTGTCCCAGGATTCAAAGAGTCAAGGTACATCTGGCCAGTACACAAGCTTCACTCTGAGGTTCTTTCTTGGATGTCAGATGTCAGCAACCTGAACACTGGAGGGCTCATGTCCCCCTCCCCCTGTTGGGTAGATGAGACAGGCTGGTGGTATGTCCTCTGTCCATGGTGGCTTTGGGTTCTGCTCTAAAATCCCTCCTTTTATATCTTTTCTCCTCTGTGATGACTCTTCATCTTTGGGCATTGCTGATTGATCTCTCTATTGTTGTCATACCATCCACATTCTGTCCTGTCAGCATATTACTTTGTTTCACAAGCCCATCACATGCACACATTCTAATTTGGGCTTTCCCGGTCTTCTAATTTGATCCATGTACCAAAATCAGAAATCTCAAGGGCCCTGAAGTTGAGCACTGTGATCTGGTACCACCTTATCTTATGTTATGGAACAATGTGGTACATGTCTACAATTTCCCAACCTGTGTGTCTGCTTGCCTGTGTGAGACACAGAGGGCCTTGAAGCACAAGCAGGCTTTTTAGAAATCAAGTAACCCTTCCCATTGCCCTGGGCCATTGATTTAATGCATATCTACTTTAACTACAAGCCAATTCCCAAAAGCAAACCTCTAAATACCATTTTCTAGCCATCAAGGACCAGCTCTTTTTATGCCATTAAGGAAGTCACTGGTAGCAAGTGTAGTTAATAGGTCATTGGTGTTAGATGTTTTCAACAAAAGAATTAATAAGTAAGCTGCAGCTGGAGTTCCTAACGGTGTTGAAATGAAGCTGCAGACAGTAATTGAGTTATGAGGTGGCAAACATATGGATAAGTATCTGAAGGAGCCAGCTGGTAACCTGTGTCAGCAGCTGAGCACTTGGGACAGCAGGACACTGGGAGCAGAGATAACATCAAGCTGTTGTCATGCCACTGGCACTACTATGCGTCTGCAACAGCAACTGATATTTTTCTCTCCCCCTCCACCCCCAACAAGTTGGCACTCAGAGCAGCTACCCTGTTTGCCCCCACTAGCTATGCTATTGAAAGGAGCATATCTGAAATAAGCATTTACCTAACCAGGCTTTTTGAGCCATGCTTCAACATGACCATCTAATAACAACCTCATTTGAAACATATTATTATAACTCTGGGTATGAGTTCCAAATACAGGTAATATGTCTCTAACAAGGATATCAGGCCAATTGCCTTCACCAGTCAAGATATGTTCTTATATCTGGATTCAGACAGCTCTTGCAGATATTGGTATGAACAAGGAATATCCCCCTTTCTCTCTCCCCAGAAATTCCATCATGTGGCATTATATCATCACCTAAATTAGTTATCAGATGTCTGCCACTTGAGTAAACAATAGCAGACAGCAGTAGTGGGTAGGCTAGCACAGAGGTTAATCTTGGGTACTGTTTCAGGCTATGAAGGAGAGAATGTTTGAATGCTCATCAACACTTCTGTGTATTTCCCCCCAGCTTGATGCCAACATCTCTACTCCTTCCAAACTGTTCCCCATACCAGTCTAATTCACCTCATGTGTCCCTTTGTCTTTCAGCAAGCCACCCCACTTTTCTCCAAGGCAGAGAGAAGGAAGAACCTGGACTTAACAGGCCAAAGTGCAACTGAAGAGAAGGTCCTGATTAGTTCTATGATTATCTCATGTAAGCTGCCCAGTGTGTATGTCTACATGTGTCCCTATGGCACATTTCTTACTGCAGTAACAGCCCACCCTGCACTGTATGTGCCATGCATGTTTATTTTAGCTGCTATGTCTTCATAGCAACAGCGATGTAGCTGCAGTGTCACAGTGATATAGTGTCATGTGTAGACACGTCCTGTGTAGACAGAATCTTTGGGAATTTTGGTGCTAAAATCTAAGAAATTTCCCAGGTTTTTGCTGACTTCAGTCTTTCGAAGGTTTTTAACTCATTCCAACTTATAGAGACTATCAGTAAAACAGCAAAAGTTACAGCCCTGACACAAAGGTTATCCCCTGCCAAATTTAAAGACCTTTTATCTGAAGTATGGGAGTGCAAAGAAAGAAAAATCCACTAGAATTTCTTATCACTGGACCAAATCATTTGGGGCTGAAATTTTCCAAAATTATTCAGGCTATGTGAGATATTTAACCCTAAAAATTTTCAAGCCAAACAATTACAAGTTATAAGCAAATGAAACCATATCTTATAACAGGATATATCAAGGTCAAGCAACCTTAAAAATAGGGATTGCTACCTGCCATGCCTAGTTTATTTATATTAAATATTCACATACACACAACGGTACCATCACATGGCTAATTACCTCTTTAGTGTTCCAAAAGGATCATTTTCCATGTTTCATTGTCCATGTCTCTGTTTTTAATTAAAACTATAGCTAGTTTTACCATATTTTCACTGTCCAGAAGCAACAGCAAGGCCAGACTTTACATTACTTCAAGCAAAAATACTTCAGTAATGAATTAAGTATAAATAAATGAAGCATAGATAAATTTCAGCTCTAGGGATGTTTCCCTGAATTTATTAAAATGTGGCAAATGCATACCACTTCAAATAAAAATACAAATATTTGTAACTCAGATGCACAAAATAGAATATAGACACTTATAATATCAAACAGGTAGAACAAGGTAATTGGAAACCAACTAGTTCAAAGAAACACACATTTATCCATATATCTTAAAACGTGCTCTTAATTCTAAATATGGATAAAGCGTTAAATGCATGAGCTTCTACTTGTCCCCAGCCAAGAGAGAGACTTAGATTGTTGGCTATCATATTGCTTAATAAACATTTTTGTGCTCAGATTCATATCTGATTAACATGCCCTCCTGCAGTTACATTTACAAACCACAGCTACAATTAAATGACATGAATGTAGTACCAGGCTGCACACATATTGAGCACTGCCATTATGGTCATATACATACACACGTGTACAAGTGCTGCAGCTATTTCCAGCTGCCTTTGACCCAGCAGTATGTATCAACATTGAATTATCCTAATTCAGTTGTCAGAACCAGTAAAAAGACAAGCAGGCAAGCATTATGACAAGGGGGAATGATTATGCTTCTCTCCTTGCAGTGTTTCTACATGTAGAATCTTTCAATGCTATTTCATCCGCACCAGAACAAAAGAGAACTTTTCTAATTTGCTTCTTGACTATGAATGGCCATGAGATAATAAATTCATTTTTACCATCTCACCTACAAGAAGCAAAGCAAGGAAAATAGGGGGAAAAAAACAGACAAATAAACATCAACAGAAATGCATAATGCACTCAAGAAAAGCAAGGATCTGCTGTTATCATCCTCCTACTCTTCCTTGTCTGTTTATGAACCTGAATTGTGTAATGTGGCTTTGCATAATCTTTCAAACAAAGCAGGCACTTTACTTGTTCTGTAAAGTACCTCATATTTTTGAGTCTTCTCAATGTAATTTATTAATCAGAGAAAATAGAGCTGGAAGGGACCTCAAGAGGTCACTGAGTCTCACTGTTTTGACAGGATCACACCTACCTAACAGTCTCAGACAAATGTTTACCTAACCTTCAGTTAAAAATTTCTCTCTAGGTAATCCATGCTGGGGCTTATATGCTCTCATAGTTGTAAAGACTTTCTTACTAACTAAATCACGTTTTATCAATTGAAGTCATTACTTCTTTTCCCATCGCCTGTGGATTCTGGAAGTATGGACAAATATATTTGGAGCTTTTTCAAAAGAGGAATGTTTCAAAAGGGCAGCAGCTGTTACATGCGGGCAAGCCCAGAATGATATAAATGTAGAAAAACTGTTCCAGCTTTAACCCTGGATTAAGCAATGGTCAAAAAGTAACAACTGCTGCCATTTTAAAACATTCCCCTTTTGGAAAGTCTCCAAGTTTATAAGTGTCTATACCTTCAAAACAAGTAATTGTCCTCCTCTTCATAAGAACTGTTTTTGTATTAGAAGACTCTTACAAATTCATCTAGTCTTAGCTAAACTGAATAATCCAAATTCTTTCAACTTTCCTAGCAACTCATTTTTCAGATCTCCGGTCATTTTATTGATCTTCTCTGGACTCATTTGTCCATATCTTTCTGGAGGGGCAGTGGCCAAAACTCTACATAATGACTGTGATTAACCATTATTCACAATTAATAATGCATCCATAAACTGTGCTGCAAAAACACTGTTTTCTTATATAGGCATGCCTATGAGCTGCAAATGCAATAGTGACATACCCTCTGTATCTTAAGCAAAACAGGTACTACTGAAAAACCATTCTGTTCTAACATCATGCCTTAATCCTCATCTGAAGACTCTCTCAGATGTGGAGAGGTAGCATTTAAACAAATCTCACATCCCATTTAAGTCTTCAATCACTTTGCCAAGGCTAGCAGCAAATCCACCTATTAATGTCAAATGACACTAATGTTTTGTTATATAATGTTTTATAATTTGATTGCACTGAACACCTCAGCTCCAGAAAGCCATCAGTAGTTCATACCTTGGCTTAGCTGATTCTAATCTTTTCCTCCTATCACTGTACTTTTTTGAGAAGGAAGAGCTGTCATAGAATGAGAGAAAATGGGAAGTAGGGTAGAGAAAGAAAAAGATATGAATAAAGGTATCTGAAGGATTGGATAGAGAAAAGGAAAGGCAAAGGAATAGGAAGAGACAGATGAGGAAATGGAAGAACAAGAGAAAATGGAACAAGAGAAAAATGAAAATGGAGAGAAAGAGGATGAGAAGGAAGATGCATGGATTTTGTGTTTGCTGGGCACATCTACACAAGATGCTACATTGCCGTAGTAATTCACTACAGTAGCTCACCACTACAGCGACATAGCATGGGCAGGTACAAACCATGACATCAATGTTTTGTTGCTGTAGTGATGAGCTACCTTGCTATAGCACGTCGCTATGGCAACATAGCTGCTAAAAATAACTGCACTGCTGGGACAGCACAGTAACGGCAGTTGCTGTACTGTCATTTGGTACGTCTTAAAGGAAGTACTAAATGATGGTGCAGTAACAGCTGTGCCATGGGGGGCACGTGTAGATGCACCCACTGTGTATTTTAGATGCAAAAATTCAAGATTTACTATTTCTAGTACACAAACTTCTACCCATTAAGCTAAAGAACTTCTAAAGCTGCAGATATAGGAATATTATTGGCATTAATTATTAGAAACCTGGAGTCCCCTGTGGTTCAGTGGTAGAATCCTTCCCTATCGTACAAGAGACCTCGGTTCAATTCCAACACTTATACAACTACGGCCATGGAGGCAGCAAACATCTGGACTCAGTCTAGTCTTTGGATTCTATGTCAGTGGCCTAAAGAGAGGATAGAAGATCTGAGTATCTTCTACTCCAAAAAAAATTCCTGCCAAGTTGCAGTGCAGCATGGAAGAAGTCCCCAGTGCCAAACCCTCCCCACACCCCTGGTTGCCTGGCTGTGATGTGGCATGAGAGAAGCCCCTCACTACTGAAGTGTCTTGGTCCATGGGCTAAAATCAAAAGCTCTGCAGGCTGTAGGTTGCTGAGGGCCAAGATAGAAACAATGACGACTCACGTACCCTATCCATTATATTCCAACAAAAAGAAAGAAACAGCTAAGGAAACAGAGTTTTCCCCTAACACAGGGCTCCAAGAGCTTGTGGCAGACAGTAACTTTTATCCTTTTATATTGCTCCCTGACCAAGGAAAAGTGGGAGAGAAGATGCCAACAAGCCTACATTTGAGAGAAAAGATTACAGTAACCCTACAAGGAATTGCCAAAGAGATACAAATCATTGGTTTACAGATATTTATTCATGACTTTTCTTCACTTACTATGTTATGCTTATATCCCCCTTGTACTTATGATATGTATACCTGCAACCTCTAAGTGTACCTATCACACATGCAACAAGAGTGTTCCCACCTACTGTAATTACAGTGCATTGGAGCAAACCTGATTAATCAATTAATCAAATTTGCTGGAGCATAGTGTGGCCAGGGTAGGGTAGATCAATGAATTCTCCCCTTTAGGGACTCTACTGCCATGCCTTTGTTATTGAGAGAATGAGAAAATATGTTAAGCCCTGAGAGATCATACAAACAATCACCCCACTAGTAAGCAAAAGGAAAATTGGTTGTATTAAGCTTCTTCACTATGTAGCCTGATTACACCCAGGGGTGTGCCCTATCTGCAAGTGGAAAGGATGGGGTAGTCAGGCAAGATTGCTGTGAGAGGGGCCTGCCACTGAGAAGCAGTTCCCTCTTTTCTTTATAGAGCCAGGCTGGGACCAACCACTTCACTATACAAATTGTGGCTGTTGGGCTTCAACTATCCATTCTTGGGCAGCCCCTGCACATGAGATGGATGTTGGGCGTTCTCCAGGCTTGCCCATTTGACCAAGCAGGTATTCCTTCCACAACTTGCCTTCCCTGCTCTCACCTGCCATGACTTGCTGGTTACTCAGTGGTCGGGGTTGGCAGTCAGATATACTCAATGGCCCACAGTTCTCCCGACGGTCCTTCATGAGGATCTACCTCCCCTACACCCCAGCCTCACTCCTCCTCCGGCACGATTGATCCTTGTTGGCCTTGGCCTGTCTGTGGAGTTCTGTCCCTTCCGTTGGCCTCCCAGAGAGACTGCCTGACAACGGGAAATCTGTCTTCTCAGCTCTGTCTCCACTCTGTCTTCCTCCTCCCCTCTTGCCCTTTCTCTCGGGGAAACAAAAAAAGAAAACCTCCAAAGCACTTCCCTCGGCCCCAATACACAGGGTAGCTCACAAGGCCTTCCCCTTCTCAACCAGGGGAAAAAAAAGGGAAACTGGTCATCCTAGCGACCCTATGCCTGAGCCTGCTCCTAGGCTAAACTACACCAGGCTCCTGCCCTGCTATATTAACTCTGGGTACCTTTTAAATCCTCCTGCACCCTTGGAGCTCTTCACTCTCTGCTACTGACCTGGCCAGGAAGGGTGGCGATGCCCACCTCAATGGCGGTCATTCCAGGGTTCCTCTTGGAGTCCCTCCCACCAGCATGGGTTCCCGCTCACCTTGGTCACTCGGCCTCTGCCACTTGGGATCTTGCTGAGCCTCCTGCCTGCTCCTGGATCCTTGTTCGGGTCCGGGGTCCCTGCCACCTGATGCCTTCCAGCCTCTGGCTCCCAGCGGTCCACTGGATTCGGTGGTGCCCACAGTGAGGGTTTCTTCCCTTCTCAGGTCCAGCCAGGGTCTTCTTTCTCTCTCCTCTCTTCCTCCCTCCTCTTCTGCAGCATCGGCCGCCATTTTTATTCTTGCTGGCTGGCATTGGAGCTGACATCACCAGCTGGCCATAGCTGTATAAACAAGTGGCTGATGAGCCACGCAGGTTCTCCCTGCCACTTCTGCTGCTTCGTGCCTCCTGCCACAAGTAAGTGTTCACTTGTACATCCCTCCCTGGGACACAAATTTATTGTTATTCAAACAAAATATATGAATAAGAGTGTCCTGGGACGCAAGGCATGAAAGAGTACTCACCAACGACTCGGGAGGCAGCAGCATGCGAGGGGCAGAAGGCAGAACCCGCGTGGCTCATCAGCCACCTGTTTATCCAGCTGCGGCTGGCCAGTGACATCAGTGCTGAATGCTGGCCAGCATGGATAAAAATGGTGGCGCACACTGCGGAGCCGGCAGCGAGGGAGAGAACACAGCCACGGATGTCCCCGCAGCAAAGACGAGCTGATACATGGAACCAGAGGAGCAGGAGCTGCCGGGATGGAAGCAAGAAGGAAGAAGAGGATCATCTTGGTGATGCTGCAGATAAGGCAGCGGAGGGATGCCAAGATCGCCAGGTAAGGATGACGGGAGGTACACCTGAAAAAATCCACCCCGGGAGAGAGGGACTGTGAGGAATCCAGGAAGGATTGCAGCTGGACTAGGAGGTGCCTTAGAGCATTGCCGCTGGACTAGGAAGTGCCTTAGAGTAGGCAGGGAACTAAGTACCTAAAGGGATGAGGCAGCCAGTGTCCCGTTGAAGCAAGGGAAGGGAGAGGTATAGTTAAAGGGGCAGTGCGCCCAGTTTTGTGTTAGAGCTTCTTTCTTTCCTTTTCTTTTGATTTTGTTGTTCCCCAAGCTCCAGGGGTATCTGAGAGTAGCGGACCTGCATGTAGGCTAGGTAGTGTTGGGGGGGCCTGAGTAGGACCCGGTCGAGGGTCCCAGGAGCGAGACGCCGACCAGCCTGATACTGCTACACAGGAGGCATGAGGCTGGGGTATAGGGGTGGCAGAGCCCCATGAGTAACTGCCGGGAGGAACCTCGGGTCTACAAACAAACCTGATGAACGGCCCCGGACACTGAAGTCAACAAGTCATGGCAGGCAAACACGGAGTTAAGGATTCGGGTGGAAGTCGCTAGCTCAGACAGAGGTGTGAGCCCATGAGGCACATAACATCAATCACCCAAGTGAGAGTGGCACAAGAGCGACTGGTTGAGGCCTGGCGGCTACAAAGAGAAATTCAATATTTACAGTAGAATTAGTATGTGACACCATATACAATAACTTGCAATCAACACATTGCACTACTTTGAGGGACTGCAAAACATAAAACAGGTAACTGGGAACTCAGTACAGGTGACCCACAGCACAGGTAATCATTAACCCCCCCTGAAAAGATAAACATTAACACCCTGGAAAGGTAAGTCAAAGTATTAACATAATAAACACATATAAGCATCAACTTAGATAAACCCAGGTAAGCTGAGGTAGCAATACAATAGACATACACAGGCAACAATACAGGTAAGTTCAGGTAATAGGCAATAAGCATATATAGGCAATGAAACAGGTAAACCAATATAAACCCCCTTAAGGAATACCCATAACTATACTAAGATCAACAATACAAAACAACATCAGTCACAAAACATGAGGTGCAATCAGCACCCCATGAGGTGTTCCCTGGATGCCCTCTCCTTTAGGGCCCAGGATGTGGACATGGCCCCTACCTCCACAATGGAGCAGAGTTGTGGAGGCTGCAGACTCTCCCCTCCCAAGGCTGCCTCCCCTGTGGGACCCACTTTCCCAGCAACTCATGCTCCCACTCAGAAGCAGACAAGGTTCATCCCCTGATGGCCAGTCCTGCAAGAGCCTCTCTCCAGCAGTGCCTCTGGCTCCTCTCGATGGCTTGGTGCCCTGCTCCGGACATCTACAGTCCTACAGGAGCTGAGCCCTTACTGGCTCCAGTTCCCCAGTCTCACACCAGGGGCCTTTCCCCTTCCTGGGCCCTGTTCTGAGCACCAGGGCTCTTTTAGTTTAATGCTGAGCCATGCTGCAGGGCTCTGGCTACCTGGCCTAGAGCCAGGGCTAACTTGAGCAGCCTTAAGCCACTCTCGAGGTTGACTCTCCATGTGCCAACCTGTGCACCATGTGGGGCCTGAGCAGCCTTGCGCTGCTCCCAGGGCCGGCTCTCTGTGCGCTGATCCATGCATCGCCCCATCCAGTCACTTGTTGGGTTCACTGACTCAAGCTATCTTGAGCGGTTCCCAGAACCTGAGCACTATGCACCAATCTGCACACCATTGAGGCTCAGGCGGGGTCCCAATGATGGCCTTCTCTGGAGCTCCTCTCTCCTTGCCGTCCCTTGCCACATATGTCCAGCATGCTAAGCATACTAGACTTTTGTTTACACTGAAGGCCCTGCCTCTAAGTCCACCAGAGCTGCAAAGTGTGGTCTTCAATCAAGTCCAGGGGCTCTTCACCCCCTCACCCCCCAGCAAGGGCAGGGCAAGCCCCTCCCCACTGTTACTTGATTGTAACAGTTCCACAAATCTGAAGTGTCTTTTTCCAAGCCTGGCTTGCTGGGCAAAAGTGGTGAGCCCACCACAGCTACAATCACGATCCACAGCTTTACTTCCACTTTTCCTGCTTGGTTGCAAACAACACCAGAGAGATTAGGTCCTCACTTCTCCTTTTATTTTCCTCTTTTTGCAGGTCCCTGCTTCCTGCCTCAGTCCCACAAAGAGTTTCTCTTGTCAGACCCACCAGGTAAGTGCTCACAGGTTTCTTGCTCCTTTTCCTCTCACCGATCCCTCACCACACTTCATTCACCCAGTGAGTTAGGCTTGGCTGCATTGGCTCTTTCTGTCCCGATCTGTTCCTACTCATGCTGGCCATGCCCTCTCCCATCTCTCTGTGTGCCCCTGGGGGCACTCTGCTGCCCTTGAAGTCTTCCCTTTTGTAACTCCCTGACTCTAATCTACTGTGCCCATTTACCCGGTGTATGATGAGGCACTGCCTCATACCAGTGTCTGTGCCCTTCTGTGACCTGGCTTCCCTCTCCTCTTGGGAGAATAGCCCTACTAAGGAACAGGGTTGAATATCATCCTGTTACACATGGTAATTACCACACTCAAGCAGACTTCAGCATCTCATGTTTCAGCAACCCCACACTGAAAAATGGAGGCAGGGGTGCTTTAACTAAAGCTTATTCAATAAGCTTTAGTTAAAGCACCCCCCTCCACCATTTTCCACAATGAGGATGTTGCTACACAAGACACTCTGGGTACTTTAATTAGAGTGGCTGTTGGAGCCTCTCTAACAAAAGCATCCCCCCAACACCACCAATTCCTGGAGCACTTGTATAAATTCCCAGTGTGATTAGTGTATTGGACTTGATGGAAAATCTAGATAGAATTAAAACGAAACTCAGGTTTATAGCAACCCAGCTTCAGCTTTCAATTCAGAATTGCTTTTGTACCTTTCTAGGGGCTTAATCTAATATGATTAATCAATGAAGAACAAAGCAAAATAGTCTACAAGTTGATAGCATTAGTCTATCATTCTTTTAAGAGCTAGATAAATTCAGGTTCTCTGTAAAAAAGATGAACCCAAAGGCATTTGCTTGATTAACTGTCTGTCCATAACACAAAACCAAGTCAGAAAGCTTTTCCAGGCTTAAAACTCAATTGATATGCAGTTTGGGAAAGATGTTGTATGAAAATAAGTCAATGCAATAAACAAATTCACATATACATTCCTGTTAGTAATGCCATTAGTATTAGCACTGCTATGTATGGTAGTTTGAAGCAAAACACACATCAAGTTACGAATGTTATTTACCTTCCTTCTGTATAGAAGAAAACCCATCACTATGGCTTGAATGAAATGCAATTATTCCATTTTGATATTAGTTATTTCTTGGTCTTAACTTGCTAAAGATTCTTAAAGTTATTTTCATGTAAGAAAAGAGTAATAGCTGTGAAAGGTAGTCAGCTTGACAGCTCGCTCTTCAACAATAAACCAAGATAGGTATGTTTGTTATACATTATGCCAACTTTATAAAACTAAACAGATATTAGACTGACAGTTTATATAACTAAATAAGAAGTCCCCTTTTAAGTCAAGGGTGTATGAAAAGCAAGGAGAGGCATCTTTCCAAGCATGTAATACTGCTGTAATCCAATTTGGCTGGCATAAATCCATTTTGCAAGGAGACAAATATTGGATTAACTGAGATATTGATCGTAAAAATACCAAATACACTGTATTGCTCAAATAAAGTTTACAAGTACAAGTTTATGGCTTAATTACTAATATTCCTCATCCTTGTTTTGTTTGAGGAGCTTTTCAAATTCCAAGTGATTTTAGTTTCATGGTATTTGTGGAAAATGCAATACCCAAGAAGTAGGCAAGCTTCACATACTATAAGCACAATTTGTAGCTACCAGGAATTATAACTAGACTTGCTATAGGCCTGAAGCCCAGGGTTTGCTAATCTTAGAAGTTTGGTTCAACTCCTGTCACACCTAATTAAACTAGCAACTACTGGCCAGCCTGCTGAGAATCAGATCTTGGTACTTTAACAAAGGACACAGATTTTATATTTGTAATGCTTCTTCCATTTCAGCTTTGCACAGTACAGTGATACACAAACACTTCAGTGAAATAAGATTCTGTGTCAGAAGCAACTGTTTTAATACATTATCAGGGAGTACATTTATGGGAAAGAAGGAAAATAGATATTCCAATATTCTTCAGAGTACAGTGAACCTTTTTTGCAGAAAAGAGGGCTTGGTGATTGCCAGCACTGTCTAGTTATGCTGGATGAGTGATAGTTTTACTATATAAAATAAAACACATGCCAAATATTAGGATCACCAAAAAGGAAGCATTGCCTCCATCAGTGATTAAGGCCCTGATCTAATTTATCCCAGGTCTAACTGGATAGGCCTTTCCTACCTTTTAGGCATTAAGTCATTAAGTCCTATCTCATCCTAGACCTGAGTTACTACACATGTTAGTAAATGATCTATTATGGACACTTAGGGCACTTACACATATGCAGGGAGCCTGCTACAGTGCACTGGAAATCCAGCATGTCGGAGCAGACTTGATTAATTGAATCTGCTAAAGCATATAAATTGATGCACTCTGGCAGCATTGTGTGTCATGTGTAACAGCAGTGCACCATGCCTCTGCACTGAGAAAATGGTGGCTGTGGGCTTTGAACTAACACTGAGTGATTTTAATTCATGCAACTCACTAATTAAAAGCACCTGGTGTCACGTCAGAAACACCTGTAAAGATGCCCTAGGCAACTAAATCAGCTTAACTTGTAATGCAATCCAATACCATCTAGAAAAGTACACAACCTCTACGTTAGCCCCCAAGCCTTCATTGGAGAAATGCAACAGATGAGCTGGAAAATGCCAGGAAGCCATATGGCTAGAACATACCCAGTAAGTGAGAGACCTTGTTTCTAGGTCCACCTCATGAAAAGCTCCTTGACCTCTCATTTCTCAGGAAAGCACCCCTAACATCAAGCCAGGGAGGAGTCATGGCTAAAAGCATTCTACACTGTCTGAAAACATTTAAAAGCATTTTTATTGCATAGGACAGACAAGATTTATGGGGGCATAAGGACAACATGACTACAGAATTGGACTCCTTTTTTGCAAGAGAGGAAGCTACTGCCCTCACAGGAAACCAGCTGCCCTGCTCCACCTCCAGCGATAGTCATTAAATAAAATGGATGACTTATTTAAAGTACAAAACTCATTAGGGGCAGGAAGCAAGAGCTAGAACCTAAGATTATCTCCCTTCCAGAGTTATATCATTATCCACAAGTAATACTTTCTATCTCTGATTGGTTAGGCATTTTTATTCACCATAATGGAATCATCACCTGCCCTTAGGTATTCATACCTTCATCACATCTCAGTTAGACTACACAGCAATGTGATATACTTGTGCATGATGCCTCCAAATACTTAGGAAACCCCAGTTGCTGCAGAACAGTGCAGTACATTTCCTCACAAGCTTTGGTAAACACGTCAAATCTTTTCTTTACAACCTACGCTAGCTTCCCATAGAATACAAAATCAAGTTCAAAGTCTTTTTCCTAAACTTCGAGGTTCTTATTGGCCTTGGCTCAAGGAACATTGCATTGAGACTGGGCATGCCACCAAGAAATATGCCCGGTCCACCTGCACACCAGCTTGCAAATTTGTAAAGAAGATGACTCAATGCAGCCTCCAGCATTCACCCTGGAATACACAGGATAGACAGCCTAAACATGGTGCTTGTCAGAGGTGTAACTGGCTAAGACTGCACCCAGACCAGTCTGTACCTTCTGGTTTTGGAGCAGTGGGTAAAAGCAGCAACTGAAGTTCACTGCTGTTGAGGGCAGTAAATTAAACTCACAACTAGAGCATGACTAAAATCTGCCAAGAATTTGTTCCCTCTTCCTCTCCCCAGGTGGAGAATAGTGTGCTTATAGTATGTACTTATAGTATGTGAAGTTGTCTACTGCCTGGGTATTGCATTTCCCACAATTACCATGAAACTAGAATCACTTGGAATTTGAAAAGCTCCTCACCTAAAACAAGGATGAAGAATGTTAGTAATTAATATTGCTTTACACCTCATTTTTTTGCCACAGACACCCATCCTTATGCTACTGGTGCTTAGATATGCAGTTGTAGCCATGTTCAGCCATCTCCTCCACAAATTTGCAAGCCACAGGGTTTGCACACTGGGTGGATCTTATTT
This sequence comes from Crocodylus porosus, assembly GCF_001723895.1. NCBI lineage: Eukaryota > Metazoa > Chordata > Crocodylia > Crocodylidae > Crocodylus > Crocodylus porosus. Next base: position 46,945,605 of record NW_017728918.1, on the reverse strand, counting down.
CTTAGAAGCATACCCAGTGTCAGGAGGCAGTGAAGATAGCCCCTAAAAAACTTCCTTGAGTTCTAAGGAGAAGGCTGTAATTTGTAACTTTGGCAGTGGCAGCAGAAATCCTTCAAAATAGAGGATGATGAATCCCATGGGTCAAGTGAAGGGTTATAAATGAGTCCATTGGTGGCTAAGAAGGCTGAGAACCACAAACTCTCAGGCAAATGCCACAGGTGGTGGTTAAAAGCAGAGTTGGACCATGGATTTCTCAGTCTTGTTTGCTTTCCTTCCATTTCTGTTGTTTTTCTGCCTCCAGGGCAAGATGGTTTTCCTCAAAGTAGTATGTACCTTCTCTCACAAGGCATCACTATGTAGCTCTGTCCCAAGCTAATTTTTCCCAATTTGTGATGTCAGTGCCACGCTTCTTAATGTTTTGCTTGAGTACATCCCTGAAGTGTTTTCTCTGGCCCCCACATGTGCTTTGTCCTTGGCTGACTTGGGGGTATAGCAGTTGTATCAGTAAAAATACATTAGGCATGCACATACAGTGCCCTGTCCACAGCAACTGATGTTGAACAATCAATACTTCCAGACTGGTGGTGGTAGCATTGATGAGGACACTGATATTTGTGCAACAATCCTCCCAATTCATGCCAAGGATCTTCTGGAGATAGTGCTGGTGATGGTGTTCTAGGCTTTTCAGGTGGTCCCTGTAGATCACCCAAGCTTAATAGCTACAGAGAAGAGTTGAGATTACCACAGCTTTATAGTAGGAGCTTTATTCGAGTCCTGATTTTGTGATCATTGACCACACAATGATTCAGTCTCCCAAAGGCAGAGCTGGCACATCGGATCCTATAATGGATCTCCATGTCAATGTTGGTGTTATTTGAGAGATGGCTGCTAAGGCATGCAAAGCATTTAACATTCTCCAGCAACTCTTCATCAGTGAGGATCTTTGCCAGGGGTGTTAATTATCCCAGGGCAGGCTAGTGAATCACCTTTGGTTTTTTGATTTTAAGGATCAGTCCCAGGTACTGGTATGCTTGAGAGAAGCAGTTAACGACCATTTATAGGTCCCTCCTCCATATCCATGCACCGGAGATGGGGATAGTTGGGGGAGACTGTACAGGAAACCCTCGGTATTCGCAGATGCCTAACCCACATTTTAAATACACTGTAAACACTTATCAGAGCTCCTTGGGAGTTGTGTGCTTGCTGCCGCCAGGCTCCCACCGCCCCCGCCAGAGCCATGTCCCCCACACCAGCCACTGTGGGCACTGTGTTCATGAATGCAAATTGCATTTGTGAACGCCGTGCCCTATTCACGGATTACACCATTTGTGGGGATCATGGGAACGTATCCCCTGCGAATGGCAAGGGTCACCTGTAGATGTAAAGAATTCCAACATGAAAATACCCCACTATTCTCCACCTGGGGAGAGGAAGAGGGAATAAATTCACGGCAGATTTTAGTCATGCTATTTAATGCTGTAGATAGAAGACACTCAGAAACTGCAGGGATGAGCACACTAGCAGGACTTTGTACACTACAGACTAGGGATGAGCACACTAGGGACTTTTAACACAGAAAAGCTCTACATAGAGTAGAAATTTGTCTACACTGCAGTTACTGCTCTGATAGCAACTCACATAGAGATACTCAAGCTAGTTTTAAACTAATTAGCCTCAGTACTGATAGCTGTGTAGCAATGACATTATTGAACTGCATGGGCTAATCACCTGAGCATTTGTTGTTCCTCAGAATATGCAGCCTGTGTTGAGCTCCAAGCTGCCACAGCAACACTACTAGCAGTACTAGTAGTGCTATTCAGGGACAAAAGGGAAATTCAGAGAGCCAAATTGCATTGGTATCGCAAGTACAGAAAAACTAAACATTCTAAATATTCATACCTATATTTTAACTCTAAACTCTGAAAGACTGAACAAGTCCTCCAAATAATCACAGTGATTGGTACAATGTAAACCCAGAGTAAAATAGATAGCTCTCTGTACCTCTGACCATAGCAGATAATATGAAAGTGATACACTTTTTAGGTAAAATGCAAGCAACCACAGTTAAATTTTGACTCAAATATATTTTATCTGTATATTTAATTTTTTCTATATAATTATTTATATATTTAATTCTAAGACAATTTTCACTAGCTGAAATAAAAATTGTAAGAAAATGTATTAAGGAAGATTACTTAAAATAAAGAAGGTAAAAATCTCATTAGACTGACAAGCCATTCCGCTTCAGATAGTATGCATTCCTCCCTCCCCTCCACAAAGGTAGAAAGGAAATATATATTTCAATAAACATTTGCCTAGCTTCCAATTGCATTTTCTATGTTGAAGAGAAACAATTTCTTGTCTGAGCCTTCTCACCAGGCATCACTGCACATGTTTTTCTATGGACTCCAACGAAAAAGAACTTTTACTCTTACTTTTTTTTTTAATAATCTCCTCTTGAAGTCCAACATAAAGTAACACATATGTGTGCACAAATATATAAAATATTTCTACTTTATTTTTTTTTTTTACTGTATATTGCGTATACTTATATATTTTCACCATGCATCCTTTCACAACATCAATTCAACTTAGGCATACATTTAGCGATTTATTATTTTGGTTCCTTTTTTTCCCATCCAAGCACATAATTGTTTCCTCCTCCTTTTCCAAATCCATGTCCTCTTCCAGCTTCACCCCCATCATCTCTCCCCAAATGTTTGCCTTCCAAGGTGTTTGCAGTCATCTCTACTAGCCTTTACAACTAAGACATATCAGAAAATTACACCCATTTACTCCTTCCTGAGACACCACTACTGTCCTTCTCTTCCTCTAACCTCTCTTTCGTTTTTTTTCCTACTTTCTTATCTTCATCTTTATCACTGATGTTTTACATGTCCATCCCCACACATTTGTTTAATATTTCACACACTGAGGTTCCTCCACACTCACTACCATATTCTTTCAAATTCCCAAGTTGTCTCAAACTTTACTCTTATTTCTACTTTCTTCCTCTTTCCCATTCTTCCTCTCTCCAGGCCCCTCCAAGTTTTTCTATTCCAGAGTGATTACTGCACTCAGCCTCTTCCCAAAATGTGCTTTCCTGACTACTCTTATATCCCCTTCTCCTTGTCAGTCCTTAAGGGTGACTAATCACGAATCAGGTTCTTCCAAAATCATCAAATTGGACTTGAAAAAATCTAACTTTTTATAAAATATGATGATGAGGGTTATTTGTCTTCTGGTATTTGAGCCTGTAAGGATCATATTTTCTACACAATTGTGAGGGCTAGATATGTATTACTGAACTTTTTACATGTGCATATGAGTCCATCAGCTGGGGATTTAATGAGAAAAAAATGCTCCTTCATCATGGATTGGCAATACTATTTATAGTCAAGAGCTCCATACCTGCTCTGTGGGCTCTTGACAGAAAAACTTTTCTCTTGCCTAGTTTCAGCGCTCTTGCTTTTGATGCCTAGTCTAAATTCCTTGGGCTTAATCCTGGCTCCTGATCCCGGACTCTGAGGGCATGTCTGCACATGAGCTTTTATGCACATTAGTATATTTTAATGTACATTATAGCATCACAAAAAACCTTGCTCTTTAGCTAATGCCCAATATAGTTTCATAGTTGGTAGGGTTGGAAGGGACCTGAGCAGATCATCAAGTCCAACCCCCTGCCATAGCAGGAAAAAGTACTGGGGTCAAATGACCCCAGCAAGGTATTCAGCTAGCCTCCTCTTAAAGACCCCCGGGGTAGGAGCCAGCACCACTTTGCTTGGAAGTCGGTTCCAGATCCTAGCCATCCTGACAGTGAAGTAGCGCCTCCTGATTAAAACAGGCTAATGCACCTTTTTCTAGGACCTGACAATGGAGGGAATGATCCAGGAGTGGGGGTGCTTTAATTAGAGTGGCTCCAAGATAGTCAATGTATCAGAGTCCCAGTGCTTAAAAATGGTGATGGGGGTCCTTTAACAGTGCACCAGAGCAGCCTCACTGCACGTGTATAGGCACCTGGAGGTACAAAATTTAATGTGCATTACCTAAGGCACATTAATGAACATGTAGACATGCCTTGACTTTCCTAATCTAGTTCTTGGTCCCTGTTCCCTAGCCATGTTCCTGCTGGCCTTCTTAACCTGAACCTGCACTTTGCTCCTGCTTGAATCCTTGTCCACTCTCTGCCTAATCTATTCCTGCCCTGCCTGTTCCTGTTTGGGACTGCCCAGTTCAATCAATGGCTTACCTCAATCATAAACCTGGCTTGACTGGAATTAGACATAACTGGCCCATGCCTTCCTTTGATTCTTGGACACCTTGTTTCTGGTCTCCAAGGTTTTTACCCTGAACCCACAGACATCCCACATCTGTGTCAGTCAATGACACAAAGGTTCCAATCTGCCCTGGCTGCCCCAAGGTTCCTTTTCCCAATATTGTCCACTTTTTCTAATCAAAATTCCTTCCTTCCTTCTACAAGGGAAGAGGAACTGAAACTACTGCTACTGCTGGATTGGAGGCAAGAGTTTGTGACTTCCACAGCTGACTCAGGGTATAAATAGAAGTTGCCAAATGAAGCAGAGCACCTGTGCTGATCCTTTTCATTAGATGAAATATATAACATCTGTTGTCCTGCCCACTGATCCTGTGCAGACAATTGGAGATGTGTTCTTTGCTTACAGAGGCATGCCCTGGGAACGTCCAGGGCACATCTCTGCATGTGGGGAAAATGGGTTCCTTGCTTACAGAAATACCACCCTGCTCCACAAGGAATCTCTGTGTTTGACTCTGTAATCAGGGAAAACTGAGCAAGTTCTCCTGGAGTCACAAACCCTTTTTCAGGGCCACAAATTTGTGGCATTTGTGGCATGACAAGTGATATAGACATCTGTTTATTTCCCTGTTGTGTGGCCATAACAATTTTATGGAGGCACAGAGGTAACAGGCTGTAATGTCTATTCATACCTTATACCCCAGCCTGGTCAGATACTGCAGCTGCTACTGACACTGCTGCTGTTGCAGCTGCATGGCCAGGCAGGGGATGGAGTTCTTATGTGCTTATGCCCAGGAGGGAATGAAGCCAGAGCTATGCCTAATGGTAAGCAGCTGGGGAGGAGGAGGGGCCAAGGCTGTAGTGGGTAGGCAGGGAAGCAGGCAAAGGTGGGGAGAAGACAACTGCTGTGGCTGTGCCTTTATCCTCAGGCTTGGGTATGGAACTAGAGCCACAGCAGCTGCCTGCTGCCCCCTTCCACTGCCACCCCAACCTTGAACTCAAATCCAAGATAAAGGGCTCCCCTCCACACACATACACACACCCATGTTGAGTGATAGTAAAAACCTTATCTTGGATTGGAGTAAATGCAGTATTACTCCTTACACAGTGATGAGACAAGGTTCTTTGGGTGAATCTGATACCTTTTATTAGACCAACTTAAATAGTTGGAAAACAATTATTAAGCAAGCTTTTGGGTTCAAAAACCCTTTGTAAAGCTAAGGAAGTTTCTGCAGTTGGTGTGTGCTCTTCCTGGATGGAATGAAAAGTGAAGAAGACAGAGGCTGGGCTGGTATGCATGCAAGACAGGCAGTCAGTGAAAACGTAGATTGAGGAGTCAATGAGTAAGAGACAGACTTGCGGGGGTGGGGACAGAGAAGGGGGATGAATAATGGAGAGGTACCTGGGGAGTTGGATGTCAGGCAGGTTATAATGTGTCATAAATCCAATGTCTATATTTAGTCCATGATTTTTAGTATCCAGCAGGTTGATGAAGTGGAGTTCATAGGCTTGTCTCTGGGAAGTGTTTTGTAAGTTTCATTTGAGGATCAGGACTGAGAGATGGGAGAGAGAGTGGTTTTCTTGTGAGAAGTGTGCCCCCACAGGTAATTGGGTATTCCTGTCTTTGATAGATTTCCGGTGTGCATTCATTCTGGTGCACAGTTGTTGTTTGGTCTCTCTATGTATTTTCCATCTGAGCATTTGGTGCATTAGAGGAGATATATTACATTTCTGGAGGTGCAGCTGTAAGATCCAGGAATGCTGATGGTTCTGTTGTGGGGTGTAATAATTGTGGGGGAGGTGGAGATGTGTTGGCAGGTTTTGCATTTCTTGTCATGGCATGGTCTGGATCCTTTTGGTGTGTTCTGGGCTTGAGGAAGTTTGCTTCTGGTGATGAGGTTAGCGA